>NC_080396.1:57597500-58202500 GCF_030265065.1 Corythoichthys intestinalis
TGCCGCGTATTTGACACGCTGCGCCGGTCCTCTTTCTAACCAGTCAGAAACAGGTAAGTAAAACCAATAAATTATGCTGTCTTCTGCTGCCCCAGCGACCTGACCCTGGATTAAGCGGTAGATGATGGATGGATGGATGGATGGGATAGTTCGAGAATAAGTCATATTATTACGTCGGGCTAATGTAGCTATATAAGCAGCTACATATTTTACGTACCGCGTTGCCGCCTCCGTTAAAATCAGCAGTATTAAAATCATCTTTTGTTTTACAATTGATTTTACAAATAAGGGAACCCGTATTATTTTGCCTCATCTACATCAAATTATAATCAATAGAAGAATTTATACGAATGCTTTGTCGTAGCTCCTAGCTAAGGTACATGTATATAAAATGCGTAGCGGCTCACAGCTACCTTCCCCCTACGTAATATTTGCGAATTTTTCTCACTTTCTCATTGTTATGTAGTTTCATGTACACCCAGTGAACGTGCGTTCTCCACTGCAAGAGACACTATCTGTCCAGAACGCTCACGCTTACTGGCTGAGAAGGCAGATATGATCATTTTCCTCAACAAAAACTTTTTCTAATTTTATACTGTACCTGCGGCTAAGCTGGACTGGGTTTTACAAGTTTTTTTTGTTTTGTTTGATATTCTGCACCAGGTTAGCCCATTAGTGGGGGCTCAATAACATGTAAAAATGCCTGCAGTATAAGACACTCTAAAACATAGACAAAAGAATATGTGTAAATGTTTTCTCTTTGAGCTTTTGATAATATAAACATCTTTGTGAAAGTGCACTCCAGTAGAAAGAAACTTCATTCATTCATTCATTTTCCATGCCGCTTTTTCCTCACGAGGGTCACGGAGGTGCTGGAGCCTATCCCAGCTAACTACGGACAGTAGGCAGGGGACACGCTGAACTGGTTGCCAGCCAATCGCAGGGCACAAGGAGACATACAACCATTCACTCACACACTCATACCTACGGGCAATTTAGAGTGTTCAATCAGCCTACCATGCATGTTTTTGGAGGAAACCCATATGATGTGGGAGGCCGAAGCCCGGGATTGAACCCATGATCTCAGAACTGTGAGGCAGACGTGGTAACCAATCAGCCACCGGAAAGAAAGACACCTCATCATATTCAAGTTCAAAGAATGATATTTATATACAAATTAAAAATAGCTCAGTCAAAAATTCATAGTTCATTGAAAGTTCAAGTTAAGAAGTTATTATAGACTTCTTTTTTTTTTTTTTTTTTTTTACCCTGCCTATTAAAAGGATCGGAGGCGAGAATTGTTTGGAAACGGAAGCAAAGGTGGAATTGGAGCCGGAACCTTTCAGATTAAAACTATGCCCAACCCTAATGCTCGGTTTTGGCCACTTATTATGCAGAATGGACTTGGTTTTAGGTTTCTCTTCAGGCAAAGCAGGTGGCCTTTTCCCTGTAAAAAAGCTGTCCAAAGACGTTGCTGCCCGCAGCACACAGCCAACAACAGCTAACGTTACGAATATTACATTGACTGATGCTGGGCTGCTATAGGTGTGCAAACACCCCAGTAATGGCGGACAACCAATAGAGGGCAGCGTACACAAAATCTCTACTCTGTTTTGTCACAGGCCAGATTGCGGACATTAACAAATTATGTATTATTTCTCTGTGGCAAGGTAGCAAATGCGCCATGGAACGGTACCAATCCCTGGCCCGGTGATTGGGGATCCCTGTTCTAAAAGATAGCATAACATGAACTATTTCGCTACGTATTGTTACGTTTTGTTACATTGTAGCTCATAGAAGGAGTTGTACTTTTGTGGGATGACCCCGAAACCCCAGTGTCAGCAATAAAATTAATTCACAAGATATATGCCCGATCAGTAGGGTTAGTGTCTCTAGGGCGTTAGTCACATGATCCGTTCCAAAAATAATTTTGACCCATTATGATATACTTTGTAAGATTCTTGTTCATGTCATTCAGTTTTGTTTTATCGCTTCACAACATTTACAGACAAAATTTTACCAGCAAGGTCTTTATTATAAACAGTGTATAGGAAATGCAATGCTATTTTTCAGCCACTGGGGGGCACGGCCCCGCCTGCCTCCCCTCAATCTCTGCTTATGTTTGAAATGTTTTCTAAATGGCAGATTTATACCCACTTTGTTAAAAATATTGCTTTGCAGTATTTTGCATTGCATTGTATTTGCATTGATTTTCACCCCCAAAAAGGATCCATTTGGATTGAGCACCCCAAAATTATGTAACGACCAGTGTTTATAACAACGCAACATTTTTTTGGTGTAAGTGTTTCCAAAAAAGTATACCAAGAACTATGATAGAGATTGTCTTTATTGTCATTACAATTTACAACCCTTTCAGTTGGGATGTTGACAGTTGTGATCCTTGAGACAAATTGCGGTTGAGACAGAGTTGTTGCGCCATCTTGTGGTACCTTATAGCACAATATTAGCAATAAGGTGAGTTTTTCAGCGAATACTAATGCTAAGTGCAAAGTAGAAAAAAAGCAAATAGGTTAAGAAGAAGAGCATTAATGAATTTAAAAATGAAACTAATAAAGGATTGTATCAACTTATTTATGAAAAAAATACTATTACCTGTTTTGTAAGTAATAGTTTGAGATTACTGTTAATATTGAACAGAAAAATGGAAATTAACAAGTCAAGTCAATGAAGAAGATATTAAATAATGGCTTTTCAAATCATTTAAACATCTTCAAATGACGTATTTATATTATATATATATATTTATTGATGTTTTGAATCTTTCAATCAACAGTGGAAGTAAACACTTGCTGTTGTATGAAGACTGCCCAAGCCATGACCTCCAAGTCACCTCTGTTCAAGGTCATTCTATTGGGTGATGGCGGCGTGGGCAAGTCCTCCCTCATGAACCGCTTCGTTACCAACAAGTTTGATTCCCACCTCTTCCACACCATCGGTGTGGAGTTCCTCAACAAGGAGCTGGAAGTGGACGGCCAAAGCATCACCCTGCAGATCTGGGACACGGCGGGCCAGGAGCGCTTCCGTAGCCTACGCACTCCCTTCTACCGGGGCTCTGACTGCTGCCTGCTCACCTTCAGCGTGGACGATGCACTAAGCTTCCGCAACCTGGCCAACTGGAAGAAAGAGTTCACCTACTACGCCGACCTCAAGGAGCCCAACGTGTTCCCATTTGTGGTGCTCGGCAACAAATTGGACGTGGACAAGCGGCAAGTGTCTGGGGAGGATGCACAACGGTGGTGCCATGACAATGGTGGACTTGCCTACTTTGAGACCAGCGCCAAGGATGCTATCAATGTGGCGTCTGCCTTTGAAGAAGCAGTCCGTTTGATCCTTACGCAGGATGACCGCGATGACCATCTCATTCACACCAACACGGTGGACCTAAGTAGTAAGAGCTGCTCAGATTCCAGCTGCTGCTCAAGTGCTCTGGCCTCCTGATAACCTTACAATAGGACTTTCCTGGTTTCTGTTTGACTTTGGCTGTAGCATGCTAAATGAACTAGCTGAGGTTTGTCTGGTCAGGGCTGGCCCACGCCACCTTTGGTTTTTAAGCCAAATTTGATTTTGAGTAGGACTGTACCAAAACTGTATGTCTGCACTCACACTCAACAAAAAGCTTACTTTAGCTGCTCCTTTATTCGATAAGGGGCAGGAGCAAATTAACATACAATGCATTCACTTGTGATGGGCAGGTCTACAGAATACTCATACATGTTGACAGAAGATAACCCTCAGTCCATGATTGATGTAATCATTTGATTCATCAACTCTTATAACCACTGTCAAATCACAGAGTGGCCACACACATGGGTACAAGAACTGTGCCACATCATAAAATGATTGGAACAGTTTTATGTAACTGTTTTATGTTTATGTATTTTCATTCATCCATTTTCCGAGCCGCTTATCCTCACGAGGTTCGCGAGGGTGCTGGAGCCTTTCCCACATAACTGCGGGCTGTAGGCAGGGTACACCCTGTATCGGTTGCCAGCTGATTGAAGGGCACAAGGAGACGAACAACCATTCGTACACACACTCACACCCAGGGAAAAGTTAGACAATTCGATCCTGATATATCAGAATACATCAAATCTTGTCTAAGAAAAGCATAAAATTAGCTAACATGTACAATTTTCCTAACAATATATAAATCATTCACTGTTTTTGATGTGTGTTTGTCACTTACGTTCATCAACTGGAATGAATGAAGGAGGTTCTGATGTTGTTAGTACAGAACAAGATGTTTCTGTGAGAAACAGCTGCATTCAATACTCTGTTCTATTGTCAAGGGCGTAGGTTTGGTCTCAACATTGGTAGGGACACTATAACAGCATAACCTGCATGTACACTTTTTGCTGGGGACGAGATATTAATAAGACCAAACAGATTCGGTGAATGGGGTTCAGGGCGACATTTGTCACGAATATGCTGTTGTGTTTCCTACGTAAAAATGAAAAAAGTTCAGTTGTTATTTTCATGGTAGAGAGGCAGTTTTAAAAATGGGGGAAACCCCTTTGCTTTACATAAAGGAAGCTTACAGTGGTTGTGTTTTTGTGTTTTTTTGGGGGGGGGGGTCTACCTAACCAAAACGTGGATCTACATGTTAGCCGACATTGTCCTTCACCACGAGAGCAATACGTTTGCAAGAAGAAAAGCAGCAGCATGTGTTCCTTGACTGTCTACACTTTCCTGTGAAACATATACTGTGTCCTGGGACCTCTCTCTCTAAGCAGTTTCTTGCTCACATTTTTCTGCTATAGTGTCCAGCAGAGTTCACTACATTTCTCACAGTTTCATTAACTTTAACAGTAGAAAACATACAAGGGGACACTTTCCTCTAGGCAGCTTCCTCCTAAAGGTTTGAGGTTAGCAAGTTTACACAGTTTAATGTTATGCTTACTCTGATGCAGGTCGGACTTTCAGTAGCAAAATTAGTGGCGTGTTCCCCACTCATCAAGAGTGACTTCTTTTCACTTACTTAAGTTACAGTGGCTGCTGCTCCTGGCCGAAAAAAAACTTCCAATATCCCTGCTCTCGGAGGAGGTGGCATGTTAACATGTATTTCTGTTGGGGTCGTGTGAGTGTGCGTGAGGGTGTAGTCATCAGCCAATCAAACGTGTGTTTGGTAGAGGTGGTGGTGGGGGGGACGAGCACATTCAGCAAATTAAAAGGGGTAAATGTAAGTCTGAATACTGTTTAATGAAAATAATTCACTTAATAATGGTTGGGTCAATTCTATCCTGACAACATATGGGAAGACAACCAAAATTACCAATATAACTGAACAAATTATATAATGTAAAAAAAGGTTGCTTAAAAGTTGGTATGGACATTTTGAGCATCCTAAAAAGTTGGTAGTGTTATGCCCCTACTGTCCCAAACCTACGCCCTTGTCCATAGTACTGATTACTAATAAAGAAATGAAAAGAGTAGATTGGCGAGTAATTAAGTAAAGAGTAATAAAAGCCTTTTTTGGGGGAGGGGGGGGAAGAGTCTTTTTCATATGTTTGGTAGATTCGGCGCATATAGTGTATTATATGTACTAATATACTGTATATCCATCCATTTTCACACTGCTTTTCATGTTCAAACAGATGAAAATATGTTTAACTGAAATAGCTAAAGAAAAAGTGCTTTTAGTTGTGAGCTGGATGAACCTTATTATATGATTTGTCACCTGTTTTTATTGGAAAAATAAAGAGGTTGTCATTTTATATACTATTCCGCCCAATCAATTATCTTATTAGGTGAGTGTATGTAAGTTTCCAGTTTGCAACCTCTTGAAAGACTATTAAAAAAGCAAGTCAAGAAAGAGGCAGGAGACACCGGTGACACCATAATAAAAATACTGGTTTTACTAGAGAAGGTTACAAAAATCATCACTATATAGCAGTCATAAAACTATTTCCAACTTAAAATAAAAACCATAAGGAAACACCTACATACACTACATTGCCATCAAAGTACAATGGATACTGTATATATATTTTTTCTTTTTTAAAAAACGGGGAGAAGGTCTGGGTGCAGAGGAAGTGGGGAAAAACACCGCCTACCAAAGTTGTCATACGACTGACTACACATCACCTGAAAAAACTGCAAAGACACTGTCTTGTCTCCTTCATGCAAATAACAAGGAAACGACAAGACCCTGACATGAATTGTCTGATAGGAAATTGAAGTTTGCCTTTACATCCACCTGGTGGCAGAGGATGTATTTTTATCAAACAGCACACATGGCAAAAAAAGTCCTTTTTTTCTCCAAATACAGAATAGACAGCTGCACACGTGGACAATACTGACATGCTTTATCTCATCAAATTATATTTTTCCTTTTTTGGGGGGTTGCCTAAGCAGTGTTTATCAATCATACAAGTATAGTTTATGAATATGAAACAATATCACATTATAAAATGAATATGAAAATTCCTGACTTGTTTTATTCGGAGTGTAAACATCCAAAAACAGTCTGTGGTTCATCTGAGAGGCTTAAAAGGGGAAAAAAAGACTACCGTACTCAATTGCACTGACAAGTCACGCTTTTGGCAGGTCATTAAAACAAATAAACAACCACAAGAAGAAGAAAAAAAACTACAGGCTTACATATAAAATAAAAAAAAGAATCACAAGAACTGAAATTATTTCACATTTTAAGTGTTTATATCACAGGAACCTCGATCCTTCGTATCATGACTGCGCTGTATCCATCTCACGACATCTTTTGTTACATTACAATTGTAAAATCAAATGCAGATCTATTATTTGAGTGCTAATCACATAAAGAGACATGTACATGTTTTGGGGAAAAAGGAAAAAATAGAATGGTCAAACATTGACTGTTCTTATCGTGTCAATTCAAATGGTTTTGGGCAATACAACTATTTACAGTTTTTCACAAAAGGAAGTAATTTTACTATGCTAAATTCAATGTGTATTGGGTAAGTATTGTACTTAAGATCAGCAATTCCCAACCATTTTTCTTTGTGATAATCAGCTGAGCCGTATAAAATGGTCCAATTTCACTTTTGTTTATACCAGGGGTCGGCGACCTAAAATGTTGAAAGAGCCAAATTGGAGAAAATAAAAACCAAATATACTTGGAGCCGCAAAAAATATGAAAGCCTTATAATGAAGGCAACACATGCTGTATGTATCTATATTAGCTTACTATCAAAATGACAAAATTGGCTACAAAAACAGCTTTCATGATTACAGTATTTTCTGCACAATAAGGCGAGCCTGAAAGCCTTATAATCTGATGCGCTTTATATTTGGATCAATATTAGTTGGCATGACATTCCGTTTAGCTCAGCTCCATCTTGCGGATGCATAGCACAACGCCAACCACTACTACTACTACTACTGCGCCTTATAATATAGTGCGCCCTATACATAAAAACGGTTTTAAAATTGGGCGCTCATTGAAGGTATGCCTTATATTCTGATGCGCCTTATAGTGCGGAAAATACGGTAAACGTTTATTTTCTCTGCAGTGAATTCTATAGAGAATGACACACCACGTGACTACTCTGATGAAGTTTAACTGCAATACAATATTAATGAATTAGTAGAATGTTTGTGTCATGTTTTTCCTCTTACAGACACAATATTAAAACTATCAATGTATTTCCCTCCCCCATTTTTTCTATTTTCAAACATTTTTCGAAAAGCTCCAAGGAGCCACTAAGGCAGCGCTAAAAAGCCGCATGCGGCTCTAGAGCCGCGGGTTGCTGACCCCCGGTTTACACAAATGTAATATCTTTGACCATCTATGCCAGTGACACATATGTAGTGCTTGACAGATCTAACAGATGAATGAAGATGAGTAGTTAATAGTTAACCAGCGTTTGCCTTCTTTTAGTCATATTTGTATTTTGGTGTTGAGGAGTGACATTTTTTTCCCCAATTTTAAACGTCATGTCTTGGCTTAGCAACAGTTGACAAACATTTATAATAGTTTCAAGATGTAGGAATAAAAAAAAAAAATTGATTGCTGAGAAGTCAGGGTTTGATCAAAGTTTGAGGAAACGTTTACCAACAGACATGACCGACTGTGTCTACGTGGTTAGTTAGCTTAGCTACATGTTTAACATAAAAAAAAAAAAATCTGCAGAAGTAACCATAACAGTTGACGATTTCAAATAAAAGACCGATTAAGTGAGCGATTTATTGATTTTGTAGTTTGAATTTTGTGTAAATGAATAACAAAAGAAAAGACCCTACAATGTTTAGCTTTTTTGTTAAAAATGAAAAACTAAATGATCGAGCATTAAAAATACTGTGTCAGTAAACTGAAGGTAAGCGTTTCCC
Organism: Corythoichthys intestinalis; assembly: GCF_030265065.1. Classification (NCBI taxonomy): domain Eukaryota; kingdom Metazoa; phylum Chordata; class Actinopteri; order Syngnathiformes; family Syngnathidae; genus Corythoichthys; species Corythoichthys intestinalis. The sequence continues at coordinate 57,605,829 of NC_080396.1, forward strand.
AAAATATCAAATCAGGCTATAAAGCCCTTGAAATTGATTGAGTTGATAAAAGTCCTTTCTTTTTTTTTTTGTACAGTGACAATGTTCTGAGTATCAACAATACGGAGTCATAAAGAAGTAAATTGGGGAGAAGGAACATCCAAAACGTAAGAAATATCTTAAGAGTACCTGGCATTTTCAGAGAGTATTAAAAAACAACAACATTCGCACACATTCAAACAATATATTCATATTCATATATATTTATATATGCATATAAAACATCAACAAAAAAAAGAGGAAGTTGGTCGCTGTCTGGCTTTCCGTGTCGGGCGCCGACAGTAAACAATGTTTATTTAGGCCGCAGGGAGCCGTGCGTCGAGAGGCTGTGCTGGTTCGGGGATGGCGACGACATCAGTCACTTGGACGGACTGCACCCCGACAGCCAGGAGACTCTTCGTAAATCGATGGACTGTATGTGAGCTCCAGCCTGACGGACGAGCTCTCCCATTCTCTTTGGGAGGACCTGCCAGCCTGCCGTTCCTCCTGACCCTCAATCCTGTTCCCTTCTGATGGGAGAGTACACCAACTCCATCCACCATGGCGGAAGGGAAGAGCAGAGAGACTCAGGAGTGGGCGAGACTATTGAATATAACTAGGGATGCAGATTTTTTTTTCTTCATTTTTTTTCTTTTAAGAAGGAGCCTATTGGTTTCTAAAATGTGGTGGATTAGCGGCTGAAGACGTGAGGGGGAGATGGGTAATGTCGTAAGCGGGGTCACCCATCCTTATGAGTAGGAGGACGAGTTCTGGCCCTCCTTGGAGCGCGCCTCCGCCTCCAGGTCCTGGTCGTCCTTAGTCTTGATGTCCTGGTAGTCATGCGTGGAGACGACGCTCTTTAGGTAGGCCCAGTTGGCAGACAAGATCATCAGATAGTGAATCTGTGGAAAAAAAAAAAAAAAACGACAAAACCCCTGGGGTTGACTGTTTGCAAGAGTTGGGTTGGACAACTTATAATTTCATTGGACGATTAATCAACCACTCTCATACCCCTTTTCTCTGCATCATCAACTGGTTTCACATAAATATTTCGTCAACGGGCATAGAAACATTAAAAACAAGTGAAAATAAAAGTCAACATTACACTGAATGTTATTGTTGTAAGTGAAAGGTATACAGTGATTTTTTACCCCCAGAAACAATGTTGATCAGTCTGAACATGAAATATCGCATCATATTTAATCATACATTTATAACTGGCCATCTTGGGCCAACCAAAACTACTATGTGTGTTGCACAAGTCATGTAAGGTAAGTTGAATTTTTGTTGATGCCTTGTCCCAGAATAGTTTATTAAACCTGTTATTTTTGGTAATGCATCAATCATGTGTTTCTACAATGCATTTGTTAATGTCTGTTTTCAGTGCTGCAACACAAACTGAATAAGCATGAGCTTTGCATTGACTTTGAGCCAGGGAGGCAATAGCGTACCGCACGAATGTTTTTTTTGGACAGTGACATCACCATTGTAATGCAGAAGTGGGACATTATCGACACGCCCTTGCATAAAATCCATGTTATTTCTGCTTGTTTTCTCCGGTAATCTTTCAAAAAAAGAATATGCCAATCAAACACTGCTGCTATGGAACTTGTAGGAACGACTCTAGACATTATGACATATGAAGGATGTTTTCTCCATACGTTTCCCGAAACCAAAAACTCGGAGGAAAAAATGTGAAGAATGGATGGCGGACGTCCAAAAGACCAGTTTAACGCCAGCGAAGTGAAGCCATTCACATTTTATACGCAGTAAACATTTTGTTGGGGGCCATGGTTCTTCAGAGGATAAAGAGGTAAGCCATTTTGATATTCTAACTTATTTTTTAGCGTGGCATTTTGCTGTGCTGCTTCTGTCTGACAATGAATGACATGAAAAAAATTAAAACGGTATCTGACTGCCACTGTTACCTTTTTTGTTGTAAAAAACAACTTTAGTAAGGGGGACGTGTAAATAAATTATAGAATTAAGATTAGGTATTAATGAAAAAAATTAAAAGTGTTTGTTGGCTATCGCCGAGTAGCATTTGCAATCGCTAGACAAAAATAGCACTGTAAATTGCCCCCAAGAACGGTCAGAGACGTAAGACAACCAGATGATATACCGTATTGGCCCGAACATAAGACGGTGTTTTTTGCATTGAAATAAAACTGAAAAAGGGGGTCGTCTTATATTCGCAGTCTAGACATTATACCCATTCACGACGCTAGATGGCGCCAGATATCATTGAAGCGATGTTCTGTCATGACAGATCTCAGCTACTCTCAAGTTTAACCAGTTTGCATTATTTTATTGCAATGTTTTTTCTTATTCAGATTTGTTTAAAGACTACAGTTACAGTTAGACTTCACTTTGATGGTTAATGCAGTTATTGCAATTTTGTTGTTTTATCACACTAGATTGGTTTATTTACATTTCAAAAACCAGAAGCCATTCATTTACGAATGTGATTGCACTTTAGTTTACATATCTAAATGTTCAGATATTAAGATTTGAATGAGGCAAAATAACATGCTTTTTCTCTAAAATATATTTTTATAATCATTTGTTTCGGATGTACTGTAATTATTTTCTGTATAAAAATTAATTTGGTGTTCAAAAAGTTTTTTCAAACTTGAGTCCTGAAAAAGAGGGGGTCGTCTTATAATCAGGGCCGTCTTATATTCGGGCCAATACAGTAATACAGTATATAAGAAAGACAGGACATAATGTGGAAAAGGTTAGATTGTTGAAACAGGAGAATGTCCTTGTCAGTGGCGTAAGGCAATGCACACAAGAAAAAGGTGTCGAAACAAAGTCTAACTCTGGATCAGGTCGGCTCGTCTTTTTCAGCCCTCGACACTCAAACCACCTCTTTAACTGAACATTTGTATGTTCTTCCACATCTTTACCAGTAAATTTGGCACCAAGGACATCATTTAGATTTTTACCAGATTTGGTAGGTTTAGCTCAGCAAACATCTCGTTTGTACACTATTGTCAATTCATTTACTATAAGGGACAAACGGGAGGTTGACCCACCCAGCCACAATTGCTAATGTCATGAATATTAATGAGCAAAAGTGACGTGTAGCTTGAAGTACGCCATTGAGGAAGAGCCTCACTTTCCCCTAGAGGTATTTCCTTTCTATCTCATGATTACATGAAATTGTTCCATTTAGTTCTATGGTCCGTGCTTTGAATTGATTTTCTTTTTAAGTCCAATAAGTTCATCATTAAAATAGCAAATTTTCATATTTCCTTTTGCTGAAAGGAAGTGCAACTACGAGATTCATGATGAGCCATCGATCTTTTGATGCTTCAAGTGACCACGCACACATTCAGGCAGGCTGTGATTGGTCCGTGGCTTCGCACAATAGGCATTGCTGTTCCCTCATTACCTGGCCAATAATAATATTTCATGAAATGTTATGTTATGTCATTTTTTTTTATCACACATGTACTACACATACTGATGTTTAACAGACTGTCCAATATATTTAATCAAAGTGTGTGACACTTAAAGTGCACATTGGAATAGTATGTGCGCAGTGCAAAAAACTCATAGGCGGGCTAGGTGGTTACCTAGGGCGCCATCTAGCAGAGGGGGTGTCAAAATGCTTTTGGAAAAAAGTACTCGGGAGGAGAAAAATACTTATGTTACATTTCAATATCGTACATTCGTATAAAAATATATTAATTATTTTCAATATGACTTCTTGTCTGAATCCGTGACTGTTAGGGTTGCGCATCTCACCCATGAAACACATATTTTATTCCCAGGTTCTGAATGGTATTTCGTCGTTTGTTTTGTTGCACTGACATAAAAAACATTTTTGTTTCCGGAAAAGTTTGGGTTTGTGGTCCCGACTTTGAAAGTATGTTTTCCCATTTTCTTTACTGTTTTACTTATTTATGCTTTAATTTGATATATATATATATATATATATATATATATATATATATATATATATATATATATATATATATATATATATATATTAGGGCTGTCAAAATTATCGCGTTAAAATATTTGACGCAATTAACGCACATGTCCCGCTCAGACAGTATTCTGCCTTTTGGTAAGTTTTACAGCAAGGCTTTTTGTGCTGTCTAACAGCGAACTCTTGTGGTTGCTTTGTGACATGGTTTATTGTTTTCTTGCCAGTTCAATATGGCTGCACGACGTCTCGGGCTGACGCTTATGTTGTGCTTATATGATCCTTGGACAAGATTTGTCCGTAAGTATGGTTGTTGTAAAGAATGTACATATTATGTTAGTAAGCGAAATGTTATATTTTTTGTATGAGATGCTTTTTGTTTATGTTTAGTGAACCTGTATAGCGTGCTGGGCTAACGTTGTTGCTAATGCAATGCTTGTGTACTTTTTTTTGTAGTTTTACGAAGGTCTAAAGAGGACAATGGTTTGAGGCCATTTTATTAATAAATCAGATGAAAAACGAAGAAGTCTGATTATTAAGGCGTCGTTCACTAGCTGTCTAGCTTTGGAAAAAGTAGACGCTTCGGAGTGAGGACAGCATGGACAGATTTAAATGACAGTGGAGTGAAATGCCCACTACAGTCCTTTTGTACCGTATGTTGAATGTATATATCCATCTTGTGTCTTATCTTTCCATTGCAACAATTTATTTTACAGAATATATATATATATATATAATTTACAGAAAAATATGGCATATTTTATAGATGGTTTGAATTGCGATTAATTGCGATTAATTACGATTAATTAATTTTTAAGCTGTAATTAACTCGATTAAAAATTTTAATCGTTTGACAGCCCTGATATATATATATACACACACACACACACACACACACACACACACACACACACATACATACATACATATCAGGGGTCGCGTTAACCGGATATTTTCCGTCGTTGACCGGTTTTTTAAAACGGTGACGGAAAAAACTGAAATCCGTCCGTCATTTTGACAGGTTGCAATTCACACCCCAGACCACAGGGTGGCGAGTCAGCATATTAGCTATTGTCTCTCTTAATGCATGACGTCGTTGGCTCTTCTGTCAGAATATTGTAGCGTCACCGGGGTCTGGCGGCGGCACCGTGATTGAAACATCAACGCGAGGTTCTTATTGGTGCACCCGGTGTGCCAGCGCGTCATCCAATCACCCAATCACATGACGTCACAACTCCGCCCCCCTGACCGGAGCCGCCATATTGTGTGTCAGCTCGTCATATTTACACATTACCGCTACGTACATGCCTCCTATTACGGCGTGTTTTTCTGCTCGTTAATATTAATAATCAAAATGGTGAAGATGAGAGCGAGATGGACTGCTGTAATTCGACAAGAAGTCTGGTCACCAAACGATCACCACAGACTATGTGGTAGTCTTTTTATATCTGGTAAGATGCATTTAATATATATTTAGAAGATTTTGGGCTGACAACCACAATTAAGATCATTGTGTGACGTTGGTGATTGGGGTCTATATCGTTGCCTCTTTTTCTTTGGGGGCGGAGTTGTTGGTAAGCAGAGTAAAAAGGGAGAAAAATACCACGACTTCCGTGTCTAATTTTTTGCCGCCAAGCAAGTGTTACAATATTAATTAAAAATGAATGAAAACTAAATACTATTGAATATGTCATCATTATCATTTAAAAAAATTAAGTGACGGGTAAAAATAGACTATGACCGGATTTTTATGACCCTGTCAGTCAAAATGACAGACAACGAAAATGTCTAGCGCAACCTCTGATACATACATATATATATATATATATATATATATATATATATATATATATATATATATATATATATATATATATATATATGAAATGACATTTAACATTAATATTTCTGCATAACTAGGACATAAAATCAGAAATTTTGAATTTAGCCTCTAATTTTAGCAAAACCAATCAAATACCTTTTTAGTGGCACCTTTTGATTTAGTTTGGACCCAAACAACACAAATTAAAACGATTACAATTTTATTTTTGTTCTGTAACATGGTGTCATCTCACTGTGTTGGTGGCTAGCGCTTCACTTCTGTTCAAGTAGGTCTAGCTGCGGCCCGCAGTACCTGCCCATCCTACCACGCCCCTTTTTGGTACCTGCCCATCCTACCACGCCCCTTTTTGGTGCCGCCCACGTCCCATGACGCAGAAGAGGGGTTAGGGTTCAAGGTTAGGGTAAGGGTTCGGGTTGTTTAAAGCAGGAGGGCGCAGTTGGTGGATAATGAACACCTGATGAAAGCAAGTTGCGCAGTTGGCAGATGATGAAGCTTGATATAATTATTCGTTAAAGCAGGGGACGTGGTTGCAAAGAGGACTACGAGCTGCAGTTAGACCCATCTCCTTCTGTTGCTGTCAAAATGACGTTTAAGACTTTTAATAAGAAAAGGTCCAAGACTTTAGGTGCTTCTGTAAGTAAGCAACAAAAGGAGGTGGAGGAAAAACGGGCACTTTAAAGGGTATTAAAACACTAAGGGGCTGTGAGATATCAATAGAACCGTTATGTGGCAAGATAACAAATATTAATAAAGTTAAATAAAAAAATAAATCGCATTCATGTGCAATTATCGAAAATAGATTGAAAATTACGAACATTTCCGAAAGTATTCCGGAAACAGCCGAATGGGGCAGAGACGATGATTGGCCAGGTCGCTTGGAGCATTAGCATAGCATTCACATTCTCATTAGCATTAGCATTTAGCGTGGGGAACATCATCTTAAACTCTGAGGCTACTTTTTGTACATACGGTTCGTGGCGTCCTGGTGGGTACAATTAAGTGAGTGTGAGTGTGCAATATCATCACCAAGTTGGCGTCATTGTAGACGCTACAATATAATAATAATAATTTTTTTTTTTTTTTTAATAACCAAAAATAGTCACTTGCCCTAAACTTTTCTTGAATGACTAATCCATGAACCTTGTGTGATGTTTTTTCATCCAAACAAATAGAGCAAAAACCGGAGCGGCAGGAGATTCAGAGGTTCACCTGCATATTAGGGGTGTGACAATACATACGTACATTTCATTGTTCAGTACGTACCTCGGGACAGGTGTCATGGTACTGTGCGAGTTCAGTTTAACAGGAAAAACAAAAGTTTCGAAAGTTAAGTTTGGATCCCGTTACACTCTCACACTCTCATATAGGTAAACTTAAAAATAAAAAAATAAAAAAAACGTGTGAGATACATTGTGTTTTTTTTTTAATTAAAAAATCGGTTCAATTCAATCAGTTAATATAGACATCTTTGATGTGAAAGATGTTAAAGAATGTATAATGTAACAATATGTAGAAGTGAGTAACTAATTACTCTTACAACGAGGTGCAGACTTGATATTTTGGGAAGCTGCACAAATCCCAAAAAGCAGACCAGATTGGCCAAAGCATGGATTTATTTTAACGAACATTGGAGGGCGTCTGCAATGCCGAGCTTGCATACCACGACAGCAGGTCGGCCATGAATAAACCCCTGAAGCGCCGTCACCCGGGTATAATTTTGGAAGATGACAGGAGAAAACAAGCTGGCGGATTGTAAATGCATATAACGACATTTTCTTAATTGAAGTTGCCTTTATGTGCATCGTACGATGGAGTATTAGGGGCTAATGTGGGGCCAGACTTAATAATTGTATTGACGGGTCACATCAGTCATCCACTGCGCAACGCCTTCAAGTCGAGGTCCGTCCCACAGTCCGCTTCAGTTATTGGCAGTCGGTCGCAGTTAGTCAACACATGCAATGGTCCAACGCTGGATTTTGGTTAATAAAGTACGAAAGCTGTACCACATACAAACAGGAAGGATTGTGTCAGGAGTGATTTGTTTAAGGATTGAAGGTAATTATGATATTTTTAATACCATGCATGCATTTTCAAACGTTGTGAAAAAAATCAATGGGAGAAATTAACTGCTACGGACTAGCATCATTCTTCGATTCATTCATTCATTTTCAAGCTCTGTTTACATATGGCGGACGCCACACTGACTAACAGAGTAGCATCGTACTTCAACATATTTACGTAAAATAAATGCTAACTGCACGTTTTTTTGGCTTTTAACCAAAAATCAAGACTATTTTACATCCATATCTATAAAGAATTCAGGGATTTAAGCATTTATTCACACGAATTTTCACCAGAAAGCTCTGTTTAAATATGGCGGCCGCCAAACTGAATAACAGACTAGCATCGTACTTCGACATATTTACGTAAAATGAATGCTAACTGCACGTTATTTTGCTTTTAACCAAGAATCGAGACTGTTTTACGTCTATGAAGAATTCAGGGATTTAAGCATTAATTCACAAGAATTTTTAATGAAAAAAGCTCTTTGTCTGTGATTTCCCTCGGTCAGCTTTGATGGCCAATCCAACAATGCAAGCCGCCTATTAATCGGCCCCGCACCCGTATCCTTATGAAGCTTTTTTCCCCCCTCAACAACCCTCTCATTATCCTAGTGTCCTATCCATTTGTTTTGCCAAACATTTCACCAAATTCAACTGAATCAAATTTCATATTTCATAATTTTTGCCTTCAGACACATACCGCTTCAACTAACACAGTTGCAAATAAGCATAGTTTGCAAAAGCTCAGACATTGTTGTAAACTTAATATTTAACAACTTTAAAATATTTGAATTCTCGCTAATATGCAGGCAACATAAGTACAATCATTTTCACATCACTCCGCTAAAGTGTAAAAGAGGTAATATCTGCGCTGTAAAATGGCCCAAACCAGGTGTTTTAGGTTTATGTTTGCTTTACTGGCCTGCTCAACGACATAATTTATTGCAAATTATTTAGCAACCACCAAATTATAGCTTATGAACCACAAAAGAAAAGTGAAGAGGTTTGTGTCATAGCCAAAGATCACCAAATAAACTCGGTCGACACTTGCCAGAATTGTGGGAGGTTTCGTTTTGAATGATGAGGAAACAAATGCGCCCTCGACCAAGTTTAAAACAGAAACAGTGACCCTTTACACACACAGAGAAAGCGGTGGGCAGCTAGGGAGAATTTAAACCCGTGGCTTCATGCACTGAGCAAGAGAGTCAGAGTTGCTATGGAAACAGATAATTATGCCATGGTAACGTGCGTATAAAGAGACCAAGTGAGGCTCACCAGTGCTATGACAGTCGCTCCAGCGCCGGCAAATGCCACAATATAGAGATGATAGGACAGGTAGAACTGCAATCCAAAACAGATTTAGGTCTAGGTTAGGGGATGAAAATAAAGATCCAAATAAGAAAAAAAATCCTCTTAGTGTCTCACCTCACTGGTATTGCAAATGTCTCCTAGAGTGGAACCACAAGCTTTTCCTGGTGTTGCATTCCAGGGAATAATACCTGTAGAATCAAAGCCCTGAGTCAGAGAGAAAATGTGGCTCCTGTTCCCTTTTCTTTGCACAACAAAAAACAACGACAATGATTAAATTCAAGTGGGAATCCAATTAAGCAGCGAACAGAAAGCATGGCTGCCTGTGCCGCCAATGTGATCCTTTTCCCACTTGGGAGGCAGGCCAGCTGTGCCTCACATGTGGGTCACATATAGTACAGTACAGTGGGCCGTAAAACACACAGTGGGATAAAGCTAGAGTGGATTTTCAAAGAGAGCCAACCAGGATTTTCATAATCTCATTGTATTTTTTGGACCTGTTGAATATGAAAATCATTTGAAACTCTTTGGTGACAAAAATCGCCCTTATATACGAAAATTCTTGGCCCAAACCAATATAATATACTGTATATGTATAAATGAAGCTCGTTATTGTTCAGATTATCTTATTTTTTTAAACTCAGTTTTTAATGCTTGGAATGACAAAAAATGCATTTGATAAAATGTATTTCGTATTGTAATTTCAATAATGGACAACATAAAAAAAGATTAAATCCAAAAGTAAAGGTTTTGCCACTATACATTAAACAATAATGTACATGTATATGACTTGCAGAAAAGCCAATTCTACTTCTTAAGTAGTAGTGGCATTTTTTTATTGAGTATTTTTTCTGCTTTATTTGAGGAGATCATTTTTAAATTTCTTGTAGTGGCCCATACTCGTACTCTGTATTTGAGTCACTGTGAGAAAAGAGAGCTTGCCTACATGGGCAAAATTAAAGTTTCTGATGCTGGAAAGACAACTTGGTAGCCCTGTTTTCAGTTGCTCATGGAGGGCAAGAAAAGAGATCTAGTTGTGTGAAGTGAATGCTGTTCCACTGGAAGTGAGACTAGCTGCGCCAAACCAACATATCCTCAATCTAAACCTATCTATCTGTCTGTCTGTCTGTCCGTCCGTCCCTCCGTCCGTCCGTCCATCCATCCATCCATCCATCCATCCATCCATCCATCCATCCATCCATCCATCTACAGTGGGGAAAATAAGTATTTAGTCAACCGCCAATTTTGCAGTTCTCCTACTTGAAAAGATTAGAGAGGCCTGTAATTGTCAACATGGGTAAACATCAACCATGAGAGATGGAATGTGGAGAAAAAAAAAAAAAGAAAATCGCATTGTTTGATTTTTAAAGAATTTATTTTCAGATTAGAGTGGAAAATAAGTATTACAAACAAGCAAGATTTCTGGCTGTCAAAGAAGGCTAACTTCTAAGCTAGGCTCCACTCGTTACCTGTATTAATGGCATCTGTTTTAACTCATTGTCGGCGTAAAAGACGCCTGTCCACAACTTCAGTCAGTCACACGCCAAACTCCACTATGGCCAAGACCAAAAAGCTGTCGAAGGCAGAGGTTGCGCTAGACTTTTTCGTTGTCTGTCATTTTGACTGACAGGGTCATAAAAATCCGGTCATAATCTATTTTTACCCGTCACTTAATTTTTTAAAATGATGATAATGACATTGTGGTGACCCTTTGTTTGGCATAATTCACCTTCCGTACTTGTGTGTCCATTTGGCCGAGCGCGTTAGCGGCTACGACACAGTCACGTGACAGAGACACTTAAGAGCCGCGCGCGTTCCGGCTTGAATAGAGAGTTCACAGAGACCAGCAGAACTACAGCGGCTGGACACAGCAATTCGAGCTAACAAGACTCTTAACATTGTATACCGCTTCAACATATTCAATAGTATTTAGTTTTCACTCATTTTAAATTAATATTCTGTCCGAACAAGCTTAACAGAGAATCCACACCGTGCCATCACACATCAAGCAGATGAATATGTAACTTTTTTCTCCGCAGTGACAAAAACAGCTGACTGTGGCCCCAGTAGCTAGGCTACGTATGGAACAATGAAATTAACAGTTCACCTTTCACCTTACACCTTTCTCCTGGCGCGCATGGACTTGAATTGCGTGCCCGCTTGTGCAGTCCCTGTTTTTTCACCTCTTTCATCAACACCATCGTCGTTTTGGGGCTTTTTGAAGAAACTTCGGACACTCAGTTGCCTTGACATTTTTCAGAGTAAGGCCAACGACGTCATGCATCAAGAGAGACAATAGCTAATTAATATGCTCACTCGCCACCCTGTGGTCTGGGGTGTGAATTGCAACCTGTCAAAATGACAGGTGGACTTCAGTTTTTTTCCGTCACCGTTTTAAAAAATCGGTCAACGACGGAAAATATTCGGTTAACGCGACCCCTGGTCGAAGGACACCAGAGACAAAATTGTAGACCTGCACCAGGCTGGGAAGACTGAATCTGCAATAGGTAAAACGCTTGGTGTAAAGAAATCAACTGTGGGAGCAATTATTAGAAAATGGAAGACATACAAGACCACTGATAACCTCCCTCGATCTGGGGCTCCATGCAAGATCTCACCTCGTGGCATCAAAATTACAACAAGAACGGTGAGTAAAAATCCCAGAACCACACGGGGGGAACTAGTGAATGACCTACAGATAGCTGGGACCACAGTAACAAAGGCTACTATCAGTAACACAATGCGCCGCCAGGGGCTCAAATCCTGCACTGCCAGACGTGTCCCCCTGCTGAAGCCAGTACACTTCCAGGCCCGTCTGCGTTTCGCTAGAGAGCATTTGGATGATCCAGGAGAGGACTGGGAGAATGTGCTATGGTCAGATGAAACCAAAATAGAACTTTTTGGTAGAAACACAGGTTCTCGTGTTTGGAGGAGAAAGAATACTGAATTGCATCCGAAGAACACCATACCCACTGTGAAGCATGGGGGTGGAAACATCATGCTTTGAGGCTTGTTTTTCTGCAAAGGGACCAGGACGACTGATCTGTGTAAAGGAAAAAATGAATGGGGCCATGTATCGAGAGATTTTGAGTGAAAATCTCCTTCCAAGCAAGGGCATTGAAGATTTGACGTGGCTGGATCTTTCAGCAGGACAATGATCCAAAACACACAGCCGGGGCAACAAAGGAGTGGCTTCGTAAGAAGCATTTCAAGGTCCTGGAGTGGCCTAGCCAGTCTCCAGATCTCAACTAACTGAAAGCCCGTGTTGCCCAACGACAGCCCCAAAACATCACTGCTCTAGAGGAGATCTGCATGGAGGAATGGGCCTAAATACCAGCAACAGTGTGTGAAAAGCTTGTGAAGAGTTACAGAAAACGTTTGGCCTCTGTTATTGCCAACAAAGGGTACATAACAAAGTATTGAGATGAACTTTTGGTATTGACCAAATACTTATTTTCCACCATGATTTGCAAATAAATTCTTTAAAAATCAAACAATGTGATTTTCTGTTTTTTTCCCCCACATTCTGTCTCTCGTGGTTGAGGTTTACCTATGGTGTCAATTACAGGCCTCTCTAATATTTTCAAGTGGGAGAACTTGCACAATTAGTGGTTGACTAAATACTTATTTTCCCCACTGTATCTGTCTATCTATCCATCTATACAGTAAACATGTGACATTCATTGAATCCTTGAAGAGTGTTTGTGCTCACCCAGAGATGAAATGAATGAATCACCCTGGCTACAGATTTCTTCCTCAATGCATTATTTTCTCTCTGGCTTCAAAGTTGCAGTTTGATTAAGTAAGATGTTGAGATACATCAGTGCAATGGTTTTAGCCCCACCCACCATATTGCCTGACATCCACGCAAATGGAGTCGGGCGAGGTGATATTGGATTCAGGGGACCTCATGGCAGCACAGGTGTTCCACATGTTGAAAAAGAGGAACACTGGGATGGCCGTGAAGCCGAAGATGGCGAGGAATGCTAGAGCGAAGATGTAGGTCAGGAACATGAACTGAAAAGAGCAAATGAATTAGTCTTCTCTCATTACCACAGATTTCAGAGAACAACATAATAACACATGTATGAGGGGGTTAACTATATCTCTCAAGGCATTGGCAAACACTAGTCATTTTGTGGGCTTTGGGAAAATTATTATTATTATTTATTTATTTATTTATTTTTCAACCTGTCCTGTTCAGCTGCTTGCTTTGGGTAAATTAATTCGACATGGCAGCACAGTCAAGCTGATATCCGTTAGTAAATATGGAGAAATTTGGGAGTACATTTTCGGGTGGAAGCGCTGTTTACTTCCTTCGATGGTGTTTAGGCCAGCAGAGAGCGTATTGCCGGTCCTGACTGCTTACCACCAATAAAGCCTAACCTTATGAGCACAAATTGGACATCTGCGGCAATCAGCGAATCAGGCTAGAAAGGACAAACTGTGCCAGCGTTATCCCCGAGGGCTCAAGTGTAGTCAAGTCACACTTTCTGCGTGTGTGTGTGTGTGTTTGAGAGAGAGAAAAAGACAGAGACGTACGAAGGCAGTGATGCAACGTCCACACACGGTGGTCTTGAAGTCACTCTGCAGCTCTTTCTTGATGGCGCTTGTGGTGTAGAATCCCTCAGCCAGCAAGACAATGGCGTACACAAAGAAGAAGGAAGCAATGCCGTAGATGATGTACTGAAATATCTGAATGCTGAGGGCATTGAAACATTGGGCAGGGTTAAAATCAGAAAAGGTTGATTCTTGCTAAGCGCTGACCAAGGGCCAGAACTTACACCAAGGTGAGGGTGGCGTGGTCGCTGGTGATCCTGGAGAAGTGGTTTTCCAGCATTGTCAGAGTGCCGGTCAGTGCCACATGGCCACAACCACAGAACAGGGCCACACCGGAGAAGCAGAGGATGGTGGCCACCAGGGAGGCGTAGGGCACACCGCCCAGACATTTGATGCAGCACTCGAAGCATCCTAAAAAAAAACACACACACACACACACACGCACACACACACAGAGTCAGTATACAAAACGTGGCAATGAGGTGACAAATAGACACATCTTCACTTTCTCTGGAAAGGCTTGTCTTTCCTCTCATCTTTGTGAAAATGATATAAGTAATGAGTAATGTGCACTGTCACTGAATTAAACTCGTATTCCAGGGCACCACGGCATTTCATGTTAGTAACAAGCCATTGCACACCCACACTCTCCTCCTCCCTTTTGTCATCTCCAAAGATTTTTCCCTCCGCTTTTTATGACCAGATGGCATGAATAAGTCATGTCCTGGTGCTAAATAAATGATCTTAAAGTAGAGGAGATGTTTTCTAGGCCACCAGAGAAGCAGCACTTGAGTGTTCTACCTCTGAAATGTTGTGATGCACTGGTGCGCTCCAGAATCATCACACAGTTTCCGCCGTGTATGAACACCAAGAGTCAAGAGAATGAAGAGCAACAAGGAGGAGGGGACTCTTATATAACAGCTTGTTAAAAATAGATCCTTCAGCAAGGCAGGAAGTTTGTCAGCGAGGCAAAATAGGATGAAATCAAATGTCTTTTGTGCTGTGTTTCCATGGCAACCTGCTCCATTTGGCAAACCCTGAAGCAGCATTTAGCTTGTTGCATGTACAAGAGTTTGTTGGAATTTAAGCATCCTTTATCCAATCATATGTGTTTGAAAATGTACAAAAATGAGAAATTGTCCGCTGTGGATGGGTGAAAAATTAATTTGATGATCCATGGCAGATGATCCAGTGAGCTCATTGGATTGACTTTAACACTCAACACAAGCCTGAGCTAAAAGCCCCTGTCAGCTTTTATCACTCAATCCATCAGCAGACAGCTAATAACAGGTCTTCCACATAATTAATAATCCACATACACACATCGCACCCATCATATGTGAAGATTAGTTTGCCGCAAACTACAAATAATCTGCCACCCTGCAAAACCATAGTAAATGTAAGATTTTATTGTGAATGGTAGACTATCCTTTGAGGGTTTTCTATCGACCTCTCGAAGTGGACCATTTTACTCTCCCATGGGACTGTGGTTGTTATTGATGAGTTTAAAAGAGTAAATTGATTTTTGCCTCCACTGAAGAAAGGGAGGTTCATCTGTAGCATATCTGGCCAAACAAAGATGATTTGGAAATGCGCAAGATTGACTAATATTCAAAGAGTGAAATGATGATGCATGAAAGGGGAAACATAGTATCAGGAGTCCTCCCTCTGCCTCATGTGAGTCTGAGGGAAAATCACAACTACTTTTCAAATCATTATAAATAGAACAAACCAGATTTGACTTGTTTGGTTGTAGATAATTTGACTGTCTCTGGGCTGACCCAAAATATGTTTGACCAAATTATTAAACAAAAATTCCTGAGCTAAATGCAGACAACGCAGAGATAATTTGGGGATATTTACAGAGGCGAGATATGAGTGCTTTGAATAATGAATTTCTGGAGAGCCATTGCTATGTTTGTATTTTGTCTTGCGATATGAGCAAAAATGCTATAAGTGCACTTTAGATTTCAAGTGTGAAAAGGCAGCAACAAACTGGGCAATATCAGGCCACCATCAATTCACATTCGATTCTTTGCAGTGGAAGGACGATTTTACTCAGTGTCTAGTCAGTGCATGCATGAAGCACAACGAACAAAATATCAAGTATGGTCGTTATTTATGTTCACATTTTTAGTGTTTACACATTAGGTAGAGACCAACTGTTATTAACTGAGTACAATTTTGGGGGGGGGGGGGCAAAAGCATTAAAAAGTGTGTTTTGAGGAGACTGGAACATTATTTACATTATCATTCATTTGATTTAACAAGTGCATTTATTTAGATACAAACATTCGCTCCGATGCTGTGATATTCAGGATATTGGAGCTATGGCCAGCTTTAAACTCTGTGATTCAAAGCTAGATTAAGTCATAGAGTTAAGACGCTCCCCTCCAAAGTATGCTGCTCATGATGAAGTCTTCATTGCATAAGGAGGGAAGAGGTTTGTTGCATAATAGATTCAAATCCCATTAATGTTAATGAAGGGCACGCTGATTGGAAGGTGGAGTGAAAAGGGCTGGATGGCTCTCACTTAAATCCATCAATCAGAATCAGGCCAGGTCCTGAGGGAGGGTGTTGGGGGGTAGACACAGTGATCATAATGGGGGTTGCACACTTACACCCCATCATGCTTTCACCTGCTAGTCTAATACCGGTCAAAACATTTAAAAAAAAAGAAGAAGAAAAAAACGTTGGGATTATCCTTCTTTGAAGTTAACTAATCTCCATTTATTTCAAACCCGTCATAGACGCCCTAATAAGAATAAGGACTAAAGGACAAATCCAAACTTTTCAGTCCTTTTGAAATATGTTGGCTCTCTGCTCCTATATATCGTAAATTCCCAAGCTTCTTTTAAACACACTCACGTTATCCGGTCAGCTGGTGGAAGTGGTTTTAAAAGCCCGCTAATAGGAAACAGACAGGCCAGAGTGGTCAGGCCTAATGGAAATCAATGGGCTATTTATTAGAACTGAATTGAGGTGACACTCTGAGGTCAGCCCGTTGCGCCTGTGTTACACCTCGCTGAATCCTGCCACCTCGCTACGTGCTTTCTTTGCCCACAGTGTGAAATACTGTATGACCACGAGCCAACATTGCACTTGCATTGACTTGCTGGCTGAAACAATATGTTACTATACTACGCATTGACTGTTACACTGTATATCAACTCAGTGCTCGTATAATAACCCTCAGTAACAATAGTAAGAAGTACGGCTCCGGGCTAGCATTGAGATCTTATTTCAGATTGTAACCTAGATGCTATGTTAATGAACTGAAAGGATGTACAGCAGAGTTAATGTAAAAAGAGAAGTAAGGAGAAGCGATACAGTCAATTCACAGGAAAGAATTGCTTGCATGTGTCATTGAAGGATTTTTTGTTTTGGGATTGAAATCATGACTTCAGATAATACTGTCTGATCAGGCAAACATGAAAGCTAAGCAGTGGCGTTGCTTGGGTATCTTGACGCTCCGAGTAAGAAATTCCTCTGTCCCCGCCTCACCGTGCATGGCGCAAAAAATGTGTTTTTCGCAAAATAGATAGGTAAACAATGAGTAAAGTCACATTAAAGAAAAAAAGAATATTAAATATAACATGGGTTACGATTCACTATTTTTAGCCAGTGTTTGTTTTTTCCACACTCCCTGAATGCACCACGTCACACGACAAGTCACATTATACCAATTATCCAACCACCGGTCACCTAGGCACTATATTCAGTGGGGCAAATAAGTATTTAGTCAACCACTAATTTTGCAAGTTCTCCCACTTGAAAATATTAGAGAGGCCTGTAATTGTCAACATGGGTAAACCTCAACCATGGGAGACAGAATGTGGGGAAAAAAACAGAACATCACAATGTTTGATTTTTAAAGAATTTATTTGCAAATCATGGTGGAAAATAAGTATTTGGTCAATCCCAAAAGTTCATCTCAATACTTTGTTATGTACCCTTTGTTGGCAATAACGGAGGCCAAATGTTTTCTGTAACTCTTCACAAGCTTTTCACACACTGTTGCTGATATTTTGGCCCATTCCTCCATGCAGATCTCCTCTATAGCAGTGATGTTTTGGGGCTGTCGTAGGGCAACACAGACTTTCAACTCCCTCCACTGATTTTCTATGGGGTTGAGATCTGGAGACTGGCTAGGCCACTCCAGGACCTTGAAACGCTTCTTACGAAGCCATTCCTTTTTAGCCCTGGCTGTGTGTTTGGGATCATTGTCATGCTGAAAGACCCAGCCACGTCTCATCTTCAATGCCCTTGCTGATGGAAGGAGATTTTCACTCAAAATCTCTCGATACATGGCCCCATTCATTCTTTCCTTTACACAGATCAGTCGTCCTGGTCCCTCTGCAGAAAAACAGCCCCAAAGCATGATGTTTCCACCCCCATGCTTCACAGTGGGTATGGTGTTCTTCGGATGCAATTCAGTATTCTTTCTCCTCCAAACACGAGAACCTGTGTTTCTACCAAAAAGTTCTATTTTGGTTTCATCTGACCATAACACATTCTCCCAGTCCTCTCCTGGATCATCCAAATGCTCTCTAGCGAACCGCAGACAGGCCTGGACGTGTACTGGCTTCAGCAGGGGGACACGTCTGGCAGTGCAGGATTTGAGTCCCTGGTGGCGCATTGTGTTACTGATAGTAGCCTTTGTTACTGCGTAACTTATAGAACCAGACCTTTTTATTTGTGTTGGGAACCTGTGAGTGTGTGTGCTCAATTACATCCAAGTGAACTGGTGAGTCTAAATTTTTTCAGCTGTTGTTAGTGGATTAGCCACAATGCTAATGTATGCTAATTTGTGTGTTCATTTTATTTTCTGTGTCTGTTGGTGCTTTATTATTGTATTTTGTTATGTTAGCATACCAATGCTAACATGCTAACGCTCACATGCTAATACCATTGCATTTTCGTAATGGCGTACTGCACGCATGCTATTTTTAGACCGTGACGTTGCATCGTAAAGCGGAAGTAAAGCAGAAGTGGGACATTATAGACCCGCCCTCGCATAGAAACAATGTTAATTCTGCTACTTTTCTCCGGTAATCTTTCAAAAACGAACATGCCGATCACACATTGCTTTTTTGGAACTTGTAGAAACGACTCTAGACATTACAACGTATGAAGGATGTTTTCTTCATACGCTTTCCGAAACCAAAAACTCGGGAGAAAAAAATGTGAAGAATGAATCAACTTGCGCGGACTTTTAACACCAGCTCGGTGAATTCATTCACGTTTCATATGGAGTAAACATTGTGTTGGGTTGGCATGGTCTTTCAGAGGACAAAGACGTAAGCCATTTTGATATGTTTAACTTATTTTTTAGCGTGACGTTGTGCCGTGCTGCTTTTGTCAGACAATGAATGACCTGAAAAGAATTGAAATGGTATCTGACTGCCGCTGTTGCCTTTTCTGCTGTAAACAAAAACAACTTTAGTAAGGGGGAAGTGTAAATAATTTATAAAATTAAGATTTGTTATCAATGAAAAAATTAAAAGTGTTCGTTGGCTCTCACTGAGTAGCATTTGCGATTGCTACACAAAATATAAATTACCCCCAAGAACGGTCAGAGACGTAGGACAACCAGAGGATATAATATATAGGAAAGAAGGGCTGGTGGTAAAGGATTGATTGTTGAAACAGGAGCATGTCATTGTCAGTCGCGTAAGAAAAAGGTGTCGATAAAAAAGCTAAGGCTATGCTAAGGTGTGCTCGTTTTTTTTCGTCTTTTTCAACCCTCGACACTCAAGTCATCTCTTCAACTGAACATTTTTATGTACTTCCACATCTTTGTAAGTGAATTTGGCAACAGGGACATTATTTTCGGAGAGAATTGGTAGGTTTAGCTTTGTAAACATCTCCTTCGGACACGATTTCCATTCATTTCCTATTGTGGACAAACGGTGGCGCGTCCTCCCTTAGCAACAGTAGCAAACGTCATGAATATTATTGAACAGAAGTGACGTGTTGCTTGCGGCACGCCATTGGGTTGGTTGGTTCATGTAGGCCAGGTGGCCCGCACTGCCTTGGGACTACTCCAACAACAGGATGGCGAGCTAGAAATCGAGCCTGAAGACGGTCTTTTTTCCTGTCTTCCAACACAATAGGATAAAGTTTGGGTAAAGTTTTCAACTAGCAATAATTGTCAAGTCAGGGTCTGGTAGGAGGCGCTGCACTACTCAAGCCAAGCACTTCAAATATCCATTCAACCTCTGATGACTCAAGCAGCGCTACTGGACACTCCCCTTCCACATCCATAAAACCGATGGCATTCATACTTGGCCGTTTGTTACTTATGAACATTGGGGTGGGGAAATTGGACTCCGGTTTTTGCAGTTGGTGGGCAACCATTGTGTGCACACAACAACACTGTAAATATTTCTAAGGGTTAATTTTTCTGTATCACCTTTTAAAAATACATATTTCACTTAAATCATCCTTGTCCGTCTTTATTCATTGCCGCTGCCCTCTAGTAGCTGAACCGGATCTTCCTGAAAAGCCCACTTTTTGCACACCTCAGTGGTGCTTTTAACAACACTGATCACACTTGTTATATAAAGTAGGCAGACTACATATATAAAACAGTTTAATCGAGAAACATTTAATAGCATAAATAAGCGTGTAATTTTATCTGACACTTAAGTTTTACTTTTCACGAGATATGCAGGGTCAACTGACAGCGTCAAATCCAGGTTGCTACGGCAGTTGGGATGGAGCCCCACTAGGGGAGGTTTGCTACCTCCAAATGGACAGTTATGTTGGTCTGTGGAGTACATTTTGGCAGCCCTCGGGGGCCCCAAGAACCTGCCTGCCTTGACTGTCCGTTTGCCCCACCTCTAAGTGACCCAGAATCTTATGTGTATTTTACAAATAATAGTTCTCCATGTATCCTCCTGTCAAACTCACCAATCAGAGCTCATGCTACTCGTGGGCAGCTTATGTAAAACAATCAGTTCCAAACTGTAGAAAATGCTCGACACTAGGACAGCTTTCTCTGTAGTCTGCATCACCTATGAGTTTGCTAGCTTGCTAAACACATTCACTCTATTTATAATATCAGCTAGGTTATAAGGGTTTGACTGCACTATTTTTGCAACACAGTGTGCCAAGTTTTGATATCTACACAATGATAGGTTTTTGAATTACATTAAATGTTTTTTGTTGTTGTTTTCCCAGCTTCACTATGGGACGACACACATGTCAGCCTGCTCCTTCCTTGCCCTTGTAACAGGAAATATTTACATTTCACATATAAATAACCTCTTAGTCAGCGGTGAAAGTGGCTAGAATTTCTTGCCGGAACTCCCTAACATAAAGTTCGGCACGGAGCCCTTTTTGTTGGGAGACGGTTTTATAAATATAACACGCATTAAAACACAACAGGTTTCACAGTGGTTAGCACGTTCACCTCACAGGTCTGAGATCAAGGGTTCAGTCCCAGGCTCCGGCCTTCAAGTGTGGAGTTTTGAATGTTCTGACCATGCCTGCGTGGGTTTTCTCCTGGTACTCCCAAAAACATGCATGTAGGCTGATCAAACACTCTAAATTGTCCCTCAGTATGACTGTGTGCGCCTCCTTGTGCCCTGTGATTGGCTGGCAACCGATTCGGGGTGTCCCCCTTATACTGCCCATAGTTAGCTGGGATTGGCTCCAGCGCCCCTGTGACCTTCGTGAGGATAAGTGGCTCAGAAAATGAATGAATGAATTTGTAGGTTTCACACGTG
This sequence comes from Corythoichthys intestinalis, assembly GCF_030265065.1. Taxonomy (NCBI): domain Eukaryota; kingdom Metazoa; phylum Chordata; class Actinopteri; order Syngnathiformes; family Syngnathidae; genus Corythoichthys; species Corythoichthys intestinalis. The sequence continues at coordinate 57,627,291 of NC_080396.1, forward strand.
CATTAGGCTGCTGCATTACACTGGAACGAGGCATAAATGAGAAACTGATTTCCATTAAAAAATGTATTTTTTCACTGAATTACAAATTCCACATAATTCTAATTTTTATATTTACTCAAATCTAAAAGCAAAACCTAAATTTTAACTATTCAAGAACATAGGATGTACTTTAAAATTGAAGAAATATAAACACTTACTTTTTTTAAATAATAAAGATATATGTAACACATTAAAAAAAGTACAAATGACTTGCACAGTGAAATGTAATATATCTGGAAGACAAAGCAAACATTGACTTTTTTTTAGTTACCGTACTGGCCCGAATATAAGACGACCCTGATTATAAGACGACCCCCTCTTTTTCAAGACTCAAGTTTGAAAAAAGACTTTTTGAACACCAAATTAATTTTTATACAGAAAATAATTATAGTAAATCTGAAACGTGATTATAACAATATATTTGAGAGTAAAAGCATGTTATTTTGCCTCATTCAAATCTTAATATCTGAACATTTAAATATGTAAACTAAAATGCAATCACATTCTTAAATGAATGGCTTCTGGTTTTTGAAATGTAAATAAACCAATCTATTGTGATAAAACAACAAAATTGCAATAACTGCATTGACCATCAAAGTGAAGTCTAACTGTAACTGTAGTCTTCAATGCAATAAACACCGTCTTATATTCGGGCCAATACGGTATAAGGAAATGAAGAAGTAACCTTACATAAATGAACATAAATAAGTTCAAAGTGCACATAAACATGGAAGATGTTCTGAACCACCCAAAATAAATTAAATAAACCTCGTTCAACTCTTACCATTCTCTTAACGATCTGATCAATTTTCTGTTGCATTGCCCCTTTATTTCAACAAGCTGTTCCCTCCTCTATTTGTTGTTCCAATAAAAAGGTGCATTTGAACCAATCACAGCCAACTAGCCATGCTGATCACATGCCAGTATGTCAGCCAATTGAACCAACGGCAGAGTCCAGTTTTTTTTTCTGCGTGCCCTGTAGTGCATGTGCACTCGCTGTCTGTACTGTGTGCTGGGCGATGCAACTTGTCAAATAGAGAGAGATGCTGGGAAGAACTACGTAGAATTAATAAAAAAATAAATATCAGTGGAAACGGATGACGCTAAACAAGCTCTTTATTAGGCTTGTTGTCAACACTTGTGTATGTAAATCTGGCGTTAGTAGATGGTTCTATTTGGAGATGCGTGTGTGGCAGGTTTTTTTTAAAACATGAGGTTTTGACAGTTGCCGTCATATTTTCGGGATCAAAGCACCGTATGCCGGAATGGCGTTCCGCCATGAAATACGATGGCGAATCCAGCGCGTTCCGGCCCACTTTCACTTTCCTGCTCTTAGTTTAAACACACAATGCACAAGATTTATTTCGAGGACATAGACCAGCAATGTAATTTACTTGAGAATAGGCTACATTTACCCGTGACTTTGATTAAAAAAATTATAGAAAATCGATGGAACGATGTTTAGCTACAGTATAACAGCAAACTTGCCTTGGCAGTCAATTTTGGTTGGCTAGCACAGTGAAGAGTAACAAGATTTGACATGTTCTTCGTAAGAAGAGCACCTCTTTGCCTTAGGGCCCGCAAGTACCAGTTGCCATGGCAATTTGTTACCCATGACCCAGTTCAGCATTGAGCTTATCAACTGCTTTTTACTTTTCCTCTTATTTCCCTTTCTCCTTCTTTTGCTCACACAGTGATGTCATGAGTAATCTGAATCCAAACACAAAGATGTGAACCAATCAACCAACCAAAATTGGAACTGAAGCAATGGTCTAAAGGAGAGTATTGACTGATGTTTAACTGGATTCTCTGCTCTTGAAAAATAATTTTCATGTGTATTATTGCTTTCTTTTTGTTTGTTTGTTTCTTTTATATACAGACGCTGTTCAGAACTTCTTGACTTTTAGAACTTACAAAACTAGCATTGACGTCGTGATACTCTTGAACAATAAGTGCAGCAACACATGTAGACCGTCAAACCAAACCTACAGCCGTATATTCATTATCTTCATTATGGGTACTATTACTGCAGCTTATTGGGTTCTCAAAGTTGTAAAACTCCTCATACATTATACATATGTCAACATTATTCTAATCTGTACTGCCCCTTGGTGACCAAGGCACACAAACCAGAAGTAATACATTGTCAATTGGCATTACAGCATAAAATTACAATGCCGAATGTCGAGTCACATTTATTCTTTCAGCCCTAATCACAAATAATATCTCAAAAGGCTTCATAGGCACACATTTAACAGACAATTAGAAAATCTACTGTTCTCAACCCCAATAGAAAAAGGAAAAAACCTCAAAACCCCAACAGCAGAAAATAGAACATCTTGGCAAGGGCCGCGAATGGGGGATCCGCTTTCAGGATGATCAGGCAACAACGGATGTCGAGTGGTTAATATCTAAGGACCGATACAGTTTATTAGTAGTTAGAAGGGCCTATCACCGATTTTTAGAGCCGAGATTCATTTGCAGTAAAAGTGTAAAAATTGGCTTGACAAATTTGACTAATGCAAACACGGAACTTCATTGAAATGGCTAAAGCATGTTTATTAAATCAAACAAAGAGAAAATAATAGCCAGTGGTGCCCGATTTTCCTGGACTCAGACGCATCTCTTATAAAGTTGAATAATAGGTTAAATAGCTCTTTGAAATTTTTCCACAGAAAATACAATAAAAATACAGGGAGTTCTCAGGCTCAGCAGCACCTTTTGTAAAGTTAAATAAAAACTTGGATAATAGCTCCCTGGATTTTTTGACAATAAATAAAATAATTCAATATAACAGAAATAATTTAACCCAGTTTATAACTGAGTTTTTCATATCTGCCAGTTGGATTAAAAAAAAAAAGTCAATACCGATATACATCAATCTTCCCAATTTCAGCGCCGATAATCGGTCTATCTCTAGATGAAACACTCTGGGTGGGATCAGAGGAAAAGGATTCTTCCCAAAGATCTAATGCGTTGCCTCAGAGGAAGAGGACCACATCGAACATACATTGCCACTATATTAAATAGGAATTTCGGGGTATTTTATTAAAGGGTATTATAATACTAAGGGGCTGTGAGATATCAATAGAACCGTTATGTGGCAAGGTAACAAATATTAATAAAGTTAACAAAAAAATAAATCACATTCATGAGCAATTACCGAAAATAGATCGAAAATTACGAATTAATTAATTAATTAATTTCCAAAAGTATTCCGGAAACAGCCGAATGGGGCGGAGACGTCACGACAAGGAAACAAAAGGTTGAGGCAGGTGCCATCGTTGTTTATCGACGAGAGAGTTGCGTTCGTGTTTTATCAAAAAATCACTAAAATGGTTCAAACCTGTCATGCTATGTGGTGTACAAATAGCCATAGTACCCATGAGTTCCCGAACGCGAGAAAAAGAGCTGGACTACGCAGACAATGAGTAAAGTTCGTCCGTGCTAAGAGGGCTAATTTTGCAGACCCAGCCTCCGGCACGGTTTTGTGTGGTGCGCATTTTACACCTGAAAGCTATTCGAACTATGGACAAATGAAATCAGGTTTTGCTAAGATATTGCTTCTGAAAGCAGATGCAGTGCCCACCATACACACGCAGCCACCTAAATGTCCCGAGATATCAAGAAAGAGGACGATGACTGGCTCTGATGAGACCACCCCACCACCCCAGGCAAAGCAAAGGAGGGAAATGGCCAGAGCGAGTACTTTTACAATGAAAAACATATCACGCATTGGATATAAGACTGGACACATGTATAAATTATCGCTCGTAAAATATATAGAACAAATCCTCTAATCCCATTCATATTTGTGTCTGTTGGCAGAGCGAAAACCTATGATAGCACAATAAATGATAATTATTCTATACATTACTTTATTTTGCGGTCACGGTGTATCAGCTTCACAAAAAGAAATGCAAAACAAACCTTTCGGTGTTTCCCATGCGATCTCTTGCCAGTGTTTCATCAGTGTGATTGCTCCCCTCAATGATCCTTTCATTAGGCTGCATTGGCTTTCGTTTGGGCTCAAATTGATAACCCAAAACACCACAGAAAGGTTCATAACTCTCCTCGTTACCATTAGAAGAACGTTGGTTACGTCGGATTCGTCACTGCAACTAGAAACAAAATGGTCCGCCATCATCACCGCCATTCAGTACTAAGCACTGAGCCAGTTGTTTCTTTGTAGTGACGTCACGCACACAATATGCTAGCTTTCCGGGATCTCTGGGGCAGGTCCTTTTAGCTTCACAATCGATCTAAATTTCTATCATTTTCTTGGTGTTGAGATGTGTGTTATTACACGAAGTGGCATGATATGAATCCAAAAGGCATGCGTTTATGGATAAATAATGGAATATTAGCATTTCCCCAGGTGTTGCAATACCCTTTAATATATATTTGTCAGGCCGAGATGACGAGGCGGACTCAGCTGCGGAATTAAGGCAAAAACTTTTATTCACAAAACAAAGGTTCTTCCGCTGGCATACAGGGATGAGGAAAAGTACAAATAAAACGCTCCAAACGGAGGAATAAGCCAGGACAACTACGATCAAAAATGCAACCACATAGCACTCCAAAAGGAGGAAAAGTACAAACGTAAAATGCTCCAAATGGAGGAAAAAGCCAAGATAACGAGCATCAAAAGTTCAAACACAAACCACTCCAAATGGAGGATAATATCTAGACGACTATGATTGGTATGAAACAAGGCTAGTGTGACCAACATGCATTGTAAGACACTTCTGCACAAGGCAAGGCAAACTCAGGCAATATATACACACAAGGTAATGGGGGACAGGTGGAAACAATAAGCGATTAGGTGACAAGAGCAAGGGCAAGTACACAGACACGCGGACGGTGAAGCCTTCAAAATAAAACAGAAAATCACATGACATGACACAATTAATCTAGAAAAGTTGCTCGTTTTAGTTAAATAAGAGCTATTCTGAAGCTAATCGCACCATGCCTGACAAAAAAACAAGTTTAGTGGCATGCCATTGCGCTTGTACACATGGTTTAAGTGCTCAGGTTTCTTCTATGAACCATGGAATCCGACTTTTAGGACGTATTTTAAGTCTTAATTGGACTACAGTGTCAAGAGTGTTATGCAGAGAATCATTAAAGTTGTTTGTGAGATTGTCAATCAAGTCAGCATCTGAAGCAAAGGCATCGTTCACCATGGGTAATAGTTCAGAGAGTCTGGTATTGAGGGGTTGATGTTGTGGCTGCTATAGCCCTGATATTGATTCGAAAGATTACAATGGGCTAAGACTCCAAATTTAATGAGATAGTGCTCGGACTTAGCAGTGGTATATGGAAGTACAATCACTTTCGAGGCAATGGAATACTATTAATATGGGTTGGTTTGGTTCATGTACTAACTGTGCAAAATCCAAAGTGTCATAGTTTTAAATGCTGCACTTAGAGGCTCTGACAGGGAGTTTATATGAATATTAAAGTCACCGATAATTATTACATTATCTACGTCGTAGTATTAGGGCCATGCGAACAAAGATTTGAAAAAAAATGGGACTAAGAGATTAAATTTGTACTATTATTATGAGACTAAAGTAGTATTAGTACGAGAATAACGATAACTTAGCGAAATTAGTTACTACGTATTTTACGTAGCGCATCACCGCCTCCGTTAAAGTCAACAATATTGAGAACATCTTTTGAGGCCGTGTTTTAGATGGTTTCACAAATAAAGAATTTCCTCAATTTCTTAACTCACCTACTTCAAATTCTAATCAATAGAGGGATTTACAGTGATCTCTGGTCTTTCGTGGTTAATGGGGACCAGAACCCGCCGCGATCAGTGTAAAACTGCAAAGTAGCTCCCCCTCACCAATTGTTTTTTTTTTTGTGTGTGTATGTGTGTGTGTTTAATGTATTTATTCAGATTTAGCATTGGAAAGATATACAGTACATATAAGACATGTTTAATAAATAAATAAATAAAAAATAGTAATAATAGTAATTAAAAAAATATATATATATATATATGTATATATATTTTTAAATAAATGGTTTTTAAGTACTTCAAAGGTAATAATTATAATAAGTTTTAAACATGTTACTGTGCCACCGATTTATTTTTAAACAAGAATAAAGTCGAATAATGCTTGTATTTATTAAATGAATTATTGAGTGAGTCCACTCAAATCCGCCCAAGCTGCTCACTTACACAAAATGAGTTGCCACAGCAATGGCGTACCGCAAGCAACACGTCACTTCCGCTCATTAAATTCATGACACTAGCTACTGTTGCTAAGTAGGGACAATCCACCGTTTGTCCCTAATAGGAAATGAATGGAAATCGTGTACGAAGGAGATGTTTACAGAGTTAAACCTACCAATTCTCTCTGAAAATGATGTGCCTGGTGCCAAATTCACTGGCAAAGATGTGGAAGAACATAAAAGTGTTCAGTTAAAGAGATATCTTTAGTGTCGAAGGCTGAAAAAGACGAAAAAAACGAGCCGACCTAAGCATAGCTTTAGCTTTTTTATCGACGCGACTGACAATGACATTCTCCTGTTTCAACAAGCTATCCTTTACCATCAGCCCTGTCTTTCTTATATATCCTCTGGTTGTCCTACGTCTCTTACCGTTCTTGGGGGTAATTTAGTTAGCTTTGTGTAGCAATCGCAAATGCTACTCAGTGACAGCCAACGAACACTTTTAATTTTTTTATGATAACACATGGTAATCCTATGATTTATTTACACTTCCCCCTTACTAATGTTTTTTTTTTTTTTTATATATATATATAACAGAAACGGTAACAGTGGCAGTCAGATACCATTGTAATTCTTTTCAGGTCATTCATTGTCAGACAGAAGCAGTACGGCACAATGTTACGCTAAAAAAATAAGTTAAAAATATAAAAATGGCTTACCTCTTTGTCCTCTGAAAGACCATGCCAACCCAACATAATGTTTACTGCATATGAAATGTGAATGGATTCACCAAGCTGGTGTTAAAGTCCGCACAAGTTGATTCGGTCTTCACATTTTTTACCTCCCGAGTTTTTGGTTTCCGGAAACGTATGAAGAAAACATCCTTCATGTGTCGTAATGTCTAGAGTCGTTTCTACAAGTTCCAAAAAAGCAATGCGTGATCGACATGTTCGTTTTTGAAAGATTACCGGCGAAAAGTAGCAGAATTAACATTGTGTCTATGCGAGGGCGGGTCTATAATGTCCCACTTCGGCTTTACTTCCGCTTTACGATGCGACGTCGTGGTCTAAAAATAGCCTGCGTGCGGTAGCCATTGTTTAACAAGTTAAACGATGATTGACGCATGCGGCGCTTTGAAATGTCAGCTTCCAGGCATCTCGGGCAAGACCAAACCTTAACATCTGTCAATCATCGTTTACTTTAATAAGAAACTCCAATACACTGCCTGACCAAAAAAAGGAGCAGGAGAGAGAGTGAGACTAAGTGATCAGATCGGGATAGCACATCTGTATTTATTTATTTATTTTAATTGAAAACAAAAAAAAATCCGCAAGGGACTGAGGGGGCGAAGTTTGAAGCACGAAGTAGCGAGTGATCACTGTAAACTAAAGGTGTGTGAAATTTCCGATTTTTAGATTATTCGTGAGTCAACCGCTGAAGATTCGAGATTCGAGAACGATTTGCAAACATCCATATTCTGATTATGTAAACATGCTAAGTAAAGAGGAACTCAAACACAGTCAGCACGGTCTTTGAGATGCAATGAGGAACTGACCGAGAGTAAACATCCACATTCCACAACTCATGCCGTTAGATAAAAAAAAACGCAGACAGCCGCTACAAACAATGCCCAGTGTTTACAAACTTCGCCCATGTTGCTACAAACTACGCCCACATAATGCTACGGTGGATTGGCGTCGGCTTAACACTCGTGTCTGATTAATATCACATGTATATAGAACTAGATGCGAAATGACAGACTTGGCGGTGTTAGTAAACAGCCGCCATCTTAAAGCAGTAGACTTTTCAGGAAGGCTCTGTTGCAGCGAACCTAATTGACTTTATATAAAATACTCCTACATCGGCAAATCTTGACTTGAATCTATCTTTAAATGATGAAACAGTTTTAATGTCGAAAGTAGACAGAAGGGAAATTCTGGAATAGCGGGAGCAAATTTACCAACTTTTACCAACAATTTTACCAATTTTACAACATGGTTGATTCACAACATTAAATGAATTGAATGTAGTTTAAAGCTGCTATATAGAATGGGGACTTAAATATTGTATTTACTGTTTTGAACTGTTAACTTGATACTGAAATAGTAGTTTATTTAAGCATGAGAGGATTTTTGTTCTATTTTTGTAACTAATGTACGAAACATTAAAAGCAGCTAATAGCTGCGGGGAAGGGAGTGGTGGGGTTGTGCATAAATTATCGATTTATAATCGAATCGTAGCCTCTGAATCGGAATCGAATCGTGAGGTGCCCCAAGATTCCCACCTCTACTGTATACTTCATCGCAGCTGCCAGCTCAGGTAAGATGAATTACGTAGTTTTGCATACTTCATACATATTGGACTGGAACAAACGATATAGAATTGTGCATCTCACGACTCTATATCTTAAATAAGAAAATCTTTTATCTTTTGGTGCATCATCCTCTAATTATAATCAGTATAAAGACTTATACTAATAACATGTCATAACTCCAAACCAGGTCTTGAACAGTTTCAAGACTTACAGTACAATACTTGCAACCACCAGAGAGGTTTAACTCTGTAGTCTGAGGCTGGGTGTAAAGCATGCAGTTGTCCTGAGACTTGGGAATGTCAAATACATTTTTGAGGAAAACATACAGTATCAGATTTAAGAATATGGTTGATATGATTAATACCAATGCCTACGTCTGGCTGTTGGCGTAATGTGTTTGGGACGCATTACAGCTGTTTGGCAGTCAATGAGTGAGTGTTGGTTAATGTTAAGGGCCAGGTGTTTCCCATTCTGTTAGTAATAGTCAGCTATCGCAGGGCCAGATTTGAAAGGACTCGCCCACATTTAGGGGTCTTCTCTAGATGATGTGTACCAGTACCGGGTACATTCAAGAAGCAAGCATTCGGTGCAGCACTGCGTGAAAACATGTGACTTTAGCACTCTTATCTATTTGTCTCTTATTCAGCTTTCATGCCTTAGGTTAGACTCAAGTAGAGTGGATGATATTAGCTTCAGTCTTCCTTCACCAAAATTCAAAATGGCCCCTCTGGCCACAAGTTGTGCTGTGCCAACCGTGCGAGTGCTCAGCAATTACGCAATCAAATTGGCCGATGTTGCACGCTCTCAAATTTTGAAGAAGTCAATGACCACCTTGTGATGCGATTAGGAAAATTTACTTTCCAGCATTTTCTTAGAATATTGTGTAAGATATTAATTTCCGTGGAAGTGGCTACGTAATTGATGACCAACGGTAATCGCTATCGGCCTCCACCGAGGAGGGGATTCAGAATCAGTGAGTGATGAAGGAAGGCCAGAGGAGGCTGACGTCACTCGAGAACAAGGCATGCTGTGCCAACCTGTCACACTGCTATTCATATCTCACTGCAGACTGGGACCAAATAATGCGTAACTTTGCTGCTGTCTATTCTGTGCAAATGTGAAGGCAGACTCCAAAGGTTGTGTCCTGAGCAAGCGTGTTCATTTAATGTGGTCACATGGCACGGATGGCAGATGAGTGGGGTAAATGTGAACACAATGCTGTGCCACACACTGTACGCATGTAAAAATAGAGCTTTTCCCCTTTTCAACTACCCCTGGTCATTGGCACGTAAACAAATGAAAGCATAACACATACACACACGCACATACACACACGTATCCAGATGGAAGCTGACAGCACGCTTTGGGCATATGACTTAAAATGAGGGATACACAACCCTCTGCCTCCTTGTGTGACGGCTTTCACGTGCTTCAGTGACCTCACACGTAGCTCCAGGCTTAAAGGGAGGATACAGTAGGTGAAGGTTGTAAGAGGATGTGCGCTGGATAGAGATGAGCGCTGAAAGGATAAGACGATGGTTCATAGTGCCGTCTACATTTTTAATTACACTGTGAAAACTTTGGATGCATGCCATCTATCTGATTTCATTGTCCAGAAGAATGTGGCCTCAACAAAGGAAATCACTTGTCTTTGTTCAAAGGAAATCATTACTTATCTTTACGTCTCTGTCTCAGTCAGGCTATTTACAGTACATTTTAACAAATCAGTCACCTTGGAAACCAATGAAGTCCGACAATTTACTGTGCGCCTGTGCTGACATGTTACTTTTCCATTAAAATAAAGAAAATACTCATCCTTAATTTGCCAACAACAGAGGAAAGGGTCCTCAGGGAATCCGTTAGGCGTGAAAGTACTCAGAATAGTGACATCTAGAGGTGGGAATCTTTTGGCACCTAACGATTCGATTACGATTCAGAGGCTCCGATTCGATTATAAATCGATTATTGATGTTACCACCCCCACCCCCTGCGCTTTTAATGTTTTGTACATTAGTATCAAAATTGTTCAAAATTCCTCTCAGGCTAAACCAAACTAATATTTCAGTATCATGTTAACAGTTTAAAACAGTAAATAAAATACTGAAGTCCCATTCTGTATCAGCAGCTTTAAACTTCATTCAATTTAATGATGTGAATCAACCGTTAAAGTTGTTAAAATTCTCCCGTTATTCCATAATTTCCCTTCCGTCTACTTTCGACATGTCAAAGTTTTAAAACTATTTCATCATTTAAAGATGGATTCAAGTTAAGATTTTGCCGATTTAGGAGTATTTTAGATAAAAAGTTAATCAGGTTCGCTACAACAGAGCCTTCTAGAGAAGTCTACTGCTTTAAGATGGCGGCTGTTATCAACGCAGCAACTACTAAACGGCAAGTCTGTCATTTTGCATCTAGTTCTTTTTACATGTTCCACCGGCGCAGTCGTCTGTCATTTTGCATCTAGTACTACATATATGCAGGGGTGAAAGTGGCTAGAATTTCTTTCCGGAACTCACCGACGTAAAGGTCGCCACGGAGCCAGAAATTTTATTTATTTATTATTAATTTTTTATGTCTTTTTTTGGGGGGGGGGGGGGGGGGTCAAACCTCTTAAACTACTGAAATGCAAAGAAAACTGTTTGGCACAGTTATTTCTGTAACACATACAAAAACTTATTTTCATTCAACATTTTTTTTTCAATAATTTGCAAAAGAAAAGTTAACAAAAACAGCAATAACCCCAACCTCCAGCTCCAGATTTTTATTTTCCTTCATTTCCTCACATACTAGATGCCAAATCTCAATTTTAACTACTTAAGAACATAGGATATTTATTCAAATTGAAGTTAATGTTAACATTTACTTTTCTTTTTTTAATAATAAAGATATAAGTAACATACATTCAGAAAAATAATTACAAATGACTTATATTATGCAGAGTGAAATTGAATATATTTTGAAGATCGCGCAACATAGACTTTTTTAAATAATAAGGAAATGAATAAGTAGCCTTACATGAATGAACAAATATAAGTCCAAAATGCACATTGACAGCTAAGATGTTGTGTACCTCCCCATCAGAGCAAATAAAACTAAATATGATAAATAAGCCTCCTCAACTCTTTTGTTGCTCTTAAAGATTTGATCCATTATATGTTGCATTGCCCTTTTTTTGTCACATCAATTCAACAAGCTTTTTTTTTTTTTTTTTTTTTTGCTGTTCCAGAAAACATGCACATTTGAAACAATCAGAGCTAGCCATCTCTGCTGATCACATGTTAGTATGTCAGCCAATTGAACGGATAAATGAGTCCAGGCGTATTGCTTTGTGGCGTGCATTCGCACATTGACGTGACTCATCATCGTCAGACTCAGATAACTGCAGCAGCTGGGGAAACCTCCATGCCGTCCGTGGAATAAAATCAATAAAGAATATCGGTGGAAACGGATTACGCTACACAAGCACTTTATTATGCGTGTTGTTAACACTTGGGTATGTAAATTTGATGTTGGTAGATTGTTTTCTTCTTGGAGCTGAAATGCATGTGTGGCAGCTTAGCATTTTTTTTTTTTTTTTTTACATAGCGTTTTGACAGTTGCCGTCATATTTTTGGAGTCAAAGCACCATGTACCTGAACAGCATTCCGGCCCTGAATCTTATACCGGAACAGCATTGCGGCCCTGAATCTTCTACCGGAACTCCGTTCTGGCCCTGAATCTTATACCAGAACTGCGTTCCTGACCGTTCTGGCCCACCTCACCCCTGCATATATGTGATATCTACTATAGCCGTATGTGGCCGTATGTTTGTAGCAACTAGCAACTGGGCGTTGTTTGAAGCAGCTGTCGGCCGCAGTCAGGTATTATTGTTTTTTTTTTCCTAGCGGCATGAGTTGAACATGATATTTACTCTCGGTCCGTTCCTCAAGACTGCGCTGACTGCGTTTTAAGTCTGCTTTACCTGGTATAATTCAATAATTGGAATTTGGATTTTTGTGAATCGTTCTCGAATCTTCCATGGCCGAATCACGAATAATTTCAGAATCGGAAATTTCGCACGCCTCTAGTGACATCTGTACCCGTCATGTATGTTCATCAACTCTTTTTGGTTTTATTTGAAATGATCCCCCGAAAAAACATGGACTCTCCACGCTTTGTGACTTTTAACAGAAGAAGCAGCATTGAAATTAAGTTATTGAGCACCTTTATGGCAATTGGTAAATCACGTGACCCAAGTGTTCCTACCTATGTGAGATTAATTTGGGTGTCATTGTTGTCTCACATCACCTCCAGATGGGGCAGTTGTGCAGCTATATTGACTCCATCCTAAGTGATTTGTGCTATTCAGTCAGCGCATGACCTCATTAGGGTCAAAGTTGAGCCTGAGCCTACCTCAGCTTACTTTGAGGGTTTAGATCACTCAGGACTGCTCGCTAACCAATCGCAGGTCGCATATCACAAATAACTTTTCAATCCGTCATGTATCTACTATCAAACAGAGGTGGCAAAAGAATTCCCGCTGTATTGGAGTGGTGTCAAGTTTCCCCCAGAAAAAACATTGTTTTGACAATTTTTGAATGCTTGAAAGCTCATACAAGAAGAAACGTGCTCATCACCGATTATTGTTCGATAACTTTAAACAGTTCTCTTATAAAAGACCTTCTAAGAAAGATATGGATGGCCATTGTTTTTAATGATACCTGAATTTCCTTCATGTACTAGTATCTGCTGTTCTTGCTTTATCTGCCTCATGATTCCTGAAGCTCTTACTCAACCCATCAATCAAAATCTCAACTGCGGCTTTTACATATATTTAGATTCTATACTTTTATACTTGCAAGTCACTTTTGAGATTTTAACTTATCCTGTAAAGGGAGATTCTCTACAATTTCATTGTACAACTGTAGAATGTCTATTCTATTCTATTCTATTCTATTCTATTCTAATCAACCTTTTTATGTTGTATTGTTATTCAAGAAGGTATTTTGGCAAACGAAGCAGTAGAAATTCACAGTAATTTCCGTTCCATAAAGTCAGATAAATAAATATTCTGATGAAGTACCGATTGCTGAAAATTGTTGAATAATTTATTGCAGTAATGAAATATTTGTAGTTTTTACTATTACATAGAAATAACGTGCATAGAATAAATATTCCAGTCATTTACATGCATTTATGCTTTCCAGGAGCAGCAACGATCTGTGAAGGATGACAAGAATTCAATGTTTATCAGCAACACAAACCAAATGTCAGCACCAGCACCTGACAGATTACTATCAAACTAAGGATGACCTTTTTATTTCCCGACCTTTCTTCAAATACAGTGATCCCTCGCTACTTCAAACTTCACGCTCTCAGTCCATCGCGTATTTTTTTCAATTAAAAAAAAAGTGTTTTAGTAGTTAGTAGTAGTAGTAGTACTAGTATTTTATTTAAAACTGTTGAAATATATGCAAGTATACATGTACAAATCAAAATTGTTTTTATTTACATATAGATCATTTATATTATAATGATTAAATTTGCAGTGCTTAAAAACAATTTACAAAAATTTACATATGCAAACATATTTTTAAATTATCCGTTGGGGGGAAAAAAGGGAAAAACATGTCTTATATGTATCTCTTTCCAATGCTGTTAAATCTGAATAAATACATTGAACACACCCAAAATATATATATATATATATATATTTTTTTTTTTGGGGGGGGGTTAAATTTTTTTTTTTAAAAAACAGGAATGACTGTAGGGCCATCACATACTTAATATCATAGTTGTAGTCACAGTGTTTTGTGTTTTACCCTGATTGCTGATCATTTTCTTCACAGAAGAACTGTTGTGTTAAAAAAGAACATAGTCAGGGGTGCACATAAGTGGTCCGCATGCGCGCATGCGTACTGGACGGAGACAAACGCGCTGGCCCTCAACGGCTTCCATACGCTTTTGCGTACCGATGGCTGACCACTGTATTTGTGGCGGACACGAGAAAATAACTTCTCAAAATGTCGAAGAGGCAGGCCACACTGAGTAATTACTTCCGTGTTCCCCCTCCCCCGTCAAAAGACAGACAGACGACAGAGACGTCACTGGAGCTACCGAAAAAAAAGGACTTTTGCTGAAAAGTGGCTACAGGAGGTACCATGGCTAGAAGCAAATGATGCTCGCACGGAAATGCGGTACAAAATGTGCCGTGAGAATCCCAATGTCGCCGATAAGAGCAGCGCATTTTATGTAGGGTCAAAGAATTTCAGCCATCCAAACTTTGAAAAGTACGAAAAAAACAGAGCATGTGGCAATTAAGCAAACTATCGATGTCAGACAGGACCCCACTCGCCCTATGGACAAGTGGCGGAATAGGGTGGAATAAAGGTAATGAACAGCGACATGCACTGACAAACGTGTTTTTGCTCGCATTTTACAAAGCTAAACATGCACGTTCAATGAGGTCTTATGAGGACATCCCACTTTTAAAAAAGGCTTGGAGTTAATCTGGGAGCCGCATAATGCCCTTTATTTTGAATTGGTGCCTTTTATTTCTTTACATTTCACTTCAAAGTAATGGCAATTTTGTTGTGCCAGTTGATGTTAATCAAGCATTAATTGTTAATATAATTAATTAAAGTTAATTGGCTCTAAGTAAAGCTTGTCATAAATTTATCGCATCAGGCGGGTCGGCTCTCAAGCTCAATGAGGACCAAGTCACATCTCCAGGTCCTCCTCTGAGAACCTGGGAAAAAATTATGTGCACCCCTGAACATAGTCTTTAGCATAGCACTTTGATGCCCTCCAGACAATGACGTAATCTCACTCTAAGTTCTGATCTGAGTGTCGAAAGTGAGGGCAGCGAGGAAGCGGCGCTTTGCATATGTGCTAGGAAAGTGCAGCTTGACCGGTGCTCCAAGGAGGTTTTTGCTTTCACTTATCAAACAGAATGCAATCAAACGGAACCTCAGAGAGAGAAAGCGACATCAAAAGCATGGGGGACTATCCTAAGAGGATCTACAAATAGCATTATTGTAGGATGCAACTAAACCAAAAGATTTGATAAACCGAAACCAATGTTTGCATGTGTTTTGTAGTTGTGTTTCCAAATTTGTAATAGAGAACATTTTACAGAAATAACAGCAATTACTGTATACTGTATGCTGCATTTTGCATATGTTGGATGTGTGCCTTTATGGGGCGTGGCCCAGTGAATGGTGTCAAGAGTTCACAATTCAGATTTGGTTGACTATCTGGCGCATTGGTTCGTTCTGTGTGAACATCTTTATATTCCTTATGACTAATTTCATTTTCTGTTTAACTTTCTGGATCATTTGCTGAAAGTGCATCGGCAACTGTCTTTGTTTTCTTTTCATCGTACCTGAACATCACGCTATGCAGTTTATACCATGTTTTGGAGCCAAAGCAGCTGGCGACCGGCAACAAAAGCTTCTTACTTGAGCGCTCACGTCTTTTGGCCCCCTCTGTAAATCTTCAGCGCCTTATTGGATGCTATAAGCTTATGGTCACATTCCAGATGTCAAAAGGCGAATTCACAAATGATTACACAAATAGGCCAGCCTATAATCTATTTCAGTGAAGCAGCGTGGGTAGATTCAGTTGTGCAACATCACACCTGGTGCCGCGGATGGTAAGAGCATCTTGCATAAAATGTCAATTAAAGGATTCCTAGGGTTAACTACTCATTCTGAACTTGGCCACCCCGGAGTCCACAAACAGGCTCGGCCAGCTGATGTTGAAAGATTGGCGCCCAGGAGACCCTGGCTAGTGCGTGAAGTGGCACCCTTGGATGATGTTTTTTAACCATCAGAGTGGAGGGACACCCAGCGCATCTCAAACTTATTTCATCACAGCTGGGAAGAGATGCTCTTAAGAATCCTCGCTCTTGTATCAGGCCCACGAAATTATAGAAGTCAGTGACGTATGATTGGTCACGCTGGCCCAGAAACTACAATGGTCGCTTAATAAGGTAACTGCACAAAAGAGCATACTGAAACAATCACTGTGAGAATTCACCCAATTGCTCTATGAAAATCATGGCTTCTTTTCTACAAATAAAGTATTCCTCCTGAATAAAAACTGAGGATATATAGTTACAGACAGAATAATAAAGGCAGTTTGTACATTGAACCTGCACATCCACTTGTTGCCATTAGGGTTGCCAAGCGTCCCTTGAAAAACAGAATCGTCCCATATTCAGAAACAAAAGTACACGTCCTATTTTAAGCTTACAAGGGACGTGCTTTGTCCCGTATTTCCATGAAAATCAAAATTTGCGTTTTAATTGTAGAACGAACGAATACTGGTATGGTGCTTTTCAAGAATATGTAGAGGAACATATTCCCTGCTCCTCCTGCTTTCTGACCTATGAGCTGATAGAACAATGACAATCCCGCTCATCTCATTCGTCGAGGAGGTACTGTTGCTCGCCATGACGAAAAAGGAAGACAACATAAGAGTGTGGGGGTTAAGAGGTTGGAGTGACGCACGAGTAAAAAGCATGTTCCAAATAATCATCATTTGTTTTCTTGTTGTTCTCTGTGAACTTTATTTTCACTATTTGAATCATACTTGTGTGTTCTGTCAATTTTGTTTGCATTTTCACATTACTTTTGGAGTGATTTTTGCAAAACTGGTATTGCTGAGGGGACTTTGAACACACCTAAGTTGTTAAAAAAAAGTTTACCTCAGAGTTTATGTTTGAACGTTTTAAAAACACACACACCGACTCATACCTCAAACACACAAAAAAGGGCTCAGGACCTTAAGAGTTAAATCATACAGTTTTAAATTAAGCATGACAGATGTTAATTTTATTCTAGTATTTTTTGTGTTAAAATTGCTGATAAAATTGTTTTTCATGTGCTTATATCACTCAAATATGTACCTAATTAATTCCGTTTTGAGTAAAATTATCATTGTTATAACAAAAACACTTTTCACATACAAAAAAAAAAAGTGTAACGTTTATCGGACTGGTCGGCTCTACCAATAAGGTGTGCCTTATATTTTTTCCAGAGAGTTGGCAGCCCTAGTTGCCACTCAACTCAAGAGATGCAGTTTGTTACCGACTGCTTCAGAAACACTGCTATCGGAGTAAAATTTTAAAAAGTGGAGCAATGAGGTAATCTAATGCCTTCACATGTGGGCAAGGAGAGCCACAATCACCACACAGAATCTGGTTGAGTTGGGTTGGCCACAGTCACCAAGCCAACACAAGCTCCTGACGTCACTCCCGAGACTCACAGTAATGGTTTATTGAGTTTTTATACAATATAGTTTTTTCAAAGATGTTACTAGAACATGTTACCAGAGCATACTTTGGGGGGATGAGATGAGCTAATGACGTTAAAATGTGAATTGCGTGAAATGTGAATTTATTGAAGAAGGAACAAATTAACCACATAAATTCAGGTACAGTTATACCCCTTTCCCACTGGCCAAAAAACCCGTGTCAACCCGCTAACAATCGGCTTTTGGTGGCAGTGGGAAAGGTGCAGCGACCCGCCTCGACCCGTGTCAATCAACCCGCCTAGCGACCCGCGTTAAAATCACCTCGGCTCTGATCGCCATACAGTGTGAAAGCAAAACCCCGGGTCAACAGTCAACACCCTAATCTACTACCCCTTTCCCACTGAAACTAGTGGGTCAACGCGCGTTTTTCCAAGCCGATGCATCCCACTAGCAATTGGCATTTGGCACCTTTCCCATTGACGAAAAAAAGCCGTGTCTTTTTTTTTCTTTTTTCACACGTCTAACCCCCACCCCTCCTCAGCCGTGCATAAGGTGCGTGACATCACCACGCTAAGATGCGCTTCGACAAGTGCGACCGAATTCATTCAGTTCAAGGAGTTAACAATGCAAAGCAACATGCAAGCCTCCTTTCTGTTTGTGTTCTCTGTTTTCATGCGTTTTACTGCCCGCAAAATGGTCGAAATGCAGCAAAGGATCAACACTGTGCTTGTGCTGAGGCAACGTAGGCGACGTAAATTTTGGTTTGAAATTGAAAGGAGTCGTGTACGTCACAGGAGGAGGAGAAGAGCCTTTGTTTCGTCTGTTATGGCTATTGCTAACGCTGCTACACCGACTGTTCGCCGTATGTGGATCCGGGCTAGAGCACATGGTTTTTGTTTTCTGTTATGACGCATCACGTACTAGCCTACGTCACCACGTAGATTAGGGTGTTGACTGTTGACCCGGGGTTTTGCTTTCACACTGCATGGCGATCAGAGCCGAGGTGATTTTAAGGCGGGTCGCTAGGCGGGTTGATTGACACGGGTCGAGGCGGGTCACTGCACCTTTCCCACTGCCACCAAAAGCCGATTGTTAGCGGGTTGACACGGGTTTTTTGGCCAGTGGGAAAGGGGTATACGTGGTGACGTAGGCTAGTATGTGATGCGTCATAACAAAAAACAAAAACCATGTGCTCTAGCCCGGAACGGCACGGAAAGGAGGCTTCCATGTTGCTTTGCATTGTTAACTTCCTTGAACTGAATGAATTCGGTCGCACTTGTCGAAGCGCATCTTAGCGTGGTGACGTCACGCACCTTACGCACGGCTGAGGAGGGGTGGGGGTTAGATGGGTGAAAAAAAAAAAAAGACACGGCTTTTTTTCGTCAATGGGAAAGGTGCCAAATGCCAATTGCTAGTGGGATGCATCGGCTTGGAAAAACGCGCGTTGACCCACTAGTTTCAGTGGGAAAGGGGTATTAGACGCATAAACAAAATGAAAACACTCACAATGAGCATGTAGAAGACTCTTTACACTGATCTGTATGGAAAATGCCAACCACCTCTGAAGTAAGAGCTTCTGATGTCACCTGACAGGACGTGCCCCTTAAAGGCACATATCCAATACACTGATTAAATACATAATGTGATTACACTTCATAAAATCAGTTAATTTATTTACATTCTGTTAGTACCCCTAGTTTTTTTTAGCCCGAGGTATCTAGAATGAATTAGGGACATTTCAATTAATTTCACTAAGGAAAACACATTGGCCAATTGAGCGAATATAGGTTGGTCACAACTTATAAATCAAGGTTCCAACCACAGTCTCTAAATTTCGTGACATTTGTGTGTTGTGGTGCGATGAAAATTTTCCACTGAAAATATGTACCTTAACTAAATTATGGTATGGAAACATACTTAAATGTTTAGTTGCTGCAACAGTTTCTATATACCCCAAAAATATCCAGGGTGCTCTCTACCGCCAAATGAACAATGATTCTAGACCCTGCCACTGTTGCACAGACATGCACATGAGCATGAGGGGGTAGCAGCCGGAGGGGGTGGGGGGGTGGGGTTCAGCATCCAAAGTGACACACCTTCGCCAACGACAAAGATGGAGAAGTAGAAACAGTTTGACATGATTTAATGCTTTAAATGAATTTTCTCACATAACCACACAATCCCGTGCAAAAACGCAGTGTGATGCATTTTCATCTTTTTTAGGAAGCTTTTATGTGGAATCTGATGAGTGATGCGCTTGAGTCTGAGCCCTCGGACCCAGCCTCTGCGTCAAGAGCGCGGCTCATTCTGCAACCTCCATGCAGGCATGTAGCCGGACACACTTCCTCAAAACAAGACTTTCATTACAATACGGACCTTATTGAGACCCGCGATTGATTGATCATTAAGAATTGTTGCTTAATGGGGGAAAAAATAACCGCCGTGCACGCGCATGGGTGCAGCGCTTTTACCATCAATCGAGTGTAAATGTGTGAAGCAAATTCCGTAGACACTAAAATAAACCATTAAATCACCTCAAGAGCTGTACGAAAAGGAGAAACCTCGTTTTTGCATTGCTTCGATAGGGTGGGTACCCATTAGAAACATAGCGCCGCTATTGTTTAGAGCGGGAAGCCATTGCAAGTGGGTTAAATGGGGCTCAGGTTGGCGCTAACCAATCTCCAATATGCGCAAACGGAAGCAGTAAATGGAGCCTACCTTTGCTCTCCTGTCCTTCGTCTTGAGTTTCCTCCGCATTGGAGTCCATGGCCGGCTTTGTTCCATCCATTATTATGGGGCTTTATGGTGTCTTATAGTGGCACTGGGGGTTTACGGTATAAGGATGGTGGACCGTGTCGTAGGGACTTGATGTTCGCGGGCTTCTCTCTCTCTCTCTCTCTCTCTCTCTCTCTCTCTCTCTCTCTCTCTCTCTCTCTCTCTCTCTCTCTCTCTCTCTCTCTCTCTCTCTCTCTCTCTCTCTCTCTCTCTCTCTCTCTCTGGTCTAAATGGTCAAATGAATTTGTCAGGTTGGATTGATGGCTCGACATTGCGGTCCCTAAATTCTTTTCTTTTCTCCCCTCTCATCCTTTCATTAACTACCTGGCAGCCATTGACGGCGATAGACGTCCAATTCATTTGCTCTAGGAACACCCAGGTCAAATGGATTGGACATTTATCGCCGTCAATCATACGCGGACTTTAAGGGGGGCACGGGGGGCATGCCGAAAAGTGTCACTGCATTTAATATATACTGTATGATTTTAAAATTAAGAGTTTTCCGGTAAAATATTGTCTATCAAAGTTGTAAAGCAATAAAACAAACAACATAAATAAATGAACAAAAAAAATATTTTTATAAAGGGTCCAAAAAAAATTTCAAACAGATCATGTGACTACCACCTTAGACGGTCATTTGATTTGCTTACCCAAAACCACCTGAGGACCGAAGAGGCAAGATGGATATACCGTATTTTTCGGACTATAAGTCACAGGTTTTTTTTTTCACAGTTTGGCTGGGGGTGCAATTTATACTCTGGAGCGACTTATGTGAGAAATTATTAACACATTATTATATCATTTCACATGTTATTTTGGTGTTTCGGTGTGACACTAATGGTTTGGTAAACTTGTTAGGATGCATGTTCTTTATGCTATAATTATCTGAATAACTCTTTATAGCTGTTACGTTAACATACCGGCCACGTTCCCATTTCGTTGTTCATGCATCATGTAACATTATCATACTGTACACCTATTCAGCATGTTGTTCTCTATTGTATTTTTATTTTGAATTGCCTTTCAAGATGACCTGTTGGATTTTATCGAGTAAAATTACCCCAAAAATGCGACTTATACTCCGGTGCGACTTTTTTTTTTTTTTTTCCTCTTTGTTGGGCATTTTATGGCTGGTGCGACTTATAGTCCGAAAAAAAAGATTTTTTCAAACCTAAGCTTTCAACTACAGAGCAAAATCCAAGGATTGAAAATGTGGACCATGAAACGCCAGAGAGCACTGCCAAAAGGGTGAGTGGAGTTTCAATTTGCCCCACGAAAGACGTTAATAGTACAACAGAGACACCACTGGCAGGTGTACCATATTCAGTGGATGATGATCTTGGCAAAAATTATAGCTGTCATAAGCTGCCTGATTTAGAATTCCCCTAAAAAATGATGGAAAACAAAAAATGCTCATTATCAACTTATTATTAAAAATATTCTTGTAAGTTAATTTTATTGCTGACACTGCGTTTTGGGGTCATAACATGTTGTGCCCCCCTACCCCAAAAGTCAAACTCCGCCTTTGCGTCAATGGCACAGAAAGAGAATCATTTGTTGTCAGCCCTCTCATTTAAAATTGATTGGACATTTGTCGCTGTCAATGGCAGCGAGTGAATGCAGATAAAAGCATTTTTTGGGGGGTAGGGGGGTTGTTTATGCACAGCATGACGGCCAAATGTGCAAGAGTTGTAAATATGCAAACTCATGTGTAGCCATGCGTGAACACATACATACACAAACGCACACACCCCTCCACAGATACACACTAACAGCCTCGCTGCCCCCTCTCCATCTGGTGAGTTGAGACAAAAAAAATTCAGGGAGGGAAGCGAGACGGGTAAATCTTGTGCTTTCAGAGTATAAATTGGGGCAAAGAGAGAGCTTTAGTTAGACTGATGTGGTGAACCGTCATGATTGACCAATCAGATCGTCAGGTGGTAAACACTTGACTTTAGAGGACGCACTCTGTTTACCTCAAAGGATGCTGATGTGAGGGGTGGTTTAACTCCATAATTTGCCCCATTTTCCAATCATAATAAAGATATCCTGAGACAATGGGACGCCATCTGTCGTGAATCCTCTTACGGTTTTAGTTCAGGCCCCCACGTGGCCCTGTTTCAGGCAAACAAGTCCAGGGAGCCCCTTCAAGCTCCTGTAATTGTCTATCCCTCAAAAATTGACAAATATCAGACATCACAATGGTTCACTTGACATACATGGCATTTAGCGGGTGCATTTAGCCACGGGGCTGAAACCAACACCCACTGTGTGCCATGTGTGGCCGAGTCAAAGAGGGTCACAGCTCACAATACATATTTGACATGTGAGCGATCCTGAAACCAGATCTGCCAGCATAAACAAAAGACTGTGTTTATCTATTCTCACTGAGTGTTTTATAAGCAGACATTCTTATGTTTACGCGCTTCTATTAGGGACCATTGCCTCATTGCAATCTCAGATTATGTGTTAATAGCAGGCCTGAACGGATACATTTTACCGAATGTACATTTGTAATTGTATTATACTCACATCAATAATCACCTGAGATGAATACACCATCCAATGCAATAAATATAGAACAAGGTGAGATAATACATATACAGGGAATGCCAGATCCAGAGCTTGAGGGATGAAAATCATCTCATATTTTTCTCCCAGAACCCACATAATCCCTGGCTGGGTCGCACAGATTAAGAACGTGTCCAAAAGATCAGATACAGTACTCCCTGGCTTTGGTTACCATCACCCTGCACACTAATTCCTAAATAAACACATATACATAAACTCACACATGCTGCTCAAATCTTCGGAAAAACCTTAGTAAAAAGAAACATAAACATACAATAGGCCTTTTTTTTTTTCCAGAAAATTAACTTGACTCAAAAGACAAATGTTCTTTATCTTTAACTGAGGTGTTATTGGTGCAATAACATTTAGGTGGGATTTAAGTAGGCCTTTACTGATAATATAATGTCAAAATTTCCCCAATAGCTCATATTATACGGCAAGTTTTGTGATATAAAAGCAAGCATTAACTTGTATTTCTGAGTAAATCACACACGATTACTCATTAAGGTCGAAAAGGCGGTCGAGCCCACAACCTCTCAGTCATGAGAAAACTATTCTACAACTTAGCGTGATGACACCTGCTCATATTGCAGTGTTTACATGTACAACATGCATCATCACTAAATGCAATACCATGACTGACAGACTGACCTATCCATTTCAGGGTCATCTGGGTAAACTGGTTCTTATCCCAGCCAACTATGGGAAAAACATTCTACAACACTATCACCAGTCAGGCCCCAATGACTATTCACACTTACTGTACATATTCATTTTCACTGAGAGGAATTGAAACCATGCTGCTAGCACTGAAATCAGAGCACCTTTCTCAGGAAGTGGAGATGCCAGGTGAACATACAAAAATGAATTCACTGAAATTAGATCACATTTGCACAAAAGGAACTTAACTCTTCTAGTTAGGAAAGTCCCTTACCTTATATGTATGTGAGTTATAACATGAATCCAATAAAGAAACGATTGTACATTCAAATTCAAAACGTGCTAAATTTGACCGTAGTCTTCTGTATTGCACAAAATAAGAAGACATTAACACTTTCGCCCAGGCCAGTGACCTGAACATGAAGCTACTGCTTTATTTTGTGTTGCTGAATATCGGAGTCCATTGTCAAACTTCTACCTTTTAAACACGATAACCCTATAATTTTATGCTGTCATACTGATATAATCAAAATGTAATACTGAACTGTTATGTGGTGTGGTAGCAATAACTTTCTGTACAGAAGGGTACCGAGATGTACCAAATTTTAATGGATGTTGACGTTGTCAAAACAAAAACTTTTTATTATTATTATTATTTTTTGTAAATAGTAGGTTGTCATTATCACTAACTTATGCCCATTAAAATGGCAAAGTCAAAAGTACTGGAAACATCGGTAAGAAAAACACTTAAATGCAGCAAATATTAAACAATCTAAGAAAAAAAAAAAAATACTAAGTGTCAGAGCAAACCTTTCTGTGCCTTGGGACTAAGTTTTCTTTAACAGTGTGCAAATTGGTTAGTTGCACAGCATTCCCAGCCTCAGAAATTCCTACATTAGTACTGTTAAAAACTCAGGACCACATCAATTTTTCAAAGTGTCCACGAACCCTCCTAGAATGGGGGTTTGATCCACTGTTTGGTCTTGACTTGACAGTTGAGTTGGGTAATCTATACATCTTAGAGAGCTTTCATGTGAGGACTGCACTAGTATCTCCTGAGCAAACTTTCTTACGCCCCCGCAACACTCTGTTTAAAGTGAACGTTTGTTGAATGCCTGTCTTTCCACATTAGTAGGCCACGAAAATGAGAACATTTTAAAGAGATGAGCATCTCCAACTTTGGGTTCACAGGAAGGACGCGGCGGAAAAAGAGGACACCTGTTTTTTTGCCACACTATTTCCCCTCAAATCACTGCTCCAAACACTTCCACAACAGTCTGCATGCAGTCTCATCTTTCACACCGGAGCTGTCTGATCACAGGAATATGTGTGCTGCTGTTGCCATGGTGATGCTCTATACTGCCAACAAGCTGCAATGGTTCAAGCCTCCTGGCGGTGCTATGTCAGTTGAGAGGGAGCTTTTGCAGTGTGATTCCGCCATGAGCAAGAAACCATATTAAAAAAGGGAGAGATGAAGAGAGGCTGAGTGAAAGAAATCTCATCAGCAAGGCACTTTCTTCTGCCTCGGCATCCCTGAGGGGATGGAGACGATGACGGGGAGCCAGTGCGTTGTGAGGCTTTGAAAAGGCATAGTCCTCTAGTGCACTGTGAATGTGGGACGTCGATGTGAAAGTAAGCCATCTGCAAAAGGAAGGCTCTACTATAAGCCCTCAGCAGTGTGAAGCACCTCCAGCAACACACTGACCTTTGGATTGTCTTCCTGAAACAACAGCTGAGGTTGTTTAGCATCTCTTCTGTACCTATCAGTGAGGCTCACAGGTGCTCATCTCAAAGGTCCCATGAAATGGTAACTATTTCAAAAAATGAGTATGACTGCACTAATTTAATTTCACATGTAGAAAACAATTTGGCAGCCCAATCGTCTTTTTAACGTTTCATAGTTGTTCCATCCAAAAATATGTGTAAGGGAGCACTTGCTTTTTTCAGTAACTCTGGTTGTGACATCCCAACCATAATCAATGATCATACCTAGCTTTTTAGAGCTGTGTTGACTACTGCATGTTGACAGAATGGCAGAACGATCACATGGCACAATAGAATAGAAAGTCCATGTATAGCATACTCGCAGACTGCAAAAATCTGCAGCTCATTCTGGTTATGACATCATTTTCTGTTTGGAGATTTTTTGGGTGGGCAGGGCAAAGGCAGCTGAGAAAGGAAGTTTAGTCTAGTTTCATTAGAAAAACATATTTGGCACTTTTTTTGGATAGATTTGTGTCAAACATATGGTCTGCTATCATTTTACAGTCACTTGTAGTATTTCATTGAACCTTGGTCAAAGTGACCTTCTGCTTTTAACTTTCATTATGAACTACTCCAGATGTTTTTGCTATCTTAGCATTAGAGGAAGTAGCAATTTCACATCACAAAAACAAAACTGTGTGTTTTTTGTACTTGATAAAGGTGTTCCTGTTCCTTTATTATTTTACATTCCATCTAATTGTGTTTTTTTTTTTAATTATGTGCAAGACAGGGAGTCCTTGCATTAGCAACGAGTTTCATTCCAACGCTGGCGACGTAACCCAAATTTCCATGTAAGTTGGATGTCACTGTTAAGGTAGAAATTTACTGTCAAAATACTTCCTTTAAAAAAAAAAAAAAAAATGTATATATATATATATATATATATATATATATATATATATATATATATATATGATGCTGTATTTACTATTACTATTGAGAGGTGGATGGATAGTTAGGTTTTTCAATTGTCTATTTGCAACCGAAAGCATGGCGCACAACTACTGTAACGTCAACAAACGAAACCAAAACAGCCTTCTCGCTACAGCCAACTCATCCACCTCTCCCTCTCTCACTCCAGCGTTTGGGACAGCAGAGAAAAGACAACACTCAGCGTATCAACATTGCAACCTGGAGCATACTTGCAACCCAATTCGTTACATTATTGTCCTTATTTTTATGTTACATGAACCGGAAGTTGTTGGGTTTGCGGACTTTAACTGTTGGTGATGTAAGGTCTGGGGAAACACAAAACTTCTTTTGGCGACAAGCAAGTTGTTTTCACGTGACAGTTAAACTTCGGACTGAACGTAGCATAGTCTTTACCGATGTTCGTCGGTGTCTTTCTGTGTTCTTTTTATTACGTCTAGCTTCATTTCCATGGTAATCACTTTTCTTTTGGCTGCACTTAGAAGACCCAGCTTTCTTCTTTGGGGCCATATTTATGAAAAAGGAGGGTGAAAAGGCATAGATACTTCCGGCATACAAACACAGACAATCACGATGCATTAGCTAAACAGAAACTATGGTGCTGGGGACTAAATAACGGACCAACGCACTTCATAACATCGTAGGTAGAAGACATTTTAACCGGAGGACTCCCTGTATTACAGAATAGCGTACCGCATGAATGCTATCTTTAGACCATGACGTGACCGTCGCCATCTTAACCAGGAAGTGGGTCAACATAGACACGGCCTCGCACACAACTCATGTTATTACTGCTTGTTTTCTGCCGGTAATCTTTCAAAAAAAGAACACGCCGAGTAAACACTGCTGCTGTAGAACTTATGGAAACGACTCTAGACATTACGACATATAAAGGATGTTTTCTTCATACGTTTCCCGCAGCCAAAAAAAGAGGGAAAAATGTGAACAATGGATCAACTTTTGCGGACGTCCAAATGACCAGTTTAACGCCAAAAAGGTGAAGCCATTCACCTTCATATGCAGTAAACATTTTGATGGGGGCCATGGTCCTACAGAGGACGAAGAGGTAAGCCACTGGGATACTTTTACTTATTTTTTTAGCGTGGCGTTTTGCCGTGCTGCTTCTGTCTGACAATGAATGACCTGAAAAAAATGAAAACGGTATCTGAGTGCTACTTTTGTTACCTTTTCTGTTGAAAAAAAAAGAAAAAAAAGTTTAGTAAGGGGAGAAGTGTGGATAACTTATAGAATTAAGATTTGTCATTAATGAAAAATTTAAAAGTGTTCGCCGGCTGTCACTGAGTAGTATTTGCGATCGCTACTGTCAGAGACGTAAGACAACCAGAGGATATAATATTTAAGAAAGACAGGGCATATGGTGGTAAAGGATAGGCTGTTGAAACAGGACAATTTCATAGTCAGTGGCGTAACGCAAAGCATACAGGAAAAAGATGTCGATACAAAAGCTACTCTTGAATTGAACATTTGTATGTTCTTCCACATCTTTACAATTTGGTACAAGGTACATAATTTTCGGACAGAATTGGTAGATTTAGCTCAGTAAACATCTCATCCGTACACTATTTCCATGCATTTACTATTAAAGACAAACTGGAGGCTGACCCGCCAAGCAACAATTGCTAACGTCATAAATGTTAATGGGCAAAAATGATGTGTTGCCTGTGGTACCCCATTCAATTGTAGTTGTCTATGGGTCAGGTTTGGAACCTATAAATGGCGCTTTCAGTAGTTTCAATGGGAAAATATCATTTGAATTTTGGTGTTTTAGTGTATGAGGATAGTCACAAAAAAAAAAAAAAGAATTAACTCATTTTTTCAAGGCACTGCATTTTTGTGGTCGCAAATTAGGATTTTGGGTGCAAAATACTTCTCTCTATCATTTTCTTTTTAAATATACATAGAATAACACAAATTAACTTGAACTCAGATTGGTCACTGTGTGAGAGTGAGTGTGTCTTCTAAGGTATACGTGTGTACATTGCGATCAGGGTTTTTAATCTGTGGTGGTGGTGATGACCCAGTTTCGCCCCCTCCCACTCACACACTCAGCTTTCAGTCGCTAAGGAGACGTTTCACTCTCATCCCTGAATAGGATAATCCATCCCTGACACAGGGACACAATCTAAAAATGTCAATTTTTTATTCATTCAAAGTATGTAGTTGTGATGGAGGCCTGTTGAATACAACCATGTAAGTTTAAGCAAACTGAAACATGATCCCATCATGCACTGTCATATGCGCTCTTGACTGCATGACTTTAGATTCTGCTCTAACGGACAGAGTAAATAGCCTTGACAACATCTCTCCCGCTTCATTTACAATACCTGTCTCCTGTCAGTAAGGCTGTTTTAAACTACTCATACCTCCCCACAAAGGCGTACACACAAACACACGCACACCAATCTCTCAATCTCACAATTTATCTGACGAGCCATTAATCCCGTTGGCCCAGATTTGGTTTGCAGTCTGCTCCACATGTTGTTATGCCGTCATCCCACACACAATCCATCTGTGGCACACACACACGTACAGTATTCTGCATGTGTAACCTACTGTACCTCACTCACAAAGGTACTCCAGTGTTTGTGTCTATACAAGCATGACTCACAATAAGGTGGAAACCTACAGCAGGATGACTGCAAAATCATCATGCACATCAAACTTTTGACAGCAGAAAAGAAAGGCGAGCATGCTTATTGTGTGCTCTACATATTCATATTCATTTGCCTGCGTGGGCCTTAAGATCCACAACTCTTCTTGTGTGACTGATATGACGCCCGCCTCTGAGTTTAGTGCATTGCTGAGTCGCCATGGAAACAAGTTCTCTCGACAACCACTCATTCCGACACATCAGAGTAGCCGTTGGGCTGAGCTTAAATTTGCTCACATGTAAGACAAGGAAAAGACAAGCGGCCTACGCAACGCGGCATGGGAGATGTACTTTGCGACTAAAAGTAAAGAGCACTTTGCAAATATCATACACAGTCAATATTCTGTACATGTTGATTTAGTGTACAGAGATTTGCCGAGAGAGCCATTTAGGATTTGATTGATTCAGAGTTGAAAGACATTTGCTACGAGGGACCCACTATATTGATTTGAGATTTGTGGTGTTTTCGGGCGTGGCTAAAACGTGGGTTGGTGACACAATTCAGTAATCAGCACGAGTTGCCCATCACCACTTAACAAAAATTTGAGTGGCTTTATAGACAAGTTTCCTGAGCCAAACATGGGTGGCGCCATCATAGACATTTTCTGTCACGGATTTGTGGTTTGGACAGAACAACATGAAGTCCGGTTGAGTTGAAGTAAGCGTGTGTAGACGGTAGAGGTGTGCATCGGTACTGCCCTCACGATTCGATTCGATTACGATTTGGAGGGCCATGATTCAATTCGATTCGATTCGATTCAGAGGGTCACGATTCAATTCGGTTCGATTCGGCAATGCATCGCAATGCATTAAAGCCTGGGATGCATTAAAATTCTAAAGCAAAGCATATTTTTCGTGAATCATGAGGCAACACAAGTGGTCAGACATTAAACAACTTTTTATTGGCTCTTGTGTCACTCCTGGTTGAAGTCAAATGAAAATACTTTCAGATATATATATAAAAAAATTAAAAAATTAAAAAAAAAAAAACAGACCACAGCATTTAATTAGTGCTTTGAATGAGACCAGGGATTTCTCTTTTTTTTTAACACATAGTAGCAGCCTTTCACACAGTGCAACATCTGAACTCCTGTGCAAAATTAGTAATAACAGTCACTGTATTTTAGTCACAACGACCCATCAATAAAAATATTCAAGTAAATATTAAAGAAAACGACAAAGAATATATTGTAGTGCAGCAGCATCTTTATCGCAATACCAATCCAGGGATCATTTCAGTTGCAAACAAAACATCAACTAAATTGCAATGTAGAACAAAAGTAAAATGTAGGCCTAGCCCACTATACAGTGCCTTGCAAAAGTATTCGGCCTCCTTGAATCTTGCAACCTTTCGCCACATTTCGGGCTTCAAACTTAAAGATATGAAATTTAATTTTTTTGTCAAGAATCAACAACAAGTGGGACACAATCGTGAAGAGGAACAACATTTATTGGATAATTTAAACTTTTTTAACAAATAAAAAACTGAAAAGTGGGGCGTGCAATATTATTCAGCCCCTTTACTTTCAGTGCAGCAAACTCACTCCAGAAGTTCAGTGAGGATCTCTGAATGATCCAATGTTGTCCTAAATGACCGATGATGATAAATAGAATCCACCATTGTGTAATCAAGTCTCCGTATAAATGCACCTGCTCTGTGATAGTCTCAGGGTTCTGTTTAAAGTGCAGAGAGCATTATGAAAACCAAGGAACACACCGGGCAGGTCCGAGATACTGTTGTGGAGAAGTTTAAAGCCGGATTTGGATACAAAAAGATTTCCCAAGCTTTAAACATCTCAAGGAGCACTGTGCAAGCCATTATATTGAAATGGAAGGAGCATCAGACCACTGCAAATCTACCAAGACCCGGCCGTCCTTCCAAACTTTCTTCTCAAACAAGGAGAAAACTGATCAGAGATGCAGCCAGGAGGCCCATGATCACTCTGGATGAACTGCAGAGATCTACAGCTGAGGTGGGAGAGTATGTCCATAGGACAACAATCAGTCGTACACTGCACAAATCTGGCCTTTATGGAAGAGTGGCAAGAAGAAAGCCATTTCTCAAAGATATCCATATAAAGTCTCGTTTAAAGTTTGCCACAAGCCACCTGGGAGACACACCAAACATGTGGAAGAAGGTGATCTGGTCAGATGAAACCAAAATGGAACTTTTTGGCCACAATGCAAAACGATATGTTTGGCGTAAAAGCAACACAGCTCATAACCCTGAACACACCATCCCCACTGTCAAACATGGTGGTGGCACCATCATGGTTTGGGCCTGCTTTTCTTCAGCAGGGACAGGGAAAATGGTTAAAATTGACGGGAAGATGGATGCAGCCAAATACAGGAAGATTCTGGAAGAAAACCTGTTGGTATCTGCACAAGACCTGAGACTGGGACGGAGATTTATCTTCCAACAGGACAATGATCCAAAACATAAAGCCAAATCTACAATGGAATGGTTAAAAAATAAACGTATCCAGGTGTTAGAATGGCCAAGTCAAAGTCCAGACCTGAATCCAATCGAGAATCTGTGGAAAGAGCTGAAGACTGCTGTTCACAAACACTCTCCATCCAACCTCACTGAGCTGGAGCTGTTTTGCAAGGAAGAATGGGCAAGAATGTCAGTCTCTCGATGTGCAAAACTGATAGAAACATACCCCAAGCGACTTGCAGCTGTAATTGGAGCAAAAGGTGGCGCTACAAAGTATTAACGCAAGGGGGCCGAATAATATTGCACGCCCCACTTTTCAGTTTTTTATTTGTTAAAAAAGTTTAAATTATCCAATAAATTTTGTTCCACTTCACGATTGTGTCCCACTTGTTGTTGATTCTTGACAAAAAATGAAAATTTTATATCTTTATGTTTGAAGCCTGAAATGTGGCGAAAGGTTGCAAGGTTCAAGGGGGCCGAATACTTTTGCAAGGCACTGTATATGTGCAATAGAGGTTAGATCGAGCCTAAAAAATCCAGCCCGACCCGACTGGTATTGAAGCCCGATCAATTACTAGATTTGCAAGCCCAGGCCGAAAAACCCCAAAATTTTTTTCCTTTTTTTTTTTTTTTTGGAGTGACGTGGGGAAAAAAATGCAGCAGCAGCAATTTATTTTCATTTCTTCGAGTTGGCAAAAAAAAAAACACAAGTTTTCTTAATGTTGAAATAGTCTACATATTTTTATTATCATTATAAAAGCATTTACACAACGAAATAATGTCGGGATAGTTGAATATTAAAAAAACATGCGGGCCACGGCGTGCATGTGCGTTTTTTTAAATATAATTTATTAGTTCAGCGCGGCAGCCCGACCCAACCCGACCCGTTAAGCATTCACGTTCGGGTTGGGCCCACAACGTTAATCGGGTTCGGGCACAAGATCTAACCTCTAAGAGATAGGACATAACATAACAATGGCTGAAGCGAGAAAGGGGGAGCGAGAAAGATTATTGATGCACCTAAGACATTGAAAGCAGACATCTGGAGACATTTTGGCTTCTACGAGGTTGGTGGGAAACTTGACCAAAGTTATGCGGTGTGTAAAAAATCAAATATGAGAATAATGATACAAATGGGGAAACCAAATCCGTTGCATCACCGGAATTGCGCAGGGAAGATTTTTGAACGTACTTATATATTTTAAAATGCGTTGAATCGATTCGGCTTGTTGCCCGCATCGAATCGAATTGTCCATGCCCCGCATCGGGATGCATCGCCGCATCGATTATTGTTGGCACCACTAGTAGACGGTGTAGTTCAATTGCAAAATCAA
Organism: Corythoichthys intestinalis; assembly: GCF_030265065.1. Classification (NCBI taxonomy): domain Eukaryota; kingdom Metazoa; phylum Chordata; class Actinopteri; order Syngnathiformes; family Syngnathidae; genus Corythoichthys; species Corythoichthys intestinalis. Next base: position 57,660,209 of record NC_080396.1, read on the forward strand.
ACCAGAGGAACCCACGAGATCTCCAAATATGGATTCAGCACCACGTAGATGAGGCTCTGTGATATTCTGGGCTGTGCGTGGTTGTGTGAACTCCTGGAAGCGCCTATATACAGGTATATGGTTGGAAGTGGAATGTTTTGACCAGCTACAGGATGTGGCTCACTGCTTTAAACGAAAGGCGAAAATACAAATAATATTACAGTTGCCAAATGGAGAAGTGCTGACACAGATTTTGTTGTTACAAGGAATTACTACAAGGTATTTTTCACCTGGCTAGATTATAGTTTTGGTATTATGAGCTCATCACACATGTACATATAAACACAAATAGTATGTAATTCTTTTTTACTGCAGATATTGATCGCAATATAACTTTTGGACAACATGATTTCATTTCTTTTTTTATTTATGACAATAGGTGCATTTGCAAATATTTGAAAAATATTAACAAAGGTGGAGCATGAATCGAGCCTTCCATCATCAAGGTAGAATGCACGTAGTCTCGATATATGTCCATCAACATAAGTGTTGTGAGGCACATCAAGTTGTCTTCCATTGCCTAACAGCATTTTCCACTTGTAAATAAACGAACAAAAACGCGTAACACTTGAATTTATGCATTTAGGGTTAAAAGCCACTGTAGGACTTGTTGTACCTGTTATTGCTTTGTGGTGGCACTGCCTTGGTTCCACATCTGCCTTCATGAACACAAAATTCCTGTATTCATGTTTTAGGACACATTCAACTTTGTTTCTTCAGAGCTTTTCAGGTCCCTCAGTGCATTTCCACCCACTGCCATTAAATCAATAAAATACAGAAATATTTTGCTTGTGGCAACTCTTAGCCATTTCTTCATCTTATCCTACCATGTCACTATGATGGCAAATGGATGCGACATTTCCAAATGGTCTTTTTTGAGGGATTTTGATGAGTAATGCCACTCCAGCTCTCTTGTTGTTCTGGTTAGAGAACGTATAAAACCGAAGTTGTGAGCAGAAATGCGGAAGTTCCTTGGAAACTTGTCTGTTCACATGAACGGTTATCTGGTGCTGTGCGCCTATGCCTACACCACAACAACCAAAAAAGCAGACAATTGCTTTAGAGTGTCTCGTTGTTGGCAAAAAGCAGACAATTGCTTTAGAGTGGCAAATTGTTGGCGTTGACTTCACAGATATAATGTGCATTTTTAGAATTGACTTGGTTCCTCCTTCCATGTATTTTGGGTATGTATTCAAATTAACGGGTAAATTTAGCCTGCCCATAGTGGGATAAGGTCCAGCACTAGTGGTGGGCGTAGCGATCCAAAAATAAATATCATTGGAGTCGGCATCGATCTATACCAAACTGGTGGGATCGATTTTTTTTAGATTTTGCCCTTTTTATTTTTTGCAATGCTGCAGTTTCACAGCCAGGTCTTTGGCTATCTCATGTGTGATGGCATTCACATTACGGTGCAAGGCAAGTTGCCAGTTTAGGCTCATCAACACATGCATAGAGAAGAAAGATATAGAGAAAGAGGATCACTGTGTGGCTGTATTTTCAAACCGAAAGCCAGGCTACAGCAAAATGTGGGATTTATAAAAACCCAGTAAGACATAGTGGAGAGACTGCCCATTCATGTCAATATATAATAAATAATATCCAAAAGAAAAGATGCTTCTCAACAGTACTTGTTTTATTCTTTATGCTGGTTTGTGTGCAATTTTAAGATTCTTCTGAAAAAGAAAATGATAGCAAAGAATTTTTTATTAAATTATAAGCATCCTAATTATGTCCTGGTTTTTAACAATTTATTAATAAAAATGGAAACATAACAACAAAACATCTACATTTTTTAGCATGATTATTGATATCGGTCAGATGATGAATTAATTGGGAGGTAACCGTAGTTTGACTTTTGGGGCAGGGGGTGCACAACATGTTATGACCCCGAAACGCAGTGTCAGCAATAAAATTAACTAATTAATTAAAAGCAACTTTTTTGATTGAAGTTATGTTGATTTGTGTTTGGGCCACATTTTGGCTAGGACATTTTTGTCTTTATTATTCAATTAAAAGATAAGTTGCTTCACAAAAAATATATTTTCAAAAAGAAAAATCACTTCAATCAAAAAAAGGAAAAATTTCAATCATGGAAAAAGTTTTTGAACAGGAAAAATTATTTAAGATTGAAAAATTTGCATTTAAACACTTAATTTTTCATTGAAAAAGTTTTCTTTGATTGAAGCAATCCTTTTTGAGTTTGGGCCATATTATGGGTAGGACATTTGTGTCTAAATCATTTAATCCCCAAAAAGCTGCTTTAATAAAAAAAAATAAATCATTTCATTCAAAGAAAAAAATCATTTGAAAACTAAAGTTGCCCTCCCCTAATTTTTTTGGGGGAAAATTATATGCTAAGCAATTTACCGTCTAAGTTGCTGGTCACATAATCTGTGAAAAATAATTTTGACCCATTATAAAAATATATATTTTTTTGTTCATTTCATTCATTTTTGTTGCAGTTTTATTGCTTTACAACTTTTATATATACAGGAAAGTCAATTACATGCAATGACACTTTTCGGCCATCGGGGGGCCCCCCCTTAAAATCCGCTTATGGAGGTAACACAGGGATAAATCGAATGTACAAAACTTTAGGGTCACACATTGCTCTCTCAATACATGAACACATTTTACAGACTATAGGATACACTTTATTCTCTCCCTTTGAACCCTGCCGCTTTAATAGTAAAGCGGCTAGTTTAGGGTGACCATATTTTGATTTCCAAAAAGGAGGACACTCAGCCCGGCCTCAAGATACTTGAATTTTACTCGAAGTTCACTCAAAGATGCCTATACCACTTTAATATATTTAAAGTGTGCCCCTTCACTCTGGATGGAAAAATGCAGTTTGAAAAAAAAAAGAATAAATAATGACTTTACAAAAATAAAATATATATATGTATATATATATATATATATATATATTAGGGCTGTCAAACGATTAAAATTTTTAATCAAGTTAATTACAGCTTAAAAATTAATTACTCGTAATTATTCGCAATTCAAACCATCTATAAAATATGCCATATTTTTCTGTAAATTATATATATATTCTGTAAAATAAATTGTTGGAATGGAAAGATAAGACACAAGATGGATATATACATTCAACATACGGTACATATGGACTGTAGTGGGCATTTCACTCTACTGTCATTTAAATCTGTCTATGCTGTCCTCACTCCGAAGTGTCTACTTTTTCCAAAGCTAGACAGCTAGTGAACGACGCCTTAATAATCAGACTTCTTCCTTTTTCATCTGATTTATTAATAAAATGGCCTCAAACCATTGTCCTCTTTAGACCGTCGTAAAACTACAAAAAAAGTAGACAAGCATTGCATTAGCAACAACGTTAGCTTAGCACGCTATACAGGTTCACTAAACATAAACAAAAAGCGTCTCATACAAAAAATATAACATTTCGCTTACTAACATAATACATACATATGTATGTATGTATATATATATATATATATATATATATATATATATATATATATATATATATATATATATATATATATATATATATATATATATATATATATATATATATATATATGCAGACCCATAAAAATGTAGTCCAGTCAATACATATACACACAGTAGGCTATGTGCCAACTAAGCATTTTTATAAATTACTATCACGACAATTGTCCTTGACAAATTGTTACTCCCATTTAATTGATATTCTCATTCAATGTTCTAGATTGCACACAAACGAAAACCGAAATAAACTGACAAACTATTCAACCAGCATGTTTTTCAAACATAGCAGTTCAAAACTACGTTTCCCATAATGCCTAGCGCGGTTTAGCGTACTGATATCTAGCTGAGGCGAAAATCAAATTTTGCTATAAAAGTTTACAATCATCGGCAGCGCAACGATGCAACACCAAACGGGATTTTACATTCAAAGCTCCGACAGAAGTCAACAGTTGCGATTATATACGTATTTATCGTAAAAAAAACTTCAGGCGTTGTGACCAAATCCTCAACCCAGTAGATGGCGGTAATGCCTCATGATAGGGGTAAACTGCCAACAAAAACAAGAAGAACTACTCCTTCCCTCCCTACTACTAAGGAGCCATGTCATCGCAGGCAGGCGCTGCCACCCAGCGGTCGGAGGGATTCTCTTCAAATTGGTCCCGTGAAAAATCATAAAAACCGGACATTTTTATGAATTTATAAAACCCGCCCGGACGACGAGGATACTACGTGAAAGTAGGACTTGTCCGGGCAAAAGAGGACGTTTGGTCACCCTAGGCTAGTTCATTGACGCTAAGGGTTACCTAGCGTCATATTACCTTGCTACAGAGGAAAAATTACATTCATCCTATTTTGCTTACCAAAGTCGCAGTGATATTGCTACTTCAATTATGTTTATTCAGTTAATAAAGAGATTTTTTTGACCAAACAAAACTTTCTTTGTAACATCTGCGGTCTAAAGATTCCATATTGCAACGCGAACACCTGCTACATAGCTAACTAACTAACTGATTGGAATAGCAGGCTGCTAGTCCAATCAGGTTTATAGATGAAAACTGTTTTCTATTAAATGTGTATGTGTCTGAGTGTGCTTTATAATTCTGAAAGTACGGTATATGTATGTTTAAACATGTTTTTTTAAGTGTTTAATGTTGTCAAAGTGTCAATGTTTTTCAGTGTATTTCTTCTGAATATTACAAATTTCACTTATTGCGGTGGGGTGTGAGGGGATTTCTTTTTTGGCTACCTCAACAGGTACGGACGGTATGTCTAGGCATAAGTGCCAGATGGAGGAGCATTCCATTTTCCAAGTCACATTATTTGATACACAGTGCCTTGCGAAAGTATTCGGCTCCCTTGAACTTTTCAACCTTTCGCCACATTTCAGCCTTCAAACATAAAGACATAAGATTGAAATTTTTGTCCAGAATCAACAACAATTGGGACACAATCGTAAAGTGGAATGAAATTTATTGGATATTTTATACTTTATTAACAAATAAAAATTCTGAAAGGTTGGGTGTGCGATATTATTTGGGCCCTTTACTTTTAGTGCAGCAAACTCACTCCAGAAGTTCAGTGAGGATCTCTGAATGATCCAATGTTGTCCTAAATGACTGATGATAGTAAATAGAATCCATCCGGGTGTATAATCAAGTCTTCGTATAAATGTACCTGCTCTGTGATAGTCTCAGGGTTCTTTGAAAATGCAGAGAACATCATGAAGACCAAGGAACACAACAGGCAGGTCAAAGATACTGTTGTGAAGAAGTTTAAAGCCGGATTTGGATACATAAAGATTTCCCAAGCTTTAAACATCTCAAGGAGCACTGTGCAAGCAATCATATTGAAATTGAAGGAGTATGAGGCAACTTGAAATCTACCAAGACCCGGCCGTCCCTCTAAACCACAGGTGTCAAACCGATTCCAGAAAGGGCCAAGTGGGTGCTGGATTTTGTTCCAACCGATACAACGCAGAGAGTTTAACCAATGAACTTCCTGCTGAAACAAGCAGCACCTGACAAAGATTAACTGATTACACATGTAAAAGTTCTAATTGGTGAAAATGTGTCCTCTTCATTGGTTGGAAAGCAAACCTGCACCTACTTGGTCTTTTCTGGAATCTGTTTGACACCTGTGCTCTAAACTTTCACCTCGAACAAGGAGAAGGCTCATCAGAGATGCAGCCAAGAGGCCTATGATCACTCTGGATGAACTGCAGAGATCTACAGCTGAGGTGGTAGAGTCTGTCCATAGGACAACAATCAGTCGTACACTGCACAAATCTGGCCTTTATGGGAGAGTGGCAAGAAGAAAGCCATTTCTCAAAGATATCCATAAAAGGTTTGCCAAAAGCCACCTGGGAGACACACCAAACATGTGCAAGATGGTGCTCTGGTCAGATGAAACCAAAATCGAACTTTTTGGCCAAAATGCAAAACGATATGTTTGGCATAAAAGCAACACAGCACATCACCCTGAACACACCATCCCCAGTGTCAAACATGGTGGTGGCAGCCTCATGGTTTCAGCCTGCTTTTCTTCAGCAGGGACAGGGAAGATGATAAAAATTGATGGGACTATGAATGGAGCCAAATACAGGACCATTCTGAAATAAACCTGTTGAAGTCAGCAAAAGACCTCAGACTGGGATGTGGATTTATCTTATAACAGGACAATGATCCAAAACACATAGCCAAATCTACAATGGAATTGTTCACAAATAAATGTATCCAGGTCCTAAAATGGCCAGGTCAAAGTCCAGACCTGAATCCAATCGAGAATCTGTGGGCAGAACTGAAGACTGCTTTTCACAAACGCTCTTCATCCAACCTCACTGAGCTTGAGCTGTTTTGCAAGGAAGAATGGGCAAGAATTTCAGTTTCTCGATGTGCAAATCTGATAGAAACATGCCCCAAGCAACCTGCAGCAGTAATTGCAACAAAAGGTGGCTCAACAAAGTATATAATGCAAGGGGGGTGAATAGTATTGCACACCCCACTTTTCAATATTTGTTAAGAGTATAAAATATCCAATAAATTTCATTCCACTTCACGATTGTGTCCCAATTTTTGTTATTTTTTGTTTGAAGCCTGAAATGTAGCAAAAGGTTGAAAAGTTCAAGGGAGCCAAATACTTCCGCAAGCCACTGTATATATTTTAAAAGCAGAATGCTTGTTCCAATTTGTCCTAACTATTTTTCCTGCTTGATGGCATTTGGGTTCAGCATCTGTTTTACCTCTTCAGTGCACTTCCACCAATCTCAAGAGAGGAAGCATGAGTAGTCACGTGCTGCAGCGAGTACAAAGGGTGAATTCACGAAATGGGTCAAATAAGTTAGGGAAAAAGGCAATGGATAGATTGTAGGAGAAATGATCATAAAGGCAACATGACAGTGATGAAATTTTAGGTGTTAAAAAAAGTAAGATGCTGCAAAATGTTTGCAAGGCCCTCCTGCAGGAAAAGGACCATTGGCATAAATCATGTTGGCTACTTCCTGTCAGTTCTTCACTTTCGCCGGCCTGAAGGCCATAAACAGTCTGGCTGCATTATTGAAACCAGATGTTACCATAATAACACAAAGAAAGAGATTGTGTGTTGCTATGTTTAAGTGAAATATGTCCGTCACGCGACAAAAACAATTGTAGTCCAGGTTACACAGCCTGATTAATCCACAACTGAGCGTGCAGATCATTCATGGTAAATCCAATCAACATCTAGTCTCACACGAGGAGCTAGGATGAGGTATTGCTCCGTGACTGTGGCACAAATCTATCTTCTCATTGTGTCATACTCATGAACGGTTGTGTGGGCGAACGTGTCTATAAAAAAACTCACAATGAATGAACTGCACGCAAAGAGAGTTGGAAATCAGCGAATGTATGAAATGTATTCTTCTAAAATAGATCGAACCTGGAACAATCGCAATTGCCTTAAATTATTGCTCTGAGAAATTTTGTAATCTAATTTTGAAAAAAGGCTACTGATGCACTGGCGCACACTCAGCGATGAACAAAATGATGCTATCATATTTTCCAACCTGTTCTTGTTAAAAAAAAAAAAAACATGAAGATTTAGTCAAACAGTGAAAGCGAACAGACTGAGTGGTGTTTCCTTTCCTTTAATCCTTTAAACTGATTAACAGAGATGCACAATAGTCAAGCAAGGCGCATTACATAGAGTGTGCGCACAGGCACAAAGCTGCAAACACAACACAGTGACAAAGTGAAACGCAGTGCACACACGTGTGCGACAAAGTGAGTGGGAGTCTGAAAATGACCTGATTTTTTAAGCCTGTTTTTTGTTTTAAGAATAAGTTACTTACCCATCTTTGTTGTATGCACACCCACTGACCGGTCCTGAGTAGAGATTGTGGCAGTAAAAAGAACCTTCGGATGGAGGCCAAAAGTTTTGTGACGAAGTGGTGGATTTGTATGGGGGTAACATATAATCAATTGGAGGTCCAGTTTTGGAAAGAGGGGCAAGGGGGCGGGGTGTGTGACATCAGAGTTGGCTTACCCACTTCGCAATATAGGAAAATTCTATTGTTTGCCCTATTTTTTTCATGTCGATATAATGTCAATTTAGCCATTTTGTTGCAGTTACATTGCACTCCTATTGTTAATTGAAGATTGAGAGGAAAAAAAACAACAACAACAACTACAACAACAACAAAAAAAAAAACACATTTCAAGGGCCCTGGCCCCCAAGACGGCCCACATAAAATTTGGGGTAATGATTCAACCCCAACATAAGTATTTTAAAAGGAGTTATTACTATTAAGTATAAAAAAGGAAAAGCTAAAATATTCAAAAGTGAAGCAATGCCAAATCAATATTACTAGAAATTGCATAGTGGTACTACTGCTTATTTATTTATTTATTTTATAATCGTAATTTTAGCCCTTATTCCTTGTTTGTGTCGGGGTTCAAATCGACTAAAATATGTTAAAGGCCCTGTTGTGTGGAAATGAAAAATGTTCTTAGTTGTGTTACTAGTGAAGTTACAGAATGCCCCACTTGTGTCTACATAACACAGACAATGTTGCCAAAACAACGCAAACAACAACGTATCATTTTGGGGGAGGGGGGTAATAAGTGTAGTGTATAGCTGACTTGACATTATAATGGCAGAAATGTACTGCACTAAATCACTTCTGATGAAACAAAAATGCACGCCCCTCCAGCTCTCACTGTCATTGCCCATGTGAGCGTTGAAGTCCCCCAGGAGAACGAGGGAGTCCCCAGAGGGGGCGCTCTCTAGCACACCCTCCGAGGACTCCAAAAAGGGTGGGTATTCTGAACTGCTGTTCGGTGCATAAGCGCAAACAACAGTTAGAACCCGTCCCCCCACCTGAAGGCGGAGGGAGGCTACCCTCTCGTCTACCGGGGTAAACCCCAACGTACAGGCGCCAAGCCGGGGGGCAATAAGTATGCCCACACCTGCCCGGCACCTCTCACCGTGGGCAACTCCAGAGTGGAAGAGAGTCCAACCCCTCTCGAGAGGATTGGTACTGGAACCCAAGCTGTGTGTGGAGGAGAGTCCGACTATATCTAGTCGGAACTTCTCTGCCTCACACACCAGCTCAGGCTCCTTCCCCCAGAGAGGTGACATTCCATGTCCCAAGAGTTAGCTTCTGCAGCTGGGGGTCGGACCGCCTTTGGCTGCCGCCCAACTCCCTACGCACCCGACCCCTTTGGCCCCTCCCACAAGTGGTGAGCCCATGGGAAGGGGAACCCACGTTGCCTTTTCGGGCTGGGCCCGGCCACCAGACGCTTGCCTTCGAGCCCCACCTCCAGGCCTGGCTCCAGAGGGGGGCCCCGGTAACCTGCGTCCGGGCAAGGGAAACTGGGGTTCATTTATGTTGCTCATCATAAGGGGTCTTTTTGAGCCATACTTTGTCTGGCCTCTCACCGAGGACCTGTTTGCCATGGGTGACCCTACCAGGGGCTTAAAGCCCCAGACAACATAGCTCCTAGGATCATTGAGACACGCAAACCCCTCCACCACGATAAGGTGATGACTCACGGGTGGAATACTATATATATATATATATATATATATATATATATATATATATATATATATATATATATATATATATATGTGTATATATACATACATATATACGAGGGGCATTCAAAAAGTAATACACTCAAGTGCATTGCTTGTACAGGATTTTACCAATCTTGTTTATATTTGGCACAAACATGATAGGACACACCTTTTTGTGATTGTTATGTTTTTCTTATTTTCAGATTTTTAAATCTTATACTAGCTTCCAAAATGGCTGCCCCTCTTGAAGCTCATCAGAAACAAAAGAGCTGTAATCGAATTCCTTGTTGCAGAGGGAGAAACCCCTCTGAGGATTCACAACCGACTGGAAAATGATACCATAGACTATAGTACTGAAAAAAGATGGGTACAGCGATTTAATAACAGTACTGAAGACCACGAAGAGGTGGGTAAAGCCAGCATAGCTGTTAAGCCCCGTAGTGGTTGCCCATCCACCTCTGACGAGCTTCAAGAGGGGCAGCCATTTTGGAAGCTGGTTTAAGCTTTAAAAATCTGAAAATAAGAAAACCACATATAACAATCGCAAAAAGGTGTGTTCTATCATGTTTGTGCCAAATACAAACAAGATTGGTAAAATCTTGTACGAGCAACGCACTTGAGTCCATTACTTTTTGAATGCCCTCGTATATTTTTTAATCCTATGATATCACACGCTTATAGCTGACATATATTGTTTTTAGTTTTCATATATAAAATTATACCACATTATTTAAATTTTCATTTTAGGCTACTCATTCACTGCCATTGAAGGAAATAGGGAAATCTGGGAAACTGCCACCCTTTTCCAGTTAAAAAGGATTTAACATCTATCACCATGAATGCCAACAAATGAGTTGATATGTAGCAAAAGGATCATCAATTTGTTTTGTAAACACATGTAAACCACCAGTGGATTTTCTGTGGGGATGTTTTTCTTTCTGTTTGTCAGATTTCACAAATGTAAATTGTTTTACAGACTATTAATGTCCTTATTATGACAGTGTCTGTGAATACAAGTGGAGGTTGAAACAGGAGTCACACTCGGTGCATATGTAGGTGGAAGTAAATATATTGTAAAAGACTCAATTTATGACTGAAATTTACTTGGACTACACTTCCCCCAGTTATTCCTTTAGGTAGCACTAACCTCCAGTTGCAAGTCATCAAAAACGTTGCAAGGTGAACAATCCAAATATTAATTTATTAGACAATTCAAAGTCAAAAGACAAAGGCTGCAGAATATGTCCCTGCTTACAAGAAGGCTGCAACGTGTTATTCAATCAGGCAGGAAAGACTTTCATGGGTCTGAACTGAGATGACAAACATTTCAGGAGATACACAGGTATTAATGTTTTACATAACCAAGCAAAAGGCTTTACTGTGCCACATAACTTTGGTTTCTCTTAAAATGTATTGTTTCAACTTAACCACTTGAGAAAAAAACTCCACAGTCGCTTTTGAAACATCTCTTATGTTGTGTCCATTTGTAAACTACTTTTTCCAACTTCCTATATGCCAATAAATAAAACCCTCTGAAGGCATAGTACTAAAGTTTGAGGGGGATGACAGGCCAATACTTGGGTTGTTTCAGGTCACAGTTTCTGTCAAAAGCCAGCTGCATGGCAGCCTCCATGGCCATAATCTTAGCCGCATCCTCCCCGTACAGCTTCTTCATCTCAGCCTTGCGCCTCTCACCTGGCCGCTCGGAGGGCGGGGCCACACTGGCTTTCTGGAAGCTATTACGAAAGTCCTGATCGGCTGGGACGTAGCTGTCCTGTTGCTCGGCCTCTATTTGTTGCTGCTTCCCTGCAAGGAGAGGAAGAAAAGCACAATTTAACAAGGTCAGTGAACAACAGGACAACACAGACACTTACTTAGCTCCTCCCTGTGTTTCTCCGTTTGGGCAAAATACTGCCGAAGATCCTCGCTGATCTCCATGTTGCTGACGTCACATTCGATCTCAGAGTCCGAGCTACTCGCCCCTTCTTCGCTCTCACTTTCACACGGGCGCCAGTCTGCGTAGCGTTCATGGCTGTCGGGGTGCTGCTGGCAGTGGTAGATGGGGCCGTAAGCAGCCTCTAAGGCCTTCTGGTAAGCTTGCCTGTGCCTTTGGTGCCAGGCCATCGCCTGCTGGTAGTGCTGCCAGTATCGACTGTACACTGGGCCGCTAAACCAGGACATCTGAGTGCTTATTTCTGTCTGCCAAGGAAAAGCAATATGAGTTTCATTCTCTTTTTTTAACCAACACCAATGATGACATGGCGTAAAAAGGACAAAATAGAGTGAAGTAAATTCAACAGTGGGTGAGAGTTTCATAAAAGGAGATTTTGGAGACTCATGGAAAAACAGGGAGAAAACAGCCATGATATCATGGCCACTGATGACGATGCAACAGATTTGAAGAATGAATGAATTCCCCACTAAAGGCCTTAACTGCTAAGGTTAAGTTACCAACTTGTAGAATGACTTGTGGTACATTCATGGTAATCCAAAAAACTCAAGCTTCTGGAAATACAAAAAATCCTCCTCATTTAAAAACAAACATGCAGGTATGATGATTCAACTGTGCCCCCAATTGTCATAAACTAACATTGGGTTTTACTTAAAAGTATCCTTGCCCTATCAACTGTTTTTAGACATATCACTCAAGGATGCAGTGACAGTAAAAAAAAACTCAAAACTTCAAGAGAACTTCTCTTTCACCCAACAAAAACAGAGCCCTATTTTGTACGCTGACTAAATCTAGGCTAAATGCTGTTTTAGACCAGGTTTTGGACCATTTTGCCCTCAATATACAGCCTTTATTCCATTTCTTTCAAATGCTAGCCCTTTATCTAATGGGAGGAGAAATTGGTTTGCTCAGTGGAAGGTTGACTGGCACTTGGTATGAGGAAGTATAACAGACCTGAAGACAGCGTGGACTGCGTAGTAAATAAAAACAACAACAAAAAAGGCGGCGTTTTTTGCCATGAAAATAGTACTGTATGTGATGCAGCGACAATAAAATGTGAATGTAGACATGAAAAAACAAAGGAGCAGTGTGAAATGAAATGAGTTTAGTTTACAAATACCAATAAGTAAATCAACAGCAAAAGGAAAAATTAAACGTAGTAAATTTGAAATCTGGAAGAAATTTGAACAGGAATGTCAATAGTGATGTAAGGATGTGTGCCAGGCTTCATCTAACCATCACTACATGTCAGAATTATAAGAAAAAATGTTAATCCGTTTTACAAAGTCTCCGTTTTTGTCCATAAACATTTTGTTTAGCTGAAAACACATAACTTGTCTGCTATCTTGAGGACAAAAAAAAAAAAAAAAAAAAAAAAAAAAAAAGAGGCGAAAAAGCACACGATTTTGACTTGGGGATTTGTTTTTTAAGGCTTCTAACTCTCTCAGTTTCTTTCTAGTTTGTGTGCTACAACCTTAAATGCAATGGTTATGTTTTACTATATGTTTAGTGTTGTCATTGAACATTCAAGTATCTTCACTTTTGCTTTTGTTTCAACGTATGACATCTTCGTGTTTTATTAGGGGTTTTTAATGGCAAAACATTGAAAAAAAATCAAAAATGCGAAATAGTTGATCATCAAATTCTGAAATGATGACCCCTCTCTCCTGGTATTTGCCTTTGATGCAGCTCTTACCATGCGTGGTCTTCAGTGCCGCACTTTATCCAAAGCAGAAAACACGACCTAAGGAGGAATTTTGTGGATTTAAAATTAGATCAACAAGCAAATGAAAAAACACAAGCAGATAGCAACGGACGTTAACGTTTTCCAAGAAAAATACAGTCTACCCTTCAACTCCAAACAAATCAATTCGACTTTTTAAAATCTCGGATTATAAGAAATGGAGAAAGTAAGTTTTTGTACTCGCTGCTGAATACCTTAGTTTTATAGATCCACTTAGCTTGGGCTCCTTTTACTGTCCGCCTGACGACATTTCCCATTAGACTTTGCGGCAGCGCAAACTCCACCCTATGACTCGACAATCAGAGAATAGATGCGTATGGCGCGCTGTGAGCCAATTAAAACGGCCATTATAGTTTGTCGGCCATTTTGTGTCAGTACTATTCAATAAACATAAGAATATTGTCAACGAAACGTGTGATTCTCAACATCCGCCTGAATCGTAGCCATGTTAATATAATTTGTTAGTTAAACAGAATGTTTGAAAAGAGTATTTTAGTGGAGAACATTACTCGTGTTGTGTGTGCGTGCGTGTAATGGGGGTGCGTTCGTACGTACATGCGTGCGTTTGTGCGTGCGTGGCCGGTGGGCGTTTGTGTACGGTGTAGGTTCACTTATGCTGCATTCGATGAAGGTGGGAAATCGGAATTTTCCAACCTCCGACAAGAAAAAAAACAGTACACCTGTTGTAGTGGTGGTGGTGGGGGGTGGAGTACCCCGACTTCGCCAGTTTCTTTAATCTGACGTCCCTCGACAATATGACGTTCAAGACAACGTATTGATGACACAATAACGAAGTTAAATTAAGTTTCTTACAGTGAATTATCTTAATGAATTTATAGATGTTTTTAAATTGATTTTCAGCAAGGATGTAACTAAAGAAGGTAGTTTACAGTGTCAGTCGCCCCCCCCAACTATTTGCGAGCTTCCAGGAAGACAAGTTTGCTGGAGGTCGTAATTTGTTTTAACGGCCAAAATAAAAAACAACTTGTCGCAATCAGCCATCTTTGTTGTTTACGTTTGCTTGGAATGTTTTGAGCAGTGCCAGCTAGTACCATTCGAGTGGGATAAGTCCGATTTCCCATTTTCGTCGAATGCAGCATATAACCATCTTTTTTTTTTTTTTTTAAATTATCGCCACCCAGTGGTGAAATTTAAAGCAAGATCGGTTTGCTTTCACTTTCAGTTCTGTTGAACTACGCGTGACTTCTAAAAATAAGTGTCTGTTTGACTTTCAGTTCTATTTTAACTCGTAATAACAGATTATTTGACACGAAACGGATGTCTGAAGTCTTGGAATCCAATTCCTTTGTTTTGCGCTGGTTTGAGCGCTGTGAGATAAGTTTGGCGTAATATGTAGGTCGTGCTTTTGCTTGAGGGTTTCAAAGCACACGGCTACAGTAAAATGCAAAGTATAACTTTCTTTTGACCAAGATTTTTTAATTCTCTTTGCTGTTTTGACTGTATCATCATGACAATTGTAACATGAATCTATCCTCCTTCACCACAAACGGGAACGGCTTCGGTAATTACTTACATAATTATCAGCTGGTTGACAGTGTTTCGCTTTCATTTTGCGTCAACGACATCAGCAGAGAAACCAAAACAAAATGAATATTTGCAAGATGTGGTACGACCTGCTTCTCGTCACTTTGCTGTTTGAAGGTAAGTGCCGTTCATAAAATCAACTTTGAGACAATTTTATCTCCTCCATACGTTGAATGCGAAACAAAAGTTCTCACGTCGCCTTTGCATTACGGAGCATCAAAACACTCATCGGATGAGTGGATGGAGCATTAAAGTAAAGTAAAACAAAGGGACAGAGAGAACACTTATCATTTGCATAGCAGCGGAAAGAATATATTTTAGTAATTTAAAAAAATCAGGGAATTCGATTTTTCTGAAGTGTAATCATAACCGGATTTTCGGGGGGGCCAGGACCCCTGGTGGTTGAAAAGTGTCATTGCATGTAATTGACTTGCCTGTATGTATAAAAGTTGTGAAGCAATAAAACTGCAGCAAAAATAAATGAACAAAAAAAAATATTTTTATAATGGGTCAAAATTATTTTTTGAACAGATCATGTGACTAGCAACTTACATGGTAATTTGCTTTGGATATATATATATATATATATATATATATATATATTTTAAATTAACGGACGGCAATTTTATTTTTCAAATGATTTTTTGGTCTTTTATTGAAAAAAAAAAAAAAAAAAAAAAAAATATATATATATATTTTTATTGAAGCAACTTTTGTGGGGATTAAATGATTTAGACACAAATAACATGGCCCAAACACACAAAAAGGATTGCTTCAATCAAAGAAAGCTTTTTCGATGAAAAATTAAGTGTTCTAATGCAAATTTTTCAATCTCAAATATTTTTTCGCATTCAAAAACTTTTTCAATGATTGAAATTTTTCATTTATTGATTGAAGTGATTTTTCTTTTTGAAAATATATATTTTTTGATTGAATAATAAAGACAAAAATGTCCGAGCCAAAATGTGGCCCAAACACAAATCGTCACTTCAATCACAAAAGTTGCATCAATAGAAATAAAAAAAAAAACTCACATGCAACTTGAGTTTCAAATTTACTTTCGCATTCAAACACATTATTATTATTTTTTTTTGATTGCAGCGACTTTTTTTTTGGTTGAAAATATATATTTTGATTGAAGCAACTTTTTTTTTTTTTTTAATTGAAGCAACTTTTTTTGGACTGAAAAATAAAGACACAAATCTACCGCCATGTGGCTCCGCCCAGGGAATACAAATTTTAACTACATTGGCACGACACCCGTGGGCATACCATAATTCAATGAATGACGATCTTGGCGAAAAGTATTGCCTAAGCTGCCTGATTTAGAATTCCCCGAAAAAATGATGGGAAACAAAAACGCTCATTGTCAACTTATTATTATAAATATTCTTGTAAGTTATTTTTATTGCTGACACTGCGTTTTCGGGGTCATCAACATGTTGTGCGCCCCCGTCCCAAAAGTCAAACTCCGCCTATGAGTGTAATAGTTGAGGAAAACACGAATAAAAGCCAGTATTTACAGGAAGCAGATAAGTAGACAGTTTATATGCTAAAAATGTTTTAACCAATCAAATGTGAGTATTTCAGATAGTCCGCTTAGGAGAAGGGGGCATTATGACTGCCTCCGTTGAAAAGCAAGTAGAGTGGGACCTCCTGTAAGGCTGTTCAATTTTGCCCAAACAGAAAAGTTGGTTTCGGTTCAAAATCGATTACGTAATCGAACAGCCATTCCCCTGTTTTATTATATTTCCCTTAGCTGCTATTTTATTTTTAGTCGTTGTTTTAATTGTTTTGGGTTTTAACTGGTTTTATGTATTTTAGTCATGATAGTGTTTTTACAAATATTTATTTTTGCATGGTTTTATGGTTAGGTTTGTGGGTTTGGAATATAATGGATGGCAGCTGTGCAAAAGCAGGACTAAATAAGGGACCACACCCCCCAGAAATGATGATTGGCCAGTACCTTCTTTTTAAAGAGAAGCCAGACAAACAATGAAAATAAAGAAAAGCAAGGTGCGCACATGCGCAACCCTGCGCAGGACGGACAGTGTTGGCCACTTCCGCGCTAATCTGGCAACTTTCTAAAGCCTCTTGGCCACTTTTTTTTTTCTTGTGAATAGCGACAACTCTAACGACTTTTTCTGTTTTTTTTTTTTTGTTTTTTTTAACTCACTTTGGGCGCAGGTGGATACAAGTTTTGACAATACCTGATTCAGGACGCGCTCCCCCCTCACAGTACAGAGCACAGCCATAGGGGAAGGTGGAATATTTATTTATATAAATATTTACCAGTGCCTCAAGTGCTTGGAACACACATTCATCTCTACATTTGCAAAGTTGTGAATAGTAACGGCATTATCTTAATGGTGATGGTGTAACTCACCCACAGAGACTTATGACTTGTGGCACCCATCAATGGCCTTGCGTCATATTTAATTATCTTCTGCATAAGGCAAAATCATCGAGGAACGAACTTCTCATTTTAACAAACATTTGTCCCACCTAGTTCCTCTGTCAATCTCCCTGTTGGGTTCTGTGGTGTGAGGAGCCAACATGTACACAGAAAATTGAAGCCCTAGGAAGTTATAAAAATAGAAATTAACTGAGACCATAGTTTGTATAGACTTCAGCACACACATGCGGTATATCCATATGGGTTGTGTTGTGTTCCAGCTGCCAGAATGCAGATAACTGGTTTTGGCGATACAGCAGTGGACTATGGGAATGATGCACAGTACAAGTGCGAGTTGCAGAACCAGAAAGGTAAAGTCCCAGCCCGCTTAACTCATTATAAGTTGAGTATATTTGAGTTTATAGGTAAACAACAGAGTTAAGTCAAGCCATGAATTGCAAATAGGACCTATGTTTTGTTAATTCCGTTTTTCACGGCCCTCTGAATAGGGTTTGTCACTCAGCATACTTGGATTACTCGTTGTGCGCAGTTTTGATTTTTTATTGAGCACAGCAGGTATTAACCAGTAGGGTCGTACTGGTGACGAATGCTGGTGATTCCTTTCGCAATCAAACCCCGGTGTGTTTATTATGCATTATCGTGGTGGTCACCTGTCAGTGGGCACCCTGCACCCTTCTAACACCCGAGGTAATGGGAAGGAGTTTACACCGAAATTAACACACCCCCTAGTGACACCAATTCAATAAACATAACGGTAATTATTTTATTTATTCATTTTAAACAACTTAAGTGACCATCCTACTAATGCAGTACTGCGTACAACTTCCTGATGAAAAGCATAGTCCCAGATTTAATAATAACCCTCTGGCAGGTGATGCATGCTAAGCCCATTGGGTTTATGGAATGCGGATGCTCATCTTCGTGTATGGACTGTGTGTATTCTGTAGGCATGGTGGCAGCGATCCGCCTGCACCAACCAGCCATAGAAAACAAAAAGGGGTAGTTTGATGTTGATTTGGCTGAGGAGTGGGGCAGTGACTGGATCTCTGGGGTTGGAGCTGGAGCCAGGATCATGGAGTTGCCGCTGGAGTCGAATCCTCTGCTGGGATCAGCGGTCTTCCTTCCCTTCGCAAGATGATGGTTGGCAGGAGTTGTTGACTTGTCCTGCCTCTTTTCTTGATGTTTGTCGCTGGAAAGCCGACACAAACTTTGACGTCAACGTCTCTGAAAACTCCACGCATATCAGGTCTTGTGGCGTTGACTTGGCCTAAGCGGAATCGCCCTCTTATGGTGTTGGGGTCTACCATCTAGACTCATCTTTTTTTCTCTCTTGCATCTTTTTTTTTTAATAACCTTTCATCAGCAGAGAATGAAAGTTACCAATGCAGTTTAGCTGGGTAGAGCCAGAAGAACACATCATATTGGAATTCTTTTTGTATACATCTGTTTATTTGAGCATTTTGTTACATGAACATGATCAAATAGGTCACACTTCACAGCCAAATAGTGTATCGGTCGTGAACGATTCGTTCTTTTTGAACAAATTGTTTGGGTGAACGAGACCGAACTAATCACCTTCTGCACTGATTAGTTCTAGGAAGTTTCGGCTTGCTTGCTGCGTGGGGGGGCGTTGAGCAAGCGGCAGAGTCTTGACATCGCGAACGACCAATCAGACGCCAGCCTCATCGCGGGCAGTGGAGGGAGCGGAAACAGAATCAGAGTGTCTGTCACTCACTTGTGTGTGGCCAATAAATAGCCAACATAGTCACCATAATACTGATTTGCAATGAAACAGTATATACAGTACATGTCAATTTTTTCCGAATGCTTTATTAATTTTTTTCGTGTCAGAGCGTGTCGGGTGTTGGTCGGTTTGACAAATGAAGGTCCATCCGTCCATCATATGCTACTCAAGCGCCCAAAAACAACGCACACGGGCACGGAAGATGTAGCAATATGTCTCCAGTTTTCTTAACAGACTAATGAGAGTGGAAAGGCGACATTGTAAAGAGCAAACTGTAGCGGATGATGTTGTTGAGTCTCGTAGCTCGCTGAGTAGACGTGTTGCAATTATTAAACATTTATTTCTCGTCAGCTTTGACGATCTGAGATGAGGGGACGACGGGGGAGCTGAATGGATTATTTATTTATTAATACCAGTGCAATAATATTTCAATACAATCATCTTAATAATGATTTGCAATGAAACTGTTTTGTATCAAAATGTAGTACTGTTTTCATTTAAGAGCAATACATTTGACAACCAGCTATCTACGCTTTAGTTTTAACGATATTTACCAAAAATAATAGTGAGGAGCATAAAAACAAAAACACAACAGAGCGTGAGGTAAATTTAATTGTTTGGTCTTTCCATATTTAAAAATTTAACTTTCGATTTCTCTTTTTATTTGCTTGACAGCAAGCGTGTCATGTAGGCTGGTGGCGTCAATATTGTATATGTGATCAAGATCATGCTAGAGAAAGTCCGTGCGCCCCCGAGCCAAAATCCATAAAAGGCAAATGTTTAGCAGTGTCCTAAATCAAAATGCAACCACGAGCAATGACTTTGATCCCACAGAAATATGACAGACGACGCGGAAGTTCTCCCTCAACGGCGGGGTACAGACGAGGCTGCGAAAACAGAATGATATAGTCTGTCACTCACTTCTGAATCTACGACTAGCGGCCAATGAGGAGCCTGTGTGCAAGAGGGGGAGGGACCAAGCAATGTCGCTTCCCGTTCAGTTATAGACCCCAATCACCAACGTCACATAATCATGTGATCGCTGTATTGTGCCGCCATATTGTCCGTCATTGTGTGTCCGTATTGTCAATGATCGTAGTTTCTAAAAGTGGATTCACTTGCAAATTATGGAAGCCCCGGTGCTTTCAGACGCTGTAAACTCATTGGATGAGTTGCATAAAAGCCGTTATTTGGAAAAGCTTCGGTCGATCCAGTCGCCAGATCCATATTTGATGCCCAAACCCATGTTTCCTTCCGTCTGATCCCATCCTGTGCGTCAGAGCTCGTCCTGAGACCACAGAATTTCCAATCATACTCCAGTTTATGTCACGATGAGGAGTCTGGTATCCAAAATCGGCACCGGCCTGAATATAAACCGACATTTGGTCAGCTGAGCGTCACCGTTGTCACGATTGTAAAATGAAACTTGATCGACAACGGGCCGGTGTGTGCCGAAAAATAGCCCCGCGTGACGGGAGCGCTTATTTATAACGCTTTATTGACATGAAAACATTAAATGTTTTCATGGACGCATTACAGTAATGGATTTACGACTGTAAGATCAGTTTTAAAAAAATTACACAAAATATTAGTACTGTATTTTAGTAACAAATCGTGGACTGGGCCACACAACAATCTTTGAACAGAAATGTATTAGTCTACAGGTTTTCACGACCATATCCCAATCACAATCACACAGGTATGACATTTATTAGTTCAAGCAGAGTAAAACAATACATATTCAAGGTACCAGAAAGTCGTTTCCGTGTGGGCGCTCCCGTCAGGGGGGACATTTCACGCAGGGCGGCTATTTTTTCGGCACAGCACCTGTTGTTGCGCTCACCTTCATGCTGCGTGACCGTGGCGATGAGCTTCGTAGTCTCCGTCTGATGATGTCTTCGATCGTGTTGGCATCACGACTATTAATGTTTTCGCCGCTGTCTGACGGCTGTCGACACAAACGCATCATGGACCGAGATAAACAAACCGTGCTTCTTTAGAGATTTGCCCTTTTAACAATGGGCACACAGTAACTACTAAAATGACAGTTTATCTTCTGTGTTACTGCAACCAACCGCCACACATGCCTTCACCATTTGATTAATCAATGTTAACGATTGTCAGGAAGGTTTTACTGGGCGGTGATTCCTTAGACAAGCAGAAAAACACGCAGTAATAGGAGGAATGTACGTTGCGGGAACATGTAAACACGATGAGCTAATGGACAATATGGCGGCACCAGTCAGGGGGGCGGAGTTGTGACGTCACGTGATTGGGGTCTATATTGTTAAGCGGTTTTTGAAGATTCGTTCGGCAACGTCACTTCCTGTTCACTAACCGAACGATTCATTTGGGTGGGTGGGGGTGGGGGGATGAGGTGGGCGAACGATTCGGTGAACGATTTGTTTGAACGATTTGTTTGAACAAGTCTTTTTACTGAACGAACTGGAATGGATTCGTTTCCTCAAGTGGACGACATATCCCGTCACTACAACCAAATTAAAGGTAAAAATTAATCATCCTTTTAATGGTCCATTTGGTATGAGAGAAAAAAATGAATAAATTAATAATAATACATAAACAGTCTTTGTCAAAATTCCAAGGGGAAACAGAATTGTGTTTGGCTGTACCATGACCAAGACCTCCATCAATTTTACATGAACCATACATACAGTACATCACTCGAACAACAAAAAAAACAATAAGAACAACTTATAGAGGGTAGATGGGGTGGCAGGCCATCTAATCGCTTTCTGGGAGATTATGAATCCATCGCATTAATGTTCAAAGGGCTGCCAGGTTTTACAAAAGGTATACTTCCCATAATTCCCTTGCAGCTTGGTCAAAATGGCATGCCTCACCTCACGTGTGGAGAATAGTGGCGTCTTCTGGACAAACAAGCTTCTTTTAAAGTGGTTTTCAGTGACTGCAAACTCAGTTGGACTATGTGATTCGTAAGGAGCATGCCTTTATTACTTCATATGTATGTCCCGAATAAAATTATTCATTTGTAGCGGCAGCCACGTTCACATCTTGCTAATGCTCATTTCAAATACCATGCCAGAAGCGTAATATCTTCCTAGTTCATCACTACCTCCCCTTTCCGGTAGATTCGTCCAGTCAGCGATAAGTGTGCTTCTTCATTGGTACCTACCTTTTCCGGTTCCTTAATGTAATTTTTTGGTTTTTAATTTGGTGTTGTTTTCCGATTTGTCGTTTTTTTGTTATGTGATTTGCTGTTGTTTTTTGATTTGTCATTTTAAAATGTTTTTTTTTTTGCGATGTGATGTGCCATTGTGTTTTTGAATCGCGTTTTGTGTTTTGATTTGCCGTTCTGTTTTTGAAGTTGCCATTTTGTTTTTTGATTTGCTGTTGTTTTGCACTTCAGAGCCACTGTACTTTTCACAAAATCACCTGTATATGTCTTCAATGCAATCTAACAACATTTTCTGATCATCTCAACCTATTCATGTTTTTGTGCTCTTCTAAAATGCAACATGATGCTGCTAAAGCCGTATGATTTGTTTTAAAAGAAGTATGGGAACGTGAATAAATACATTGAAATGAAAAATGCAATGAAAATCGTTCTGGTTGTCTTTCAATCAAGGCAGATGGGATAAGCTATTGTAAGAGATTAATGTTTGGTTGCAATTTATTTGCATAAATGGGTGTGTTTGATCAGCAACCTGTTTTCCTAATTACGGTAACTGTTGGCCTTGCCTCAGGTGTGCAACAGGTCACATGGCAGAAACGCCTGTGGGACAATTCTGTTCAGAATGTAGCGTCCTACAGCAAGAGGTTTGGACTAAACATCAATGAGCCTTATCAGGGAAAGGTGATTCTGACTGAAGCATCCCTCAGCTCAACGTCTCTCACCATAAAGAATGTCACGTGGGAAGATGAACATTGTTACATCTGCATCTTTAACGTTTTCCCAGAAGAGTCCAAAAGAAAACAGACCTGCCTTACTGTGCAAGGTAACACTGACTAGAAAAGAAAACTTGGATTTGGAACGTATTGTTTGACTAGTGTGACTCGCCAAATTTTGTAGGAATATCTGAGGTGAAAGCAAAGGTACAGCAAAGTGAGGTCACAGATGGAACCGCTTCATTTGTGTTCAACTGCTCTGCCACTGGGAAACCAGCACCCTCCATCCGCTGGCGTTTCTCTCCCAACAGCACTGGTTTTGACCAGCCGGTGATCACCACAGTCCCCAATGATGACCGCTCTTTCACCAGCAGTCAGAATGTCACTCTGCATTTGTCTGGAAGCTGGAAAGGACATGCAGACTGTGTGGCGCAGAGCGGAACTCAGAGAGAGCAGATTAAAAGGGTCAATTATTCCTTTGATGCTGGCCTGGAGGTGGGGGGAACTGGTATGTACGTTATCAAGCCTTTTTCTTTAATTGCCCATAAAATGGTGCTTTGAAATACAATTTTGTACACATTTTCAACATAATGTGTTGGCCGTCATTTTTATTTCACTTCTTAGCACAAATTCAAAGTACAAGTGCTGTATGATGACAGCAAACTAAACTCACATCAGCTCTCCAGCCATAATTTTAGGTGGCGAAGCCATTATAGGTTTTTATGGTTGTATTTTCGTGGAAAGCGAAGATTGAAAACACGTGAGTTAAACCATCCCATGTGACCTTAGTAAGCCGAAGGTAAACACTTACTATATTACAGTTAAGACATGGCAGATGCTGAGAAGAAAACCGAAAGACCTATGTTTCCGCAAAGCAACATTATTTTACTTGATAAAATAATAAAGTGAGAGCAAACCGGCAAACTAGGGCTTTCCCCTCAACAATACACTGCTGGCCAAAAGTATTGGCACCCCTGCAATTCTGTCAGAGAGTGCTCAATTTCTCCCCCAAAAATAATTGCAATTACAAATGCTTTAGTAGTAATATTTTCATTTATTTTGGTTGCAATGGAAAAACAAAATGATCTTCCCCCCATTTGCTTATCATTTTACACAAAACTCCAAAAATGGGCCGGACAAAGGTTTTGGCACCCTTTGAAAAATCACGTGATGCTTCTCTAATTTGTGTAATTAACAGCACCATGTACTTACCTGTGGCACACAACAGGTGGTGGCAATAACAAAATCATACTTGCAGCCAGTTAAAATAGAATAAAGTTGACACAACCTCTGCCCTGTGTCCTTGTGAGTACCACATTGAGCATGGAGAAAAGAAAGAAGGCCAAAGAAATGCCTGAGGACTGAGGAAGCATGGGCAATCTCAAGGCTACAAGTCCATCTCCAAGTCCTGCACTCCGAGGGTACCACAGTGTCAACCTGTACTATCCGTCGGCGTCTAAATGAAAAGGGACTCTATGGTAGGAAGACGTCTGACCCAGATACATACAAAAGCCAGGCTGGAGTTTGCCAAAACTTAACCTAGAAAGCAAAAAACTTTTGGAAGAATATTCTCGGGTCAGATGAGACAAAAGTAGAGCTTTATGGGAAAAGGCATCAACATAGAGTTTACAGGGGAAAAAACCGAGGCCTTCAAAGAAAGGAACACGGTCCCCACAGTCAAACATGTCGGAGGTTCCCTGATGTTTTGGAGTTGCTTTGCTGCCTCTGGCACTGGACTGCTTGACCATGTGCATGGGATTATGAA
Organism: Corythoichthys intestinalis; assembly: GCF_030265065.1. NCBI lineage: Eukaryota > Metazoa > Chordata > Actinopteri > Syngnathiformes > Syngnathidae > Corythoichthys > Corythoichthys intestinalis. The sequence continues at coordinate 57,684,829 of NC_080396.1, forward strand.
ATCTGAAGACCACCAACAAATTATGCAGCATAATGTAGGGCCCAGTGTGAGAAAGCTGGGTCTCCCTCAGGGGTCATGGGTCTTCCAGCAGGACAATGACCCAAAATACACTTCAAAAAGTACTAGAAAATGGTTTGAGAGAAAGCACTGGAAACTTCTAAAGTGGCAAGCAATAAGTCCAGACCTGAATCTCATAGAACAGGGGTCCCCAACGACCGGGCCGTGCAGAAATAATAAAAAAATTATTAACGACTGCATTCTGGCCGATTGACTTTGGCCAGTGCCGCTTAACACACCAATATCCCTGTCTTCTCTAGATATACAACTACAGGAAAGGAGGTCGTCATAGAAATGCATTGATCGGACTGTTAGCAGTACATCTTGTTTTGTATATCTATGTGAGCTTGGCCTCGATAATAACGTATGACGTAGGTTGTCGCCAATCACATTTGTTCCCGGAAATAATTAGCCCCTACACTAGAATGACTGAAAAAAGACATCTTTGGACAGATTTTTGATGGGGAAAAGGGCACCCGACTAGCCAGAAGATGAGCCTACAACCTCGAAGAAAACAAAATCGCAAGAGATCGCAAATCACGGCGACCTTAAACGTACATTTGAGACAACGAATCTACCGAGGTTCTGGATTAGTCATTTTGGAATATCATGAATTCGCTAGGAGCGCACTAAAAACTGTGCTACAATTTCCAACATCGTATCTTCGTGAAGCTAGCTTCTCTCACTCTCCCATCTCGGGACCATCTTGTGACAACAAAACAAACTCAGGCCTCCCACTGATTCAGCGGGTGAGTTGTATTTTCCCTGCACTTAACACGACAGGGCTAGAAAGAAATGTTATTTTCTATTTGCTGTATTTTTCTACCGCATATTGCCGGTGTTCTGAAAAATTTGGCATGCGCGTAACGGTAAAAATGACCACGAATGCAGCGATTCCAAAGTACACACTACAAACTTTCTTTTAAAGACAGGAATATTAACTTACGTTTGCCATGTTAACTGCATACAACTGCTTGCAGCTTTCTTACTTAACGACTTCGCCGTGTCGTTAAGCATTAATTTACGCAATTTTCGTGTTGCACATGTACGTTTATGATGTAAATAGTTTTTTAGCACTGTTTGATAACATTGAGAGTCCAACTGATTATAAAAGAGGGCTTTTTTCACCGCCACAAAAGCTTTGGGAGCAAAAATTTATATGGGTGCAAACTTTGACAGAACAACGGTCCGTGAAAAAAAAGACTCAAATCACACCGGTCCGTGGTGCAAAAAAGGTTGGGGACCCCTGCCATAGAACACCTGGGGAGAGATCTGAAAATGGCAGTTTGGAGAAGGCACCCTTGAGATCTCAGAGACCTGGAGCAGTTGGCCAAAGGAGAATGCTCTACAATTCCAGCAGAGAATTGTAAGAAACTCATTGATGGTTACCAGAAGCGGTTGTTCGCAGTTATTTTTTCTAAAGGTTGTGCTACCAAGTATTAGGCTGAGGATGCCAATACTTTTGTCCGGCCCTTTTTTGGTGTTTTGTGTAAAATGATTATTTTTTTCATTCTGTTAGTGTTTTTTCATTGCAAGCAAAATAAATGAAGATATTAATACCAAAGCATTTGTAGTTGCAATCATTTTCTGGGAGAAATTGACCATTATCTGACAGAACTGCAGAGGTGCCAATACTTTTGGCCAGCATTGTATGTCTTATGGCCAGAGTCTGTTCTTTCCATTCCAATTTCCACCAAGAGACAAAATGCAACTAAAGGACTGAAGGGATTCAGAGTAAAGCAAGCATATTTGATTTTATACTGTAAATCAGTGGTCTCCAAACTATTCCACATAGGGCCGCACATTTGATTTTATACTGTAAATCAGTGGTCTCCGAACTATTCAACATAGGGCCGCAGTGGGCGCAGGATTTCATTCCAACAAAACAAGACAACACCTATGCACCAATCTGGTGTCTTACAAGTGTAATCAGTTGATTGCAGTCAGCGTGTGCTTGTTTTAGCAGAAACTTCATTTACTCAATCTGTTGGAACAAAAACCAGGACCCACAGCTGCCCTTGAGGACTGGTTTGGAGACCCCTGCTGTAAATGTTTGGTTTGTGAAGACGTGCTTTGACAGTAGTATTTTTTAAAGGCTATTATTCACCACATCTGATATTTTTCTTCACGTTTGATTTGCAATACAATTTCTAACTTAATGGTTTGTTTTTTCCCTCTTGAAGGGAGAAGGCTGGCTAAAGGACACATTGTAGTGGTTTGTGTCTGCGTGTTTGCTCTGGCCACTACTGTTGTTGCAGGATTCTTATTCAGAGTTGTGAGGACACAGAAAGGGTGAGTGTCTTTCAATTCTCTCCAAAATGTTATGTTAATGTTGTATGATGTTTGTAATGCTTAAATATTAATACCACTGTCCTTAAACACTGTTTCTTTTCTGTCAAATCTCACATGTGATCTTATCACATTAAAATATTGCACTAAATGTAATCAATATAAAAACTTCTGCAAGAATTACGACATGAGTTCGTGCATGTAAAAGAGAAAGTCAAAGATCTGCAAAAAGTGTATATGAAAAAAAAAGTTCATAAAAATATGTGCTTGAAAAAATATCTGGTGTTCAGATAAATATTTTTCTGTGTTAAAATTTGTTGCCCTTGCAAAAATTATTTTATGAATTTTTTTTTGTCTTGAAACTTGTAATATGCTTGTAAAATTATTTTCTGAATGTGAATTTTTAACATTTAACATGGCAAAGGAAGATATTTTCCAGGGCTATGCTTACGATCCTGTGTCTGAACGGGAGAGTGTTTTTTTCTGCAGAACCGGAGCAGTTTCAGAGACTGTTGCAGGACGGGTTTGATTGGTAAACATCCTCTCTCCTGTACTAACAGTGTAAACTAGCCATTGTACACTGATGGTTATGAAATGTTTTCAAAGCGAGGCAAAAAAAGACCTAATCTTTGTGGTAAAGTCAAGCGCAGAAAATAGTTTTTCACAAAAGATTATTGTTAATTTTTACCAAGAATATGCTTTCGTGCTCATAGAACTAGGGTTGGGCATCGTTTGAAATTGAACGATTCCGGTTCCGATTCAGATTCCACATTTCGATTCCGAACGATTCCCGATTTCGATTCTGTTAAGAGGCAGGGCAAAAAACAAATGCAGGGTCGAAAAAAAATGCATAGTTTATATTAAAGTCTGAACTTCTCGACCATTTTTTAAATGAAATGAACTTCTCACAGGGATAATTGTAACTTGTATACAAATATCAGTCTTTAAACTCAAGCAAATTTTTTTCGCTCGGCGGTCAGGGCATCGAAACAAGGAATCGAAATTTAAAAATTTGAACGATTCCGGGAGCATCGGAGTGTTAGAATCGATGCTCGATGCCCAACCCTACACAGAACACATTCTTGTGCGCACAGAACACGTACTTGTGCGCTTCAAACATGTTTTACGTAGGATGTTTTTCAGATTATGCACATGTAATTTTGGCATTAATGTAACACCATATTTTTAGCCTTGGCAAGTGCAAATTGTAATAAGTTTCGCAAGCGCAAAAAATATTTTAACTCGCAAGCACAAATGTTTATGATTTTTTTTTTTCCCCTTTGGCATGAATTTCATGTCATGCTGCTTCAGAGCCTTATTATTTCCAGTTGGTAAAGTCCTGCACTGTCCCAGTGGGACAGTACAGTTAAAGTATTTCAGTCCCTTGAGCAGGGGTCCTCAACGACCGGTCCGTGGCGCATTTGGTACCTGGCCGCGCAGAAATAATAAATAATTTATTAACGACTGCATTCTGGCCAATTGACTTTGGCCTGTGCCGCTTAACACACCAATATCCCTGTCTGCTCTAGATATACTAGTACAGGATAGGAGGTCTTCATAGAAATGCATTGATTGGGCTGTTAGCACTAAATCTCGTTTTGTATATCTATGTGCGCTTGGACTCGATAATAACGTATGACGTAGGTCGTCGCCAATCACATTTCTTCCCGGAAATAATTAGTCCCCACACTAGAATGACTGAATAACAGACGTCTTTGGACATACTTTTTACGGGGAAAAGGGAACCTGACGAGCCAGAAGATGTGCCTACAACCTCAAAGAAAACAAAATTTATGCTACTTCCCAATAACTAAAGACCCACGAACTGCGAGTGAGTGAATTCGTGACCCGTATGTGAATAAATCGAGTGTTTCGAGCATGTGTGTGGAACAGGAATATCAGCTTGTAGAGATCGCAAATCACGGCGACTTAAACGTACATTTGAGACAACAACTCTACCGAAGTTTTGGATTAAAGTCATTTCGGAATATCCTGACATCGCTAGGAGCGCGCTGAAAACTGTGCTACAATTTCCAACATCGTGTATTTGTGATGCTAGCTTCTCTCACTCTCCCATCTCGGGACCATCTCGTCTCAACGAAACAAACTCAGGCCTCCCACTGATTCAGCGGGTGAGTTGTATTTTTTCCCTGCACTTAACACGACGGGGCTAAAAACAAATGCTATTTTATATTTGCTGTATTTTTCTGCTGCGCATTGCCGGTGTTCTGACAAAGTTGGCATGCGCGTAACGTTAAAAAGGACCGTGAATGCAGCGATTCAAGCGAAGTACACACTACAAACAAGCGCAACAACTGCACGTAGCCCTCTCACTTAACGACTTCGCCGTTTCGTTAAGCATTAATTTACGCCATTTCCGTATTGCACATGTATGTTTGTGATGTAGTTTTTAGCACCGTTGGATAACATTGATGTCATGTACGAGACGGAGGACCCAGTTGTGTATCGCAGACACAGGGTCTTATTGATGTTGACAGGCAAGGGAAAACTATCAGGTCAAGCGATAATGGCAAGTTGACATGCAGACCTATGTTTAGTCACTGACGACCTGACACTGGATGTTTTCTGTTCGAGGCTTATATAGTGTTCTCAGTTATTCTTTATGACATAATAAAGGACTTTGTGATGCATGAGTGTGAAGCGACATAATAAAGGGTTTTGTGATGTATGAGTGTGAAGCAATATGATGAAACATTACTAGTTGAAATATTACACATGCAAGAAGATGAGACATTAATGGCAGAAACATTAATACGTGAACATTACTAGCTGAAATATTACACATGCAAGAAGATGAGACATTAATGGCAGAAACGTATGAAGATGAGACATTAATGGCAGAAACATTCATACGTGACAGAACCCCCCTCTCAAGGGACGGCTCCAGAAGTCCCAAGAATTGAGCCCACCGAGGGCTACTAATCAAAGTCCATGGCCTCATCCTCTGAGGGCATTGGCTCAATCTCCTCTTCGCCAGTGGAGGAATCAACTACCGATGGCACAGGTTCGGGTTCAGAGTCAGAGTCAGATGCAGGCATGGGCTGAGAGCAAGTCGCTCTAGGTCGACCCCGCCGGACGGGCGGTTGGTCCAGATGGAGGTGGTGGAAGTCTGATATGAGTGTCCGATCTACAATCCGCCCAGCTGGAACCCACATCCTCTCCCCAGGGCCATATCCTTCCCAGTCCACCAGATATTGGAGGCCCCTGCCCCGACGGCGTGACTTGAGCAGGCGGCGAACTTTGTAGACAGGACCGCCTTCCACCAGGCGAGGAGGGGGAGGTGGTGCCGCATTGGGGACCAAGGGGCTTTTGGGGAATGGCAAGGGTTGGAGCAAGCCGGCTGGGGAACGGCTGGTGATCTCGTTCTGGCTACAGGTGGGGGAGGCCTTCACGAAGTCTTGGACATCTTTTCTCAACGATGGCCACCAGAATCGCTGGGAGAGCAGGTGGATGGTGTGTGTGACCCCAGGGTGGCAAGACAGGTGGGAGTTGTGGCCCCACTGGATCACCTGGGACCTCAGATTATCAGGAACAAAGAGTCGATCAGTGGGGCAGGCGCTGGGACCAGGCTGATCCCGGATGGCTTCTTTAACCTGCTCCTCAATGTCCCAGGTAAGCGTGGAAACTAGGCAGGATTCCGGGTTAACAGGACTGACAGATACAGGGTTGGTGGGTATGATCGCCTTCCTCAGGCAGGTCTGGTGGCATCTACTGCCCCATTCTCGTACCACTCCAGTTTCCCAATCTATGTTAGGGTTGTGTTGGCGCAGCCACGGATACCCAAGGACGAGAGGCTGACCTGGTGAAGGGAGCAGATGGAACTGAATGGACTCGTGGTGGTTTCCGGACAGAAGCATGGTCACCGGGGCTGAGATGTGGGTCACTGTGCCGAGTAGATGTCCATCCAGAGCTCGTGCAGGAATGGATGGGGAAAGTTGGTGACGCCGAAGGCCGAGCTGCTGGGCCAGATCCACATCCATGATGTTGGCCTCCGCTCCAGAGTCGATGAGCGCGGTCAAGTGATGGGTGGTGTCAGTCAGCAGGAGGCGAATTTGGAGAAGGGGTTTACGAATGGGGGGAGACAGAAGACACGTTGAGCTCACCCGAATCTCCCCGACGTCCGGTGAGCTTTGGCCTTTGCTGGGCAGGTTGCGATTCGATGACTGGTGAGCTCTGGCTTTTGCTGGGCAGGCTGCGATTCGATGACCCTCACCTCCGCAGTACAGACACAGGTTCTGGTGAGCTCTGGCTTTTGCTGGGCAGGTTGCGATTCGATGACCCTCACCTCCGCAGTACAGCCACAGGTTCTGGTGAGCTCTGGCTTTTGCTGGGCAGGTTGCGATTCGATGACCCTCACCTCCGCAGTACAGACACAGGTTAGAGGTGAAACGTCGCTGGCGCTCTTCAGGAGTTAGGGCAACGCGGCCGATCTCCATGGGCACAGGCTGGTTTAAATGAGTGGGAGTAGCAACTGGAACAGGCTGAGATGCAGCTACTGGAACAGACTGAGAGGCAGCGGGTGCGTTCCGACCTCCCCTCTCTCGCCGTCGAGTCTGAATCCGACGGTCAATGCGGTTTACAAGGGCAATGGTTTCATCAAGGGTTCTGGGTAAATCATAGGAGACGAGCTCATCCTTGATGTAGTCCTCCAGGCTGTGATAGAATGCGTCGATCACAGCTTCCATGTTCCACTCGCTTTGCCTCACCAGAGTTCGGAATTCAATCGAATACTCCGACACTGACTGACTGCCTTGACGGATGGTCATAAGGGCGCGGGATGTCTCAGTGTTAGCAAAGCCCGGGTCGAACACTTTGATCATTTCATCGGCAAAGGCATTAAAGTTGTTACAAGCTGGTGTTTGTCTCTCAAACTCCGCTGTTCCCCAAAGCCGAGCTCGACCAGTCAAGTGGGTGATGACGTATCCAACCTTAGCCCCTTCGGTTGAAAAGGTCCGGGGTTGCAGGGAAAATTGGACTTTGCAACTTGTCAGAAAGGCTCGTACCTGAGTTGGATCGCCGTTAAAGCGTTCGGGGTTTCCAATATTGGGCTCGGGAGCGTCAATAGCCAAGACTGGGTTTACCGGAACTGGGGCCTCTGGAACCAGACCATTGGATTGTGGCGACGATGGAGTTGCAAGTTTGGTGAGAGTTTGGATCACCTGAGTCAGTTGTTCTTGATGTTGCTGGAGTTGCTGATGGTGTTCGTGGCCGATCTGGATTAACGATGCGAGGTCACCAGACATCCGGGAGACCTTCTTTTCCGTTTGGTGATGACGGTCCAGAACAGAGGGTTGATACGCTGGTTCCATTCTGGTCAGGTCGTACTGTCATGTACGAGACGGAGGACCCAGTTGCGTATCGCAGACACAGGGTCTTATTGATGTTGACAGGCAAGGGAAAACTATCAGGTCAAGCGATAATGGCAAGTTGACATGCAGACCTATGTTTAGTCGCTGGCGACCTGACACTGGATGTTGTCTGTTCGAGGCTTATATAGTGTTCTCAGTTATTCTTTATGACATAATAAAGGACTTTGTGATGCATGAGTGTGAAGCGACATAATAAAGGGTTTTGTGATGTATGAGTGTGAAGCAATATGATGAAACATTACTAGCTGAAATATTACACATGCAAGAAGATGAGACATTAATGGCAGAAACATTAATACGTGAACATTACTAGCTGAAATATTACACACGCAAGAAGATGAGACATTAATGGCAGAAACGTATGAAGATGAGACATTAATGGCAGAAACATAAATACGTGACAATTGAGAGTCCAACTGAATATAAAAGAGGGCTTTTTTCATCGCCACAAAAGCTTTGGGAGTAAAATTTTATAAGAGTGCAAAATTTGACAGGACACCGGTCCGTGAAAAAAAGACCCAAATCACACCGGTCCGTGGTGCAAAAAAGGTTGGGGACCCCTGCCCTTGAGCATATAATGGACATTTTTGCTGCTCCAACATGCATGTAAAAATGTGCCTGCATAAGAAAAATTTGTATGATATATTTTACATTCGGTGGAAAGAACTTGATTTTTCACGATTTTCAAGCCACATTTTATATACTTTGCAGGGACTTTTCGTGCCATTAAAAACAAGGACGTCAAGACTAGCATGCTTACTAAATTACTATGTCCTTTGTTTGGATAATGTTACAATTTACAAACTTGTTGGTTTTGGTTCTCTTCCTCACAGGCACAAAAGATTCCAACATGTTCAGCCTGTCATTTTACCAGTTATTTTGCATGGCTCCAATCATCTGCAAAAGGACGCGCGTCTTCACAAGGAAATCTGAATTCACCCCCTTTGTATGCATATCAACTTTATATTAGACTGTATACTGGCACTTTTTCCCCCACACTTGCCCGAAGGTTTAAACTGAAAAAAAAAAGTGACTGTCAGAGAATATTGCTTCACAAGGAAATGTCTGTTAGGTTTGAAAGGTTCCATTTGTCCAAAGGTTCTTAGAAGAACAGGAAAGTACAGTACCTTAATTTGTTTTGCATGCTGTTACTAGAAGAAGTTCCAACCCTCGGGGCTGAACTCGACAGTGGCGTTTTAGTGCCACTCCGTGGCACTTTATGTAAATGTTAATCAGAAAGTTGAAAAGCGCAGTCATTATATTATTATTTAATGAATATATCTTAAGAAGGAAATTTCTTTTTGCACTTTAGAACATCTTTTTGTTGTGTTTGTGATGGTTATCAATATTATTTATATCATACTTTATCTTTAAATTATTGCTTTTTTTGTTAAAGGCACCTTGAGTTTCATCTTGTGGTTGATGACTATACTTGTCCAGTAAATTCAAAGCAATGCTTTAATCATAACACTGATAATAACTGCTGCAAACCTATATGTTCATGCATCAGACTTCTATTTGAATAAATTACTCATTGGGTTAAAAAGTTTGAATTCCTACAAGGAGCAGAAAGTTGCCACTGGACGTAGGACTTTCACCGTTTTGAATTATCCCTTGGATAGGCGCTTGGAGAATAATTTACAAGAAATTTTTTTCTCAAATTTCTGCTTGCTTTCTATTTCATTCAAAATGGAAAGTTAAAGACGCTAATAATAGGCTAATTGACACAATGGACACGAAGCCCATTACTCTTTGTGATTCAAATAAGGAGTGATAGTGGATTTTGAATGTTTTAAGCTATATCTGTCAATTTCTTTTATTATATATTTTCCAAAATTTCAGTATGTTTTCATGTGTTGAATTATCGTCACTAACATGAAAGTTAATAAAATAAGTTCAAATATCACTGGTACTGGCTGCCTGATTTGTTCAGCAGACAATCTAACTGTGCTTTTTACACATTTTTCCTTGTAAATACGTACTCATTCTGTAGCCATAACAACTATAATTCACAAAAAAAAAGCAGCTGTGATCTGGCGAGTGAAAGCTCTGTGTAACTCTACGATCAAAGGCACAAATGTGTCATTCATCGTTTAGTCAATCTGTTGTCTAGAGGCTGTTCTCGGCAGCGTGAGCGTCAAAGATTGAGTTTTAGTGGACTTACTCATATGAATCATATGAATGGTATGGAGCGATATTAAAAGTATGCGTTAAAAGCAGTGTTGGGCACGTTACTTTAAAAAAGTAATTAGTTACATTACTCACTACTTCTTCCAAAAAGTAACTGAGTTAGTAACTGAATTACTCTATAGTAAAAGTAACTAGTTACCAGGGAAAGTAACTATTTCCGTTACTTTAAAAAGAACTTGTTGTATGTCAAAGAATTTGAAATTTTCTGAGCAGTATTCGAGTCAGTGGAATAGAGAAGAACACACAGGTAGTTAACTTGTTAGGTGCTTCAGCGGATTTAAATTGCTTACCACAGATGTTGACAAAAGCTTTGCCACGGGACATAAATAACACATTACATGCAGGTTCTTTCCATTAATTTCGACAAACTTGAAATAGTGTCTATATCTCCACCTCTTAAAGGTCAATTTTTCTTCCTGACCCTGTGCATCTGTTTTGCGTGTGTGTGTTTGCCGCACGCGCTGTTCCGGTTTGCTTGTGAAATCACCGGCTCTGATTGGCTTACCACGACACATGACTCTAACCCTCAGCCAATCACAATCACTTCCATCACATCTCTCGAGGGGATGCATTCAGGTAGGCTCGTTTCCCGACAATTCACGTCACCTTCAAAGCGTCTGCCGTCCTTAAGATAGAAGCAGAATTATTGCTGGCTGACAGTGGGAGATGGGAACGAGGCTAGCATCAGGTGTAGCAAACACAGAAACGTTACCAAACTTTGGAAAGCATTGTTTAATTTAATGAGCAGTGACAGACAGCTTGGAGTCAGAAGTACGTGCGCTATTCTTGAACCTGAACGCACCCCAAGTCTTGGATGACAAATCAACAGAGCAGAGTCGACTCGGCACGGCTGGTAGTTTCTTCAATTTATTCAGAGTAAGTAACGCACCGCTTTTGACCGCCAGTAACGGTAACGGCGTTGTAACGGCGGAAAAAATAATTAGTTAGATTACCCCGTTACTGAAAAAATAACGCTGTTACGTTACTCCCAACACTGGTTAAAAGTGATGCAACGAAAAATGTGGGTGTGCTTCAGGGGCAGACTGGGACTAAAAAGCAGCCCTGGACTTTGACTCAGCCCAGCCCACAAGAATCGCTGTACGAAGGGAAACACAGACCCTCTAGGGGGGTACGGGGGCACCTCCTACTTGAAAAGATTAGAGAGGCCTGTAATTGTCAACATGGGTAAACCTCAACCATGAGAGACAGAATGTGGGGAAAAAACAGAAAATCACATTGTTGAAGAATTTATTTGCAAATCATGGTGGAAAATAAGTATTTGGTCACCTACAAACAAGCAAGATTTCTGGCTGTCAAAGAGGTCTAACTTCTTCTAACAAGGTTTAACGAGGCTCCACTTGTTGCCTGTATTAATGGCACCTGTTTTAACTCATTATTGGTATAAAAGACACCTGTCCACAAACTCAGTCAGTCACACGCCAAACTCCACTATGGCCAACACCAAAGAGCTGTCGAAGGACACCAGAGACAAAATTGTAGACCTGCACCAGGCTGGGAAGACTGAATCTGCAATACGTAAAACGCTTGTTGTAAATAAATCAACTGTGGGAGCAATTATTGGAAAATGGAAGACATACAAGACCACTGATAATCTCCCTCGATCTGGGGCTCCATGCAAGATTTCACCCCGTGCCATCAAAATGATAACAAGAAAGGTGAGCAAAAATCCCAGAACCACACAGAGGGACCTAGTGAATGACCTACAGAGAGCTGGGACCATAGTAACAAAGGCTACTATCCGCAACACAATGCGGCGCCAGAGACTCAAATCCTGCACTGCCAGACGAGTCCCCCGCTGAAGAAAGTACACGTCCAGGCCCGTCTGCGGTTCGCTAGAGAGCATTTGGATGATCCAGAAGAGGACTGGAAGAATGTGTTATGGATGAAACCGAAATAAAACTTTTTAGTTATAGAACACAACAAATAGAACACAGTTTCTTGTGTTTGGCCGAGAAAGAATACTGAATTGTATCCGAAGAACACCATCCCCACTGTGAAGCATGGGGGTGGAAACATCATGCTTTGGGGCTGTTTTTCTGCAAAGGGACCAGGACAACTGATCGTTGTAAAGGAAAGGATAAATGGGGCCATGTATCGAGAGATTTTGAGTGAAAATCTCCTTCCATCAGCAAGGGCATTGAAGATGAGACGTGACTGGGTCTTTCAGCATGACAATGATCCCAAACACACACAGCAGCTAGGGCAAAAAAAGGAGTGGCTTCGTAAGAAGCATTTCAAGGTCCTGGAGTGGCCTAGCCAGTTTCCAGATCTCAACTCCATAGAAAATCTATGGAGGGAGTTGAAAGTCTATGTTGCCCAACGACCGCCCCAAAACATCACTGCTCTAGAGGAGATCTGCATGGAGGAACAGGCCTAAATACCAGCAACAGTGTGTGAAAAGCTTGTAAAGAGTTACTGAAAACGTTTGGCCTCCGTTATTGGCAACCAAGGTTACATGACAAACTATTGAGATGAACTTTTGGTATTGACCAAATATTTATTTTCCACCATGATTTGCAAATAAATTCTTTAAAAATCAAACAATGAGATTTTCTGTTTTTTTTTCTTTTTTTCTCCACATTCTGTCTCTCATGGTTGAAGTTTAACCATGTTGACAATTACAGGCCTCTCTAATATTTTCAAGTGGGAGAACTTGCACAATTAGTGGTTGACTAAATACTTATTTACCCCACTGTATATCCCGATGTTATTTTTTCCCAATATCGTTTAGGCTTAATTTATATGTATATGTATCTTACTTTTTGTGCTAAAAAGTAACAAAATACAGAACTACAATGGCATTGCCAAAAGATACAAAAATATGTTTTATACACCGCAACACTACTGGAAAAAGCGAAAGAGCAAGTACCGTAAAAAGTACAGTACTGTAACATGTCTTTAACTTTTGTTTAAAAAAATAAATAATATTAAAACAAAAAATATATATAAAACTTTTTCGGCATCGGCTCGGTATCAAGAAGCCAGTTTTTACAAGTGCCATACCTTGAACGAGGCCAAAACATGGGATCATTTACTGCGTTTGACAGATTTCTGCTCCAAGTCACATCACTTGCAAAATTACAGATAAACAATAAAGGTATTTGACCAAATTCAGTCTGAATTATGTCAATTTCCCTGCTTTGGAAAACATTTTCATTTTAGGTGTCGCTACACCTAAAATGTATTTATTAAATCTTTTTCCGTTAATAAATGCCCACCTAACTATGGTTAATAGCCGTTCATCTACATCTAGCCTTGTATATGTGATATCTATGTGGAGAAGTGCTCTTCTCTTTTTTTGGGTACAACCCTCAAACCACATATCATGGCCGACATTGCCCTCTAACGGTTGTCTCCTGGTCGTACTTTGTTTTTTGTTTGAGACTACCGCCTCTACTCTAGAATGACTTCAGCAAGATGTTAGTCAGGTGTTGGTTCGGAGAGTTCAGAGTCTGTATCCTTTTTATACTATTAGTTTTAAATGTTCAGATCAATGGGAATAATTTTTGAGCGCACGTGTTGGTGATCTTGCTGCAGTTTGACATGTTTGGACTTCCACTGCGTCTGACTCTCCTCCTCTGGCTTGGAAGAACACCCAGCACGCGAGGTTAGTGCACATGTGATATTAAACGCGAATGCCGAGATGCGTTGATATTGGTATCTACGCTCATGTACTTACTTGGCTCTGAGATGAGAGAACAATTCGTACCCATGATTTGTTTGGGAAAATACAGTGAAGCACACACACACAAAAAAAAGATTGATGCTCTTATCCATTGTGGACTTCCCATCATTACACTTAACTGTTATTTTTATTTTTATTATTTTAATTGCAACATTACATCTTCTCGGCAACACAAATTTAATAATAGCATACCCACAGTTCATGTTAAAACCGTACAATCCAAACAGTCAAATGAAAAATGGCAAAAGCATTGGCGGGGGGGGGGGGGGGATGGGTCACTACTGGTCTGCTTACCTTTTCTAAAATTTCCAGTGGGTCATATGTTTTGACTAGTTTTACACACATTGTTGAGACTGGTTTTAAATAAGTAAGTGTTGCAAAAATGCTTCCGTTGGCCATTTCCTTTATAAACTGGTACTGGTCCACAGTTGTGACAGTAAGGAGATTTCCTGGGGTTGAAACCAATGTACGTTGATCCTAAAAAAAACTTTACTGTATTTCTAACAGAAACCTGATACTCTCAAAATGGATTTTCAGACACTGGTTTTGATTGATCACAAGAGTTATTTCACGAGGAATGACAATGTCATTGATGTGTCCTCTTAGGAAAGGTCATATCATCTACCACCGTAAATGGCGAGGCGGGACAACCTCTCATCTTGAGCTGCAATGTTTCAATGGCGATGGGAGATAGCGTCCATCAAGTGCGGTGGCTCGACAGACATAACAAGCTTCTGCTAGCGTACCAGCACCGCGGAACAATCCATGTCAGCCATAAAGCGCCCAACGTACAGCTCGTCTCTTGGCAAAAGGGCTCCAGCTATATCAACATAACCAGGGTGCAGCCTGAGGACGAGGGCTGCTACCGCTGCGTATTTGACATCTTTCCAACGGGCTCGCAAGAAGGCAGCACATGTATCAGCGTGACCAGTGAGTTCAGTCTTTAGCAGTTTTGTAAGAATGTAAAAACAAGGAGAGGAGCGACATGGAGAAAGTTGAACCAGGAGGATTTAACAACCACAGCTATAGATTAGAAAAGTAAGATATTGCCTATCTATGTTTTTTCTTCATCATTCAGCATCAGTACTTCTATTAAAGTGCAGAACCTGAATACTTTTACCACCTCTGGCCATTGGTCACCATTCTTGAATAATATAATTCAAGTTGGTGTTAATGGCACTCTGTGTGATCTGGACAAGGAAGTGTTTGTTCCACTTGGTACTCCCAAATTCCCCTGACATGAAAAGATTTGTATGAAGAACAGCAGCGGGGAAAGCCCACCCACTCAGCAGCCATGCTACTACTGTAGGCAGCATGCACAGTTAGATTGGTCCCCAGCCTCCTCCTTGTTAAACTGGCTCCTGAGGCAACATCACTGTAGTGTAAACATTTTACTGCATATTTTGGTCCCACCAGCTGTGAGAAGAAAGTGTGATAATACACCTAACTTTGCTTTGTTTCAGCCAGTGTGCATCAAGAAGGCAACAAGAAGGCTGTGAGGGGCAAGCCTACTAGCCTGTCCTGCTGGTACAGCCTGCCTGAGCGTGTGCTTCAGGTTCTGTGGAAGAAGACAGCTGGACAGGATGGCAGCATCACCGTAGCTTCCTATTCCCGAAGTCACTACAATGTAGACGAGACGTTGCGGGGGCGTCTGAGCCTGAGCAAAAGCCTTGGCGACACACAGCTGTCTTTCCAGGTGGTGACGATACAAGACGAGGCGTGCTACACCTGCGAGTTCCACACTTTCCCAGATGGGAGAAAGAGTGCAACCAATTGCCTCTCTGTTTATGGTGAGCTTCAGCCAAGGCGCTTAATCAAATCCCTGATCAATAAAATTACTCTGTCACAGTAAAACTGGGCGTAGATTTTTCAGTCAATTACAACATTAAACATGAAACACAAAAATAATTTAGAAGCATCAAAACATTACAGTGACAGCACTTAAATCTTGAGCTGAGTCATTGTTCCAGTTAGAGTGGGA
Source organism: Corythoichthys intestinalis (assembly GCF_030265065.1). NCBI lineage: Eukaryota > Metazoa > Chordata > Actinopteri > Syngnathiformes > Syngnathidae > Corythoichthys > Corythoichthys intestinalis. The sequence continues at coordinate 57,700,442 of NC_080396.1, forward strand.
GTTCATATTTGGGAACAACTCAAGGTTCTAAAATTATACAATGTTTGCGCCGTCTTAACGAGTTGTTTTGGGTACTGTTTTCCACCGGTGTGGGAACACTTTGGAGTTGTCCCATTTCTATTTCCAGGAAATGAGGTCCATAAAGCAAATATTTGGTGTAAGGAACTTGAGACAGGCTAACGCAAGTGACTTCACAGTTGCACCAAAAGATTTATGAACACATATACAGGCAATGTACCTCCTACTGGAGGTGTATAAACACTTTTGGCCTGTGATGTGCTGTAAATGAGATCTAGATGGGCCTTGTGTTTGGAAGGGAACTCCCATTTTTATCTGTCAGGAAAGGGAAGCAAGTATATAAATAAATCTTAGTCTACACTGAACTGTGGCTCAGTTTCAATGCTATTCTGTTTTTTCCAGCCAAATGTCAATGTGGGTGATAAGATAGGATACATATAAGCAGGGGCCTTACCAGGGGGCGGCAGAGGGTGGGCAGTGCCCACCCACGGACACGCTCTGCCTACCCAAAGAAAACTGGATGTAGAACTAACGGCAGTCTGGGCCCGTGTATGGTATCCCATTCATATAGTACTGATGTGTTCTAAGTTTTAACCTTTAAGTTGTTGCCTCCTCTTACACCTTAAAAAGAATAAAAATAAAAATATTCATTCATTCATTTTCCATGCCGCTTTTCCTCACGAGGGTCGCGGAGGTGCTGGAGCCTATCCCAGCTAACTCGGGGCAGTAGGCAGGGGACACCCTGAACCGGTTGCCAGCCAATTGCAGGGCAAAAAATATAAATAAATAAATAAAATGGAATGAAATGAAATGTTGGTTTTGTTCCTACACATTTACGCATATTTTGATTTATTTAGTTTTTTTTACATTTTATCAAAGTTTTATCCAGTGTTCACCTGGCTGTTGAGTTTGGTGAGTTTTGAAGCATTCTGAGGGGGGCAAAGTAGGGCTCAAAGCGTCGGCGGGACAAAGAATGACTGCTAGGGGGCACTACATAGTGCATTTGGATTTTTTTTTTTTACACGGTATCAAAGATTGCACCTGTCTTGACCTGCCTGCTGATTTTGGTGCATTTCCTGTTCCCACTAGGGGGCGCTAGGCCTACACTCGTGTTAAGGGTGGGATCCCGCACGTACATGCCAGATATGAAAAAGATTGAACGTTGTGTCAAGGAGCTATTAGTCATTTACTGAATTTGTCATTTTGCCGAAAAAATGGCCGACTTTGGTACCACGCCCAGGTCAGACCCATTAATGAAAATGCACCATTTTAAAAATTTAGATCTCCTATGTCTCCTGAATAGGCTCACCAATTTTGAAGATGATCCAACCAACTCCTTCTGTGACAAGGTCTCAAATGTGCACCCTGTTGATTGATAAAAAATTTCACATTCGATCCAAAATACCCGATTTCCTGTTGGGTTTGGAATATGGGTTCAAGAGACTTTTTGGAGCAGTTTTGCACAAGGTATTGACTCCCCAAATTTCATTGCTCTACGTTAAAAAAACTAATAAGAAACACCTTTTTGAAAAATTCAAGGGGGCGCCACTGTGCCATTTTGTTACATTTTTTTTGTAACGTCGCAAGATTATCGAAATTCAAGCAAAGCCGCATGTATGTGCAAAAGTTTTCGTGCATGTTCAGGCCTCCAAATGTAAACTATACTACAAATGGATAAAAATTTCACATTCGATCCAAAATACCATATTTTCTGTTGGATTTGGAAAATGGGTGCAAGAGACTTATTGGAACAGTTTTGCAAAAGGTATGGACTCCCCAAATTTCATTGCTCTATGTTGAAAAAACCCAATAGGAAAGGCCTTTTTTAAAACTCCTTTCTGTCGCCACTAGTTGGCACTGTAGAGTTGATGCAAATGACCCCTACAAGGCCCTTCAGGGTATGACTCTCAACAAGCACCGGAAGTTTGGCGCAGATATGTTGCATAGCTGCCGAGTTATGACTGTTCAAAGTTTTTTGCGAGACAAATTGTTGACGGTCATTTTCACTTTCCTGTTTGGACCCCTCCGCTTCAATGAAACCTCCCTCAGACCCGTGAATGAAAACACACCATTTTAAAAACTTAAGATATCATATGTCTCCTGAACAGTCTCACCAATTTTGAAGATGATCCAACTAACTCCCTCGGCGAAAAGGTCTCAAATGTGCACCCTGTAAATCGATAAAAAATTCATATTCAATCCAAAATAACCGATTTCCTGTTGGGTTTGGAATATGGGTGCCAATGCTTTTTTGGAGCGGTTTTGGACAAGGTATAGACTCCCCAAATTTCATTGCTCTAGGCTGACAGACCCTAATGTTATAGGCCAATTTTAAAATTTCAAGGGGGCGCCACTGAGCCATTTTGTTACATTTTTTTGCAATGTTGCAAAATTATCGAAATTTACCTTTTCCCGCACGTATGTGCAAATTTTGGTGACTTTTCGTGCATGTTCAGGCCTCCAAATTCGCCGTTTTCATTTTGCCCTTAAAAAAAAAACAAAACAGTATATACATTCTATATACGTATATATATATATATATATATGTTTATGTATAATCCTTTGCAAAACAATAGGGCCTTCGCACGCTTAGTGCTCGGGCCCTAATAATAAAATCGAGGAACCACAATAAGTTACCTAAAAAAACATTGTCACCTGCATGTCCATACTGTTCAGTTATGGATGTGTTCTAAGTCAAATAAAATCAAATCAACTTTTATTTGTTTAGACCAAATCACAACAAGTTATCTCAAGGAGAAAACAAAACATGTTTTAAGGTGTAGTAGCCCTACGCTGGATTTCGAACTACTTGAGCATTGTAGCACTGTTTTTTCTTTTTTTGCCCCCCAAGTAAGACTAATGCCCACCCATACCTGGCATCATGGTAACACGACTGCGTATCAGCTACCACTGTGATATGTCACAGACTATGTGGTATAAATTGGATACAAACATGCCTGTTTTTAAGCAGTTCCCAATTTTATCTTCTAGTTTTACCCGATGTAAAGGTGACCCACGTGACCTCATCGTCAGGTGTTACCGAAGCCAACTGCACCAGCCAATCGCGACCCGCAGCAGAGATCACATGGAGCATCGGCGGCAACAACCAAACTCTCAACACATCACTTGCTACCCTTCACTCTGAAGATGACGGGATAACAACGGTGACAAACACGCTATTGCTCCCGTCGGGGCTGCTCGGCAAGCAGTCGGTCCAGTGCATTGTACACCACCAGGGACTGGAAGAACCCCTTTCCGTGTCTCTCGACAGCACACTCGGTGAGATGAGATTAGCCCACCTAATAGTTAGTTACATAACTGTTTTGAGCCATTCAGATGTTTATTTAAAACCAAGGTGCATAAAACAAAAGTTTAAAATCGAACAAAATAAATGACGTCCAGATACACTTTGCGAATTACCACCTAAAGGAATAAAACTAAGTAAAAGTAGTCGTCCAAAACATGTGCTCAAGTACAACTAAAAAAGTATTTGGTGAAAATAATACTTAAGTAATGGGTAACATTGTGAGTAACTGCTTATATTTCTGTAGGATATTTATTTTTTAAACAATGGTATTTTTTTCTGAGCACAGTTATCTATATGGACTATTGTTATAATGATACTGTACAATAACCCATTGCGTAACCACATCAAGCCAAAGAAATACAAAAAAAAAAAAAAAAAAAATTGAATTCAGATGAGAGGGGAAAAAAATACATAAATGAAGCATTATTCGTTCAAAGAGCATGACTGCCCTCTGGTGGGGGAAATAGTTCCGAGTTTGAATAGTGAAGAGTTCTTTCATAATTACTATTTAGAAAAAAAGATCATATCTTTGGTTTTCCGAGGTCAATCGGTGCCAAATAAAAACTGGGAGAGAGGTTAAAATCCACGCTTTCGAGTCATGTTGAGGGCAGTGCTCTATATAAAAAACTTCATTTTTTTATAGTGCTTTAAAGACACCACATGACTGAACAGGCTGGTGTGAAGATAGAACGGCAAGCTTGTGTCTGATTGGTATAATGGAGTCATGTGATGATTATCGCGACGTGTCATTGGTGAAATCGGTAGAGCTACCCCAGTAATGCACCAGGCACGCCTCTACTCTTGGCATTGCTGGCAGAAAAAAAAAAATCGAATATGTAGAATAAAGAAAAATGTAACGACGGTTGTGTAGCCCAAAGTAGCGGAGCAAGAGTAGAGTTTTTTCTTTACAAATTAAAACATTCACTTGTATGGGAATTAGGATCAGGTTACATGTGCTAATAAATCGTAAATCTAAAAAATCCCTGTAAAGTGAAAATAAATGTGTCGAAATTTTGGCCCACCCTAGAGCTTGACCAACATTACTGTTGTCAACCCGGCCAAATTTGAATTAACGATAAAAAAAAAAAAAAAAAAAATCATAAAATCACTACCCACAAAAACAAAAATCCTTACACTACTCTACAGGGGTGCAGTATAGTTCGCAGCCTTTTCCCATGTTTTCATCAATTATCACTCAATGTGCAAGACATGTTTAGAAAAAGGTCTTGGCATTGTTTTAACATTCACGTGTCTAACTATTTCCTGAACAATTCTTGTGAATTCTAAATTGAGGTCGTTTTCAGTGTTGTTAATAACGGCGTTACAATATAACGGCGTTACTAACGGCGTTATTTTTTTCAGTAGTGGGTAATCTAATTAATTACTTTTCTCATCCTGGCAACGCCGTTACCGTTACTGAGGACGGAAAGGCATGCGTTACTATGCGTTACTATATTGGTCGAAAAGTCTGAGGGAGACGGACTCACCGAGACGACAGAGCAGAGCAGGAGCGGGGAGGAGGCAAGAAAGTTGTGACGCCGAGCAAACGCGATGCTAGGTAGCTCCAATAATACATGTTGTAGCCGATAGCCGACAAACTACGCCCGCATGTTATGGTAGATATGGTAGACATGGTAGATATGACATGTACTGTATATAGATATGACTAGATGCAAAATGACAGACATGGCACTAAATGCGTTAGTAGACAGCCGCCATCTTAAAGCAGTAGGCTTTTTAGGACGGCTCTGTTGTAGAGAACCTTCCTAGCGAACCTAAGTAACTTTTTATCTAAAATACTTCTAAATCGGCAAAATCTTGACTTGAATCTATCTTTAAATGATGAAACAGTTTTAAAACTTTTATATGTCGAAAGTAGAGAGAAGGGAACTAATGCAATAATGGGAGCAATTTTAACAACTTTTAACAGTTGATTCAGGGTAAAGGGTAAATTAGGGTAAAGAATTGGGCTTTTTTTTTTTTTTTTTTTTTTTTTTTTTTGAGGGAAAAAAAAAAAGTAATTATCACCAATTACTTTGCCAAGTAACTAATTACTCTTACATTCAGGTAATTGAGTTACTAACCCAATTACTTTTTGGTAGAAGTAATTTGTAACTATAATTAATTACTTTTTTTCAGTAAGATTAACAACACTGGTCGTTTTAATAATGCAGTCTTACCTGGAGTTTCTCAATACTGTATGAGACCAAAGAGGTCAAATGATAATATGTGTCAGGGAAGCTCAAGTTTGAACTCCAAGACAAGTGTTACCTCGATATCTCGATTAGAGAAATGAATACGACCCCAACCATGGATTGCTTTGCTTCGAAGGCTCTATGAATAAGAGCTGTCGGGTATAAAATGATGTGATTCAGCCAGGAGCTGTGATCACCCAGAGTACGAAGAAAACAATAGAGGCTGGACATTTCTACTGTTGAAAGGGTGGTGCCGAAGCCCACCGTGAAACGAAACTTACTAAGAAACAAAACTCCTCATCTCACAAACCTGGATATTTTTCCATACAAAAACATCTTTGAGCTGAGACCTTGAGCACGAGTCCCTGATAGAACAAAGATAAGCTTAGTCTGATAAGCCACAGTCACTCATTGTATTCATTCAGGGCATATTGGAAAACAGGAACATAACAGTAATATTTGGGCATATTGTCATACAGTCTACAGTAGTCAAGGCCATGAGAAGGCACACTCAGATTAATAAAATAATGATGCTCTATGCTACAATGTTCTCATGCAAGCGTAACAAAAGCATACAAAATATGATGTATAATGGTTGTGTTTTAAGCATAAATAAAATTCTCACAACTTGAATGCCAAATTTGTCCAACCTGTAACAACTTTTAAGGTAATGTGCTCCAAATCGGCATAACTTTGTCATCACGATCTACTGTAGTTTACCAATTTGAGGTTCAATTAAAACCTATTTTATGACCCCTCCAAAAACTATTATCCTGTTACTTTGAACATACAAAACAACAATCAAGTCTGTTAAGTGATCGTGTCTTAAGTGACTTGTCATCTAAAGAAAGACTCGAAGAGGGCTACAGCTATCGATTATTTAAGGTATCGATTAATCCATCAATTAGTTAGTTCAAATAAATGAGTAATCTGATTAGGAACATTGAATGCGTTCCAGAATAGATTTTAGGAGATGTAAAAGAAAGCTTTGCTAAGATTGCACTTTTAAAAGAGCATTAAGTACGTATACAAAATAATTTTCCTAACCATGCAGAACTGCACTTTCATTTCACAAGAGCAATAAATGCATTTAACAATAAATTTAAATAGCTGAGCTCAAAAAATAATAAATGGGGATCAAAGTAAAACAAAAGAACAATTGGCTAATTTGCACAGCAAAAGTCTGCTAGTTTAAATGCTAAAAAATGCTAACTTTTTTTTAGATAATGCTCTTAACAAATCATCCAAACACTTATTCCCACTAAAAAACTGATAAATATACCTCTAATGTAAATTTCAAATGCATAAACAATCATATTAGCTGAAAAAAAAACCCTAAAAACCTAATGTTGGTCTTAACAGGGAGCAGCCGAATCCTGCCATGTTAGATGTTATGTCATATTCACTGTTGCCACTAGAGGGCAGTGTATCCACCCAAATTAATGAAACTAAAAGCAACACTTTAGAAACAAATCATTACAACGGCCCTAATTAAACGAATCCTCGTAGCAGCAAAATTTGATTCAAAGATTTTTCTAATCGAATTACTGTACTCGAGTTAATCGATCAATTGTTGCAGCACTAGACTGGGATCAACTTGAGTCACAATGACTAAAGTCCTAAATGTGCTTTTAATGGTAACTCCGGCTCTTTTGATGACTATTTTATTCTATTCCTCTCCTACCACATTTGGCAACATACCGTTCTCATTTTTGGGGAGTAAACATGGGTGTTTATGTGCTGCAGTGAGCCCAGCCACGGTCATCATCATCTTGCTGTGCACTGTGGTGGCATTCCTGGTCGGCCTCTGCTTGTGTGTCTATCTGCGCGGCAAGTTCTGCACTTAGAAAGTGGCTGCAGCTTCTTGCAGGAGAGGAACATATAATGGAAAATCCCTTTTGACTAAGACAATGTTGGAAAAGGTCATCTCCCAGGTTTCACAGCTATTTTTCACACAGAGGTGTTGCCGTGGGCACGTAACCTTGTCTTCACCCTCATTCCTGTTTACACCTTTTTTTCTCTGGAAAATGTGACACAGCCCAGTTCCCCTTCATCTGAAATCTTCTGCCCACAAAAGCAGAAATGTACCATGACAGCATACAAACGCAACTGACATGAACATTTATGTTATTTAACTTTTACTGTATTATTTGACTTTGGTGTCTTTTTAACTAGAATTTCATCATATTGCTGTACAACCAACTTTATATTTAATACATTTGATTATTTCGTAAGATTTTTATTTGTTTGTTTATTTTGCTAAGCTGACAGGGCTAAGTGAATTAAGTGGTTTGACTTGTCCATATTGAGAGTAGCTAACTTTTAAATGCTTATATTCCTTGCCCCCCACCCTAACTTGGCAGAAAAACTGGCTATAAAGAGTCTTAAATACAGATACTAGTACTACTACTAGAAATTAGTACAGTTTGAGATTTGACAAAAATGTATTTAATTAATATTACTTTAATGAAGGTATTACATATAGAAAACTGACTGTTTGGTTTTTGTGTAGAAGTTATCATTTTGGAGTGCCTAGACACACACAAATCAAATATAAAATAACACAACCAAGTACATCTATTTCTAACAATATGTCTGACAACAAGCCGTTCAGCACTTTTTCATACATGATCAGTGGTCACACATTGCGTTTTGATATGAGTAACTTACCGGGCTATCCAAAGCTAGAGCAACACAACATTTACATGAGGCCAAGGCACCATTACTCTATGTCCCAACCGACTAGCATTACTAAGTGTTACCTTAGTGTTATAATAAAGTTTGTCTTAGTTGTAGATGTGGGGGTGATGGGAGTTTGTGTTTGGCCATAACATGGCATCAACCCCAGTGCTACATTAAATTTACAAGTGTATTTTTGTGGACTGGTAATGAAATGCCACCTACGCAAGTAATGCAATGTGGTCTCTGTTGTCACTCATTTTAAGTGTGCGTGGGGGCGTGAATTCACACATTGTATAACGATTTCTTTTGAGTTTGCTGGGGTTCAAGCATTACTATGAGACTATGCTATTCGTTTCAGAAATGTGGCACACATTATACAAAGATGTTGGTGCAGCAGTGTCCAGGTGTCACACAAATGGTTTCACTGTTTTGGCTCCCACTTGTTTTGCACAATCTGGGCTGTTCTTTCCCATAAGAAGCTTGTTGTGATTCTGACAAAACTCACTGACCACAAGTCAATTAGTCAGACAAATGTGGTACAAAGCATGAGATTTAGCAAGCCATAAAATGAGTCAATTTCACAATGGCAAATATTATGGTGTAAATGTACATTAATAATACTTGATTGCAGGGATAGTAGGTTACAAACCTTTAAAAATTAATTTAAAAAACTGGCAACCGTCAAATTTGGAAAAACAGGATGCCTCCTTTCAACTTGCCTGTAGTTATAGTGACGGTGTCAAAAATATTTTCCAGATTTTCCTATATGTTCCTATAGAGGAATACAAATGTCTAAAATCAAACTAGAACAGATATTGCTCCACCTTTAAAGGCCCCACTTACTTGTAATACTTTGTAACGTTATGGGGCCCCATCACCCCATTGAACTGATTGATAATTGAAATAAGATCAGCTGCATATTTTCTATGCTCTATTGCACTAGAAAAATCAGTGCCATTGCCTTTTTGTCTTTTCTTGTCGGCTTGTTGTTCTTTGGTACTGCTGAATAGAATAACAAGTGGTGATTGTTTAGAGCCTGAACAAAAGAACATGCTTCCTCTGGGGCGGAGGAAGACAGGAGTCCAAAAAATGGCCTGCTCCTTCACATGGAACAATGCACACACCCAAACTAACAGCAAAACTATAAAAACATGAGGTTTTAACCTTCTTTTACCTGTTTGGAATTTTACCAGTGACTCAAGGCTGAAATAACAAAATGGACCACATGAATCAGTGAATGTTTTTAATGGCAACTCTGAAGCCAGCATGATGTGCTGTTGTGATGGACCACATCCTGCCCAGAAAATGCAGCTAGTCATTATGGGCAGAACTTAAGAATGCGTTGGAAACCCATCCATCCACCATCCAACTGACTGCTTTTTGGAAATCGGGTCATCTTATTTAAGCACACACTCCAAAAAAACCTTTAAAGATTGGTGGCAAGCATGCCAGCATGATGTGTGGTGTTGTACAGTATACACGCCAACATAAAATGAACAGAAACTCTTTTATGCTTAACTATCTTTATTCTATTTTTAAAAAAAATTTTTTTTAACTTTGATGACATTTTTTAAAATTCATTGTAAATTAATGTTGAGACTGCACACTTCCTTCCTGTTCTCTGCTCCTTCCTTGTGGGTCGGGCCTGATTCTGCTGCCATAACTTGCACTCTAAAACTGTAAGCAATGTGTTTGTGCTGATGAGAAATATAGGAAAGACCACTGAAATGTGTCTTTTTGATGAATGCTTGGCTGGTGGTTAAGGAAAGGAAGACTTGTGTGAACAAATGAGGTTAACATCCAATCATTTTGGGGCATGTTTGACTTTGCAAGTGTCCGTGCACGTGAGACTAAAGGACCCTTTCTTTATATACTGAAGTATACAGAGATTTTATTATAAAGATTACAGCAAAGATCAGAGTGTATAGCTGTCTGTGAAGACTAGAACTACATTTCAGTATAGTTCTGAAATGGCATCTTTCTGGCATGAAATGTAAAGTCCATTTAGTTAAATATTCCATCCTGATAAAAACTATTGATAGACTCCAAATATGTATTAGCATTTTGTAGAAATAGACTCCTACCCCGAAAACTCACTTAGTGCCTTATTGTCATTCTGCTAAACAGAAAAAAAAAAAAAAAATCTAAATAACTTAACCCAACTCTGGAAGAACAAAAAAATAAATTGGGCGTTCCCTGATGCATTGTTCTGGGTGGAATAGCTACCGGTAGATGAAATGGTTAAAAAAAAAAAAAAAAAAAAAAAAGCCAGATTTAAGTGCCAAATTCGTTTTCTACATGTTAAATTACATTGGTGAAGTCATTTTCATTTTTTGACATGGTCACCATTTCATTGTGCCTTTTAAGTAAGAGATGGTTCAACTGGTTGTCAGTATTTTACTTGTTTTAATGAATGAGAAAAAATGTTTGTTGGGATTTTTGAGTGTCCCTTGCTACGTACCAGATTGTGCAGGTGCGACGGTTGTCAAACTTTCATAAACTGCAAACATCACACCTTCAATGCACGCCCACCTTATTCATGCAACCTTCTTCCACTCATAATACACATCACTTTTAAGAAAGTTTCAAGTTTTCACTCACTCTTTTCTTAGAGAGGACACCAAGTAAAATTGCTGCTCTTCTGTTGTTTGTGGCAGATTAGAATGAAATTTGGTAGGTGTATTCAAGGGATGAATATGAATCATGGGACCCAGTTTTGTGGGTCTGGGTGTTTAGGGGCGTTGTTTACGCATCTATTCTCGGAGCCCGATTTTAATTTTTCAGAACTGATTAATTGCATGAATTAATGGCAGACTTTTATTGTCGCCTGTAGTTTCCGAGTTAGCCAGTATAGGCCATGCATACATAGGTTGTGCTGTTCATGTCTCTGGGTCGATGAGACAATTAGGGAGTGAGCCCAGGGGTTGTACTGTTGTTCATTTTGAACTTGTTTGATACGTAGCACTTTTTTTTAATACATTGAACACAAAAGTCCCATCTGATAACTACATAGGGAAATGGAAGCTAGTCTCAGTTTCATATGAAACATATAGTCAGTTCCCTGGCTTGAACGTGGGAGAAAGCTGAACTTCCACCAAAAGTCATACTCGTATGTCTGCATACACTGAACACTCCTCTTTTGGCCTCCTTGGTCGTGTAGAAGCAGCGGGAAACCGCTTGTGATCAAGAGCGGCATATGCGACGATGTCTCCTTCCGCAGTCCTTGAGTTTGTATGGTTGTCATCATCTAAACTCACTTTACTGTAAATGTAGCTGGAGGACGAGGTTTGTGTGACTTCTGATTTGGCACTTGGTGGCTGGTTTACCAAATTCAGGTTCTGCAAACAACAATATACAGCCTTTATAAGCACAGCTTATAAAATTTACATATGCTTTGTTGCATAGAAGATTCTGGATGGTTCACCTGATTTCCAGTTTGTGTTTCTCTCTCTGAGTCGCCTGCATGAGAGATATATATTGTTATGAAATGAAACAGTCACTAGTTTAATATTTGTAATATGTAGACACATTTACAGTATTTGTACAATTCTCAACATCTTTGGTGTCAATTAAACAAGGTTAGACTGAACTGAATGATAATTATCATTGAAGATGGACATAAAATACAATATAATGTAATGTGTTGTAGTAGACGTCAGGGCTTTGAAGCTGGAGGCGGTGCTCTGATGCATTAGTTTTTACCAAAAAATCAAAAATCAAGCTCTGAGGATTGATGCATGTACTTATGTCGAGAATATACTAAATTTAATTGTGATACACCCATGAATAATGGAAGAATAGCCCAAATTATTGTACCCATGCCACTCAGGATGACAGTTTATGGGCACGGCTAATTTGTAATGTCAGTTATATCCACGCATATACACACTAAGACTCAAGCACATAAGCATTTGATGATTGTTATTAATGGCGGGAAAATTAGGATACAAACATTTAATTGGCTAAAATAGTATCGCCATAGATGAAATGTCTCTTCCCAATGTTGGGTGGCTGCATCCTGGAAATGCTGGCTTATATTTATATTTTTTTCTTATTACATCAAAATAATTAAATTGTGTTCTTTCAATTAATCAAACAAGATTATTTCTGCTTGGCTAGAACAGTAAACACGCATCCTTCTTGAGCACATCCACAGGCGTTCACATTTCAAATCGAGCCTGGATATGTTACGGTCATTCATGGTCATGGATCAAGCAACCGGTTGTAAATTTAGCAGTTTAGTCCCTTGTTGTAGAACATTATTTGAGGCTTTTTGTGAGCAGTGTATGTATTGGCAGAAAAGTTTGTTGTAGAACACCTCACCTTTACACCACAGCATTGAAATGACAGAAATAAATATAACTACGATGACAAAGGCAATTGTGCCTGCAACAGAGTACGCATACATCCACCAGCCTCTTTCGGTTATACCTGTAGATATAAGATAAACTTCATTTCAAAGAGGGAATACTTTCACCAAAGTGTAGTTAATTAAATATCATGTGAGTGTAGTGTACAACAATATCTAAATAAAAAGTCTCTTGAATTTAAATCGTAAAGGTACATTTAATCCATAAAATAGAAAAAATATTTAAATATATAAAATTAAAAAAAAAAAAAAAACGTTTCTTTTAATGTTGATGATTATGTATGGATTGTAGATAATGCAAACCTAAATCTCTGTCTGAATAAAAAGTTTAAAATATTTCAATCATTCCAATGATTCTATAAAACACAAGAACTCCGGTTTCTGAAATAGATAACAGTATGTTTTGTATGGATTGCTGTACCTGCACATGTGGAATTGACTGTAAAATTATTATTATTTTTTTTAACTTACTGGTTTCATTTCTGTGTAAGATGTTGGTCGTCTCTTGGTCTATGGAAACAAATATGGTTTTTAGTCTTAGAATGGCCTCCAAAACTTTTCACGACTCATGACAATATTAGTGAAACATACCATACACAGTAACTTCGATGTTGTGGCCTACGGTGAGTCCACTTTTACAGCGATATAACCCTGCATTGCTTTTTTGTATATTTGTGAAGCACAATAACAAAATTTTTTCCAAATGGCTTAAATGTATCAATTTAAAGTCAGTAAGAGAGTCCGTGGTCACTGGCACAAAAGTGGCATTCTCCAATTTAAACCAGGAGACACTGCAATTTTGATAAGAGCGGGTAGCATACTTGTAGGTACAATTAATCTGTAGGTTTCCCCCAATTGGAGCTTTGTAAGCGTTTGTGTCCCCTATGATAGTTTCCAAGCAGTCGTCTCCATCTGGAGAAAGATTTGAAATAATGAACAATTAATTACTTCTAGCATTCAGCAGATATAGATACAGTATATATAACAGCAACATTTTCCTTGTAACATAGTCTACCTTATCTTCATTTTCAGACCCAATAAAGAAATCTTGCAAACCTCTTAATGTATTTGCAGAACTAAGACAAGGAATTCTACATGTTTTCTAAGGATAACACAATAAAACACCAAACTAATCACAGAAAAGGCAACTTACAGCTGAAACATAAAGTGAGATGAAGAACTGCACAGAGGAACACAAATGCGACACTGTTGGAGTGGTTCATGATCTAAAACAATAAACCACCACATCTTCTCTTTGCGACCAATTAAAATGAGACAGTCTCGCAGCGTGTGCAATGTAATTTGGTTTCACAAAGAGAAGTGCAACTTCCTCTGTCTGAACTGGCTTTGAAATTTAAAGTGGAAGGACACGTGAAAGTTTGTGTGCTTCTGCAAAAGGTGCAGTCCCGAAACATTTGATGAGATGCTCTCTTGCTTCTCAAAACCAAATCAATATTGAACAACAGCGTCTCTACGCGTTCATCAACATCGCATCACTAGTGTACATAAAAAAAAAAAACAGTTCTTCATTCCTTTCAGCAAGTTGCAGATGTTTTTGTTCATCCATGCAAATGATTTTGTACAATTCTCTGATGTTTCCTACATTAACAGTGGCATCTGCCATGATAGTCAAAATGGATTATCATGGGTCTCTATTGAATAGTCTCACCATCCACAACTTCTAGTCATTACTTCATTGCATATGCCTTTACATGAACATGTTGTCAGAATATGTCAACATGTGTGTGCTTTTTTGCGAGCATTTTCATTACTTATTTCACGTAACTTATTTTAACCTGCCAAAATTTGTAATAGTTTAGGACAATGTGAGTTTCCACCACGCCAGCATAATCAGGGAATAGTTTGCAACCCACAACAGAATGGTAATGAAGTTCCTACCACTATACTCCCCATTCCTCCATCCCATAGAAGATTTTTTTTCTCCACATGGAGATGGCAAGCGTATGATCGGCGGCCTCACAATCAGATGACTCTCCTTGATGCCATGAATGCAGCATGCAGTGACATCTCAGCAGATGCCTGCAGAGGCTGGATAAGGCCTTCATGAAGATTCTCTCCATGCTGTATACCAAGGGAGGACATTCGTTGTGACGTGGATGAAAATTTGTGGCCAAACAGAGAGTAACGTCAAGATGTGTAGAAAGAATAGGTGAATAATCCTGACAGCATTTCAAGTTTAGTTGTGCCGATTGTCTTACGTTCACATTTCTAATTTTGCTTTTATGTTATATTTCTTTGTGATACTCAGTGCTGTCTTTTGCTTTCTGTATTGCAATGACATGGTCTGTCAAGACATTGTAAAAAACAGTAAAAGTGTAAACTGAATCTTGTCCAGTCTCTTGCAATCAATCTCCCACACACACAGGGGTAACTTACAATTTTCATCAAAACGTACGTACACCATATTCAGCATCAGAGCCTTCCATCAGAGTAACTGTTCAATTGAGAGCATGACTAAGCAATTTGACTCTCTTGTCTGTACACAATGAAACATGGACTTGTCATTCTGACAGCACTGACATGTTCAGTGACACAGAAATTAAATTTTGAGCGATAGACGAAGTATTTTACACAGAAAACTGGCTTTTGCAGGTAATCCGTATTGTTTTGCTACTTGTGCGACATGTTGTGAGGATTGAACAAGTAGTTTTGAGAATTTCAAATCTGATCTGAGAAATGTACCAAAGCAATTGAGAAAAAAAATGTAATTGAACATTTATTTAAGATACAAATTACAACAAAAAAGTACATGAAAAAAATCACTGTCCAGTTTGTATCATAATGAACAAAATTATAACCAACATCATTCAAACTAATGTATTGAAAGGCTTCAAATGAATATTTATGGTATATTACAAATGAATATTTATGGTATATTTTAAAATAAATGTATTTTCCTCTCTTTTAAAAATCATTGAAGAAACTGCGTTGTGGACATTTTCCTAGGAATAAAAATAACAACCGTGTTGATTTCTGTATCCTTTTATTTAAATGTATGTGATAATAGGATACTTTTACTTGTATGACTAATTGTATGACGGCTAATGGCTTACCACAAGCAACAAGGCACTTTTGCTCATTAATATTCATGACGCTAGCAATTGTTGCTAAGTGGGTCAACCTCCCGTTTGCCACTAATAGTAAATGCATGGAAATAGTGTACGAACGAGATGTTTACTGTGCTAAACCTACCAATTATGTCAGAAAATGATGTCCCTGGTGCCAAATTCACTGGTAAAGATGTGGAAGAACGTACAAATGTTCAGTTAAAGAGATGGCTTGAGTGTCGAGGGCTGAAAAAGACGGAAAAAAGAGCTAACCTGATCCAGAGTTAGCTTTTTTATCGACACGTTTCTTGTTTGCATTGCCTTACACCACTGACAATGACATTCTCCTGTTTCAACAATATATCCTTTACCACCATATGCCCTGTCTTTCTTATATATTATATCCTCTAGTTGCCTTATGTCTCTGGCTGTTCTTGGGGGCAATTTACATTGCTGTTTTTGTGTAGCGATCACAAGTGCTACTCAGTGACAGCAAATGAACATTTTTAATTTTTTCATCAATAACAAATCTTAATTCTATAATTCATTTACACTTCCCCCTTATTAAAGTTTTTTTTTTTTTTTACAACAGAAAATGTAACAGTGGCAGTCAGATACCATTTTAATATTTTCAGGTCATTCATTGTCAGACAGAAGCAGCACGACAAAACGGAACGCTACAAAATAAGTAAAAATATCAAAATGGCTTACTTCTTCGTCCTCTGTAGGACCATGGCCCCCAACAAAATGTTTATTCATTCATTCATTCATTTTCCATGCTGCTTTTTCCTCACGAGGGTCGCGGAGGTGCCGGAGCCTATCCCAGCTGACTACGGGCAGTAGGCCAGCCAATCGCAGGGCACAAGGAGACACAAAATGTTTACTGCATATGAAATGTGAATGGCTTCACCTTGCTGGCGTTAAACTGGTCTTTTGGACGTCCGCCAAGTCGATCCACTCCTCACATTTTTTCCTTAGAGATTTTGGTTTCGGCAAACGTATGAAGAAAACATCCTTGATATTTCGTAATGTATAGAGTCATTTCTACAAGTTCCATAGCAGTAGTGTTTGATCTGCATGTTCTTTTTTGAAAGATTACCCGAGAAAACAAGCAGAAATAACATGGATTGTATGCGAGAACGTGTCTATAATGACCCACTTCCGTGTTACGATGGCGACCTCACGGTCCAAGAATTCAACACTAAAGTTTCGTTATTTTATAATCATTTAAAATAGAGTTTAGAAAAATAATAATTCAACAAATCTTGAAAAACATGAAAAAAAGTCGAGAATTACAGAAAAAAAAAGTTCTTTTTGTGGACGTAATGACGTCGTTGTTGGCGTAATGACGTCGTCCCTACGTCTCCTACCGGACGAAAATGGCGGAGTACTTAGCGTCCATTTTCGGCACAGAGAAAGACAAGTAAGTTTCCCTGACTGTCTTGCATGATATAACGAGAAAAACGATTTACTAAAAAAATCACTACTGCCCGCCGGCATAAGAACACAATTGATTTTGTAGAAATGAAACGGATATTAATGCAGACATTAGCAAGAGCTAATAATCCGAGCTAAGGCAATGAATGAAACAAGAACTCCTTAAATCTGCAGCTGCAAAGCACTGAACTTGAATCACTTTTAAATAGCTAGTGAGGCCACGTGTTGTTGTGGTTGGTGTAATGTTTACGTCTTCCTTTGTTTTTAGATGGGTAATAAAGTTGTTGCCATCGTTGACGTGATTGTTTCGTTCGAGCCCATCCCAGCAAAAACGTAGTGAAAACAGTTCATCACACTTGGACAATTATATATACGGGCGTTCGCACACGCGATTGTAGAAGTTAGCATTTTTGTTTCAACCATCCTATTATGAAGTTAGAACTACATAAGCATTATTTTATCAACCTTTCAAACTTGTAACGCTGCCCCAAATCTTCTAGTCTAAACAATGCAGTGTTGTCTTGAGTCATTGTTTACGATATTCATACTGCTGTTGTATAGATATATTTATGTAAAATCATCTTTATGATGTAGCAGAAGTCTCCTCTTTTAATAATGAGGAATACATTGTGGAAATAGGTTAAACCAGCCAGTGGTTTATAATGAAGGCAGTATCACTCAGGATGAAAAAGCAATTTGTTACAGGAATAAAAAATGTGGAAATTGATGTCGACTGACTCAAGATGCAAATAATGTGAAAGAAGCCCAAGTAAGTCATGCAACATACGGATTATGTAGGAATGGAAGTGATGTGATTGGAAACGTAAGGGATGGCCAAACACAGATGGCAAGATACATTAAATTAGATATGGAAGTGAAAAAAGTAGATGGGAAAAAACATCTTTAATATAAACCATCTGGTATCAGATAAAACTACTTGGTGCCCTAAAAATATCTGGCCTTTTTCATATTTCCATGTATCTTTTAGACGGTCATATTTGACAATGACAACGAATCACTGTTTGACTGCTTAGATATACTCATACATTCCCTTTTCCTATGACTGACCAAATAAGGTTGGAGCAGCACTGCAAAATTGCATCTGGGCAAGTAGTTTTACTGTCCTGACAGCATTTCAACTCACATTTGAAAAGCTTCATGGCCGTACTACCCTCCCAACACAATGCGCAACTTACATTGTAAGTAGGAAGTGTTCCTTCAGAACCCACGGCTCAAATTTGGCCTTCTTATCATCTTATCATCTCTTTCTAGAAACGTGTCGTGGATAATTTGGTAAAGCTTACTACGTGTTAGTGTGTCATCACGAAATCATTACAAACTCGCAATGCATTATGGACAGAAAAAGTTATTTCCAGCTAGCAATTTAGCAACACTGCTCCAAAGTCAGCACGCTATTTGCCGGGCAAGGATGATATGGGATGATGATAATATATGTGAATGTCCTCCTCTCCACCTAAATAATACCTGAATTGAAATTTTCAAAAAGTGTAAAGGGACTTGCAATACCTTACATCTGTTGGACAGTAAGGGACCAAAGGAAAAGTACATTTTTATTCCATTAAATTAAATAAATGTGATTTTGTTCATTATAGTCATTTATTCCTTCCAGGGTCAATTGTTCTTTTTATTTCAAAATTGGAGCTTGTAGACATGGAGACCGCTGTTCAAGACTGCACAACAAGCCAACCTTCAGCCAGGTGAGGATGTTGTTGGTTTTTCAATTGCTACAAATGTTGTCACCTCATTTGGATCTGATTTTCCATTTTAATTGCCCGTTTTTTCTGCAGACCATTTTGATACAAAACATCTACCGTAACCCACAGAATAGTGCACAGACGGCCGACGCGTCACGCTGTAAGTGTCGCCCCCTCTCTTCCTCCCCTTCCTGCGTTTTATCAATGTGGCAGCCACACGTGAGGTGTCGCTTGCAACTCAAACGTGTCGCACTTTGCGAACAGGTGCCTGGTGCACAACCCATGAGGGTATAAACATCAACACGTTTGATCTTGTGTGTAAGTTTGGTGGACCAACGCCTAGAACAAATATTTGGTGGGGAAAAGTACACGACCAACAACTGAGGTTGTTAAATAGTAAACTGCACACGTGAGTCTAGATCTGCTAGACATTTATACCGTTGCACTTCATGTCCTCTATTAAAAATACACTGTCTGCACAACTGGCACTTGGACTCATGTAGTAACAATGCTTAGCAATGTGCATTGATTTTACAAGTTACTGTATTTTACTCAAATGAGAATTTTGTTGCACTTTACAGATTTGGGTGTCTGTGTGTGTGTGTCAGCACTTTGTTCATTCAGCAATTCTTTTTAAGCGCTCAAGACATAGAGTGCAGTTGGTTAAAATTTTATCTTTATCAGCATTTTGATTAGAAGCCCAGTTTATATTCTTGCGCCAAGGTCAGGCATCTTTGAGTTCAGTCTTTAAAAACTTTGGCTTGAGATCTACAAGCTTGTATCAGTACAGGGAAACTTGCTACTTTTAACCATGCATTTTTTTCAAGCTCCCAAATATGGCAATTAGAAGATGTAATTCTTGAGCATTCTAATAACTTGTTTTCCCTCACCAGCTTCACATTTTACGTTGTTGTATATCACAGAAGTTTACGTTTTGTATTTCAGACCATTTCCCTCTTGATCATTTACCTTCATAACCTTGAAAACTGTGCCCAAGTCTGCTGATGGTTTGCACTGTAAGTTCTTCTTTATATCAGGACCCTCTGGCACTGACTTTACGTATTTTCCCATACTGGACAGTTTTTGTATAAGAGCCACGTGCAGTTTCCTGTGGAACAAGCACTAGTGTGCTATGCAGGCTGAATACTATGATGAAAAGTGAGCATTCACTTTACTGGTTAACTCTTTAAAGACCAATATATATTCACAATTAATTAATCAGCCCTGAAACGACAAGATTGAAAAATCATGCTCCGAGGATCGATGCGTATACAACTCTTGAATATTCCTACCAAATTACATTGTGATCCGTCCTACAAATAAAGGACAAATACATTAAAAAAAAAAAAAAAAGCTTACACACCAACAACAACAACATGAGCTGTGACTTTACAGCTAGTAAACTAGTTGTGCCAGTCTGCCGTTGCAGTGTGTGGTACACCGAGCATCTTAAAAGTTTCATTTTGCTAACGTTAAAGTGATTTGCCATCGAAAGACGGTTGATTCCCTGGGTTAAACAGCCCATCACTCCCGTCATTCAATTTTCCTTGGAGTACGGAAACCATGACCAGAAATATAACCAAACTACACATTAAGTAAGGCCTACTTTATCAGTCTAAGCCTGTTGGCTTTACACTCATCTGCCAGTGGGCACACAAAGTCTGAGCCACACAAGCGGGTTGCTGACCCCAGGTTATGTTTGTAATGAGTACATCAAGAACTTGACCGTGACGTTCAGCACGTAATGAAACATTGTCCCGCCAGGAGGAAGCCAACTAGGCCATGGTCTAGTTTTTTTTTTTTTTTTGTGTCCAACATGGTGTGCAAACACACACAAACACTGCTGTTATTTAATATCACGTCGTGGAATTAAAACTTTATGGGTAGAGTGAAATGTTCTTAGTTGAGGTTCTTTCAAGTGCTGTCTTCTCAATGCAGGTGCAGTAAGTGATGTGGAAATGCAGGAGCACTACGATGAGTTTTTTGAAGTGAGTGACCTTTTGTATCATTCCTGTCCAGTGTCGTGTGTATACCTTGTATGTTTATTCCACGAATGCTGTTTTAGCATCTGCCTCACAGGTTTTCTTACCTGGCAATATGACCTACATTATATCACACTCCATGGTTATCTGCGTCGATAGCTCTTAGGGCTACCGTGAATATTGAAATAACTGGATTACTCAAAAAAATTAAAGCAAAAATTCTGCCTCGAAGCTTTGCATTGGCCATTTTTCCACACGGGCTTATGTTTCTGAAAATTCATGCACCACTTGGTGTAGAAATAAGTTGCAATGGCACCGAGCCAGGATGTACTTAAAAGACAATGTTAGTTTTGTAAACATTTTACACTTAGAAAATAAGATAAACTGCAATATGTCTAGTCTACTGTAAAGCAGAAATTGGTTACACAACTGCACATCTACAATAGCAACATTGTGATATTTGCACAAAGCGCAGGATTTTTCTTTACAGAAACTCTAAATTGTTAATTCATTCATTTTATTTTGTTTTGGGATGTGAATTTTGGGATGTGAAAGCTAATCAGCCATGACCTTAATAGGCCCCTTCATAAGTAAGTCCTTTGTAAACCGAGCGTAACGGGTCTGAACCGCGCTGGCTACACATCCGTCCTCCTCAACCAGGTTAGAACTGAAACTCACACCGCCAGCGGCAAGCTGGCAGGAGAGCCTGATAGCCACAAGGCTAAAAGTCCAGGATAGCAGCTCCAGCTGCTAGGGTGCTCTCTTGAAGGCATCGGGACGGAGGTTTCCACGTCATGCAATGCACCTGCTTGTACCGGTGCATTAGCGCAATGTTCTTTGCACGATGAAGCCATGCAGTAAATAGAATAGAATTCCTAATCATTTCAAAATTCCAAAGCAAATTGGTGGAATCTGAACTTGGAAAAGATGCTTCAGCCCCGAATAAACTCAATTTGCATGCATGCAGGAGGTCTTCACAGAGATGGAGGAGAAGTACGGGGAAGTGGAAGAAATGAACGTATGTGACAATCTGGGTGATCATCTGGTTGGTAACGTTTACGTCAAGGTACTTTGTGACTTTCACAGTTGTGTAGTTTTCCATGGAGGATGTCATGAACAACTCCTTTATTTCAAAATTCTGTGTGCAGTTCCGTCGAGAAGAGGATGCTGAAAAAGCTGTCATGGACTTAAACAACCGCTGGTTTAACGCCCAGCCCGTCCACGCCGAGCTCTCGCCAGTCACTGACTTCAGGGAAGCTTGCTGCCGCCAGTACGAAATGGGGTGAGTCACCTATTTCAAGATGACCGTTGGACAATAATCCATAAAAAAAGGTTTGGCTGCACTTGAAATATAAATATTATTTAGATAAGGGTATATTTTAATTAATAAGATCATTTTCAAATCAAGCATTATTTTTTGCGCCTATTCAAATGTGACAGACCATCCGATATTTCTATTTACACTCTAAACTGTGTTCAGCAAATTAGTAATGGCTTCATGTGGATTGGAGATTGTAGAGTAAAGCGTTTAAACTCCACATCCAATTGTTTTTCTCAAGCTCTCCTGTGCCATCAAGTGGACATTACATATAAAACAGACAAAGGTATTAAACCAAGGCTTCGTATGCTTTTGGGCAGGGGATGCTCATTACGTCGATCGCAATCCGCCAGTCGATCACAACGCTAGTGCGGCTAGCTCCCGCTTTTTTTTTTCTTTTCAGCAAAAAAAAAAAAAAAATTGCTCTAGGAGCAAAACAAAAAAAAAAATTGTGAGCACCCCTGCGTTTGGGTGTATTCACTTGTTATTGCTGAATGATGGCCAGATGAAACGTCTAAAAGCACAATTGATACATTTTTAAGATCTTGTAAAATAGAAGTAGAGGTAAAAAAATAACAACAGTAAAAATCATGAATATGTAATAATTTAATAATAAATACTAGTGATGCACGATAATGCATTTTTCAGCCGATACCGATAACCGATAATTTCCTCCTCGTTCCAACCGATAACCGATAATGTGGCGCCGATAATTTTATTAAAGATTTATGTAAAATTTTAAAGTATACACAAGAGAAAATATTGCTGTGCAAAAATAATATTGCTCTTTTTTTTTCAACATCAAATGTGAACAAGTAGTAGTAGTAATAGTAAATTCCAACATCTAAATAAAGACAGATTGTCTGACATTGTGTAATGGTAAACCTTTGGCAACAATTACTTACAGAGTAAATACATAAGTTGCACAAAAATGGCTTTAAAAGTATGCCATTCCTAAAGTATAACATTACTACACAGCAAAAACACAGCTCCTTAAGACTAGTTAAAGTCCCTTGTTTTCAGTGTAACTCTATTGGAAATAAGTTAAATTAACTGCCAGCACTTCAAGTATATTTCACTCAGATTTCTTGAAGAAAAATGGCCAGCTGAAAATAAGATTAACAGCCTTATTTTAAGCAATAAATTATTATACATAATCCTAAAAAAAAAAAAAAAAAACTTGTCAGAAATGTTCTTTATTCAAAAATATGTATGGTTCAAAACATTATTTGAAAGCATTTTTTTCTTGATTTAGGTGAAAAATGACCTTATTTTTTTTTAGATGTTTGGGCTTATAAGAACAAATTGCAATATTTAGTTCAAGTAAGTGGAATAATCTGGCGCATTCAACTAGTCTTCAACACTTAAACAAGATGGGGAAAATTATTTGACTAGATTTAAGAAGAATGATCTGATTAAGACGTCATAAATTTAAAGCGTACTGAATGCATTACTGACTGGATGACTTCTTTGTGTCGTTTGGTGCATGTTACAATTATCAACTAACCACTGTGCCGTCATGATAAACATGGTTTGTTGACATCACCTGTGTAAATGTCCATGGTAAAACTGATGTGATCGACATGTCTTTCATGAAGAATCGTGGTCGTATAAACTGCATTATTTTTTCATCCAGGGGTTTGGCTATCGGGTCATTTCGGGAATTTCCTCCCGCCTGTGCCCTTCAGTCCGCCCGGCTGCCAAATTAGCACCCGCGCCAGGCCTCTGTCTTGAACCGGAGTGGCGGCGGCAGCAAAGTTCGTACCGTATATCCGCCCGCCCCGGCCGGCTCGCTGCGGCGCATTCGGTGCATGGCTCTGCTCTCATGCTCTACCCGCCTAGGGCGAGGCGGCGGCCTGCCGGACCGGCGGGCTCCGTCGGAAGACAGCTACTTGTCAACTATCGATCTCGTGAGGTGTTTAGCCATAGATGGGAGTTTACCACTCGCTTTGGGCTGCATTCCCAAACACCCCGACTCCGGGAGGACCGCAGCGTCTCTGTATCGTCACAAGCCCCGTAGCTTCCTTTATAGTTTATTTGTTAACAATAGCTTTAGCATTCGTGCTAGTAGCAGCATATTCGTTCCAAAAATCATTGTGATGCAGTTTTAAATGGCTGCTGGGTTAGTGCTAGTGGTGTTCAATGAGGACGCTTTCTTTAGGCCTTGAGGAACTGTTTTGTAGATGGCGAGAGCGTCGTTTATTTCATTTCACACACGGGAAAAGCAACGCACGCTAGTGAGAGCGCCTCAACACTGATGTGTAACACCGCCTCCTCTATGACGCCGTACTCCTAAACCCCTCCTCCCACAGGGGCTTCAGAGAGGGGAGGGGTTGAGCAGGCGGCAGTGAAGAAGTGGAGAAAACTGCTTGGTTGCGCACATTTGGAGGCTAAATCAAGTATATAATTATCGGATTGCATTATCGGTTGATTTTTTTATTATCTGTATTATCTGTGTGACGTCATAATTGCCATTATCGGCCGATAATTATCGGCAGCCGATATTATCGTGTATCTTTAATAAATACATACTGTGCAAACCTTCTGTCAATTAATCCTCTCAGCGACCAGTTTTGCTCTGACTTAAATTAACAGTTTCAAAACCTGCACTTTACAGCTTTCGAATAATTGCCATCTTGAAATTTTAGCAAGAAAAAGTCATAGTAACAGGTTTGCAAATTTAATACAGTGCTTTTGAATAGCATGGTAGTGACGTGTTTAGTTTTTGTCATCTTGCATTGGCTTAGTGTCCGTTTTAGAATTAAAAACTAAAGTCAAACGGTCACTCTAGGAGCCCTTCATGGCCTATGTGGTCTGCTGCTAATTCACAGTTCCTCACGCAAAATTTAAATGTGCTGGAGCCTGCATTCCCTAGCTCACACATTGCCAATTTAACTTGAGAGCTGCGTTTTCTGTGGATTTTTGAAAGCACTTCTAATAGCATATTTGTGAAAGGTAAACAATGGCACGATATGAGTAATTTTCAATTCAAACCATGTGCAGTACTTTGTTACTGTCACTGAGAAACCTGTTAAAAAAGTATATACAGTATATACAGTGCTGGCCAAAAGAACTGGCACCCCTTCAGTTCTGTCAGATAATGCTCAATTTTTCCCAGAAAATGATTGCAATCACAAATGCTTTAGTAGTAATATCTTCATTTATATTGCTTGCAATGAAAAATTACAAAAGAAAATGGAAAAAAAAAAAAATCATTTTACACAAAACTCCAAAACTGGGCCGGACAAAAGTATTATCACCCTTTGGAAAAATCATGTGTTGCCTCTCTAATTTGTGTAATTAACAGCGCCTGTTACTTACCTGTAGCACATAACAGGTGGCAATAACTAAATCACGCTTACAGCCAGTTAAAATGGATTAAAGTTGACTCAACCTGTGTCCTTGGGTGTACCACATTGAACTTGGAGAAATGAAAGAAGACCAAAGAACTGTCTGAGGACTTGAGGAGCAAAATTGTGAGGAAGTGTGGGCAATCTCAAGGCTACAAGTCCAAAGACCTGAATGTTCCTGTGTCTACCGTGTGCAGTTTCATCAATAAGTGTAAAGCCCATGGCATTGTGGCTAACCTCCCTAGATGTGGATGGAAAAGAAAAATTGATGAAAGATTTCAACTAAAGATTGTGCGGATTGTGGATAAAGAACCTCAACTAACATCCAAACAACTTCAAGCTGCCCTGCAGTCCGAGGGTACAAGTCTCAACCCGTACTATCCGTCGGCGTCTGAATGAAAAGGGACTCTATGGTAGGATACGCAGGAAGACCCCACTTCTGACCCAGAGACATAAAAATGCCAGGCTGGAGTTTGCCAAAACTTACCTGAGAAAGCCAAAACGTTTTGGAAGAATGTTCTCTGGTCAGATGAGACAAAAGTAGAGCTTTTTGGGAAAAGGCATCAACATAGAGTTTACAGGAAAAAAACAAGGCCTTTAAAGAAAAAAACACGGTCCCCACAGTCAAACATGGCAGAGGTTCCCTGATATTTTGGGGTTGCTTTGCTTCCTAATGTAGGGCCCAGTGTGAGAAAGCTGGGTCTCCCTCCGGGGTCATGGATCTTCAAGCAGGACAATGACCCACAACACACTTCAAAAAGCACTAGAAAATGGTTTGAGAGAAAGCACTGGAGACTTCTAATGTGGCCAGCAATGAGTCCAGACCTGAATCCCATAGAACACCTGTGGAGAGATCTGAAAATGGCAGTTTGGAGAAGGCACCCTCCAAATCTCAGACACCTGGAGCAGTTGGCCAAAAAAGAATGGTCTAAAATTCCAGCAGAGAATTGTAAGAAACCCAATGATGGATACCGGAAGCAGTTGTTCACAGTTATTTTTTCTAAAGGTTGTGCTACCAATTATTAGGCTGAGCGTGCCAAGACTTTTGTCCGGCCAATTTTTGGACTTTTACGTAAAACTATAACAAGTTATTTAATTTTTTTCATTCCCTTTTGTGGTTTTCATTGCAAGCAAAATAAATAAAGATATTACTACCCAATCATTTGTAATTGCAATCATTTTCTGGGAGTAACTGAGCATTATCTAACAAAATTGCAGGGGTGCCAATACTTTTGGCCAGCACTGTACCTTTTTAATCATTTGAACTATTCCGTCTCATTTGACAAAAGTTGGGAAATGAACAGCGCTTGTCGTTGCTTCATTATCCAAGCAGATGGTACAGTAAAGTGTATTTGTCTCTGCGACATTCTGCTGTTTGATTTAGGCTGCTTGTCAAGCATTTTGCATTTGCATTGGTAGCACCTGTGTGTTCTTATATTTCAGGATAGATTTGCAAATTTAACAAGTGACTCTTCTACTGGTGCTATTACTAGTAAAATATTTCCACACGCTGTAGGGCCTGGTGCAATTTTACTGCACCTACACACCCACCTGCTGATTATTGCCAATACATGTGATTGGTAATTAATCAACTTTTAATTTCAAACAGTCATTGTGGAGTCATAAAGTTGACATTTTGACTAATTGTTCTTGTATCAAGGAAGCACATCCCTGTGAAAGGAGGTGCTTTTGACCAGGGGAATAAACCGTGCATTGGAAAAGACAGTACTTGTACGTGAAATCTTAAATCTGCAAGTCCTTGCATAATCAGAAAGAGGAGGAAGTGACTGACATAATTCGCCTGCACACTGTAGTAGTTGAGGTAATGGATGTACCCTGTGAATTACCCCAATTTTCACTATTGTGGTTGTACACTGTAATTGTCAATTTAAATTTCCAAGTCACATTCAATAACAGTTCATGGTATATTGCTAATTAAGATGGCACATTCCAGCCTCTTTAATAGCTTAAGTGATCCACCAAATGTTGAAGAACTACACAAAACTGGCCAGAATGAGACTTTGTTCTCAGTAATATCAGTCTACCAGAACGGCCTCATAGGAGCTTTACTAAATATTCTGGGATTACTTGACACGGTCTGGAACCTCACTAGAATTCAACGCATTATCGTAATAAATATAATGCTCTTTGATCACATCTATAAACTGTCTTTCAGAGAATGCACCCGGGGTGGCTTTTGCAACTTCATGCATCTTAAACCTATATCGAGGGAACTTAGAAGAGAATTGTATGGACGGCGACGGAAAAGGTTTGGAAACCTAATTTATTCTGTACAATGAAGTTAATAAGATATACGACCCATTTTTTATTCTTACATGATTTGCCCATTTCTTTCAAAAGACCACGTTCTCGCTCGCGTTCCCGGGAAAGGCGCTCACGTTCAAAGGATCGGCGACGGGACCGTGGAGGACGCAGATCCAGAGACCGAGAACGGTCAGGAAGATTCTGAAGGCGGACAACCTTGTGCGATACCAAAACCCGTCTCCAAAACCCTGACAGTGGAAACAAAACTTTATTTAGACTTTGGGTGATTTATTCAAGTGTTTTTCTTTTGTCCCCTTTTTATAAACAGATGGTCACTTTCTCAATAAAAACAGATTTGTTATTCTGCATTGTTTACTTCAGAAAATATTATAATCATTCCTCTTAAAAGCCTTTGAGGAGATGAACTTGTTTTTGCTAGATTCCAACTTATGAGAACTTATTAAAAACAGATATTGTAGATTCTGTGTTCATGTGTGTGGAGAAGTGAGGAAATAAGGCTGTAATATTAGCATTTTACTTGACTTGAGGTCGTTATTTGCTCAATCACATTGCAGTATTGTACAATATCTAATTTACACACACACACACAAAAACAGCTTCAGGTGTTTGTAAGCACAGAATTTTAGAACTTTACTATTATTTTTTACAAGACATGCAGGAGAACAAAGTGTATTGCATGGACTTATTGAAAATTAGATATGGGTGCTAGTATTAGCCACCAGTGTTTCAAGTCGCCTGCGAGCCGCATGGTTTGATTTCACAAGGATCTCTTGTGAAATGGGAGATAGAACTTTGGAATGTTAAAATAATTCATCTGAAAAGAAATCAAGAGCATACATTTAATTCCTATACATCATAACAAGAAATGTAATAAAAATACAAGGTATGAATAAAGTATGAGCATTTTAAAATTAGGGAGTTACTTTCAAGCATCATGCATTTCATGTACGCATTTCAGAGTGCTTTTAAGATTGTAAATTGAAAATATTTAACGTGTCCACTACAGATAAAGAGAACACACAATTAGGCCATGGGCTGAACTTTAAGCTCACTGAAACATTCATGAGAACTTAATTTGACTAAACCTTTGAGTACACAGAGCTGAAGAATAAAATTTACGACACCGCAGCAAAAAATGTCTTATAAAGAATTTGTAGCTAGCTTCTAGTACAAAGTACCAATTAAAATAAAAAATCCCTTAGATATAATCAGTTAAAATATACGGTATATATGGTATTTTTTAATGAGCAAAAATCTTGTTTTTAGATATTTTAGACTCATTTTTGAAGTGTCTCATTGGCTGCCACTGATGGCACTATACGTCCAATAAATTTGGACTGAGAATGATTTTTGACCCTCATTGCACTCATTGGCTGCCAATGATGGCACTTGACGTCCAATCCGCCCGATGAGTGAATGAACGTTCGTTCATTCTAGCGCCGTCAATGACACAGAACGATGAGCATTCACAGCCAGTCCTCCTTGTTTAAATGATTTGGACGTTCTATTGTCAATGTCAATGAATTAAATACTATGGAAGTAAAAAAGATATAACTGCAGCAGTGGTTCTTAACCTTGCTAACGGTACCGAACCCCACAAGTTTCACATATGGATTCACCGAACCCTTTGGAGTTGGATAAATAAAGCATTTTTTTTTTTCAAATTCAAAATAAATATACCTAAGCTTAGCTAGCCAGCTAATAATTTAGCAAATTCCCATTAAAATTCTTCTCATTTTGACGGAATGTTTTATGAACAGGTCCAAATTTGAGACCACGCTGCCCATGGGTCTGGTGTATTCCCTCGTACCAAGTGCGAGTCAAACTTCCACTGAGCAAACCAGTTCCTCTCCCATCAGATCGAGGACTAGCATTTAAAGAAACGGATTAAGCCTGTAAATTAGGAGCAAACCAGTCAAAAATCTGGTATAAAAGGTCACTTTGCCTAGATTTAATCAGCATACAAAAATAGGGCTCTACGTTTCTTCACCGAACCCCTGGGGTTCGATCGAACCCAGGTTAAGAACCACTGAACTACAGTATATATATTATTATATATTATAAATAGAGTGTATTCCTTTTTTGTTCTTGTTAGTTGCATTAATTCATTGTTAATCAAATGAAATATGTTTTTATTAACATTCATGTATTATTTTATTCATTTGTAAAAATATCAATAATATGAAAAAAACCCATTAATGATTGAGGATTTCAAAATATACACTGTGACCTGGCATTCAAATATTTATGGTTAAATTTGATTAATTTCCAAAAATAGTCACTTGCTCCATAAAAGGTTAAACAGAACTCTTGGTCATGACACCAAGACATTACAATAAAATTTATTCAGGACCTAAATACATTCAGCTCAAATGGAAGTGCATCTCACCAAGTTGAACCTCGTATTCTTTAGTAGTTTGCAACTTTGCATCTGTAATCATGTTATTGGATTTTCCCGTACGTCAGACGAGTGTCCAAGCCATGCTTTTGCTATGTCGATAAATTGTCAACTGGGGGCGGGGCCTACGTGCTCTCATGCAGAAGGAGAAATTTCAGGTCCTGATTCGTGGAGAGGATCAAGCAGACGCCCTCGCTGCAGCCAATCAGCGAGTGCCCTGGCGCATACCCCACAATTCTCGCACGCTTGGTCACGGAAGCTGCATATCGGAAGTTGCTCACAACGCAGTGTAGATGCTGCGCTAGCCTGGGTAGTTCCCAGACGTTTTCGGGAGGCACGTTTAACCAAATCGGTAAGTAAAATAAAAATATTTGTGATGTCGTAAATTGAAAGGTAACCATTTTAATTAAAAGCTCCTTTAAACTCGTACGCTACCTTTGTGGAAGCTGATGCAACACTACCTGCGTAGTTTGCCTTTTTAATCGTTTGAGCTGATTATTGGTCAGAATTGAGCATGTAGGTGACATTTTAACATAATATGTATGATTGGCCGTTATTTTCCATGGACAACGGAACAACCGTGTTTGGAAAAAAAGATTTGCGAGGTCATTGTTTGGACACGTTTGAAATGATGCAAGAGTGCATCATTAGCATCGAAGTGTTAAGGTAACCATTTATTAACAACACTGTCCTGTCGGCTTTCTACTCTCGACTTCCGTGTTTTCATGTGTTGCATTGTGTTTCATATGTTTGCATTCCTCCTATTCACCGTTATCCCCTTTGTCATGCCCCAGTGAGTGTCTGGGTTGTGGTGTTTTTTTTCTGCTGACGCTGTAGACTGGCGTTTTCCCAGTCTGTTTCATTTTATTTTTATTTTCTCACGTATTCTAGGTATGTGGAAAGCTAGTTAACCACAGAAAGTCTGCATACAACTATTATTAACCCTTTCAGGGACAGGGGTCATTACAGTTAAAGAGCTATTTTAGACTTTCAACCCAAGTGACAAGTGACTGTTCTTTGGTTATTAAAATATATATTGGCTTACATATTAGCAATTGTGTGATTTGTTTTTTTAAATTATGACCCATTTTTGTAGACTGTTTATATCAAGGGCGTAGGTTTGCATAAGGACGGTAGGGACATAACAATACCAACTTTTCAGGGTGCTCAAGTTGTCCCCACCAACTTTTAAGCAACCTTATTTGCATAGATAAAGCGCTATATAAGTACATTCCATTTACCATTTTATGTAACGAGTTTGGTTAAATAGGTCATTTAGATTGTCTTCACAGACTGTTTGCTGTAAGGATACAATGGACCCTACCATTATTAAGTGAATTATTTTCATTACAGACTAACATTTCCCCCTTTTCACTTGGTAAATGTGCCGGTCCAAATGCATGTTTGATTGGCTGATGACTTGGTCCCCCCAAACCCACCCCATACACACATGTACAGTTACAACATATTAATGTCATGTCTCCTCCTCCGCTCTTTTCTAAGAGGAGCGATATTAGAAACACACCACTAATTTTGCTACTGAAAGTTTGACCTGCATCACAGTTAGCATAACATTAAAATGTGTAAACTTGCTAACCTGCAAAACTAGAGTTTTCAAAATGTTTAATTTGTAGTTTTTGAAACGAAGGTTTGAATCGAACGGTATATCGCCTGAACCAAAACATATGAAAGTTAGTATTTGTATATATATATGTGTACACATTTTTTTTGCATTGATCATTTAGCCTATTAAATCATTAGGTTCATATTTTCTTGAGAAATGTAGCCCTGACTCCCTTTCACCCAATCTGTTTGGTTTTATTAATGTCCTCTGCCCAGCATAAAGTGTACAAGCAGGTTATGCTGTGATATGGTCCCTACCAATGTTGAGACCAAACCTACGCCCTTGGTTTATATTATACATTTATGAATGGTACAATATTAATAAAAACTTTATTCATGAAATTAAAATGAATAAAAAGAAATACACATTGGCTAAAGTGTCAAGTAACACTCCAAAGTTGATATTTTTTCGGAGTGGTTCATTGGTTCATTCGTGCCTCCCAGTGAAAATGGATTGGACGTCTCGTACGTCAGTTGCAGTCAGTGAGTTCAGATGGATTGGACATAAGGTTTAAAAAAAATTGTTTTTAAATTAAATTTCATTTTCATAATAAGTTTACGGTTCAGAAGAATGCATATTTACATTTGATCGGGCCTCTTTGGTTCATTAAAGCACAAATTTTAAAGATATAAGACATATTTTCCCTGGTTAAACTTACACGTGTGTCCAAACTGCCAAACTGAGTTCTATATGCAGTTGTCCCTACGGCAGATCAAGTTCCCACACGTAGCTAATGCCACTGAAATGAGCTGCTTGGCCTTGGCCTGCAGATAAACATCGTTAGCAAAAGAATAAAATATTCCAGTTTATAAACACAGGGAGCAGAACATTGTGTGCTGCATTTGCACAATCCAGAGTAGCTGTATTCTATTTTGAAATATTTGCTTTTTGACAATATATGTTGTTTCTTTCATCTTTTAATTTTGAAACATTACTAATATTGGTGTAGGATTGTCAAGGATAAAGTTATTTCAAATTTGAGTAACAACAAAAACAGTCGTCTGTAGATATTAATTTTTGTGTAGAAACCAAATGAGTGCGTAACTGATAAAATAGAATGGCCAGTCACCGAGGCATATAATTCTACAATGTTTAAACCAATTCCCACGTTTCTGACTAGCCGTTAGCAAAATACCTCAAGGAGCAAGAATTACAGCATCTTTTCCTTGACTTGTTATCTCTTGCTGAATTTAGCGCACCAAGCAATGTACTGGACTGTCTCAGAAAATTAGAATACACAATATTCTAATTTTTTGAGACAGACAGACAATATACAGGACTGTCTCAGGAAATTAGAATACACAATATTCTAATTTCCTGACTGTCTCAGGAAATTAGAATATTGTGTATTCTAATTTCCTGAGACAGTCCTGTATATATACACAGGACTGTCTCAAAAAATTAGAATATTGTGTATTCTAATTTCCTGAGACAGTCCAGTATGTGCTACTAAACTGGAAACTATGGAGCCATTTACAGTGGGGAGAACAAGTATTTGATACACAGTCAATGGGAAAACCCATTGGCAGTGTATCAAATACACAGTCAATGGGAAAACCCATTGGCAGTGTATCAAATACTTGTTCTCCTCACTGTACATGGTGACGCTCCTAGAATACAACAAATTTCATGTTTGCAATTACACGGTTCCGTCTTGGTTCCGTCGCCATTCGAACAATATTGCAATTCCGCGTGAAAACGATGTAGTATTCATGCCAGGCCCTAGGGAACAGTACAGTTTTACAAGGCGACAACCAGTTATGCACTCCCTTTAGAACAACCTCCTCAGCCCAGACAACAACATACCCACCCACTCGGAGCAATGGCGTCCACGTGGTTTTTCTTTTGCATCAAAAGGCACAAAAACGCGAAAATGAAATATATTTGAATCAAAACATTAGGGCTGCAGTTATCGATTTTATTAGTAGTCGATTAATTGATGAACTAGTTAGTCCGAATAATCGAGTAATCTGATAAGGAACATAAAAAATTAAAATACCTGAGCTTAGCCTCAAACGGTATGAAAAAATAATGACGATCTATGTACAACAAAAAAACAATTGGCTAACTTACATAGCAAAAGTCTGCTAGCTTAAATGCTATAAAATGCAAAAAAAAAATTTTTTTTTTTTTTTTACAATGCTCTTAACAAATGGCTCAGACACATATTCCCACAAAAAACAGCTAAATATACTTTACGAATGCATTAAAAAAACATTAGCTCAAACAAAAATTTAGCTTACATTGGTCTTAACAGGGAGCAGCTGGATTCAGCCACATGAAATGAGGCAGACTACAGGGCAGTGTATTCACCCAAATCAATAAAACTAAATACAAACACTTTCAAAACAAACCATTACAACTCCACTTTAATTCGAATACTCAAAGCAGCAAAATTTAATTCGAATATTTTTTTCTAATCGAATACTCGAGTTAATTGATTAATCGTTGCAGCACTACAAAACATTATTTAAAAAAAAAAAATTAAAGCTGATGTTTCCCCATGTTTGCTGTTGTGATTGTTTACCTGCAGTAAGTGGGCGTTCCCAAAGTGATGTTTGCGAGTGCTGTGCATCAGAGCGAGAGCATTCCATTCAGATGGTTGTGGAGCTCATATATCGTTATATTGCACAAGACTTGGTGGATATGGTCCACCAGTGTTTCAGATACACCTGAGCCAGTGTTGTTTTTGGTAGCCCGTTTAATTTTCGTCTTTGTCTTTTGGATGAAAATACCTATTAGTCTTGGTCATATTGTAGTCATTTGAAAATATATGTCTAGTTTTAGTCAACGAAAACTCAAATTTCGCCTAGTTTTAGTCGACAATTACTCAAAATGTTTTCATCTGTAAATTTAAAAAGTTATATTGCATGAATAAATAAATAAAGAAAAGGTTTCCAACTATTTTGAGTAGGCATTGACAGACGAGCACATAATGGTAGAGTCTACATCACAATCTTTGTGATGATAATCCACACTCAGCAGGAAAGCAGTACATCACATTATTTTCAATTAAAATCACC
The DNA here is from genome assembly GCF_030265065.1 of Corythoichthys intestinalis. Classification (NCBI taxonomy): domain Eukaryota; kingdom Metazoa; phylum Chordata; class Actinopteri; order Syngnathiformes; family Syngnathidae; genus Corythoichthys; species Corythoichthys intestinalis. The sequence continues at coordinate 57,735,214 of NC_080396.1, forward strand.
TGGATGCCACACACTGTGTGTAAAAGTTTTCCAAGATTACACTCATCATGCTAAATGCTTATGCTAACTCTACAAGTTACATTTGGTATGTGATGAGCACTCAGCACAGACCTTTAAAGGCTAAAGCACAGGTGTCAAACAGGTCCTCAAAGGGCCGCAGTGGGTACTGGATTTCATTCCAACCAAACGAGATGAATACCTTTTCACCAATCTGGTGTCTTACAAGTATAATCAGTTGATTCTTGTCAGGTGCTGCTTATTTTAGCAGAAACCTCATCGGTTGAACTGTTTATGCTGGATCTGTTGGAACAAAGACCAGGACCCACTGTGGCCCTTTGTGGAATCGGTTTGACACCACTGGGCTAAAGCAACATGGCATATCTAGCCATGTCAAAACTTCCCAAACAGCACCTGACATGATGAAAACTATGGCCAATTATCATCTCGTCAGACAAAAACTGGCACCCGCCTCGTTATGTTTTATTCTCCCAAGACACGTTTTTAGCTCGTCATAGTCATGAAAAAATTGTTCCTTGACGAAATACTTTCGTTCTTGTCATGGTGGACGAAACAACAATGCACTTAAGTAAAAAGACTGTGTTCTATAGTGTGACTAAGCCTGTCGCAATGTGCAATAATTATCGCATGGTAAATAAAAATGAAGGCGGTAATTTTCCCACTGCGATTTATCGCCTCGCATGCACGTGCTTGCGCTCGTGTGGCAGACGTGCTGTAGCCTATTAAAAGTTGGGCTTCCTTGTTACCAACTATGCCATATGCTGCGACAAGGACTCAAGGCTCGAATACAAAATAATGTCGCAAACTCATGGTTAAAGCAGAAAAAAATTGGGGGGAAATGTTCTGTCAAATCAAGTCCACCTCTCTCTCTCTGCTTCTCTGATGAGTACAGACTCCGTGTGTTTGTCTTTGTTTTGAATACCACATTATGACGGGACGGAGTTCGCCCCGCAGCCGTGCGCAGCCGGTATGTTTTGCCTATTATTGACGTACTGCGGGGCACCCAGTCAACATAGAGCCGTGCTGGACCCAGAAGGAAGATGCATCTTCATGCTGACAACTTTGTTTTTTATCAAGACACGGCGCTAACAACACTTCCTCAACCTGTGGCTCTCGGCAGACTCTGTCTGTGTCTCTCACTGCCGCGCCACATGAACAAAACAACATCATTGTTGCGTGTGCTTCAGGGTGCCTTGTAAAACATCCAACCAGAATATTACACATGGAACGCCATAGCAGAAGCTATGAGGGGAAAAGTTTTCATTTGCCAAAATGCTTAAGTTTTTATTTATTTTTTCTTGAAAACGACATTTTATTTATGCTGTGTTTCGGTGCGGTACCAATATTATACCAATATTGTTGTCTTTTACTTAAAAGAGGCTTGGTCTATTGTTTTTAGTTTTGATTTCTTAAAAAGTATTATTGAATTTAAGAGTAAACATTTATTGGGTTTAAATGGGTGTACTTGATCTATTAATATATACTGTATTCTCACTGTGTTATTGTTAAATTGGTTAAAAAAAACTTTTGGGAAGGGGGGCAACAATATTGCCTATCGCAATAATTTATGAGATAAATTATCGCTTACTAAAATTTGTTATCGCGACAGGTCTAAGTATGACCCCTCTAATTGAATGAATCTGTTAAAAAGCTCATGAGTGCCGGCAAAAGAAACAACAACAACTTTGCGTGCAGCCAGTTGTGGGGGGAAAAAACAACTTCACTTTAATGCCTGGGATTAATCATTGTTTGCGTGAGTCGCCATCGATGGTTACAAATCGTTTCAGTGTGCTTGTTTATTGAGCAGTCTTTTTTCGTTTGACTATTGCACAATACTCTCAAGTGAGAAATAAACGGTCTGTGTATTTTCTTAAAAGGAATTTTAAATATTTGCTAGAATCCTTTTTTGTTAATGTTTTGCTCCATGTTTAATGAAAGCACACTTTCTTTGATATTGCATTTTAATGTGACTAAAGTTTTTTTCTGGTTCTTCCAAAGCAAGCCATGCCGTCAGTTCCAATGTCCAAAGAGAGCCCTGTCAAAAGCCCTATCTGCCCCCACGCTGCAAAGTTACTTCACCACACCAACGGTGAAGTCAAACAGCGTGAGGCTTTGGTCCCGCTTAATGGGGTAGACGCTGCGCCTGTAGTGGAGGACAATGCAGACCAAAACAGTAGCATTACTAGGAAATGGATCCGTCCCGACCTCCCCAGCCGCTGCACGTGGAGCCTGGGAGCCTCACAGGCAGATTCCCCTCATCCTCAAGTCCCCAAGTTAGTCCGGTGTTTAAACCCTTGCTTCTCAGTGGACATGTACCGTTACGATTTTCTGGCTGAAAAATTATCATTTGGTTTATGTTTGTCGCGTGACAGTATCCAATACAGACATCATTATTGTCCATTACCATAATGATTGTTTGCTGACACACCGTTGTTAATTATTCTTCTGTTCACAGAACGGCTGTGCCTACCATTCTCCCGAACATTTTGCACAGGATCGGTCACACTCCCCTTGTGCGGATCAACAAAATCCCTAAAAAATTTGGAGTCAAATGTGAAATATGTAAGTCCCCCCGAACACAAGCCAAGCGTTATCTTAGAATCACAAGGTGTTTGGCACTCGTTATCAAATATATTTTTGAAGTCTATGTTTGCTATGTTTTCAGACGTTGGGCTCAACCTCACAACGAACTTATTGAGGGGTTTTAAATAGATTATTATTCCAATTACAAAGTCTTTGTAAACCGTTAATTTACTGTTAGGAATGATAATTTCAGTTTCACATTTGTTTCAGATCATGCAAAGATGAGAACTGAAGACAAGTAGGCAAAATATTTAGTGATAAACAGAACAGTACATTCGTGGGGCTTACACGCGCAAAGAATTAGCACAAGGAAAATGTCACTTTTGCTCCTACGTTGAACCAGAGGAGTGTTTTTGCATTTCATATGCTAAAAAAATAGAAAAGCCATTAAATCATTCCAATCCAGCCCTTCAAAGAATAATTGTAAGGGCATTGAAAACTAAAATGTTTTTGAAATATTTTTTAGTCTCTGCCAAACTGCTGTTTGTTGTGAAGTGAATTGAGTTCACTGCCACAACAAAGCTCTAAAATTGTTCTCTCAATTCAAAACAAGACAACTGAACAAATGCTCATTTCTTTAAGAAATCATAAGTGGAGTTAGTTACATAGGCATAACGTACTACCTGAAGTTATACAGTATGTGCTTTCTCCATAATGTATGTGTAGTGGCCAAGTGTGAGTTTTTCAACGCCGGCGGCAGTGTCAAAGACAGGATCAGTCTCCGAATGGTGGAGGACGCAGAGAGAGCAGGGGTCCTCAAACCAGGAGACACCATTATTGAGCCCACCTCTGGCAACACTGGTAACTAAGTACACATGTGTTTACAACCGTGTGCGTTGCTAAGACGAAAGGTATTTTAATTAGCTGAAAGCTGATGCCTTGTAAATGTTGTGTTTGTTTGTCTTGAGGTATTGGATTGGCTTTGGCTGCAGCTGTGAAAGGCTACCGTTGCATCATTGTCATGCCAGAAAAAATGAGTATGGAGAAGGTGGGGTTGTCTTTCCTCTGAGTTCATTTCCTCTGCACACTTGTTGCATTTTGAAAAATAACCCATCCCTTATGCAGGTGGATGTCCTGAGAGCTCTCGGAGCTGAGATAGTTCGCACACCTACCAGTGCTCGCTTCGATTCCCCAGAATCCCACGTGGGAGTTGCGTGGCGCCTGAAGAATGAGATCCCCGACTCACACATCTTAGACCAATACCGCAATCCGAGCAATCCTCTTGCTCACTATGACACCACAGCTGAAGAGATACTGGAACAGTGCGAGGGTACAGGACACCCTTGCCTAGGGATGGGAATCGAAATCCAATTCCAATTCCGAACTGGTTCCTAGTGTTTCGAGGCCTCGACATCACAATGAAAAAGCCTTAACGATCCCTTTAACGCTTCCTAAAGACGCGTATTGCATCGTGACGTGTCTTGTCCAGACGCATCAAACTACTATGGCGCCAAGAACAACTCGCTCCAAAGTTTGGCTAAACTTCACCATGAAAGAGGGTGAAAATGAAAGATTACAATGGTTTAGTACGAACATTGCAGCCGTAAACATAACAATGACAGCTCGTAGGTTCAACCGCTCGAAAGTGTGTCTTCACTCCACGAGGAAAAATTACAACAAAGCGACTTGCAGTCATTGCAAGGTGGAGATAACTGCATCAGGAGGGAATACGACTGCACTGTCCTCACCGAGACGCTAAAGCTTAGTCCTGGTTATACAGCTAGCTAAACTTTCAAATGACGATGCAGAAGACGTTGGTATAATTTGCTGACTTTATTCAACCATCACTTGAAGAGTGAAACTAAAAATAGAAATGAAACATCAATTTGGTCCCCAATAACAAACAGGTTCACATCAACGTAAATTAGAGATGATTAGCTGCTAATACAGTAATAACACAAGCTGTTAGCATGCGTTCGCTAGCATTAGCACATCGTTCAAACCAATACACAACTGGATTTCAGTGTCTGATCGCGAATGGAAACAATAACAACACAAAAGATGATACATACAGGCGTTGCCTCTGTAGATATTTTACAAACATTGACAAAGAACATAGGCTCGTAGCAGTGTTTCCCTCTCTCACTAACTCGCTCACTCGCTTGGATGCGGCACTTCTTCTTCGTGCGTAAGCGCGCTCTTCTTCACGTGAGCGCGTTCTTCGCGTGAGGAAGCGCAAGGGCACCCGCACATGAGCGTGAAAGTACCATAAAAACTAAAAGGCATGCATTTCAATATAATGGTAAATAATACACTTAAACACATATTGCCAAAGGCAGAACAACGACCTATATACCAATATATACCAATATTTTTTATTTCTATTTGAAAAATGTTTCAGTAAAATGTTACACTTTCTTGTGCATTTGCCACTTATTGCCACAGTTAACATTGAGGCTTTGGGGCTCTTTTGACCTCGTTGTGAGTTTGTAAGGTTTTGACTTGTGATTAAACAAAGTCGATGCCAATCAAAATGTTCTTCTTTCCCCCCAAATTAGAATCGATAAGATAATCGAATCGTTAAGCAATATCGATAATGGAATCGGAATTGTACAAATTGTATCAATTCCCATCCCTACCCATGCCATGTTAATATGTGTCAGTCTTACAGCATGTTGGGATTCCATGCTTGACAAATTTTCTCACTCTCATCAGGCAAACTAGACATGTTGGTGGCAGGAGCCGGGACTGGAGGTACCATAACAGGCATTGCCCGCAAACTAAAGGAACATTGCCCCAACATCAAGGTAGGTTTTTACTAGAAATTGAAATTATGATTTACAAAAAAACCCAAAACAAATCAGTTCAGTTGCTAATATAATTGGCACAGATTAAAACTGGAACGGGTGCAAGCATTGATTGGCTGACATAAATATCAGCATACATGTCAATTTTTTCCTGAACAGTTTACAGGTGTTAAATTTCACACAGCAACCTAACTGCCACTAAAGATTAACATTTTCCAACTCGGATTGATAGACCTCTGCTGTGAGAAATTTTGCCTGTATTAACTAGGCCAAATGCCAACCGTTTCCCATATTACCAACAATTATAGGGCATTTTAACGATCCTTCAAGACCGGCTAATTATTGTGTTCTGTGACACTTTTGCTCTCAACCTACGGAAAAGAAATGCCTCAGTAAAACATTGGTTGGTTTAAAAACAGAACAAACAGTCAATAAAACTTTGGTTTCAGACCAAGACGAACAATCCAGTGGTCAACTGGGACTAACTGGAAGTTGTGTCTGTAGATTGTTGGCGTGGACCCAGAAGGCTCTTGCCTCGCAGAGCCAGAAGAGCTTAACAAGACAGATAAGACCCAGTATGAGGTAGAGGGTATCGGCTACGACTTCATTCCCACAGTACTTGACAGATCTGTAAGTTGCTCCAGCCTCTTCTTCCTGTGCGCTTCTGTATTTGTGATAGTGGCTGAAGTCTTCATTTGGTGTTTTCAGGTCATTGACACCTGGTATAAGTCCAATGATGAAGAGTCCTTCAATATGTCTCGTATGCTGATCAGGGATGAGGGTCTGCTGTGCGGTAAGCCCTGCGCTTGCCAACATGATACATACTTAAAGTAACAGTTTATATTGTAACCATGTTATCTTATCTTGGCAGTGATCGTATTTGTGTGTTAAACAGGGGGGAGCTCTGGCACCGCTATGGCAGCTGCTGTCAATGTTGCCAAAGAGTTGAAAGAGGGACAGCGCTGTGTGGTTATCCTTCCAGATTCCGTCAGAAATTACATGTAGGGCAGTGTTTTTCAACCTTTTTTGAGTCACGGCACGTTTTTACATTGAAAAAAAATCTCTGCACACCACAAACCAAAAATGTTCCAAAATTATTATCTGTACAATATATTTAATTATAAAATAATTTTACAGTATGTATACTTACTCAGTGTGAAACTTGAGCCTGTTTAGATGAATACAAAGCCGATACCCTCATCTTTAACAGCTCTCAGTTTTTCTGTTTTTATTTTAGATGGCAGTTAGGCTTGAAAAAGCTCAGAATTATTAGACGGGGACTTGAGCAATGTCTTTAACCACATCAGGGCCGAGCATCTCGCAGACAATGGCTTTGCAGGCAGGTAGTATTAATGTCACTGTCACAGTGTGGGCAACAAGGTGATTGGCTCTGAGGGCTTTTTGATTTACCTTTGTAGTTTTTCTCAAAAAAGTTGCCTGTTTCTCTGTATTTTCACAAAGGCGAACAAAACAGTCCATGGACTTGTTTTGAAGCGACGGGTGTTTCGTTTGAAGATGACATTTGAACTTGCTTGGCACCATGGCGCCTCTGGATAGCTGCTCGTGTCGCGTTCAAGAACTGCTCGATTTCTAGCTATTAGCCACCTTGCTGTCCTCAACAATGTGTTGGAATAAAACAGGGGGGGATTGACGGTTGTCACATATGAATAAAATAGAAATGACACTTTCGAGTATATCGACACATGACTAGTCTAACCAAATGATGTGCAATAGACGTGCTGGGGTCCAAATTGTCACGGACAGCAAGGTCGCTGATGGCTAGAAATACGAGCAGTTCTTGAACGCGACACAAGCAATACCTCGCGCATCAGCACACAACCGAGAGCTTTCTACCTACTCCTTCCTTCTTACTGCAACTCCGCCCGACTTCGTAAAAAAAATTTAAAAAAATAACTGTATATACATATATATATATATATATATATATATATATATATATATATATATATTTTAGGGGTGTAACGGTACACAAAAATCTCGGTTCAGCATGTACCTCGATTTTGAGGTCACGGTTCAGTTCATTTTCGGTACAGTAAGAAAACAAAATGCAAAATATAAATGTGCTGGTTGTTTATTACACACTTTTGTGCTTTCAACAATAGGAACATTAGCCTATACAAAGCTAGAATTCTGCTCAAAAATAGAAAATACAATATTCTGAAATGTAGATATTTTGAAAAACAAAATAAAAATAACATTGGCTCAAACTTTTTCTTTAAAAAAATATCTGATGTGCAAAATTGAACAGTTGCAACACTGAACAGTTTCAAGTTTTATATGAACTTTATGACTACAGCCTTGAAAAGTAAGGGTTATTAGGGCTGTCAAACGATTAAAATTTTTAATTGAGTTAATCACAGCTTAAAAATTAATTAATCGTAATTAGGGTTAAATAAATTTGCCATATTTTTCTGTAAATTATTTTTGGAATGGAAAGATAAGACACAAGACAGATATATACATTCAACATACTGTACATAAGTACTGTATTTGTTGATTATAACAATAAATCCACAAGATGGCATTAACATTAGCATTCTTTCTGTTGAAGGCATTTTCTTTTTCTCTGCAAAAACAAACACACAACAGAGCCTTAGAACAGTAACAAAAACAGTATTATTTAGAATGTGTGCAAAGTGTGTGTAGTGTACACATAAATGTGGCCGTCTTCTCTGTTCATCCTCTAGCCAGTCGCTGACGCAAAGCAACCTATTTAAATTTTCTGAGAGTTGTTCCATCTATATTCTTTTTTAATTTGAATTGCCCAACCAGAGGGCCAACCTGCTTTTCTTCCATGTTTACATTTAACCGTTACCCACGCTGCTCACTGCACTTCTGAGTGGTGCGACGGCCCTGGCCGTTTAATAGTCATCTTTTTTGAGACTGTCAGTCAGCTGATCGTCACGTCCGCCAGCTGGCTCCCTCCCCTCCCTACGTGACGTGCTCTGATTGACGCTGGACGGGCAGACGACGTCGCCGCCCCTGATGGGTCACCCGAGGAAGGATGCCAACATCAAAAACTAGCCGCTGTCAACATTCTGAGAGTCGCATTTGACAGCATACGTGCCGCGTACCTCCTCTCCAGCCGTTTGCTCGCCATTCATTCACCTGAGCATTTGATCGCTTTGTTACACTCCTGCTTTTTCGGTGAGGTCTTTTGTGTTCATTCATTATTGGATCGTTTTTGTTCACCACTGTAAATAAGAGCACCGCAGCAGTAGGCGTAAACTGCCGTTTTCGTTGAACTCGTTTTCACCTGTTTTGTTCAGTGAAGGAAGCCAAGGTAGTGGCTGTCTTTGTTATTTCCTTTTTACGATCGGGGTTTACTTAGCGGGTGGGGTTTAAGTGTAGTTTCATTTTGTTTGTTGTTTTGGCCTGGGCTTACGCTGAAGCCAGCTTCTTCCGCATTTTGTTCATTGCGAGTTCGACTTGTGTGAATAAATTTGTGTCCACTTGCAACTTGTGTGTGTGGCTCGTTTCATGTTACGCCTTTAGCAAGCCGTCCGTGGGACCTTACAGTGGCATTAGTAGCATTCCGCGCTTGCGTTAAATGCGTCAAATATTTTAACGTGATTGATTCAAAAAATTAATTACCGCCCGTTAACGCACTAAATTTGACAGCACTTTACATTACGTCAGAAACTCGTTCGGTATGCCTCCGTTCCGAACCGAGCACCCCGTACCGAAACGGTTCAGTGCAAATACATGTACCGTTACACCCCTGGTGTATATATATATATAAATGTGAAATTGGATAATTTCTCGCTGCACACCTGACGATCTCTCACGCACACCAGTTGAAAAACACTGATGTAGGGAAACATCAATATATAAAGCAGACCAGTACTGTGGTCTGTGTGGTTTGGACTGAAGCACAAAAGGCTAGATTTGATTAGAGTAAATAAATTAAAACAAATGTCTTCTACAAGGTCCAAATTCCTGAGTGACAAATGGATGGTGCAGAAGGGTTTCCTAAGCGAGGAGGATCTCATGGTGAAAAAGCCCTGGTATGTTGAAAGTTACATTTTCATGAAGTGTAATCCTTTCATATACTGTATAAATGGAAATTTAATTCAGGGATGTGCAATGACATTGCACTCTCGTTGGTCAGGTGGTGGAACCTGAATGTGCAAAGTTTGAACCTGTCAGCACCGCTGACTGTCTTGCCGACCGTTAGCTGCCAACGAACGATCAAGATCCTCAAAGAAAAGGGCTTTGACCAGGCACCTGTAGTGGATGAGTCGGGGTGAGTGTCGTGGAGCACATAATAGCCAATATTTGCGATGTTGAAAGGTTACGTCATGTTTCTGTTTGTGTAGGGTAATCCTAGGTATGGTCACCCTGGGGAATATGCTGGCCTCTATCCTTGCAGGGAAGATCAAGCTGTCAGACCCCGTCAGCAAAGTGATCTACAAGCAGTTTAAACAGGTTAGACTAACTTCTAGTGTTTAACTGAAAGCCTTAAGAATCCTTATTTATCATCTTTAGCAGTAGATATTATTTTCATAGCTTTGATCAACGCTGTAATATTTGTGATTTCTTCCTTTGTACATTAAACATTGTCACTCTTGTCTCATAAATTCAGATACGACTGTTGGATAACTTGGGAAAGTTGTCCCGAATTCTGGAAATAGATCACTTTGCCCTTGTGGTTCATGAGCAGATCCAATGTAAGTCACCTAAACATTGTGGTGCCAGATGAACTCATTGTTACATACTCATTGCAACATTGCATTTTAGAACTTACTCAAAGGAGAAATATTTGACTTTTTCTGCAATCTAAGAAGTTCCCAGTTGTTTTAAAACGAGTCAGTGGCATTCATTTGTCATAATATCACAAGGATCAAGAATTATATTGTTTCTTTCTACAAAGGATTTTCCTGTTTACAAAGCAGATCTGTCTCTTGCAGTGAACCAGGGGTTAGAATGAAAATCAATGGGCTGCAATTCACAGGTGTGATCCCTAGGTCTGGAAGGATAAAATAGTTTACAATTTTGATTTTTTCACGATTCTTGAACCACAACTTGATACACAAAACATTTTTTAAATGTGAAAAGTATTTTATTTAAACAATTACTAACTCGTAGTTAATATTTAACCAGAGGTGGGTAGTAACGCGTTACATGTACTCCCGTTACATTTACTTGAGAAAAATGTACTTCTAAGAGTAATTTAACTAAACCATACTTTTTTACTTGAGTAGATTTGTGAAGAAGAAACGCTACTCTTAGTCTGTTACATTGAGCTACACAAGAGTCGTTACATTTGTCATCTTTATTCTACATATTAGATTTTTTTTTTTTTTTTTTGCCAGCAATGCCAAGAGTTGCTCTACCAATTTCACCAATGAGTGTCGCAGCAATAATCACATGACTCCTTTACACCAATCTGACGGAAGCTTGCCGTCCAATCATGTGGCATCTTTAAAGCCCCGTAAAAAATGAAGTATTTGACATAGAGCGCTGCTCTCAACATGACTCGAAAGCACAGATTTAAACCTCTCTCCAGTTGTTATTTGACACCAATTGACCACAGAAAACCGGATATATGATCCTTTTAATTTCATAATAATAACTAAGGAAGGAAAGAAGGAACTCTTCACCTTTCAAACTAGGAACTATTTTCTCCGCTAGAGGGCACTTACAGTTGTGGTCAAAAGTTTACATACACTTGTGAAGAACATAATGTCATGGCTCTCTTGAGTTTCCAGTTATTTCTACAACTCTGATTTTTCTCTAATAGAGTGATTGGAACAGATACTTCTTTGTCACAAAAAACATTCATGAAGTTTGGTTCTTTTATGACTTTATTATGGGTTAACAGAAAATGTGATCAAATCTGCTGGGTCAAAAATATCCATACATGGATCTGAAAAAGCGAATCATTGACTTGAACAACTCGGCCATTTGGCCACTTGGAGCCATTTCAAAGCAGCTGCAGGTCCCAAGAGCAACAGTGCAAACAATTGTTTGTAAGTATAAAGTGCATGGCACTGTTTTGTCACTGCCACGATCAGGAAGAAAACGCAAGCTATCACCTGCTGCTGAGAGAAAAAGGTCAGGAGGGTGAAGATTCAACTGAGAATCACCAAAAAGCAGATCTGCCAAGAATTAGAAGCTGCTGGAACACAGGTGTCAGTGCCCACAGTCAAGCGTGTTTTGCATCTCCATGGACTGAGAGGCTGCCGTGCAAGAAGGAAGCCCTTGCTCCAAAAGCGGCACCTTAAGGCTCGACTGAAGTTTGCTGCTTATCACATGGACAAAGATAAGACCTTCTGGAGGAAAGTTCTGTGGTCAGACGAAACAAAAATCGAGCTTTTTGGCCACAATGCCCAGCAATATGTTTGGAGGAGAAAAGGTGAGGCCTTTAACCCCAAGTACACCACGCCTACCGTCAAGCACGGTGGTGGTAGTATTATGCTGTGGGGCTGTTTTGCTGCCAATGGAACTGGTGCTTTACAGAGAGTAAATGGGATAATGAAGAAGGAGGATTACCTTCAAATTCTTCAAGATAACCTAACGTCATCAGCCCGAAGATTGGGTCTTGGGCGCAGTTGGGTGTTCCAACAGGACAATGACCCCAAACACACATCAAAAGTGGTAATGGAATGGCTAAATCGGGCTACAATTAAGGTTTTCGAATGGCCTTCCCAAAGTCCTGACTTAAAACAATGAGAACTTGTGGACAATGCTGAAGAAACAAGTCCATGTCAGAAAGCCATCAAATTTAACTGAACTGCACCAATTCTGTCAAGAGGAGTGGTCAAAGATTCAACCAGAAGCTTGTGGATGGCTACCAAAAGCGCCTAATTGAAGTGAAAATGGCCAAGGGACATGTTACCAAATATTAGCGCTGCTGTATGTATATTTTTGACCCAGCAGATTTGATCACTTTTTTCTGTTCACCCATAATAAAGTCATAAAAGAACCAAACTTCATAAATGTTTTTTGTGACAAAGAAGTATCTGTTCCAATCACTCTATCAGAGAAAAATCAGAGTTGTAGAAATAACTGGAAACTCAAGAGAGCCATGACATGTTCTTCACAAGTGTATGTAAACTTTTGACCGCAACTGTATGCTCTTTGGACGAATAATGCTTCGTTTCTTTTTTTTCCTATCGCCGAAATTCAGGTTTTTTTTTTTTTTTTAATTTATTTTTTATGCCTCTGGCTTAATGTGGTTACGTAATGGGTTATTGTACAGTACACTTATAACAACAGTTCATATAGATACATTTGTTCTGAGAGGGAAAAAAAACATTTATTTAAAAAAAAAAACTAAAGCAACAAAAACAATCAGTTACAAAATGATCCAACACACACACACATGCTCTCTGGTACACAATGAAGACACCATGTTTAAGCCTTTCAGTACTATTTTGAGGGGACAGTCCTGTTTAAACCTATTGCTACCTGAATTTACATTTAATAAATGTACATAAAGCACTGTAGGAGTTCATATTCATTTCAGGCAGTTATATTCATTTAGACATGTATGCACAGTTCATCGGTTTTCAACTGGTTTACATAACGATTAACAAAGCAAACAAAACGGGGAAAAAAACCTAAATGCCTGAAAAGGAGCGGGACAAAAAGAACCTATGAGGTTATTATACGGTAATTAGGTACATACTGTAGGTATGTAACAATAGTATTACCTTTTTTTTAAAATGCATCGTTAAATTTCCTGTTTGTAATCATTCATTCATTCATTTTCCATGCCGCTTTTCCTCACGAGGGTCGCGGAGGTGCTGGAGCCTATCCCAGCTAACTACGGGCAGTAGGCAGGGGACACCCTGAACTGGTTGCCAGCCAGTCGCAGGGCACAAGGAGACATACAACCATTCACGCACACACTCATACCTACGGACAATTTAGAGTGTTCAATCAGCCTACCATGCATGTTTTTGGGATGTGGGAGGAAACCGGAGATCCCGGAGGAAACCCACGCTGTTTGTAGTCATGTACCTCTTTTTTTTTTTTTTTTTTTTTTTTTTTTAACTCACTCCCATTTTTTTTTTTAGATATGACAGATGGCACTCCCAGTTTAAGGCAGATGGTCTTTGGAGTGGTAACCGCCGTCGACCTGCTGAACTTCGTCACAGGCCGTGAGCGGAGGGAGCGCTCTCTTTCAGAGTGCTCTTTCTCAGAGTCGACAGACGAGCTGTGAATCTGAAAGATGCAGTGCTCGGCAATTCTTACAGTAAACACAGTAGACATGTTCAGTTAATTTGGTCTCTTATGGGAAAATATGTGATCGGGATTTATTCTTATTTTCATGTAAACTTGAGTCTTGGTAATGAAGCAGATTATTTTATAGTTTGTTACACCAATAATGTAATGAGAATGGGTCCTTTTTTTGTTTGAGGAAATCAATTGTTACAATGTAAATGTGCTTGCTGTGCATAAAGAATGCTGCTTGTTCCAGTAAAAAGCTTTTGTTTCATATTATTGTAAAAGGTGAAGGCTTTTTTTTTTTTTTTTTCATGATTGAAAACGGCGATAACAGCACAAGAACAGAGTTGCAAATGGTTGTAATTCCAGCTTAGCCAGGTTGACGATTAATGTTGGAATACAATTTTCAGTTACTGTGCATGTTTGCTGCTTGCGCCTGTTTGCAACACTTATTTTTTAAATATCCTATATGAAGTCTTTTCATTCTCAACACAATAGCACAGGTTTTGAGTTGTTGGGGGGCATTTTAATCATTTTACTGCAATCGTATATGATTCAATAAAGATAATGCTGTCAGCGTCGACTGTCATTTTGTCATTGTGGCCCTTAATGGTTGTGTGTTATGGAATCACAGGTGACAGGAGTGCCAAAATTACAAAATAAAAAAGAAAATATGAAGATAGATGAATGAAAGTATAAAAGTACATTTTGTCAATGACATTTACTTTTTGTCAATGACAACCCCAAACTGAAAAAACTGACAGTTTTTGTCATTTACCTTTTTTCCATTGAAAAACACCGGGAAAAAAACAGGCAATTATTGTGACTGACTTTTACCTTTTGTCTTTGAGAAACAAATGGGGAAAAAAACAACGGCAATTTTTTTTCTTTGCATTTTCTATTTCGCTATTCATTGCCTTTGCCTTTCTGTTTTTCAATTGCCTTTTGCCTTTGCTTTTACCGAAAAGAATGTTTCCAAACAGGAAAGGGTTAGGTTAGTTATCGACAGCATGAAATTTGATTGTCTTGGTGACGGGTTAGTTGGCTGAAGCGACCGATCCAGGCTGTCAGCTGCTTCTCTAAGCAGTTGTGAAAATTATTTTTTCTCTATCTCTCCAAATAAATGATGAATCAAAAATCGCACTTAATACAGATTTTTCCCCCTCACTCCGCGTCGTCACTTTCCTTCAGTTAAACTATGAGTAATCGGCTATCGACTACTATCACTGTTTGGAAAACCCTCCCAGCGCCATTTGAAAGACCAGGGATCGGCAACCCAAAATTTTGAAAGAGCCATATTGGACCAAAAAACAAATATGTCTGGAGCCGCAAAAAAAATTAAAAAAATAAAATAAAAGCCTTAAATAAGCCTGATAATGAAGGCAACGCATGCTGTATGTATCTGTATTAGCTATATTAGCCTACTATCAGAAATGACTGTTGGCTTAAAATACATAATGAGCCTTCATGATTTAATTTTTATTTTCACTGCAATGGATCCAACGAACCACGTGACTACTCTGTTGTATGATGCCACCTCAAGTTTAACTTCATTACAATATCAATAAATTGTTTCATTGCTTTTATGAAATGAAAGAAATCCAATTTTTGATTTTAGTTTTATTTTGAGGTTTTGAAACCAAATGGAACGTGCGTAACATGCCCCTTATCTGGGCATGTCTTTGATTTTCTTTATTATCTCGGTTTTGTTTTTGAAGTCTGCAAAAAGGTGTTCTGATATGTTGATGAATGTCTCGTTCATGCACGCACCATCTGAACAGTTTTCCACGCTTCAGTTTCTCCCAGGTTGCAGTAACACTCGCAGCAGTAGTATGGTGTTATACTTATATAGCGCTTTTCCACCTTTCAAGGCGCTCAAAGCGCGTTACACTATCTCGCCATCCACCTACTGGTGACGCAGCACCAGGAGTAATGTAGGGTTCAGTATCTTGCTCAAGGGTACTTAGGAGAGTTCATCAGGGCGGAGAATTGAACCCACAACCTCTGGGTTGGGGGACAACTACTCTAACCACTGAGCCACGCCACCCCAAAGTAGTAGAGTTTGGTGAGGCAACCCACTTCTTCAATCTATTTTTGCGCTCCTCTAAGTTCTTCAGAACTAATGCAATCAAACTTTTTCTCTCACTACCAAACGGGTACTCGGCTTCAAATGTAGCTTGCCTTCCCTGGAAATGTCTTTCCACATTACTCTTTTTATTATTTGACAGCTTCTCGCCACAGAGTAAACATTAAGACAATCCTTCCACATTGGCAAGGAATGCAAATGATTCGGCCCATTGAAATTTGAATCGTCTGTTCTCAGTTATTTTTGTCTTTTTCCCTTTCGGATCCATGGCCCATCCCACAGCTGCCGGTTTGTTTACAATAGCCACCTGCCTGGCATCCCGCCCTGCTGATAGAAACGTTTGTCGCAGGCTATGACGCAAATCTTGGTTGACAGAAATGCTGAAATATTTATTGTACGCATTTTTATAGCATTATAAAACGTTAAGAATGTTTGTGTCATTTTTGTCCTCCTACACCTACAGAACCTGTATCAAAACAAAAAATATATTTACATCCCCCATCTTTTTCCATTTTCAAACAGTTTTAAAAT
This sequence comes from Corythoichthys intestinalis, assembly GCF_030265065.1. NCBI lineage: Eukaryota > Metazoa > Chordata > Actinopteri > Syngnathiformes > Syngnathidae > Corythoichthys > Corythoichthys intestinalis. The sequence continues at coordinate 57,751,375 of NC_080396.1, forward strand.
GCTCCAGGGAGCCACTAGGGCAGCGCTAAAGACCCAAATACGGCTTTGAAAACACAGGCTGGCAACCCCTGTGATAAACAGGCCATTCCTTTCGGTAAAAGCAAAGGCAAAAGAGTAAGGCAAAGACAACGAAAAGCGAATTGTGTTTTTCCGTTGGTGTTTTTCAATGACAAAAAGTCAAGGACAAAAATCGCCATTGTTTTTTTAGTTTGTTTTTCAATGAAAGGGAAAAAAAATGTCAGAGAAAAAATGTCTTTATTCTGTTTGTGGTTTTCAATGACAAAAAGTAAAATTAAATGACAAAAAACAAACTTATATTTATATTTTCATTTATTTATTTTTTATATATTTGTGAATTTTGTGTTTCCTGTGATTCCATAGGGTGTGGTCAAGATTGCGCATAGGAGGCGCTGTTCAAAAACATACCCATTTTTCTGACGAGGGGATATGGCGTCATCACGTCTGCATCCTAGCAACCGAAAAGAGGGCGCAGAAAAGCAAAAGGAAGCTAATTGCTAAGTGCTTCACTCGTAATGTAAACATGACACTCGCTTTGATATCACGCTCTTAAAAACCTTTCTCTTGTTCCAGGGCGAATACAACTATTAAGGAAAAAGTGACCCACGCGTGTCGAGACTTAAAACGAATTCTAGCTGCGGTTCCTCGCTTGCTCCAAGCGTAAGCATTAGCTGCACTTTACGATTGTCGGTATTTTGGGATATGTATACTACGTTTGGTGTACAAGGTTATAAGTGAAAGAGATGCTCAATATTGAAATAGCTGCTTATGTCATCTGGAGTTGGCTCATGATGTAGTTAGGGTAACGGTCGCCACACTACGGGGCTGAGAAGTGGTGGGACTCCTGAGGCTCGATGACCACTTGACTACAGACCCCCACACTTGGCCTGACATGTTTAGCCTGATGGCGAATTGCTGCAACTGGCTGAAACGCTGGCGACAGCCGGCCAGGTAAGTCATTTTTTCCTTGGAATTGTCTACAGCAGGGCTAGCAGTGTTTAAAAACAACGAAAATTTGTTTTGGGGGGGCGGTTTCCCCAGCGATGGTAAGGGCCTTATAGATAGCCGATGTCATCAACCTCCATAGTATTGCAGTACAATATACACTTTGTCCTCATATATATAGTGTATTTAAAAACCGAATTACATATTAAATGAAAACTGGTAAACAAATTCACTGCTTTAAATATACAATATTAATATTAGGGCTGCAGCTATTGAATATTTTAGTAATTGACTGAAAATTCTATCGATTAATCGAATATTTTTATTTTTAATTTTTATTTTTTTTAGGTAAAGAGCAATTATAAATATACATGAGAAAAAAACACATTTCATCCAATATTGAACAATTTTCAGTCAATCACTGTCTTTATTTTCGATGTACATTGTTGAAAACAGCCAACAATTGCATCTCGAATGTGACTAGAAAAAAAAATCACTGCTTTCACTCAAAAAACTTATAGATCTTATATAAAAAAAAAAACAACAACAACATATTTCTTGCCTAAAAATGTAATTACGCTTGATAACAAACATCACTTAAAAGCTAGGTGTTTTTCCCCACGTGTTTCAATTGAATTTTCATTTGTGTCAAGCTATTTTTAAGTTCTAGTTAAGTTTTAAGTTAGTCTAAACTCTAAGTACTGATAGGATTTTAAGTTTTTGCAGTGTTCAAAATAAATGTATGATACCTGCTGACTGTATTGGAGCACATTAGGGACCAGTGCTACTTGGTGTTTTATTCAGCAATGACTACTGAGCTAAAACTGACAGTTTGATTTATTATGTTTTAACTTTACACCCTCATCACTCTACAGCGCTATGTTTTTACAGATTAAATAAAGCTTGTATGGAAAGACACATTAGCCACGTATCGACAGTGGTCATAATCAATAGAAACCTAGCCCTCCAAAGGGCTAACGTTACGTGAGCGAGTGACTGTAACGTTATATTTATTAGCCCTTAGAAGTCTACTGCTTAAAGATGGCAGCTGTTTACTAACGCCGTTCAGATGCGGCCGAGTATGTCATTTCGCATGTAGTTCTAAATGCATGTCTATGGATATCTATGAGACGCATCGGACACTACCTGCTACCACACTAGCATCACGCGGGCGTAGTTTTTAGCAACGTCGGCATAGTTTGTAGCGGCTGTCTGCTTCAGTAAAGTTTTTTTTTTATTTTTTATTTTTTTTATTGCTTCTCCCTCTACGCACGTGACGTCAGCGCGTTGGCCCACATTAAAAGTAGTCCGGGCAAAAAGTGATGCTTAGAGCTGGCAAAATTAAACCATTCCTTGAGGTAAATTAAATTACTCGGATCAGTTTTTTAACTCGAGTTGCTCGAGTATTCGTTTCAGCTCTAATTAATATACAAAATTACTGTACAACTGAACTAACTGCAGATAGCCTAGTTATAATGGAACGGTTAACGTGAAGAAAAAAATGCATTTTCCACTCCAAATCAGTTTCGTACAGATTTACAGATTTCTAACAGATTCAAATAACAGATTGCAACACATTTTGGCTTTAATATGCATCAAGAATCAGGTTGATTACATCTTAACATTTGCATAATTTTTTTATAATGAGTCAATACAAATATAATGTGTATAGCTATATTAAAAAAAATAAAAAACACAATTTCTTTCCAGTTTTAAAATTTCCCTCCCTGTTCACGTTTTGATTTAAGTACAGGACAGTATTTTTTCTGTCAAAGTTTATACACAATAAGGAACTTTTTTATAAAAAAAGAAAAAAAAAGTGTCATACAAATATAACAAATTCCTTAGCATGTCTAATATGACCAAGAAAAGCGTTCACATTTCCGCATTTAAATTTTCACCAACACCAGTTGGTAACAAGGGTCCATTACTTCTACTCATCCATTTAAATCTCTTGTATTTAACTGAAATTCTTTGACGGTTTGGGCCACTTGAGAAAATCATATTTCAGTTCATTCATTCATTCATTCATTCATGTTATGGTACTATAGTCTGCCATTAGATATATGCTAAGGTTTGAGAATTTTAATTGAATTTTATTATTATTATTATTTATTATTATTTTTTTTTAATCTTCACTGGTTTACAATTGTGCTCGTAGTTCAGAGTGGTGTGGAACAGCACTTCATCAGCCAAGTCTTTTTTCCAATGTTTTTTTTTCCTCTCGGAAAATAAGAAAAAACACAGCAAATTCTGCGAATTAGAAGAGTCAATTTTTCTGGAATACCATGACCCAGATGGTTGAGTCCCTACACTGACAAAAATAAGCATGTAATTTTTTTTTTTTTTTTTTTTTTTTTTTTTTTTTTTTTTTTTTTTTTTTTTTTTTTAATATTGTGACAGGGTGTGGAAAAAAATCTTGGGCTTCTCTTCTTGGAGTGCTCTTCTCTATGATACATTGATTTTGTGGTGTATCCAGCAATGGGGAAGCATAATAATGTAATGGGTAAACATTTGCGCACAACCCACGTGGTAAATGTGAAGCTTCTGAGCCTGTGGATTTAGTCAGAAATCCTTATCTAATCCTACACTTGGGTCTGTTGAGCAAGTCTCTCCCCTTTGACACCTCAGGGCAAGGTGTTTGTAACACAGAAAGTAAAGGGTTATATGGTCGTAGGTATTGAGTACTCATTATATTGGTTTTCCTTGTGTTCCCATCTTGAGGCTGCTCTGCTGAAAGTCATCTGGCTGTAGTGGACTGTTAGATGGATTATTAGATGGATTAAGCGCTTGATGTCTGTTCATCCCAAGTGTCAAAGTTAAGTATGTAGAAAGGAAACTCATGCATGTAGGTCGTATGTGATTACCATCAGCTTGGGTACATCCCGACTGTCTTCTGTTGACTATGAATGTGTCCTGTTCATCTTTGCCACTTCACGAGCACATTACATTAGCATTACAGAGCTATAAATAAATAAATAATAATAATAATTGTTATCACTAATGGTGTATTCAATTTAAAATTTTGAATGGATAATTGTATGAAACTTATTAGGTCATTCAGTCCAAACAACCCATTTCAATGTTTATATCACTGGCTTATCTACCTTACGACATGATATTTAAGTGCTGGAATGAACTTCTCTGAGTGTCTTGCTGACGAGTTGAAATATACTGTATATGTGAGTGTGTTAAGACTCGAAATATTCATATTCATTTTCCTATCCTGCAGAAAAGTAACTTTGGTAATGGTTGGACTGGATAACGCAGGAAAGACTGCCACAGTACGAGGAATCCAAGGAGGTTTGGACATTGTTTCCTCTGCATTTCAGTCTTTGCTAAAATTTGTCATTATTGACCTCTGACTTTGTTTTGCAGACAATCCCCAGGATGTTGCCCCAACTGTGGGTTTTTCAAAGGTTGACTTGAATCAGGGAAAATTTGAGGTCACAATCTTTGATCTGGGTGGTGGGAAGAGGATCCGCGGTATTTGGAAAAATTACTACTCAGAGTCACACGGTGTGGTATTTGTGGTAGACTCCAGCGATGTGCAGCGGATTCAAGAGACACGGGAGACAATGGCAGAGGTTCTGCAGCACCCACGCATCGCTGGGAAACCAGTGCTTGTGTGAGTACAATGGAATTTAAGATGTTTTTCGGTTGTATATAAAAATCTCATTCTTGCAGGGATTTTCATGCTTAAAATTAGGGTAGCTGTGGTACAATTGTGATCATTTGATCATTGTTACACCAATAACAATCACCCAAATATTTTGGATTGTATTTTCTTACAGGTGCTTATCATTCCGGAAAAGCTCTTTATCCAATGTTTAAAAACGGTGATCAATCATCACTAAATTTAAATATGGATGTAAACCTTTTCTAATAGGTGTTCTTCATAAGAAAAGAAAGTGAAAAAGTTGGCTCTAAAACTCTATTATCAATAAAATGTAAGTGTGCGTGTAACCACTTCAAGCTCTGAAAATATCACTCAAAAATTTTCAGATTTTAATGGACATAAACATTTTCTTTTAGGCAATCGTCATTGTGGAAAAGAGTCTAATGTCAGAAAATGGTTGTCTATTGTCACTACTCCATTCAAACCTCAGCTAATATCACAATAATTGTTAAAGATTTAGGATTTTTCATGGACTTTAAAGAGTCCATCACTGTGTCGCAAGTTTATATAAAACTGGACTCAATCCCTCCCTGCTCTGCTGGCTCATCACCACCACATCCCACTTTATCCACACTTGCCGTCTGCATCTAGGAGATAAAGGCATGGATGAAAAAAAATGTCCTCCAACTAAACGGCTCCAAAATAGAAGATATCCTCATCGACACCCCACACCAGGTCAAATTATTCTCCATAACAAGCATCACCTTTTTTGGCCAGGACATCCCATTGTCACCTGTTGTCACCAACGTAGGTGTTAGAATGGACTCCTACCTCAATGAAGAGGCCCACATCAAACATATCTGTAAAACATCCCTTCATCTCAGAAACATTGCAAACTCTCCCCCACCCTGTCTCTGCCAGATGCCGAAAAGTTGGTCCATGCCTTTTCTCCTCCAGGCTCAACTCCTGCAATGCCCTTATCATCGGGATCCCTAGAAAGAGCATTCGAAAGTGCCAATACATACAAAACACTGCTGTTAGGATCATGATGAGAGTGCGCAAATATGACCACATCACACCCATCCTCCACTCATTGCACTGTCTCCCCATCTACTCCTGGATCGAATACAAAATCTCCCTGCTAACCTTCTGATGTACCCAGGGAAATGCACCCCCCTACCTCAAGGAACTGGTCAAACTTCAGCACTCTACCCGTAGCCTCCGCTCCACAAATACCAACCTCCTCAAACCCACCAAAATGAACCTCCACTTAATGGGAGACCTTTTGCTCTGTCGCCCCCAAACTGTGGAATGCACTCCCCATAACCTTGAGAGCACCACAGTCAATTGAGTCTTTCAAGAGCGGACTTAAAACACACCTCTTCAGCAAGGTGTTTTAGCAGCCTACTAAACTGGATTTTAATGAACTTTTTCTGTGTGTGTGTATTTACGTGTTGTTTTTATAAATTGTAGCACTTTGAGATCTTTTTTTTTTTTTTTTTTTAATCAGGCATGAAAATCTCTCACCTTTCGGCGAAATTCGCCGTTTTGAAGTAAAAAAGGGCGACCTACGTGAATTGCGTAGATCCGAGGAGAAATTCTTTTTTGGGGGGCGGGGGTCAGGAGATTTAATTTAATTATTACTATTATTATTATTATCATCATGTGATTAACTTAGTACGGAAACTGAGCAACTCAGAAATCGGTCCTTTAAAACGGTGACACTTGGACAGTCAGCAAATCCTTCCAGATGCTTCACTGACGAGAACCAATCATCGGCCCAAACTGCGTTCCATTATTCCAATCGCGCGCACTATTTACGTGTACAGGGAGTGCTAGGAGAGCCTTTGGTTGCATTGCAAAGCTGCTAAAACAAAAAGCAGGCCTTATCCACACACACTTGCCTGTATTTGCCAGCAGATTGAGTTTGGTGAGTAAGGGTTTCAATCGTTTTCATATTTTGCGATATAATAAAGTTACTGCTATTCGTTGCAGCTTGCGTTGGACACTGCTAGAGCTAGGCAAATCTCCCGTGAAAAAATAGCTCCCGTTAAATTGGCGTCAAGCTTGTGTATTTAGCGGTAATATAAATGAAAAAACGCACTGTTGAGCCAAATTAATCGGCCTGCTCTCGGATGGAGGGCGCCTCGCATCGCTCCCGTCGTCCGCCTGAGACGTGTTATTTTTGATTGATTGAGATGACGGCCGGTGTCGGCACAACGCCGGCCCGACGAGTGGCGGGAATGATTCTTGCTTCTTAAAGCTTTTCAGAAATACAATGATCCCTCGTTTTTCGCGGTTAATGGGGACCAGAACCCGCCGCAATAAGTGAAAACCGCGAAGTAGTGCCCCCCCATAATTTTTTTGCGCGTGTTAAATGCATTTATTCAGATTTTACATTGGGAGAAGATACATATATAAGACATGTTTTTTCACTTTTTCCCCCCAAAGTATCATTTATAAATGTTTTTTAAGCACTTAGAAATGTAAGAATTACATGTTTTAAACATGTTACTGCCCCACTGAATTATTTTTAAAGAACAATAAAATAGTAAGAAAATGCTTGGCTTTATTAAATGCTTCATAGTGAGTCTACTCAAACCCTCTGAGGCAGCTCACTTTGTTAAACGATGATGGACACATGTGCAAACTTTTTCTATGATAGAATTTTTTTTTTTAAGAGCTCAATATTTTGTTGGGTTGTACAGTGTACTGGAACATATTTCCTCCAAACCCTTCTCACCTTTTTAACCCCTGACCCATTTTCATGCCTGTTTAATGTAAAGTGTGTTTATAAATAAAATTCATTATTATTACTATTATTATTATCTGATTAAAGCATATAAGGATAGTATTTCTTTTAAAAACCTAAATACTTGAAAGGTGGAAAAGCGCTATATAAGTATAACACCATTTACCATTTACAAATCTAACTGCAGATAATACTATTAATTAGAGCTGGGCATCTCTGGGCACCTAACGATCCGATTACGATTACGATTCAGAGGCTCCGATTCGATTATAAAACGATTATTGATGCACCCTCCTCCTTTTTTTTTTTTTTTTTTTTTTTTTTTTAATGTTTTGCGCATTAGTTCCAAAATTGTTCAAAAATACTCTCAGGCTAAACCACACTACTATTTCAGTATCAAGTTAACATATAGCAGTAAACAAATATACAAAAATAACATTAAATAAAAAAACTCCAGTCCCCATTCTGTATCAGCAGCTTTAAACTACATTCAATTAATTTAATGTTGTGAATCAACCGTTAAATTTGTTAAAATTGCTCCCGTTATTCCATAATTTCCCTTTTGTCTACTTTCGACATGTGAAAGTTTTTAAATTATTTTAAAGATAGGTTCAAGTCAATATTTTACCGATTTAGGAGTATTTTAGATAAAAAGTTAATTAGGTTTGCTTGGAAGGTTCGCTACAACAGCCTTGCAGGGAAGTGTACTGCTTTAAGATGGCGGCCGTTTATAACGCCCGCATCTAGCTTTTTGTAGATGTGCTGCTAACACTACCAAATCTATATTGCATCTAGTCCTATATAAATGATATCCACCGTAACATTATATGGATGTACTTGTAGCAGCTTTTCGGCAGCAGTCAGGTATGTTGTTGTGTTTTTTTATCTCGTTGCATGAGTTGAGCCAGAGCCGTGAGTTGAGCATTGGCATTACCCGAGGGGCCGGGTAATGGGAAGCATGATGTTTAGCTACTCTCGCTCCATTCCGTCCCGAAGACCGCGCGGCGCGCTGAGTGTTGTGTACTTCCGCTTTACTTCGCATATTTCAATAATCGGAATTTGGATGTTTGTGAATCGTTCTCGAATCTTCCACGGCCGAATCGCGAATAATCTAAGAATCGGAAATTTTGCACACCTCTGCTATTAATTTATAGACAAGTTTCTGTTAATAATACCGGTAATTAAAAAAAAAAAATTATATACCGTATTTTTCAGACTATAAGTCGCACCTGAGTATAAGTCGCACCAGTCATAAAATGCCCAACGAAGAGGTAAAAAACATATAAGTCGCACCGGAGTATAAGTCGCATTTTGGGGGGAAATTTACTTGATAAAATCCAACACATAGAACAGATATTATTTAAAATAAATATTATTTAAAATAAAAATACAATAGAGAAAAAAACATGCTGAATAAGTGTACGGTTACATGATGCATGAACAACGAAATGCGAACGTGACCAGCAGAGGTTGCGCTAGACTTTTTCGTTGTCTGTCATTTTGACTGACAGGGTCATAAAAATCCAGTCATAATCTATTTTTACCAGTCACTTAAATTTTTAAAATGACTATATCTTGATGCAGTCACTTTATGTATATGCACAATAATACAATAATATTTTATAATATAAAGTACCTAACATTAGTGCAGTCATGGATTACAGTAAGCAGGCCAGTGCTGTGTTTCCATATATATTTTTATTATGTATATACAGGATATATATATATATATATCCCCCCCAAGTGGGTCCATGATCCTAATACATTTAATAATAATAATAAAAATATTATATAATTCCATTATATATATATATATTTTTAATTATTATTATTATTATTATTAAATAAAACTGCACGTTGATACGACACATGAAGGCATCTTTTTTTTTTTTTTTTTTTTTTTTTTTAAAATCGTTAGAAAGCTGTATGGACTTACAATCCGCTAGCTTGTTGTTTCCTGTTGTCTTCCGAAATACATCTGGGTGACGGCGCGTCAAGTGTTCGTCCATAGCCGACGTGCTATCGTGGTATGCGAGCTTAGCTTAGCAAAAAGAGTACACACAGTGGTGGCACCCGCCATATTTTCCTTGAAATAATTTCAGGCTCTGGCTAGTCTGGTCCGCTTTTTTGGCTTTATGCCGCTTTCACCATGTTACCAATTCTGCCCTTCTTGGTAATTGGCGGTGTTTTAACTGCTCGCCGCAGTGAGGAGTGCACCGGCGATTCACTTGATTCGTTGTCATCCTTCATCCTCCAGTGCATCAGTCCCTCTTTTTTCACCTCTTTAATCACACCATCGTCGTTTTGGGGCTTTTTGAAGAAACTTCGGACACTCAGTTGCCTTGACATTTTTCCGAGTAAGGCCAACGACGTCACGCATCAAGAGAGACAATAGCTAATTAATATGCTGATTCGCCACCCTGTGGTCTGGGGTGTGAATTGCAACCTGTCAAAATGACGGATGGACTTCAGTTTTTTCCGTCACCGTTTTAAAAAACCGGTCAACGACGGAAAATATTCGGTTAACGCGACCCCTGGTGACCAGTAAGTTAATGTAACAAATCTATTAAGAGTTATTCAAATAACTATAGCGTAAAGAACATGCTAACAAGTTTACCAAACCATCAGTGTCACTCCAAACACCAAAATAACATGTGAAATGATATAAAAATGTGTCAATAATTTCACACACAAGTCGCTCCAGAGTATAAGTCGCACCCCCAGCCAAACTATGAAAAAAAACTACGACTTATAGTCCGAAAAATACGGTAGACAAGTTTCCGAGGTACTTCTGCTTTACTTCCGCATTTCTGCTCGCTACTTCCGTTTTGAATTGCACATCAAAATCCCTCAAAAAAGACAATTTTGAAATGCCGCATCCATCTTCCATGATCCCGACATGGGAGGACAACATGAAGAAATGGCTAAGAGTCGCCACAACTAAAATAGTTTTGTATTTTATTGGTTTCATGGCAGTGGATGGAAACACAATCAGGGACCTAATAAGCTTCGAAGCGTCGAGTTGAATGTATCCTAATACATGAAAATAGGAATTTTGTGTTCATGAAGGCATATTTTAGTGTGTAGATGTTCTATACATTTAAGTGTATTATTGTCAGGAAACGATGGTCGTTAATGGTATTTGAGAAGCAAACTTTTGTTTGCTGCCACCAAGTGACTGATATAATACTGCAATTGCAGTTTTAAAAAAACGTTTTGTTTGAGACTGGGCAAATAACAGTTTCATGATATCAGAGAAGTTAGAGGTGGCCAGAAGTAGTCAAAGGTGGCCTCCATTTTTAATACAATTAGTGGCATATTGCCAGTTTGTAATTTTTGTCTCTGCTTCCAGACTCGCCAACAAACAGGATCAGGAAGGAGCACTGGCTGAAGCAGACATCATTGAGAACCTGTCATTAGAGAAGCTTGTTAATGAGAACAAGTGTCTCTGTCAGATTGTAAGTGTTTTTGTATCTGTTCGGTGAAAGATAATAAGAGTGTTGCATTTTAGTGCGAGCTTTGCTTTTTCTTGAAAATAACAACTACCTTTGTTTACCCACCTCGCATACTTTAACTTGGCAGCGCTTTTGAACTGCGTTCTTTTTATTTTCCAGGAGCCGTGCTCTGCGGTCCTGGGTTACGGCAAAAAGGTTGACAAATCCATCAAAAGGGGTTTGAGCTGGCTGCTCAACAATATTGCCAAAGATTATGAGGCCATTACTGAGCGCGTGCAGAAAGACACAGCAGAGCAACGTGCTCAAGAAGAGCAGGATAAGAAAGAAAGGGCAGAAAGAGTCCGGCGAATAAGAGAAGAGAGGTGAGCTGGCCAAGATAAATTATGTATCATGGACTCTTAACCCGGCCAAGAATAGAAGACTATCTGTCCTTGTTTTCGACAACCAAAGTGTAATGAAATCTTTTTTTTTTTTCATCACTTTAGGGTAAACACTTGAACTCATTTGACCCTGGCGTATTACTTTGTGTAACTAACATCCTACCCTAGGATGTTTGTAAGAAAATGCCAAAAGGTTAATAATTTTTTTCCTAGAGAACGGCAAGAGCGGGAGGAGGCAGAACGTGAGGGCAAGCAGCACTGCGAAGAGGAACCTGATGAAGAAAACATGGCCAACCCCTTCCAGCCGATAGAAAATGTCATCAATGAGGTGTGATTCGACCACCGAACATAAAACAAGCCGCAATGTAATTGCCAGTGAAACCTTTCTTCTGTCATAAATTTAATTCAGAGTGGGGATCACGAAAATGTTGGAAAGCAACATGAGCTGCAGGAGTACACAATCAACAGTCTAAAGGCAGACAGCGAGTATGAGGAGAATTATCAAGAGACAGATGAGGCCAGACAAACACCGGACAACTCAAGTAAGTGCATTCGGACACCACGGTGCCATTTATTGTAGAATGGTAAATGTCGCAACATGAGCACCTTGTAGTTGAATGATGAAATAATACGGGATTAACCCTTTAACACCTGAGCCTATTTTCTCCGAATTTGCATGTCTTTGATGTTGCCTTGAAATTTGACTGAAAAAAATGTTTACAATGGCCTGGTTGGGTCGCTTTTTTCAGGACACCATAACCTTCATGTTCAAACTGATGTTTTCTTCACTGACCAATTATAATCAACATTTTGGACCCAAAAAGACAACAAAAACAAATCCCAAAATCTTTTGTGAAAATTTGCAGCATTGATGTCCCATTGACAACCAAACATGCTCGACGAACCGTTTTGAAGCTTGTCAATATTTATTCAACTTATTTCGGATAAACTTTCAACAAAAAAAAAATAAGACTGGATAGTTTTATATTTGACAATTCAACACAAACAGCAGGTATGGTCAAAGGCATTTTTGGCCTTTACACATATTATGGTCAGAACAAGTTACATACAGTAGACCAACAGTGCAAAATAGTGAAAAAAGTATGTATCATCTAACACAAAAAAAGGTTTAGTGGAGCTCTTTGTAAGGTTTGGTATTGTACCCATCACATTATCAAAAGTATTTACATACAATCAAGCTTCTCGAACAAACTCATCCATATACAAATTAAGAAGATTGATAGTGAAAAAAAAATCAAATATTACATAAAAAAAAAAAAAAAAGTATTTTCCAAAATATTGACAATAAACTAGTTCAGTTTTTTCAGGCATGCCACTCAGTTCCCCCTTGAACAAGACAAAGGGCTACGTCATACACTACGTCACACAGCCCACTCCTCAGCCATTTGAGCTGTCAGCCCCGCCGACTCATCCGAAGAAAACAACGACAAATCTGGTCCATCCTCTTCCTCGAGTTGATAAAATAATGCATTAGCTTGAGCTAAATTTAGTTTTCGATCCATTCCACACGTTTCAAAGTCGCTCGCTCAATCCAACCGGTCGTCGCTCACTACCGCGCCTTCCTCTCCTTAGGTGGCGCCTTGCTCGGCAAATTTTTTTTGTTTAAATGCTCACATTACATCCGTCCTTCCTTAGCTCACAATGGCACCTGGGATATGTAGTCTTTCCTGGTGCTTTCTGTTTTGAAAAAGGACAAGAAATGATTGAAATACGGACATAAACACATTGCCCATGCAACGTTTTAATGCTTATTTATGAGAGAAATAAAACTATAAAACTCAAATGACATTATATCTCGTTTTACTTGGTCGATTGACTTAAAATAAAAACGAGCGTGGACCTCAATTTATGCACTTTCAAATGAGACTAACCAGCGACAAGTGGGTGATGTAATTACAGCGTGATGAGGCTTCAAATATGATATCGGTATTTATTAAAGGGTTAAGATGAAGGCAGCGGGCAACTTTAATGGACATTTTCCAAAACTGCATATCTGAGCCACTTGAGAATGGTGGACATGTTTCACTCTTTAAGAAAGGATTAAACAGTCACGCCTAACAATTGGATGTCTTTACTGTTTCTACGATTTTATAGACACAAAGTGTAATGGTTTGAGTAAGTAGTTAAAATAATTTATGCACTTTTATCGAAGGACAACAAATATAAATTCAACTCACACAATATGTATGAACCTGTTTGTCATTACAATGATGCACTGCTGTCTGTATTGCTATGCAAGAAGTGTATTTTAGTGGACAGCCAGTATTTATTTTGTCAATAAGGATTGGCTTTACCATGAATGCCTCAAGTTTTAAATCGTTATTAACACTTCAAGTATAGCTGTTTTCGCGTGGGATATGTCAACACAAATATAACAATAAAAAGGATTAAAAAATATGGTAGTGCTATATTATAAAAAATAAATTAATAAATGGAAAAAAACATTGAAATAAAAAACAATAGATGCTTACACATGGGATGAAAAGTTGAAAAAGAATTTGAAACATCTTTTAAATGCTGCAGAGAGATTTTCCATTATTTCAAATTTATTGTGCTACAATTTTTCAAAGGCATGGCCACTCAGCAAAGCAAGAAAAAGGTGAGAAAATTGTACCTGAAGAGGAAACACCGTGTCGACCCACTAAATACTGAGGAAGGGCAAGGAGAGAGACCAACCCCTCCACCCCTTCCAGGTTTGTCATTTTCAGTTTGCCTGTCCTGTTCTCTAATTACTTTACATCAATGATGTTGGATTTTTTTTTTTGGTGCTAGAAAAACCAGACTTTTGTTGCTAGGAAAAAAAAGTGAACAAACATATGGCGGAAAACACTTAGGTGACCTGAAGTTCTGCTCTGAGACCCCCAATTTGGCCAAATTTCAAAATTGTCCGATATGCACGTGTGATACATCATTGGAAAGCTTTAAATCTCAATTTTCTGGGGGAAGATAAAATTTAAACAGGAGGGCATTTAGAAAATAAATAAAAATTAAACAGCAAAACCCTAACTGGAGTTGGAGCGCATGAGAGAGCAGAATTAAAGACGCCATGATTTTAACGAGATATTATTGCGGACTTACCTTGTTTCGATCCAAAAACTCCATGTAGCATGTAGAGCTGGGAATCTTTGGGCACCTAACGATTCGATTACGATTACGATTCAGAGGCTCCGATTCGATTATAAAACGATCATTGATGCACCCCCCCCTCCTTTTTTATTTTTTATTTATTTATTTTATTTTTTTAATGTTTTGTACATTAGTTCAAAATTGTTCAAAAATACTCTCAGGCTAAACCAAACTACTATTTCAGTATCAAGTTAATATATAGCAGTAAAAAAATATACAAAAATAACAGTAAATAAAAAAACTCCAGTCCCCATTCTGTATCAGCAGCTTTAAACTACATTCAATTAATTTAATGTTGTGAATAAACCGTTAAAGTTGTTAAAATTGCTCCCGTTTCCATAATTTCCCTTTTGTTTACTTTCGACATGTGAAAGTTTTAAAACTATTTTAAAGATAGATTCACGTCAATATTTTACCGATTTAGGAGTATTTTAGATAAAAAGTTAATTAGATTTGCTTGGAAGGTTCGCTACAACAGCCTTGCAGGGAAGTGTACTGCTTTAAGATGGCGGCCGTTTACTAACGCTTGCATCTAGCTTTTTGTAGCTGTGCTGCTAACGGTACCGAAGCTACATTGCATCTAGTCCTATATAAATGATATCTATCGTAACATTATGTGGATGTACTTTGTAGCAGCTTTTCGGCAGCAGTCAGGTATGTTGTTGTGTTTTTTTTTATCTCTTGGCATGAGTTGAGCTAGAGCCGTGAGTTGAGCATTGGCATTACCCGAGGGGCCGGGTAATGAGAAGCATGATGTTTAGCTACTCTCGCTCTGTTCCTCATTGTCCCGAAGTCTGCGCGGTGCGCTGAGTGTGTTGTACTTCCGCTTTACTTGGCATATTTCAATAATCAGAATTTGGATATTTGTGAATTGTTCTCGAATCTTCCACGGCCGAATCGCGAATAATCTAAGAATCGGAAACTTTGCACACCTCTAGTAGCATGTATCACCGAGTGTCAACACAGCTGTGAATGGCCACAGCCGGATTTTGGGGGGATTTTATGGGTGAAACATGGTAATATAACAAGGGTCACTATGCAGAAATCGCAGACATCAAGGAGTGGTTGAGATTTTCTGTTTTATATATTTACCCTTTAAAATGTTTTTTCCCCCCCAATTTTTCTTTGTTTGGATCGATTATTTATCATCTAACATTTCAGGGCGAATGCGACAGTAACAAAAAAAAAATACAACTAAGCGATAGTTATGAGGTAGTTACTGTGACTTATTTAGAGACACCATTTTTTTCATTGTCATGTAATTTGTTTAAAAGTTTAAAATATGCGAGTGAATAATTTTTTAAAGTCTTTTTTTTTTTTTTTTTTAACAAAGTATTAGACATCAATTAATGATTCTATGCTAAAAATGACAGATATTTTGAATATTAAATATAATTACTTTTTTTTATTGCTGGGTTGAAACAAAAGCGGTTGCGCGACGTCTGTAAACAGGGGTTTCCAGGGTAAAACGGACAAATTAAAAATAGTTCAGGCTTAATGCTCCATGAATCTGCTATAGCAGCATATAGACATTTTGTTCTATCGAACACAACTGTTCTTTTGGCTTAAAATACAGCAGTTTATTTTAAAGAGGAGTGCAAGAGCAGAAACTGCTTTTTCAGTCTTGTCTGTGTTTTCCGCCATATAAAATGTCACATTTTATACCGTCAAGTATTATCAATTGTTAAAGATCTTTTGTATATACAGTGAAGAAAATAGTATTTGAACACTCTGCTGTTTTGCATGTTCTCCCACTTAGAAATCATGGACGGGTCTGAAATTTTCACCGTAGGTGCATGTCCACTGTGTGAGAGATAATCTAAAAAGAAAAATCCAGAAATCACAATGAATGATTTTTTAAAACGATTTATTTGTGTGATACAGCTGCAAATAAGTATTTGAACATCTAAAAAAACAAATGTTATTATTTGGTACAGTAACCTTTGTTTGCATTTACAGAGGTCAAACATTTCCTGTAGTTTTTCACCAGGTTTGCACACACTGCAGGATAGGCCTGAACGATATTGGAAAAAACTATTGCTGCGATTTTTTTGGGGTTTGCGATATATTGAGATATTATATTGCGATATTAAAAAAAATTTATAGATTTTTTTTTCAAGAAATTTTCACAAGATGACTTAAATAGCTGTTTGGAAAGACTTTAGATGACTCACCATCACCACAGTGTACAGTCATCCCTTGTTTTTCGCGGTTAATGGGGACCAGAACCCGCCGCGATAAGTGAAAAACCGCGAAGTAGCCCACCTCCCCCATTTTTTTTTTTTTTTTTGTGTGTGTGTTTTTTGTGCCAAATGTATTTATTCAGATTTAGCATTGGAAAGAGATAAATATAAGACATGTTTTTTTCTCACTTTTCCCCCCAAAGTGATTTAAAAAATGTATATAAATAAATGGTTTTTAAGCACTTCAAATGTCATAATTATGATAAGTTTTAAACATAACTGTCCAACCAAATCATTTTTGAACAAGAATAAAGTACTGTAGCAGATAAATGCTTGGCTTTATTAAATGCTTCTGTTTATCTACTTTAGCTGTGACCGTTGAAGTGACATGTAGAAATTTCAAACTCCTCATGATCACTTCTGGCATTTAAATGTCTCCAACGTCCCCACAGTACACACATTCATTCCAGCGCGGCTTCCTTACAACTGTTTAACAAGTTAAACGATGATTGACAGATGCCCGTGTGAAGTCTGCTTCTTTGGCCAGATCAAAGCCATCGTTGTGCCGCAGTGACTGAGAGGATCAAAAGGCTGGGAGAGGGAGGGTAGGAGGCTGTGCGCAGACCAGAAAGTGAGGCGTATGTGGATAAAAAAAAAAGAACACCTATCGCACGTGCTTGCGATTGGACTATTGCGCACACGCACATCGCGATGGCGATGTTTAAACGATATATCGTTCAGGCTTACTGCAGGAGGTATCTTGGCCCACCCATTAGTCAGGTTTCTGGGCTGTCACTGAGAAACACGGACTTTGAGCTCCATCGAAAGGTTTTCTATCGGGTTTAGGTCTGGAGAGGCCATGCTAGAACCTTGTTATGCTTCATATGGAGCTACTCCTTGGTTTTCCTGGCTGTGTGCTTTGGGTCATTGTCATGTAGGAAGGCCCAGGCATGACACATCTTCAATGCACTGACTGAAGTAAATAGGTTGTTCCCCAAAATCTCACAATAGACCCTACCCACCGACGTCACAAAATCACGTGATCGCTGTATTGTTCCGCCCCCTTGTCCGTCATTTTGTGTCTGTATTATCAATGGTCTCAATTGATCGAGCAATTTATAATGCATTTCATGGAAGACCCGGTGCTTTCGGATGCCGTAAACTCACTTGATGCGTTGCATAAAAGGCGTTATGTGGAAAAGCTTCAGTTTATCCATTCGCCAGGTCCATATTTGATGCCTAAATCGATGTTTTTCGACCCGCTGTCTGCGCCGTATTTGCCAGACATCTGCTAGCTACCCTAATATTTAAAACTATCTTGTCCACACAAAATCAGCCTATTCTCACGAAAGTTTGAAAAACTTTAAGAGCTTGGAGGCTTATAAATACTTCGTTGCTGGTTGGGTGAAACAGGTCCTCATCCACGAAAATTCTTGTGCTTGGAAAGGTGAGTTACGAAATTTTCAATTCAAAATCTTTTGTTCTTGCTAACATCCACTGTCAAGTCTAATGTATTTCATGTCATTTGTCAATGGAGCTAGGGCTTTTAATGTTTATATGGTTTAGCGATAGCACTCTCACTACATACATACGTGTATGTTGTCAGCGATTAGCCTAGCAATGATCTTAATTGTGGTTGTCAGCCCAAAACCCTCTAAATATATATTAAATGCATCTTACCAGATATAAAATGACTACTACATAATCTGTGGTAATCGTTTGGAGCCCAGTTTTCTCGTCGAATTGCAGCAGCCCATCTCGCTCTCTCCTCTCCGGGTCTCTCGGAATCCGGTAGAACTTCAAGTCTCTCCGTCTATCTTCTCTGTTATTGCAACCGACCGCCACACACGCCTTCACCATTTTGATTATTAATGTTAACGAGCAGAAAAACACGCCGTAAATAGGAGGAATGTACGTAGCCGTAACGGGTAAACACGATGTGTTGACGGACAATTGGGCGGCACCAGTCAGGAGGGCGGAGTTGTGACGTCACGTGGGTAGGGTCTATACATGGCTCCAGTCATCTTCTCTTTAATACAGTGCAATCGTCTTGTCCCATGCGCAGAAAAACACACCCAAAGCATGATGCTACCACCCCCATGCTTCACAGTAGGGATGGTGTTCTTCAGATAGTACTCATCATTCTTCTTCCTCTAAACACAGTTAGTGGAATTATGACCAAAACGTTCTATTTTACTGTCATATGACAACAAAACATGCTCCCATGACTCCTCTGCATCAGCCAAATGGTCATAGGCAAACTTAGGACATGTGCTGGTTTAAGCAGGGGAACCTTCTGTGCCATGCATGATTTCAAACCATGATGTCAAGTGTATTACCAACAGTAACCTTGGAAACGGTGGCCCCAGCTCTTTTGAGGTCATTGACCAACTTATTTGCAGCTGTATCATACAAATAATTTGTTAAAAAATCATGCTTTGTGATTTCTGGATTTTTCTTTTTAGATTATCTCTCTCACAGTGGACATACACCTACATTTAAAATTTTAGACTCCTTGATTTCTAAGTGGGAGAACTTGCAAAATAGGGTGTTCAAATTCCCTTTTTCTTCACTGTACATTATACAATGGTGCCTTTAGCGAAGCTTTGATTTGTCTGTACGCTCGAAACACAAACAAAACAGCCATGTGGCAAATAGTTTTTCACTACTGAAATGAAATGTCATTAATCCTTTCCAAGAATAAAAACAACAATTGTTTCCTTTATTAGCATAAATAGCACACAGCACACAGTACCTTTGTTAAAATGAGAAATGTAACCCCCCCAGTGTGAATTGCGGGCTTACGCTGTTGAATGAATGGCAGAATGGTTAAATGCCAATTAATTGTAGCTTCTGTCATCTACAGTAATAGAGGACCTGTCACTTGTCACTGCCATCATGAAGAGTGGAACACAAATTATTATACAATAGTTGTATGAATGTACATTTTTATGTAGGTTAGGATGCAATTGGGAACTGCGTGACAATCGCACAACACACACACACTAATGTGCCGCTAATGTTCTCCTGGCTTTTTTCTATTTTAGTTGGATGGGCCTCACCAAAAGTTTCTAGGCTGCCTAAACTAGAGCCTCTTTGGGACTCAAAGCCCTCTGGTAAAAACAGCCGTGCTTAGACTCAAATTCATTGCTTCTATGTAATACAACTTCCATCTAATCTCATGCTTGCAAACTTTGAATGATTTCATTTTCATTCTTCCTCATTCACTAATGCTGAGAAGTGTTTTCTCTTCAGAATAATAATTGGAGGGCTGTTGTTGTCATTTTAGGCAACATTTCAGTTTGGCACTGCAGAGGAAACACTGAAGCCGTGCTTTAACTCTTAATCATCGACAGCGTTGAGTTTGATCATCTCTAACAACTTGTTGGTCTTAACAACCATCCGTCCATCTCCATACCGCATGTTCTTATCCCATTCTCAGTTTCCATTCTCAGTTTGCATGGATTTACTTCAGAATGAACTGGCTGCGTAGTAATTTAGCAAAACCCTCTCTTCCGCTCCACAGAGTTTCACAGGAAGCCACTCCCACCTGTTGCAAACAAGCCACAACCTAACAGTGATACCCATGATGTGGTTTTTTAACTTAATTTACTGATTGAGCCTCCTCAATCATGGCTCTCCCCTTTTGCTTTCTGTCCAAAGCAAGCGGAGTTTAAACAGCACTCTGGATCACGTCTGGGAAAGGACAGCCTGCGAGCATGGAAGTGCAACATAAAAGACAAAGGAGCATCACGGAGAAGGATTCTCTATTAAGCCGCCATACAACTGTGGTTTCACAGACCACAAAAAAACACACGTTTACTATACAAATGTTTTTACCATGTTTTTACTTTATGTTGTTATTAAACAAATGAACACAGCCGTAATTGTATCTTTTTTTTTTCTTTTTAAAGAAACATTTGACATGAAACTGCCAAAGGTGACATTATTTTCTAAAAACTAGAAAATCGGGTTTGACAGGGAAAAAAGTAGGTGCTTTATTATTTTATTCTGCAACATGATGTAGCTATTGTTGCAGCCAAATAATTTCTGTAACTCCAAGAGCCACAGAACTACTCGGGATGCTGTTTGTTTGCCTGCTGATTATTATCGGCCAATTTCTGTGTGAATGGCGGTCACTGATCCATGCCTTTATTGACGATCAAATTACCAATAACAGCCTTCTTTTGGGTAAGCCTGCACGTTGTTGTTTAAGGATATTAAGCTGGCACAAACTGCAGCCACTGATCCTACAGTCTACTCCAAGAATGCGTTACTGTTAGAACGGCAGCTCCTGATTCAAAGAAACATGTCAGCTCTATGGAATTTTTACAATGTCTTTGAGTTTCATGGTAAATTTGCCGCTAATACACACATCATGAAAAGATACCCTAAGACAAGAGGATAAATGAATAAACCAATAGTACTGAAACATGATAATTCAATGCCAGCCATCCCAGTTGAAATTGTTTTTGATATCAAAATACAGTAATATTTCAAGAGTGCAATGGAAACACTTTATTATTTGCCATTTAAAAAATTCATACGCCAAAATGTGATGTGATTTCACGAGATTTACAAAGCTTTGGAAAAACAATCTTTAATGGAAACATTCTTAACCAGTGCTTTTCAAAAAAATGTTATTATTACTTTTTTTTGGGGGGGGGGGGACGGAAACGCAGTGATTGGCAGCCAGTGAGTTATAATAAATAAGAAGAATATAGGTGCTGTATCTGTTCCCACTACCTCATCCTTAGATTATCAGTGTGTCAAAATATTGAGACAGCTCGGTGGGGAAGTGACACTTCTGGTCAGAGGCTTGCATTGACACCTGCAGTGCCCTTTGCACCAGACAAGATTTTCCCTCCCATAAATTGAAAAGCATCTTTCCAGTCTTGACATTTCATGGCTGCTCAGGGTTATGAAACTTCCTGTCAAGCACTCATGCATTGATACAAAATTCACCTTCAAAACCTGCTGATGCAGCACGTTCGTTGCCTTCTGAGGGTTCAGTTCCTGAGATGCATCATGTCGAATGGGTTCAAGCGCATTTCATGTCTGTCCAACAGCCTTCAGAGTTGTTGATGGAAAATCAGTACAATAATGTCAATATCCATTCATTCTTAAATAGGTGTATGATACTTGCTGACTTGCTTGGAATTGAGTAATGGCTGATTAGACTGTTGAGTATGTTTGTAGTTAGGGAGATAGTTCACTCCGTTAATACTATTAAATCATCTTTAAGTTGTCTCATGGCTCTTATAGATTTAATTCAAGTAATTTTGATTCTTGTTT
Organism: Corythoichthys intestinalis; assembly: GCF_030265065.1. Lineage (NCBI taxonomy): Eukaryota > Metazoa > Chordata > Actinopteri > Syngnathiformes > Syngnathidae > Corythoichthys > Corythoichthys intestinalis. The sequence continues at coordinate 57,773,169 of NC_080396.1, forward strand.
GAACCCCTAGATTAATATTTGTTATGCTCTCCTTGGCAGTGACCTTTATTGGTCAATTACCTAGGTGGGTCGGCTATCGACAGCCATTTCCAAATTTGAGTGCGACCATCCAAGGGTTTGGAATGAGTTGTGGGTAGCATCCTGCCTTTCTGATAGTGTGCTGTCCTCTTCCATTTAATGGCACCAAGTAGTAATACAGCTTGTAATGTTACTAAATGATGTGAATCTAAAATAATTATGTGTATACTGTTCCTTAATAATGATGTTAATACAATATCATTTCCAGGTTTCAGTCTGGACTAAAAATGAGTATGACAACATTATTAAAAGCATTCCCATTTCTCCTGAATCTAATAATTTCTCAGTCCTTCAGTGTTGGAAAAAAAAGAGAAAGTCAGCCAAGAGAAAGATCAGCAGAGTTTCGAGTCCACATTTTCTACAAATCCAAGCCAATGGCAGTGGGTCAACTTTCTTTATTACAAAAATGAACTATCATAAATAAACATAATGTACCCCTTGTCAATGTCAAATTCTAAATTTGTGTAATAAATGACAGCGGAGTTTTTATATTATTATATAATATTTATACAAGTGGCAAAATAATTTACAAAGGTGTCAAATTTGCCATCACAACAGTTTTTAGAAGGTGATAAGTTTTCCATCAAGGATCTTAGACTGCTGGACTAAACAAATTCTTTAAAGGGTTTATTTCTACAATCCATCTACTACACAATAAATCATAATTGTTTCTTACCTGCCAGAATCTCTTTGCTGGCCCTCATCTGTTTTTTTGTGATCCTGTTATCATTTTTGTTTTCAAAAAGCAAACAGATCCACCAGCAACATGTTTTCTGCTATTCCATCCTAACTGCTTCCCAACCTTTCTGCCTGTTCGCTCATTTTCAAATTTTATTCACCCTACATATGGACATTTCCAAAACCATCTGTCAGCCCTCCACTTACTAGCTTGACCTCGTCATGCTGTTCTGGCTGAAGCCTGCCACCCTGCCTCTTGTTCCCATAACATCATCCAATCATTTTCCCCCCACTGGCATTGTTCCCACAGTATGCAAAACAAAATCCATAAATGTGATATTTAAAAAAAAAAAGAAAAAAGGTTCATATCCTACTATCTCCAGCATCTCATTTCTTTCAAAAATCTTGGCGAAGACTTGCCTCGCAGCTGTACTCCAACCTGACCTCCAAAATTCTCGATGAACAGTTCCTGTCTTGTTTTCGCCCCCGCCGTTGTACTGAAACGGTACTCATCAAGATCACCAATGACCCCGTCCTGGCAGCTGACCCGGTGTATTCTCCATCCTCCTCCTTGATCTGACAGCAGCTTTCGACACACTAGCTTTTGACACACCATCTTTCTGAAGAGACACCAAAGCGTTGGTGTCACTCGCATACTCCTTCAATGCTTCTGTGTCTTCCAGGTTTGGGCGTCATCCTGTGAACAACATTACTTGGTCCGTATATTTCCATTTACATCCATCCTTCAGCCAACATTGCTGCACTCCTTGCTTTGTTATTTAACACCTACAGTATATTTCTGCAACACTTCTGCATGTTCTCCCCCTTACATCACTACTAAAACTACAACCTCCTCAGAACTCTGCTGCCCATATTTTGACAAGGACACCTTCCATCTACCAAATCACTCTAGTCCTGCGAGAACTCCACTGGCTCCCTGTCCAATACTGTATTCAATACAAAATATTGATTTGCACTTTTAAGGCCATCAATAACCTCACTCCACCTTACCTTTCAGACTTTCTATATATTGCTATCCCCTCCTGCTTTCTCAGGTTTTCATTCTTACGTCCTTCTCACTGTCCCGCCTGCCCAGCTGTCCACTGTGGGGGGGGGGGGGGGGGGGGGGGGCAGAGCATGTTTATCCGCTCTGCTCCTCATCTTTGGTACGCAATACAGTACTTTCTGCCATAAGCAGATTTTTTAGGGGGGGGGGGGGCAGCCCCAGCCCGCTCCCCTGGTCGTTGCATGTAATTGACTTTCCTATATATATATATATATATATATATATATATATAAGTTGTAAAGCAATAAAACTGCAACAAAATTGAATGAAATGGAAAAAAAAAAAACATTTTTATAATGGGTCGAAATTATTTTTTGACAGTCATTTGCTTTGCATACAATAAATATATGTATATGTGACGGAAAACACAGACAAGACTGAAAAAGCAGTTTCTGCTCTTGCACTCCTCTTTAACTGCAGTATTTTAAGCCAAAACAACTGTTGTGCTTGATAGAACAATATGTCTACAGTATATGCTGCCATAGCAGATTCATGGTGCATGAAGCCCCCGAACTATTTTTAATTTGTCTGTTTTACCATGAAAACCCCCGTTTACAGATGTCGCGCAACCGCTTTTGTTTCAACCTAGCCATAAAAAGAAGGTAAGTAATTATATTTATTATTAAAAATGTCTGTCATTTTTAGCTTTGAATCATTAATTGATGTCTAATATTTAGTTTAAAAAAAAATAAAACGACTTTAAAAGATTATTATCTCGCATATTTTAAACTTTTAAACAAATTACATCACAATGAAAAATTTGGCGTCTGCAAAAATGTCACAAAAATAACATTTAAAAGGGTAACTATATGAAAAAGAAAATCTCAACCACTCCTTGATGTCTGCGATTTCAGCATCGCGACCCTTATTATATTACCATGTTTCACCCATAAAATCCCCCCAAAATCCAGCCGTGGCCACTCACAGCTGTGCGTTGACACTCAGTGATACATGCGACACTGAGTTTTTGGATCAAAATAAGGTAAGTACGTGGTAATATCTCGTTAAAGCCATGTCGTCTGTAATTCTGCTCTCGCGTGCTCTCACCTCCAGGTCGGGTTTTGCTGTTTAAAAAACAAACAAAAAAAGCCCTCCTGTTCAAAAATTTTCTTCCCCCAGAAAATAGAGATGTTAAGCTTTCCAGTGATGTATCACACATGCATATCTGACAATTTTGAAATTTGGCCAAATTGGGGGTCTCAGAGCGGAACTTCAGGTCACCTCAGTGTTTTCCGCCATAAATATATGTGTATATATATATTTAAGCCAAAACAACTGTTGTGCTTGATAGAACAATATGTCTACAGTATATGCTGCCATAGCAGATTCATGGTGCATGAAGCCCCCGAACTATTTTTAATTTGTCTGTTTTACCATGAAAACCCCCGTTTACAGATGTCGCGCAACCGCTTTTGTTTCAACCTAGCCATAAAAAGAAGGTAAGTAATTATATTTATTACTCGAAATGTCTGTCATTTTTAGCTTAGAATCATTAATTGATGTCTAATATTTAGTTTAAAAAAAGAAAACGACTTTAAAGAATTATTCACTCGCATATTTTAAACTTTTAAACAAATTACGTCAGAATGAAAAAATTGGCATCTGTAAAAAAGTCACTGATATCTACCTCATAACTATCGCTTAATTGTATTTTTTTTCCCTAACTGTCGCATTTCCCCCAATATTTTAGATGATAAATAATCGATCAAAACAAAGAAGATTTGAAAAAAAAAGTTTAATAAATATAAGTATATGAAAATGAAAATCTCGACTACTCCTTGATGTCTGCGATTTCTGCATCGCGACCCTTGTTATATTGCCATGTTTCACCCATAAAATCCCCCCCAAATCTGGTGTTGGCCATTCACAGCTGTGTCTTGACTCTTGGTGATCCATGCTACATGGAGTTTTTGGACCGAAACAAGGTAAGTACGTGATAATATCTCGTTACAATCGTGGCGTCTTTAATTCTGCTCTCGCGTGCTCTCGCCTCCAGTTAGGGTTTTACTGTTTGAAAAAACTTTTTTTTTAATAATGTCCTCCTGTTCAAAATTTATCTTCACCCAGAAAATTGAGATTTTAAGCTTTCCAATGATGTATCAAACATGCATATAGGACAATTTAGAAATTTGGCCAAATTGGGGTTCTCAGCGCGGAACTTAAGTCACCTGAGTGTTTTGCGCCGTATATATATATATATATATATATATATATATATATATATATATATATATATATATATATATATACATACATACATATTATAAATATTATAAATATTAGAGAAAAAAACAATTATTTTTTTCCTTTGATTGAAAATATTTTTTTCATTGAAGCAACTTTTTTGGGGATTGAATGATTTAGACACAAATGTCCTCATCATAATATTGCCCAAACACGAAAAAGGATTGCTTCAATCAAAGAAAACTTTTCAAGTTTTTCTCAAAAATGTTTTCCCATTCAAAAACTTTTTTCTACGATTGAAAATTTTCTTTTTTTGATTGATGTGATTTTTCTTTTTGAAAATGTATATATTTTTTAAGCAACTTATTTTTTGATTGAATAACAAAGAGAAAAACGTCCTAGCCAAAATGTGGCCCAAACACAAATCAACATTACTTCAATCAAAAAGTTGCTTCAATCAAAAGAAACTTGACTTCAAACCCCCCCCAAAATTAAAAATTAATCAAAGAAAAATAGCTTTCACATACATTTTTTTTTTGTTTGTTTTATAAGTTTCAAATTTAGTTTTCCATTCAAAAACTTTTCTTTGTTTTGATTGAAGAGACTTTTTTTGGTTGAAAAATATATTTTGATTGAAGCTTTTTTTCTGATATATTGAAGCAACTTTTTTTGATCGAATGATAAAGACTATTCTACCTCCAAATCTACCTCCAGGGGATACAATTTTTGACTGGGGTAACTACATTGGCACGACACCGGCGGGCGTACCAAATTCAATGGATGACGATCTTGGCGAAAAGTATTGCCTGAGCAACCTGGTTTAGAATTCCCCTCAAGAATGATGGGAAACAAAAAAACGCTCATTGTTAACATTATTATAAATATTCTTGTGAGTTAATTTTTAGTTAAGTTTTAGGGTCATCAACATGTTGTGCCCCCCTGCCCCAAAAGTCAAACTCCGCCTATGCTTTCTGCTCTAGGAAACACAGGATTTATTAACTCTAAATCCAAACTCAAAACACACTTATTGACTGCTAATTCACTTTAACGTTGCCGTTGTCATATTGCATTAGGGCAGTGCTTCTCAATTATTTTCTGTCACGCCCCCCCAAGGAAGACGTAAATGTTTCGCGCCCCCCCCCAAACTCTCTGCCGCCACTGTAAATAGTATCATTTGTCTATAAAATTACTATTATAAATACGCATCTGCCTAACATTGTGTCCTTTTTTTCTAATAAAGAAAAAAAGTAACATAGATCAACTTATAATAAAGTATAACTTTATTATAAACATTGTTTTGTTTGTAACAGAGAAGACTTGATGTGCATCAATTTGCCTGAATTAAAAAAAAAAAAATTCACATCCAAACTAAAAAATACACTCAAGGTACATTTTTGACCATTTGATACAGAAAAATAAAATGTAATAAAATCAGTAAATAATACCAAATTAAAATTGATTAGAAACATTCACTCATGAGGACAATGTGCCAAAAAATTTGACCGAAAAAACAAATCTGAATAAAAGGGGGGGGAAAGTGTCCTTGGACAGGACAGTTTTTATTTTTGCTGCTCACAGTATTTACCTCCTTTGCAATGATGTGGAGTTATTTTTCAATTAACATGCTAACAATGCTCACTGGCTTACTGATATAACACTGACAAAGCAGGACGATTGTTGGCAATATTCGGCACGTTTTCACTGAAAAAATCAAGCGGCTTAACAATGAGATTGGGGTCTAATGTCTTTAAGTGGCGTCTTAATTGATTTGGCTTCTTGCTGTCTGCTATAATTATTTTTAGACACAGTAAACAGTGGTATTTCATCATCACCCACTGTATTAAAAGTCAAAGCTAAAAGGCAAACGGCACGAAAAAAGCGCATTCACGGCGGCCGAGGTAGAACCGTAGGTGAGGGCAGTCGTCGTGACGATCCCAAGCCGAAAATGGCACTTCTCGGGCGGCGACGTGAGAACCGGACAAGACAGTGGGTCGCTGCGTGAGTGAGTCCAGTCGGAAAACGGCTTTCGAAAACTGCGGTGGCACACTACTCTTCATATCTGTTGTCTGTGTGTGCTGAGTGCTCTTCCTTAGTTCAAAAATACTGCGCGCATTCTGAAAATGAGAGCGCCACTGCCACCTACTGAGTGGATGTGCAAGTACACTTTATTCCAGTACGGCAAAAAAAAAAAAAAAACCTACATAAAACATGTTCCCCGAGGTCACATGCGCCCCCCCTGGCATTGCTCTGCGCCCCCCCAGGGGGGCGCGCCCCACTATTTGAGAAGTACTGCATTAGGGTTAGCTTTAGCCTCACTGTACTTTCACATTCCACAAGCTCTCCTTAGATAAGGTTTATTATTTTAGTTTATTATAGAAAAAGATACCAGTAACGTCTCTTAAAAGAAAAGATTCAATATTTTATGTAAAATACAATACAATATGGAGCTCAAATTCCGAGCAGTCTGAACACAACACAAAAAAAACCCTGATTGTCATCTCATGCGACATTGTTAAATGGGCAATGTGTCATTACATCATAGATTCAGCGTGTTATCCATCCTTTGATATTAATGGTATCTTTAGTTTACCTTAAACCAAGACATTTGATTGTTGTTAACGTTTTAAGTGTTGCCTGTTGGGTGAGTATCGATCTGAGCCTGGATGGTGGACATAGTCACATTTAAGCCTGATTCCTACCGTCGGCTGAAATTGAATTGTCTGTCAGGAAATCATTCAGATCATTGACGTTTGGTTTCCTGAACATGTTCCAGCATAGATAGCACAAATACCCGCAGGATGTTTACAGAGTTTCCCAAGTGTAGAAAAGCCACAAAGAAAGAAGCTTTGCTATTTATTTTTGAACTGAATGAAAAGGTCATCCATGATATGAGCAAAGCATATGACTGAATGTATTGATTGCAGCTTTTAAAGCTGCACCGGGGAGTGTGTTGTGTTACAACCACTGGCAAAAGAAGGGAAGACTTGGAGCGCAGGGATCATCATGAACAAATACAACAAAGACTGTACTATGTGTTTGTGGTGTGTGTTTTATTACATGTAGTTCTAAATAATCATAATGGTCAAATATAAATTTACTGCACTAAATATATGCTCATTTGATCCAAAATTTGATTGATAAATATGCAAATGGAGTGACTATAATACATAAATATGTTAAAACAAGCGATTCAACTTTTTCTTTTGTCTGATTCATTTTTTTCCCCAAAACACAAACAAAAATGGGATAGGACACAAGAGAAGTCTATTCTCAACAGCTACTGAGGAGTTTTTTGTTTTGTTTTTTAATCATTACTTGTTGCAGTTATTTCTTTTTGCCTATAGAGGGCAACCCATTCCTAGGAATTTAATCCGAGCAGATTTTTGTGTGACTGCTCATGAGCATTGAGTTGAAGTCATTCCTAGTTTATCTTTTAGACACTTATTGAACTGACCTGATACCTTGGCACCCAAGACCTGCGTTTCTGACGTTCGCTTTGTTCCCTGAAGAGTATTCAGTATAGTGGTGTAAAAAAAAATTCAAATACCCCTGACAATTCCCATCATTTTCATTAATAAATCATTGAGTGTTTGGATCAGCAACTTTATATTGATATCAAAAAATTAACTACAGAGTAATATTTCAGAATTGAATTTTATTGGACTAACGTGAGATGTGCATTATGCATCAAAACAAAATTACACAGGTGAAAAAAATTGTGTACTCAACACACACACAAAAAAATCAATATTCAGTAGATATTCCTTTTGCCAAAATTACAGCTTCTAGACATTTTCCTATGAGTTTCTCTATCCCCTGAAAGAGGCATTTTGGACAATTCCTCCCTACAAAACATCCTGAGTTTGATCATTGCTTTATCGTGGACAGCCCGTTCCAGATCATCCCATAGATTTTCAACAGCCTGGGGTGTCATGTCTTTTTTCTCAATTTGCTTTTTTCTCCTTCCAGCTTCTGAGTGAGCTGGATTTTCTGGCCTTGCAATGCACCTGTGGCCCAGTTAGGAGCACGACCTTTAAAGATGCCGGACATCATCAGTTGTTGTTGTTGGATTAATCGCCTCGAGCTGTTCCTTCCCTACCTGTGTTTTTGTCTCATTGAGTTTACTTGTTTGTTGTTCTGTCCTACCAGGTTGTAGTAAGTTCATCGATTCACGTTTTTACACATATTTTTTAAAAAATTCAGTTTATTCAATCATTCGTTTATTTTTAAGTACATTCATAACAAGGTGCGAAAAATAAATTGTCCATAATACCCCCGTCCTTCGCATGTGTTATTCAATAATAATTGTAGATAAATTGAAGCAAAAAAAAGCACTAGTGTAATTTACTCCAAATATAAACATTGGTCTCATGTGTGACGTAGGGACAAAATTTGTTACAGTCAGTGACATTTCTACATTTAAATCTTCGGTTATCAGTGTCAACGTGATGGCGCCACAAATGCAGAATTCGCACATCTTCTCTTTGGACGGCGTTTTTAAGAACCCTCATTTAAAAATGCGTGTGTGTGTGAATGATAGGCCAAACTGTAGAAAAAAGTTATTTTTGCCAAATACCCTGCTACGTGTAGACCTGTCCATAGACCATTTGGAGCGTCCTTCTCGATGGGCATCTTTGATATTTTCTTGGCCGGCCACTTCTGGCCTTAAAAAGAATTGCCTTTGTGGTCTTCCATTTCTTCACTATGTTCCTAACAGTGGAAACTGACAGCTGAAATCTCAGAGATTTTTTTTTAACCTTCCCCTAAATCATGATGTTGAACAATCTTTTTTTTTTTTTTTTTTTATGGTCATTTGAGAGCTGTCGGCCACCTTGAATGCATTTTCTCATGATTGCATGCATCTTTCATTAAGTTCCAAGGCTTGATAAGCTCACATGCCAATTGTGGATTCCGAGTAACCAGTGCTATAAAGTTATAGGTATTCATGACAACAAAAATGGCAAGGGTTCCCAAATATTCGCACATGTGTAATCATGTTTTGATATATATTGCACATCTTACATTTGTCCAATAAACCTCATTTTACTACTGAAACATTACTCTTTCCATCAGTTTTTTGATTTACCAAAATAAAGTTGCTGATCCAAACACCCAATGGATATGAATGAAAATAATGGAAACTGTCTGGGGTTCCCACTTCCCAAACATTTTCATACCGGTATAGGCATTTGAGTTACATCATGGTGACATTCAAGCTTGATGCTTAAATTATTTTCTTTCATTTGAATCATCTGTACATGTGCAGTTCCTAGGTGTTTTCTTTTTATTATTTGTATTTTCAGAGAATAGTGTCATTGTATACATATTAGTACTTTACCTTTAAGCATATTACTACATTTTTGACCCCATGATACAGTACACAATTTCATTTTTAAACTACGTTTGGTATATTGCAAATGGGTCTTTCACAACTAAATTTCCCATATTTTAAGGGTCTGGCCAATAGCAGCGGATCAGTTCCTCATCACTACCTAAAGCAATTCACACCTTTTTCACATTGTGTGGATAACCGAAAGAACACAAGTATACTGATTGCTATGAATCAGTGTACTTCTACGTATTTGAATATTTGATAATGCTGTAAAGGAAATTCTCAACTAAATGAATCAGCAAGTTCACTGTACCCCGCGTGACTGTTTGGTGGCACCAATGCAATAATGTGGACAGTAGACCTATCTGTTAAAAATAAAGTGGCCGCTACTGAATGACAGGAAATGCAGAAAGCAGGACAAAGAGTGAGATTAGGGTGGAAAGGTAATGAGAGATAGGTGAGAGAATTAGGAATGCAGATAAGGCATAATAAGGTGTTTCGAAGGAACAGCGTAAGGAGAAAAAAGGTGGTGAAATCTGGGGAAGAGACATGAGATAAAGGTTAAAAAGTAAGGGAGGAACATTACAGTGTCAGGACTTTACTCAGCAAAAGTGGAAGGAGGGGGTGAGAAAATTGATGGATGGGTATTTTTCTGTCCTATGTATTCCAGCCTCTCTTTGGTGCTAAGTAAATCTAATTGTCCTAGGCCAGACATGTCCAAAGTGCGGCCCGGGGGCCAAATGCGGCCCGTGGTCAAATTTCATCCGGCCCCCAGCCTCGGTCATAAGATCAATAACGTCTGACCCTCACACAGACTTAATAAAATTGGTCAGCAGTACTGCTACCAGCATATGAAGTAGCTTACACTTTAAATGCTGATCCTCATTTACCCACTAAAAGGCAGCAGCCATCCAAGCAACATTACCCCGTGTGACCCTTGACTTCCAATTTTCTAAAATGGCAACAATCAACAACAACAACAAAAAAGTTGACTGCGACGGCCGACGCTTCAAGGATAGGTGGAAATTGGACTATTTCTTCATTAAAATACGCAACAACTCTGTCTGCCTCATTTGCAAAGAAACAGTTTAATGTGTTTAAGGACTGTTTTTAGAGTTTAATGTGAGGCAATATTACCAAACAAGACACACTGATATGTACGACAAGATTACAGGGAAGATACACAGCGAGAAATTGAAGAAACTTGAAGCTAGTTTAATTTCACAGCAGCAGTATTTCGCAAGATCCCGAGAATTGAAAGAGAACGCCACAAAGGCTAGTTGCGAGATTGTTGAAATTATTAATTAAAAAAAAAAAAATTGAGCAAATGTGACACGCAGAATGGCTTGATAAAATTTGCTTATATGTTATTATGTTATTATATGCTTATATATATATTGTTCTACGTAAAGTACGTCAGCCAAGGTCGGCCCCCCACATTTTTACCACACCAAATCTGGCCCCCTTTGCAAAAAGTTTGGACACCCCTGTCCTAGGCTGTCTAATGTTGTTTCCTTTTCTATCTGATTGGTAGGTTACCACAAAGATCAAGTAGCAAAATACATCAATAGCCATTTGTACAAATGTTTTATATAAAATTTACTGTCAAGTTCAAAATAGACCCTTAGGTAGACATTTGTAAAATTACCCAAAAATAAGGAGAGAAGACACTCAGTTTTCTTGGCTAAGGAGAGCAAAGAGGGACTAGACAGAGGAATGCTAGATTACGCTGTATAGTCACCAAAATTGATCTAAGGAAAAAACCCTCTTTGCTCTTTTTATTAGGTGTTTGTCCTAACACAGAAGGGTGCCGCCCTGAAGGGAGGGGGAAAGCAAGCTGGAGACACCCATGTGATTTTGGTTGGCTATGTATGAGCATGTAGGTGGAACTAACTAAATACACGTGTGTAAGCAAAGGCACAGGTAAAAAATGGTCAGAATGACCCAGACACTTCAGTTATGCAACGCTGCGGCCATGGAAGATGTCCTCGAATGGAAAATTGTCCTCGAAGGTCTAAACAAAAGTCCAGACGCCAGGTGCTGAAGATGTCCCGGAAGGTCTAGTTACGCAATGATGCGGCCATGAAGCAAGGCAGTTGTCATCCCGACCCTCTTTACTCTTTGTAACACTTAAGCATTATACTACAACCTAGTATAGCAAGCAATAATCATTTACTGGTTATATCAATAAGAAAAAAAAATATGGCAATATGTATTATGTATGGTATATATGAGCACAAGCAAATATTCAATCAATCAAGCAAATATTCAATCAATCAACCCTCGATAATTACCTCAACATTTACTAAGTAGCATTCCTGATAAGTACGAAATATATATTTGTTATGATTTTGTCATGTTATAAGATACATATTGATTGTAAACTGCTCCGGATAACGTATAGGTTATATATTTATGTACAGTAATGGTATGTTTCAATTTATTCTTCTAATGATGATTTCTATAATTATGTTACGATTATGTTGGTATCAAAAGGTGGGTTAAGTTGGGTCAGTCCCCACTAAAAGACTCAGGCAACTAATTTGGGGTACATGACTCCTGGGCTGCGATATTATAGATTGCTAATTGGGTGAGTTGTTGGATACTGGAATAACGTATTCAGAAAGGACTTATTACATTGGAGCGAGAAGTTAACTTGACTTTGTACATACATACAGTTCCGTTCAAAAGTTTGGGGGTCTAAACGAACCTAAACTTCTGAACCATAGTGTACATGCAGTACATACACATTCCCATCATCCATCCACTTTCTATGTGACTTATCCTGTTCAGGATAGCAAAAAGCTGGAGTCTCTCCCAGGCGACTTTTAGTGAAAGGCAGACTTCAACCTTGGGCACATTAGTACATCTGGTAACAAACCTTTTGCACTAACAATTGTACCATCACTAAGTGGGAATTGAACCCATGCTCCCTTCACAGAAATCAGTGAAGTGATGTGCTTCATCGTCAGTGACTCACTCCTCTCATCCATTTGGATGTAATTAAAGTACTTGCTTTCAGGGAAAAAGACACTGGTCTCTGCTGTTATTGGGGCAGTTGTGCTACACTGATTAGCACATGAGATAAAGTAACAGGAAGGAAGCGAGAGGGAGTGAAAAGCTATTAACTTTAGGCCACTTAAAAAAGCTTGGCTTGACGCGCCTCACCCTTTTTTCCTCTATGGTATTCTTGTGCTGAGTTCTTTGGCTTGTTGCTAGGAGGAATATCTCAGTTTTAGCTATGTGTGTTTTATTATTTGTTTTACCAACATTATTAGCACTAATTACAGCTACAACTCCAATTGTAAAGGGCTATGAATACGTCTGCAATTATTTCCATTTTTACTTCTGACTCCATCAATTAAGTTTGGTGCAGCTTTACATCAATTCCCACAATCCTGCATGCCCCTACAAGTCTAAATTTGGCAGGAGCATTGGAAGCGTAGCAAAAAAAAAAAAAAAAAAAAAAAAAACATGCACATCACATTTCAGACTTACTGACAACAAAAATAGAACTGTAAATCTGAGCAGTGATGGGAAATCAATGGCGTGCATGTGGGCAGTGATCACTTGATACTCTGGTTGATGAAAGCTCAGAATTATTGGCACATGGAGAAAAGAATCCTTCTGATGTTGATGAGCTGAGGAAAATGACCGTCTAGAAGTGTAGGAAAGATACCGAAGAGTGATTGCTCCCCAAGGGATGAATCAGACACTGAGGGGAGAGCTATTAGGCCCAGAGTAGATATGTTTTATAGAGTAAGTCTGTACACTTTGGGAGTGACCCTTTATTTCTGCTGCCACTCAGCACTAATAATACAGCTCAGGTGATGGTTACCACTGCAATCATGTCAGCCCTTTTCCATGTACTGTATGACCGTACTGCTTTGTCAACAGAGGTTGTTTTTTTTGTATGTGCTTTTGTAGAGAAGGTACAATAAAATGTTCTGGTACACACCTCCCTCATCACGATTTCACAGTGTTATTCGATAGTGTAAAATGTTAGCGGGATGAGCATGAGTGTTCATGTAAACACAATGGCTGGGGAGTGCGCACTCGCGACTCCAGGTGCATGTATGTTGTTTATTGGAGGCAGGCTTGGTGTGTACAACGGCAGAAAAACAGTAGCAGGGTCTGTCTATTGATTGTGTCAGAAAAAAACAGGCAAATAGTGGAACAAGTGGACTTTAGTTGCTATGCACCATAAAATTTAGATCTGCATGTACACTGTTTCCGGTTCATGGAGTTCATTAAATTGTGCATATTATATGTCTGTGTTCAGAGGTGGGTAGTAACGCGTTACATGTACTCCGTTACATTTACTTGAGTACCTTTTGGGAAAAATGTGCTTCTAAGAGTAGTTTTACGAAGCCATACTTTTTACTTGAGTAGATTTGTGAAGAAAAAATGCTACTCTTACTCCGCTACTTTGGGCTACACACGAGTCGTTACATTTTTCCTTTTTGTTGTTTATATAAGATTTTTTTTTGCCAGCGATGCCAAGAGTAGCTCTACCAATTTCATCAATGAGACGTTGCAACAATAATCACATGACTCCATTATACCAATCAGGCACAAGCTTGAAGTTCTATGATCACGCCAGCCTGTTCAGATTTTAACCTCTCTCCAAGTCTTTATTTGGCACAGATTGACCACCACTGGAAAACCAGAGATCAGATCTTTTTACTTTCATAATAATAAGTTTGAAGGAACTATTTACCATTCAAACTAAGAACTATTTTCTCCACTAGAGACACTTGTGCTCTTTGGACGAATAATTCTTCATTTTTTGCATTTTTTGTTGTTGCTGAAATTCAAAAAATGTTTTTCTTTTGCTTAATGTGGTTATGTAATGGGTTATTGTACAGTATCATTGTAACAACAGTTCATGTAGATAACTTTGTGCTGAGAAAAAAAAAAAAAAAATCAAACAAATTTGTAAGCAGGTACTCACAATGTTACTCATTACTTGAGTATTCTTTTCACCAAATACCCTTTTACTTGTACTTGAGTATATTTTTTGGATGACTACTTTTACTTCAGTAATATTATTTGAAGTAAAACACGACTCTTGAGTACATATTTTTCCGCTACTCTACCCACCTCTGCCTGTGTTTTTCTACAGTTTTATAGAGCTATTTTTCTCATTTAAAACACATCACAATATTTGATTGGTTGCTATTGGCAGCGATAGACATTCAGTCCATTTTGATTTGGTGGGCTGGCAGTGATCATTCACAACCATAGCTGGCAGTTCAGATGGATTGGATGTCTATTGCTGTCACTGGTAGCCAATGAATCAATAGTTTCCCTTCATTTCAACAAGGAAAACACGTGTTTAGAGATAGATACAGGTTTTGAGTTAAGATGATGATTATGGGGAAAAAAAAAATCAGGCGGGTATGATTAGCTGACATGGCTTGACTTGACACGGCTTGGCTTGACATGGCTTTGTTTGACACTGCAGGTAAATGCTGGAGAGTCTTGAAGGGCTTACAGTGTATACTGGACTGATAATAATGCATTTTGGGTGTGTCGGCAGGTGAGCCGAGCCTGGCAGGCAAAGTGGAGCAAGGAGTGGAAAAAGGTGCGTGATAGGGTGCTGTGACCAGCAAGATGACAGGCCATTAGATAAATATTTAGGATGTAAATGTAACATCATCGCAGTAAAAAAAAAAAAAAACAAACAAACAAAAAAAAAAAACAATAGACAGGTGTTTTCTGATTTTTTTTGTTCATAGTTGGACATGATCTGATTTACAATACATAGATTTTGGATTTATGCGAGTATAACACTCAATTAAAACCAACTGACCTTTAACAGTACACAAAAATCTTTGTATTAAATTCATACTTATCAGAAAGCAACTAAAAACCTCTTTATGGAAAATTCAGCCAAAACTATTTGATCAGAGGATTCTAATTGTAAGACTGCACAGTGCTGAAGGACCAAAGTGGCTAGTGGAAAAAAGCAACAAATTTGGCTTTTCCAAGTGGAATCACAATTGTTGCATTAAAAAACAATAGATGTGCATGTACAGTGTATTGATGTGTGCCACCATATTGAGGCGTGGGAAGTTTAGTGCCTGAAATACCCTCCACATTTATAAAATCACTCTTAGCAGTCTATGTAATGAAGTGGTAGTATTACCAGTGCCACATTGTGACAAAATCCTATGTATCTATTGGCTCATTTTGTTTGAGTTATTCACCACCGAGCTGCCTGTCCATATACAGTACTCTCAATTCTAATGCTGCTGTGTCATTACCCCATCATTTGGAGTCAAGCTGATTGATGGAAGAGGTTTTGTCTCACTATCCCCACTTTCCATCTTATGCTCTCCCTTGGCAAGACAACCTGTGGAGCCCATAAGCTGTAAAGAAACGGATGTCTGAAATGATGGTCGTTGCAAGCAATGCTGGGAAAGAATGGTCCATAAACTTTGAGACGAGATCTGTCTACAGAATCATATTCACACATTAAAGTGGCATCTGTACAAGCATACATCCTTGACTATTTGCGCTCACGCAGAGGAGGCTCTTAAAGTTAGCGAAACACTCACAGAAGCCCCACGTTTTTTAAATTTCTTTTGAAATATTTGAAGGCTACTTTACTTTGTGAATGTGTTGACGAGTCATCTGACACATCCTGTACATTCCCAAAAAAAGATGGTTGGCCATGTATTTTATTAACTATTGACAGTTCTTTTACTGACATAACCTTTTATAGACTCACACTGTTGGTAGACGAATACACAATACCACCATTTTCTAAATATTTCCCAACTTTTTCTTACATAGAACATAGTGGCGCTATCGTTGTCTAATTATAATTACTCGTGGACACCATATGGAGGACCTGATAACCGAGGAGAGCGAGGCGGAAAGGTAAGTAGAAACTGGACCTGATTGGCGGGGTGGAGCGTACACAATTCTGGCAATGTGAGGTTGGGAACCCAGTATTATGTTAATCACCTGGAAGTTTGGGTATGTTGTCATCCTATTCTATGTTAGCTGATCAGTAATCCTTGCACCGACAATCTCTCTACCGGAGTGTGTCTAACTACACCTGATAACCGGGGAGACAGAGGAGGGAAAGTAAGTAGAAACGAGACGTGATTGGTGGGGTGGAGCGTACACAATTCTGGCAATGTGAGGTCAGGAACCCAGTATTTATGTTAATCACCTGGAAGTTTGGGTATGTTGTCATCCTATTCCATGTTAGCTGATCGGTAAGACAATCTCGAATCTCAAAAAAATTGGAGAACTTGCACAATTGGTGGTTGACTAAATACTTATTTGCCCCACTGTAATCATCTTTTTGGCTTTCTCCACTTTCTAATCGTTATTCTCCGACTCACCTTTTAAGTAGAGGTCTCTCCCCTGTAACCCTCTTTGCTCCTCTGCTCTGACTCCAACGGGTCAATAAAGGTGGTGGAGTGATTATTAGGAGTGTTTTATTATGACAATCCACTGGTGATAATCATACGTGCATAAAGTGAGAAACCCAGCTGATGCTCCAGAAGAAAGTCACCCCAGAGAGAGTGGTAAAAAGAGTGCACATTTAACTCTACTAAGACCTTCACAATGCATTTCAGACTAACTAGCTAGCAGCAGCTAAGCAGCAGTGTTATTTTAGAACTGGGATGTAACTTTTGACTGCAAAACAACAAAGGTAAAACGTGCACAGAGACTGTAGTATGCTAGCCTGGTTTTTATTTGTCAAACACTGAGCGGTTTATTTATTAATTACATGGGACTTTCTGTTGTTAGCTGGGGGCTGGAGCTAACTGTTACTATCAGCAGGGATAAATACTCACTTTCTTGGAAAATCTTATGTCTATCCTTCATTAATCTATTCACGGTCTGCATGCATCAGACGTATACACACACATTCTGCTGGTAGTATTGACTGTGGAAAAGAAAAGAAGAGAGAAGAAAAAAATGAGGTAGTAACGACTGCGAGCAAGGTCACAGGGTAAATGTGGACTGGGTTTTTAGAGATGTGGGTGTTTTCTATATGAACAAGCGGAATGGATTGGATCGCGATGCACTGAAGGGGCTCTCTACATTACTTTATGAAGTGAGGGAAAACTAATTTATGATCATATTTAAGTTAATAATGACAGGTTATATGATTATTGTTTTCTGGCAACTTCACAGTGAATATGACAGCATGTTTTGTACCGTTTTAAAAAAAATATATATTTATTTATTTATTTAAATAGAACACCACCAAATTATTTAGGGGTGGCTTAAGAATATTTTAGGGGGGCTATAGCGCCCTAAAATATGCCTAACGATATCACTGTTGTACTGTAATTCACAGGTCTTTATTCGGAGAATGAATTAGATGGTCATCAAACAGGCTGGGAGAGTGCAGGAATCACGAATTTATATTTTTTTAGCCATTGGTCAGCAAACGGGCTCAAAATCATTGAAAATATGGTATAAACCAGACCCAATGAATTTTTCCTGTCTCGACTACCAGAAGCCAACATTGTCACAGGAACCAACCTGTCCACATTAATTGAAAGATTGACCTTATATTTTTGATAAGCGATCGCTACAGAAAGAAATGGCTTCAATATAAATTATTCAAAAAATGATGGCTTGCTGAGGTAGCATGCGGCATCTTATTTGTAGGTGATCAGCGACTGTCTCGCTGTTTAACAACCCCACAGAGGAAGTGAACTTACATATCATGATACTGATAAAAATTTTTATTTAGCAAATGTTGGTGGGGGCCAGGCACACCCTTTACCACCCAAATGCCTTCTCGTGCAGACACATATTGCACATAACCAGGAACCACCACTGACAATAGGTAGCCAGGTAAGTCAGCATTTGCCTTGGTACCAGAAACCTTTGAGTGTTGAATGTTATGAAGAATAGATTCAATGAAAAGTGAATGTAGAGGAAGAACTAAGTTCACTTGACCTCAATATATTCCCCTGCAGCTTCTGAAAATTGCTTTTGCATTGGTCCTTCCACTTGATATCTCTTTGCCCATCACAAATGGCCCACTGAGCCTCCTTTGCACAGTCAGTGCTGCACATGTGCTGACTCAGCAGCTGTCGCCAAAAAAGGAAGGCAGGCCAGAACATGACAGGCAATCTGTGACGCTTGTCAAGTTACAATAAAGGCAAAGCCCAGTTGAGTGGCAGAGTCGCCCAGCAGGTAAACAGATTGTTGTCTCAATCTATCTCAGTTTCTCGGCTGCCAAAGTGTCCTTGAGCAATTACAAAAAAAAAAAAAAAAAAAAAGGCATAGGCTAACAGAGAGGGTTTTATATTATCATTATTATTTTTAATTTTAAATTAAGCTTAAGGGAGAAACATCTGAACAAAAAAAATAAAAATAAATAACAACATTACAAAGTGGCACCAATTTCAACCTGTGATTTAATCTCCCCCCACGGTATTTGGGATAATGGTTACTTCATGGCAGTAAAAGACAAAAATCTATATTTACTTCTGCTTCCTAATATCTTGACCTTATGCTATGGCTGAATTAACGTGGACTGCTAAAATATTGTATACTTCCTACTAGAACATCCATCTCTGTTTTCCTTTCTTAAAAAAAAAAATCTATCACATACTCTTTTATCTTTCGGAGCAACAGCAAGGGTGGCTTTTATACTTCTACAATTCCACACCACTTGTCAGGCTTCTTTAAGTGGATTGAGTAGCGACGTGGCTGCTCGGCCATTGTTGTTTAGACATGTATAGTAATTGCATTTTCTTTCTTTCAGTTCCTATCGTTGCTCAACACCAGCTTACCCCTTCAACCGTCATCATCGGCTTACCAAATAGAACAAAAGACTGACACACACAGAGACATTGGCCAGCTCTACACGCGGTCAGCCATCAAAATGTGTCATGGCACTGCTGGTTTAGCCTGCAATGAGATGCCCTCACTCTGAGGACACACATATACAGGGCTCACTGTACAGTGATTAATAATAATTGAGACAACTGCACATTGACTGTAGTGAGATAAATTTATTATTAGAACATTAAATTATTGATATTATTGATTATTGAAAAATAGTCTTTAGCTAAAACTAGTTACAGTGCCTTCCATAATTATTGGCACCCTTGAAAAAAGATGTGTTTTTTAGCTTCTAATATTTTTTTTAAATTCAAATAATATGGGACCTTAATGGAAAAAAGGAGAAAAATCCAACCTTCAATACAAGTGCATTCATTCAGTGGTGAAAAAAATCCCACATAAAGAAAAAATTATTTGACATCAAATAATGTGTGTCATAATTATTAGCACGTTAATACTTTGTACAACCCCCTTTTGCCAACAAAACAAGGCCTGGGGACTGAGATGGCCATGGGAGGAGCTTGATTTTGTGTCTGGTGAACCATTTCTGTGTATATTTGGCCATATGTTTAGGGTCATTGTCTCGCTGAAAGACCCAGTGACGACCCATCTTCAGCTTTCGGGCAGAGGGCAACAGATTTTGATTTAAAATGTCCTGGTATTTCAAAGCATTCATGATGCCATGCACCCTAACAAGGTTCCCAGGGCCTTTGGAAGCAAAACAGCCCCACAGCATCACTGACCCACCCCATACTTCACAGTGGGTATGAGGTGCTTTTCAGCATGCGCATCTTTCGTGGCACGCCAGACCCACTTAGAGTGTTTGTTGCCAAAAAGCTCAATCTTTGTCTCATCTGACCAAAGCACACAAAAATACACACGGTCCCAGTTGAAGCCTGGGACCGTGTGTATTTTTGTGTGAAAAACATTTTGGGAAATATTTTGTTGTTGTTGTTGTTGTTAAAAATAAATAGATAAATGAATAAATAAATAATTGAAACAGTAGAGTAGACAACTGATTCGCTTTGACGACCCCTGAAGTAAAAACCCGAAAGGAAAAGAAGATTTAACTTTAGGGATTAAATAGATATGTTGAAATAGTTAAAAAAAAAATTTTTTTAATCAATGACATGGTCACCACCTGACTCTATGAGGCACTATTGGAAAAGTGGTTTAAAAACAAATTAGTGATATGTTTCTTTTAGGGCTGTCAAAATTATCGCGTTAACGCGCGGTAATTATTTTTCTTTAATTAATCACGTTAAAATATTTGACGCAATTAACGCACATGATCCCGTTCAGAAAGTATTCTGCCTTTTGTTAAGTTTTACAGCAAGGCTTTTTTTGCTGTCCAACAGCGAACTCTTGTGGTCGCTTTGCGACATGGTTTATTATTTTCTTGCCAGTTCATTATGGCTGCACGACGTCTCGGGCTGATAATGTTGTGCTTATATGATCCTTGGACAAGATTTGTCCGTAAGTATGGCTGTTGTAAAGATATATTATGTTAGTAAGCGAAATGTTATATTTTTTGTATGAGACGCTTTTTGTTTATGTTTAGTGAACCTGTATAGCGTGCTAAGCTAATGTTGTTGCTAATGCAATGCTTGTGTACTTTTATTTTGTAGTTTTACAACGGTCTAAAGAGGACAATGGTTTGAGGCCATTTTATTAATAAATCAGATGAAAAAGGAAGAAGTCTAATTATTAAGGCGTCGTTCACTAGCTGTCTAGCTTTGGAAAAAGACACTTCGGAGTGAGGCCAGCATAGACAGATTTAAATGACAGTAGAGTGAAATGCCCACTACAGTCCTTATGTACCGTATATTGAATGTATATATCCATCTTGTGTTTTATCTTTCCATTCCAACAATTTATTTTACAGAATATATATATAATTTACAGAAAAATATGGCATATTTTATAGATGGTTTGAATTGTGATTAATTGCGATTAATTACAATTAATTAATTTTTAAGCTGTAATTAACTCGATTAAAAATTTTAATCGTTTGACAGCCCTAGTTTCTTTACAAAAACGGCGACATTTTCTAAAATTCAATTTAAAGCCGAAAATGATGACGATTATAATGATGGTTCTATCTACCTTCGGTGTCTTCAAATAGGTAAGACATGCTTGCATTGTAGCCATATTATTGTTTGCTGTTGCTGTTGGGCTGCCGCCATGCAGAGCACTGTCGGATATTCGTGTGCAATTTATTTTAGTGTTGTGAAAAGGCGGTATTAAACTAAGGCTTATTGGACCTTTTAGTTTTCAAATGTGTTTGTGTGTCATTGCACCATCTAGCACCACTGGTTTGCATTATAATATACAAGCGCCTTTATTTCCAAGACAAAAACCCCAACACACACTGTAGGTCAAATGCTGTCTTTCTAGTAGCCTAGTAGTGCAGTGGTACCTCTACATATGAAGTTAATTTGTTTCAGGACCTTGTTTGTAAGTCGAAATGGTCGTTTGTCGAGTAGGATTTCCACAAGAATACATTATAATTCCATTAATTCGTTCCACAGCCCAAAAACCTACACTAACTCCTTAATAAATACTGCTGTTATTACAAATAGCAATTACACATAGCAAAACGTGTAAATTTTAAATAAAAATCGGAATAATATAATAATAATAATAATAATGATAATTACTAGGGTTGTTCCGATCATGTTTTTTTGCTCCCGATCCGATCCCGATCGTTTTAGTTTGATGTTTAAATGATACTGCAGCCATGCCCCAAAGCATGATGGGAAGCAGAACCATGATGGGAGGTAAAACCATGACTGTGCGTCGTGCTACCAACGGATATATCTTCTCTGCTTTGGGAAATAACTTAAGGTGTTAAGACAAGATCAAATGCCACCTTGCTTCCCCACATTGCTTCCAATGATATTTCTAATCATAGTGAGAGGGATTGCGAGGTTTCAGCCATTTGAAGAAAGGCTCCAAAGCCTGCCAAAATTCACTCTACTCATTTTGCGCTGCCTTTTATCTCTCTATATAGGTAAAACGGCGTCATTACAGATTGAGCGCGACAATGAGTGAGAGGGTCGTGCAGCGCATATGTTAATAGCGTTAAATATTTAAACGTGACACATTTTTTAATAACATAATTGCCGCCGTTATCGGGATATTTTTGATAACCCTACCTTAAGCCTAAATTAAACACTCTGGATGAGTGTAACATATTATGTCTGTAACGTTAAATACGAATAGAAAAGGATTTAATTAAAATATATATATATTAAAAAAAAGGCATGGCCGATATTTTTTTGCCGATTCCGATACTTTGAAAATCGGACCCGATTGATCGGCATCTCTAATAATTACTGTAATAATGTAATGAATCTGGTTCTAATGTGGTGGACGTGTTTTGCGGTCTGTACCAGAACGTGCTGCGTTGCTGACGTCATAGAGTGAGAAAGGTACAGCTTAGATATACTGCGGTGGACAGTAGGTGTGTTGTGTTGCACAAGTTCTGAAATAAATTATTAAAAGCATGGCGAAGCTGGTGATCTCTTTGACAATAGTACCATAATATTAATTGTCACCCTAACTTACTAGTATAAAAACTGGCGAACGGAGGTCGGAGGAGGAGTATTGTCGAGCCAGTTCAAGGATGCGCACACCACGTTCATATTTTGCTATCATTTCCATCTTCATTTCAATGGTAAGCTTCACCTTTTTCTTTTGTTCACCACCTGCATTAACTTTCTTGGAACCCCTGTTGATTTCTCTAACAGGAAAATCGGCTGTGCGTCTATCTTGCGGCAAAACAAAGAAACTGCGGCGCTGTCGTAAATCGTTGTATTTCGAGCGTATCGTCGGATGTAGAAACAAATGGCGACACAATTTCACATCGGATGTCGAAAAGATCGTGTGCCGAAGCGATCGTATGGGGAGGTACCACTGTAGTACGTAAACTATCCAGCATGTGTGTGTACTTCCTGTACTGTGCACGCCTTGTATGGAGAAAATGCGCGAGCATGACAAATCTGGACTGAAACGGCTGTTTTTGGATTGGAAACACTAAAAAAGATCCTGGCTCTTACCCACTTCCTGGAGTATTCCTTGAGTTGAACTCTCTTCCTCCTAATCATTATAAGGGATACTTAGGTATTTATCGTTTGCACTCTACTTTTCCATCATGTGCGATTCCATGTACCAGCCCTGGAGGTTTTGGATGAATCTCTCATTTTCATTGGAACAATGTAAAATTCTGCCTCGCTTGGTGTTCGAGGCCGCTCCCCAGAGAAGAAGCTTTTTTGCTTGTATTTTAAAAATATTTTTATTTTCCCTCAGATGGGGGGGGGAGGCCGAAGCTGCTTTACTATTGGACCCAGACGCGTAGCAAGGGTCCCCAGGGGCCCCAGGCAACATGGGGCCCTTTGAGCATGTGCAAGTAAGGGGGACAGTTGGACTTGTAGCAATAGCATATTTAATAAAAGTCTAATAACGCCTCGCTCTCATAGAGCGCTTTTTTGGACACTCAAAGTGCCCCCCCCCCCCCCCCCCCCCCAATTGCATTATTCATTCACTTCACACTATCCTTAATTATTTACACACATTTGCCTTAATAAACAAAATGTACTTCAGATTATTATTATTATTATTGTGCTTAGTACACATACCTTTACACATACCATATTCTACCGACTAGCTGGTAAGTTATATTGCTTTTACTTAATAAGGATAACATTCTGGCACAGAAGTGAATCATGTAACATCTTATCAGTCTGGCTGATCAGTGTGTATGGTGATTCTAAACACTGATTTAATGTTCTAGGTAACATCTTTATGTATGAAGAAACGCTAGCATGCTGCAATGCTGTTAGCAAACGCTAACAAGCTAGTTACAACAGGTTAAATCAGTTAATTGGTTTAGGACATAAAAATACTACTACTATTACTAGTCTGCAGTGCTTCGACTACATTAGGACATAAAACTACAGTAACATAGAACACTCACCGCTGTCTTGCTTCCTTTTCTCCTCTTCTGCCTTTTTTTCTTTCTTGTTTTATTTCCAGACGGATAACTTTTCATTTTGCCAATTAAAAAAGGGCCCGATCGCTGCCCACTCACTCTGAGTCACGTGACACACATACATATTTGTGCAGTAAAATGAACACGAAGGTGGGGGCGGGGGGTTCGAGTGCGCGCTGCGTGCGGTCATCTTGGCCATAAAAGTGGCGAAAACTAAGCACTTTAAACTCATATGGATGTACAACATCATTTTAAGATGCTAAACTAACACCTTCCCTCTTAAAGCAAATGTGCAATGCGAATATAAAGTAAAGAACGCGCTCCTCGACGCAGCGAGAACGAGTGGGATCAACCAGCCGACGTAACAGGAAAAACACGAAACGGTCGCGCTGATAACGGCTCTAACTTATCATAAGAACTTTATGGCATGAAGAGGAAATACTTACATTCGTTCATGGACGCTCAGATTAATCCGAACAGGTGGGGTGGCCGTCCTCTGCTCAAAATGCGCACTTTACGCTTACGCCTATTCTCGTTCTCAGAATATGCAGCGCTTTTGACGTAGGACAATAACAGGACTGGTTGCTATGGGAACGTACGCAGCGGCATACCCCATACCCAAGTAACCTTGCTAAAAGGAGTATTAAAATTGCTAATAAAATCGTTTAGGATTATTTTAAATGCATATATGTTATATTTTTCTTATAGAGTATTCAACGAGGACTACGATAGACCCATTAGTAGACTTTCTTGGAAAAATCCCCATTTCTTTAAGTAGTCACATGAATAATTAGGTGGCCTGTGAAAATCTGTACAGGGTACGGTGGTAGGGTCTCGTACAAACATACGGACAAAACTATTGTAGTACATGCTTGCAGTGACATCTTTTTCAGAGTTAGCATATATTGGCATGTTAACAGGAAATGATAGTAAAATGTAAATACTCTGTTAAATGATACCAAGGTATAGAGTCACTCTTCGCACACGCATGCAGTGATAGAACTATCTGGATTTACTTAAACATGTGTGTCAATCAAAATTGATACCAAAGTAGTTAGAATTTCTGCTAAATGATTCCATAGATTTGAATCTTTCCTAACGCTTGTAGCTACGACAGTGGGGTGAAGCTGAGTGCGCCAAATCTTTGTGTGCCAAATCTGTTAGCCCTCTGGGGGCCCCTGCTGGCTGGGGGCCCTAGGCAATTGCCTGTGTATGCCTAATGGAACGCTACGCCTCTGATTGGACCTTTTAAAAAGATTCTTTCCAGTTTTTTTGTTCTCATTTAATTTGATACTTTGTTACATGTTGTATTCATAATTCTTATTTTAATTTATTATAAATTGTGTGTTGTCATCTCCTGTTCATTTAAAGAGAAAATTGAACTTTTTCTTCTTCAATGATGAACAACTTTGTGCTGTGTGCAATGCAATTCAAGAGATATACAAACCATCATCCAGCTGTTTTTTTGACAAGTTTGTGCTACCTTGAGATACAAGAGCTTTACAGTGATAATAAACTCAATTCAACTCGCTTCACAATAAGCAGTAATTTTTTAATAAAAATGTATATTTCCTGAAAATGTCACTCAATTGAAAGGGAACAGTAAGTAACAGTAACAACCGAGGTAAGTAGTACAGCATCTCTGAACACACAATACTTGAGGGACCTTGAGGGAGATGGGCACATTAGCAGAAGACTAAATCAGGGGCCCCTCCTGTCAGCTTGAACCAGTCTGCCATTCTCCTCTGACCTCTGGCATCTTCGGCATTTTCGCCCATAGAACTGCCAATCACTGCATGTTTTTTGTTTTTCAGACCATTCTATCTAAATCCTATAGATGATTGCGCATAAGAATCCTAGTAGATCAGCAGTTTCTTGTCATGATTGTTTGTATTCTCAGTTCATTTTCCTGTATTCAGCACCTGATTGAGCCAGCTGGGCGGGGTAACGTGACACACCTGTGCTGCATTAGGAAGGCTCAATATTTAAGGAAGCCTGTCACCATCTGCAAGTGTCGGATTATTGCTTGCTACTTGCCTTGCTTACCGCCTGTGTGTTCATCGTCAGCCTTCGAGTTTCCCGACGTTCTACGGTTGTATTTTGGTTTGGTCATCTTTACGTTAGTGCTCTTTTGGGCATTGTAGTTAGATTCTTGTACTCTGTTATATTCATGCATTCTAGCGTGCTCTCTTGGTTGCACTTGTTAAACTCGCGTTTGTTAACGTGCTCTCTTAGTTGTTCTTGTTAAACTCGCGTTTGTTAGCGTGCTCTCTTAGTTGTTCTTGTTAAACTCGCGTTTGTTAGCGTGCTCTCTTAGTTGTTCTTGTTAAACTCGCGTTTGTTAGCGTGCTCCCTTTGTTGTACTTATTAAATACAAACATTTACTCTACTGATCTCCTGGTCTGTGTTTTGGATCCACATTAACGGCTTGCCGTTCATAACAGAATAATCCGACCACATGGATCCCACAGACTTGGAGGGGTTTTGCTATGCTCTGGCTGGTCACGGTCGCATGATCAGTCAACATGAGCAATCGCTACGCGAATTAGTGGAGATGATCAGTTCTTTAACTACAAGGATCGAAGACATGACATCCCCTGTACAAGCTGGTGGTACCGTTAATGTGGTCGCGGCGTCGGAACAATCCAACCCGCCGGCATCTTTTCGGGAGCCTATGTTGCCACACCCTCATCGTTACGAAGGCGAACCTGGCGCATGCCGACAATTTTTACACCAGTGCTCCCTCATCTTTGATCAGCAGCCATACACGTTTGCTAATGACAGATCCCGTGTAGCATACGTAATGAGTCTACTCACCGGTAAAGCTGCTACATGGGCCATGGCGGTAAGCAACACAAGGTCAGCGATTCGTGAGTCATTTGAAACTTTCGAGACGGAATTCGTGAGAGTTTTTGATCATCCGGTTAGGGGCAAGGAGGCAGCCAGCCGCCTGCTGGATTTTTTTCAGGGTGATCTGACCGCGGCTGACTATTCCATTCAGTTCCGCATTTTGGCGGCGGAGTGTGGTTTTGGTGACGCAGCGCTGTGTGGAATTTTTCGACGCGGGCTGTCTTCTGAGATCAAGGATGAGCTGGCTTCCCGGGACACGCCTTCGAGTCTGGAGGAGCTGATTTCCTTGTCCGTCTCTCTGGATGGTCGGCTGAAAGAACGCGAGAGGGAACGGGCCGTGGAGCGCCAGGGATGTCCGTGGCCGTCGCCGAGAAGCTGCCCGACTGCCATCGGTGCAGACGGCTTCGTTGGCTCGCCGGTCGTCCGGGCGCCGTCACGGAGTCCAGGCTCGATGAGGGAGGAGTCCATGCGAATCGGCGGTGGGCGTCTCTCTGCGGCGGAGCGACGGAGACGGATGAGAGCAGGTGTGTGTCTGTACTGTGGCTTGCCGGGACACCGTCTCGCCGCTTGTGACGCGATCCCCTCGCGCCGACCTGGTTCTGCTCTTCCTGTGGTTCCCCTTCCCCGAGGGGGTACGGAGTTCGGGCATGACAATGTTCCATCAAGTGAGTCGCCTCGCGAGGAGTTAAAAGAACGAATAACCCCCCGGGGTATTACGAGATTGCAGTTACGGGGGGAAATGTCGCATGGTGGGGTAAATATTGGGATTACTGCTCTGATTGATTCAGGGGCGGACGATTGTTTTATGGATCGGAGTGTTGTCGAAGCACTTAAATGTCCATTAATAAAGCTCGCTAGGCCCAAAAGGGTTTTAGATCTCGATGGACGACCCCTGGCGGACGTGACGTTTATTACGCCGCCACTTAAAACTAAGCTGTCAGGGAATCATTTTGAGGTCCGCAGTTTTCTGGTTATGCCATGTAAATCGGCCCCAGTTGTGCTGGGGCTTTCCTGGTTAAAGGTGCATAACCCTAATATTGACTGGACCAAAACACAAATAGTAACATGGAGTACGTTTTGTTATGCGCACTGCTTACATTCTGCATGTTTACTTCCCACTCAAGCGCAGACGGCCACCGAGCCGGTTAATTTGGTGAACGTTCCTGTTGAATATCATGACCTCCAACAAGTTTTTAGCGAAGAGCGTGCTAAGACTCTACCACCACACCGTCCTTACGACTGTGCAATTGAATTGTTGCCTAACGCCCCGCTACCCAGCTCTAGACTGTACAAAATCTCTAAACCGGAGCAGGAGGCAATGAGGGAATACATCTCCTCTTCCTTGGCTGCTGGCCTCATTCGTCCTTCATCTTCCCCTTTGGGGGCGGGGTTTTTCTTCGTCGGCAAAAAAGATGGGGGTCTTAGGCCGTGCATCGACTACCAGGGTCTCAACGAGATTACTATTAAAAATAAATACCCGCTGCCGTTGTTGGATTCGGCTTTCGCTCCATTAAAATCAGCCACCATATTCACAAAATTAGATTTGCGCAGTGCTTACCACTTGGTCAGGATTCGTGAGGGTGATGAGTGGAAAACCGCCTTTAAAACCCAGCTCGGGCATTTTGAGTATCTTGTCATGCCTTTCGGTCTCACAAACGCACCTGCCGTATTCCAGTCTCTCATAAATGATGTATTGCGTGACATGTTAAACATTTTTTGTTTTGTATATTTGGATGACATTTTAATTTTCTCAAGAAACGAGCAGGAACATCGCCAACATGTCCGCATGGTTCTACAAAGACTTCTCGAGAACAGATTATTTGTCAAGGCCGAGAAGTGCGAGTTTCACCGTGGGTCGATACAGTTCCTGGGTTTTATTGTGGAAAAAGGAAAGCTCAGGCCTGATCCTGCTAAGATCCAGGCGGTGGCAGAGTGGCCGACTCCCACGTCACGTAAGCATTTACAAAGGTTTCTCGGGTTCGCCAACTTTTACAGACGTTTTATTCGCAATTACAGTATGAGAGCCGAGCCACTCACTAGATTGACTTCTAACAAACGGCCCTTTGCATGGTCTCCGACGGCAGAGGCTGCATTTTTAGGCTTAAAACGGGCATTTACAAGTTCGCCTGTCCTAGTCCACGCTGATTCTGCTCTTCCTTTTGTGGTCGAGGTTGACGCATCGAGTTCCGGAGTGGGGGCCATCCTGTCCCAGAGGTCTACGGTCGACCAGAGACTGCACCCGTGCGCATACTACTCCCGCCGCCTCAGTCCGGCGGAAGCGAATTATGATGTCGGCAACCGGGAGCTGCTCGCTATCGTGCAGGCATTGCAAGAATGGAGGCACTGGTTGGAGGGAACTGAAGAGCCGTTCCAGATTCTCACTGACCACAAAAACTTAGAGTACCTTCGAGCTGCCAAGCGCCTCAACTCCCGCCAGGCCCGTTGGGCGTTGTTCCTGACCCGCTTTAATTTTGTGATTACTTACCGTCCAGGGTCGAAGAACGGGAAGCCCGACGCCCTGTCGAGACTCTATGAACCATTGGAGGAGGGACCTTCGGAGGAGCCGGTGGTACCAGACAACCTGATTGTTGGTGCACTGCGGTGGGAGGTCGAACGTCTTGTGGAGGAGGCTTTGCGGGGTGTAAGGGTGCCGGGAGGCTGCCCCGCTGGCAAATTGTTTGTCCCAGATGCACAGCGCGCAGGAGTGCTAAAGTGGGGCCACGCTTCAAAGTTTGCCTGCCACCCGGGCGTGTCCCGCACGTTTTTTCTAGTTTCACAGAGGTTTTGGTGGCCGGGCATGCGCAAGGACGTCACGGACTATGTCTCTGCTTGCAACGTCTGCGCTCGAGGCAAGGCAGTTCATCGTCCACCTGCGGGATTGCTGCACCCACTGCCTGTTCCGTCTCGCCCCTGGTCCCATGTTGCGCTGGACTTCATCACTGGTCTCCCACGATCCAGGGGCCATTCTGTCATCTTGACTGTGGTGGATCGGTTCTCCAAGATGGCGCACTTTGTCGCGCTCCCCAAATTGCCCTCAGCTCTAGAGACTGCTGACCTGTTAGTGACTCATGTATTTCGGACTCACGGCATTCCAAGTGACCTTGTGTCAGATAGAGGGCCACAATTCATCTCACGTGTTTGGGGGGCATTCTGCAAGGCCTTGGGGGCCACATCCAGCCGGTCTTCTGGTTACCACCCGCAGTCAAATGGGCAGACGGAACGCGTCAATCAAGAACTGGAGGCGGCCCTTCGCTGTGTGTGCCAACTGCATCCGGCCTCCTGGTCATCACACCTACCTTGGGTGGAGTATGCCCACAACACCCTGGTTTGCTCGGCAACTGGGAGGTCACCATTCATGACCGCATACGGGTTCCAGCCTCCGTTGTTCCCGTCGCAGGAAGCCGAGGTGGTTGTGCCGTCTGTCCAGGTCCACTTGCGGAGGGCCCATAAAGTCTGGAGGGACGCAAGGGCAGCACTGGTCCGCACAGCAGCCCGCAACCGTCGGATTGCTGACCGCCGCCGAAGGCCTGCTCCGGTCTATCGTCCGGGCCAGATGGTCTGGCTATCAGCGCGGGATTTACACCTTGCTGGAACTTCTAGGAAGCTGAGCCCTAGATACGTCGGTCCGTTCGCTGTGGACGCTGTGGTGAATCCGGTCTCTGTCAGACTGAAACTTCCATGCTCCATGAAGATCCACCCTGTTTTCCATGTCTCCCTGCTGAAACCGGTCTCCACCTGTCCCTTGAACCCTCCGCCAGTGCCTCCTCCTGCTCCTCGTGTTGTCGACGGTGGGCCGGTGTATACGGTGCGTACAATTCTTGATTCTAGGAGGCGGGGTAGAGGGGTGCAGTACCTGGTCGATTGGGAAGGTTATGGCCCAGAGGAACGCCAATGGGTCCCCCGCTCCTGGATCCTCGATCCGTCGCTGCTGCGGGATTTCCACTCCCTTCACCCCACGAAACCAGGTGGTCCGCCAGGGGGCGTCCGTTGAGGGGGGGGTTCTGTCATGATTGTTTGTATTCTCAGTTCATTTTCCTGTATTCAGCACCTGATTGAGCCAGCTGGGCGGGGTAACGTGACACACCTGTGCTGCATTAGGAAGGCTCAATATTTAAGGAAGCCTGTCACCATCTGCAAGTGTCGGATTATTGCTTGCTACTTGCCTTGCTTACCGCCTGTGTGTTCATCGTCAGCCTTCGAGTTTCCCGACGTTCTACGGTTGTATTTTGGTTTGGTCATCTTTACGTTAGTGCTCTTTTGGGCATTGTAGTTAGATTCTTGTACTCTGTTATATTCATGCATTCTAGCGTGCTCTCTTGGTTGCACTTGTTAAACTCGCGTTTGTTAACGTGCTCTCTTAGTTGTTCTTGTTAAACTCGCGTTTGTTAGCGTGCTCTCTTAGTTGTTCTTGTTAAACTCGCGTTTGTTAGCGTGCTCTCTTAGTTGTTCTTGTTAAACTCGCGTTTGTTAGCGTGCTCCCTTTGTTGTACTTATTAAATACAAACATTTACTCTACTGATCTCCTGGTCTGTGTTTTGGATCCACATTAACGGCTTGCCGTTCATAACATTTCTTAATTTATTAGACCAGCTCATCCGGCACCAACAGCCATACCACGTTCAAAGGCACTTAAAACACTTTTCTTCCCCATTCTGATGCTCATGTTGAACAGCAGCAGACTGTCTTCAACATGTCTACATGCCTAAATGCACTGTGTTTTCTGGTATTTGATTTGCTGATTAGAAATTTGCGTTATCAAACAATTGCACGGGTATGCCTGATAAAGTGGACAAATAAATGCAACCGAATCAGAGCCCCACCCAAGATTGTGACTGTCTGGTAAGTTGGCTTCAATAGGCAGTCCTATTCAACGAGGTGTCTACGTATACATGTCTCTGTGTGTGGCTGCCATAGACCTAAAGGGTGCCTTATTCTGATCAATTATGAGATGGCTGTGGGAAAAATTAAAAGGAATGGTTTTAAGATGACTTAAAACATTTTTTTATTATTAATGGGAACCACAGATAGAACAACTTGTAGTTCTTAAAAGATACATTTTCTTATGAGTTAAAATAATTTGATATTAAGCCCCCCTTGATGTTTTCCTTTTTATAAAATTTGTAAAATTAGTTTAACTAGTAGGTCACCATTGTTGTTGACGTTGCAGGGTGGTGATGTCACTGGGTTACGCTGCCGGGCTTCCAGAGTATGACTCTAGCGACATAAACGTCATCTGTTCAGCACTTTCAATCTGAACCAGAGAGGAACATTGTTGTGCATGACAGCACTATCGAGCAGCAAAAGCAAAATGAACAGGAAACACTGGATGAGACAAGACGGGAATGTGCTACAATGGCAAAATGTCTTACAGGCGAGTTTGACACCCAAAGTACTACCGAGTGCTTTCAGTTTGTTTTGTTTGGATGCATACAGACAGAACATACTAAAGATGCCTTAAGAAAATACTTAAACTTAGTGATATCAAATAAGGGTGGTTTAAATACACTATGTGACTAATGTGGTCAACAGATCAACAATCTGCTTTAAAGCTACCACAAGAAAACACAATGCTTAAAAGTATTTTGAGGCAATGAAAAGGTAATAAAAGACTCAATTAAAACACAAATAGTAAGTACTCGTCGCTTTTAACTGATGTGCGCATGTGTTGGACGTCTCGCCAAATTGGAAGGAATCACAGAACACCAGTATTGTTCGTGTAGTGACAGTGACAAACTACGTCATCACCTCGAGCGTCCATTGCAAAACATGGCCCCCTCCGTAGGTCAAAATATGTACTGAATATTATAGATTTTTAAATCAATGCATCAATGCATCAAAGCAATCAAAGCAATATTTTAAGTTTTTCTAATAAATATATTTTAGTGAAAGAGAAAATGTTTAGCTAATTAGAGCCTACAAGTCTTAAAGTCTGAGGTTCACTTTAAGACAGTGATTACCGTAGACTTTTTTGCATAAAAAAATGTAAGGTAGGATGTAGGGTATGAGAATGGCCTGACGTGTGTGAGAGTTAAAAACCTTGCAAAACACACACTCAATCCATTGCACTTTCCAACTGCATTCTGACTGGAATGCAACACAATGACATCAGTCAGTAAGGTCTTCTGGCCATGTTAGGAAGATTTTCTTGCTTTAGATGTTTTGTGGTTTTTGTTTGTTTGTTTTTTTTTTTTGTTTGTTTGTTTCATCTTCGGTACCCCTAAGGCCTTTAGTCTTTCGTTGTATCAAGTCTTTCTTGCTACACTGTAGATTTTCTCACAACAGTCAGCCATGAAGTTTGCTGGGCATAACAGCAACCACTTCGTAGCTCAGCACAAATTACATAGTTTCTTGCAACATTGCATCATTCGGCAAGTGAAAAAGACAAACATTGTCAGGTATAACAGTTGTACCAGTGACACAAAGCCTTTTCATTCTCTTAAAAGAGGCACTAAAGTTATTTTCCTTTTTTACTCTTTCATGCATAAGTCCAAATGTGAGTGTGCTCTGGTTGAAGTGTGTTATCTGTGTAGTTTTAAAAATTTGATTTCAATGGTGTTTGCAAGTCAATTCATTCTGCTAACGGTTTTGAAATTGATACTAGTGCGATGTCACACCGTATGCATTCTTTCTCCACGCCCACTAATATTGGGAGCACTGATTAGCCGGGTAAGCTCGTCTCGACTCAAGTTGGCCCCTTCCTGGTTCTTAACTGAGCATCAAGCATATAGTATATAAATAGTGCTGTATTTAAATCTAAACATGTGTATTTGTCACCCCTCACCCTGCCCCGACCTCCACACAAAAAAGCCACCGTGTTTCTTGCCCTCATTGAAAAAGCCCACATAGGTTGTATTTGGGCAGGTACATCAGGGTGTCTAGGTGTTCAAATATGGCAACCGCTCACAAGTGTTGGCGCCAATGCTTCCAGTCTAAAAGGGTCTTTTAAACATTAAAAACAGACGCTATTCCTTTTAGGCCACGAGGACATAAGTAATCATTGTTACAACAAAGAAGTGCATGTATACCATTCATTAATTCATTTTCCATGTATACCATTCCCATGCTCAAAAGACTCGTTCTTCAAAATGTTATCTATCTGTCAAATACAGGTGTTTTAGACCAGAAGCACTGGCGCCAACACTTCAGCAGTTGCCATATTTGGGCACCAAGTCAATCCTATTGGGTAGATGGTGTAGCCCTTCCTCAAAGTATGTCTTCTCGGTAAATAAAACTGTCATGATTTGTAACGCTACTTACAACCAAGTAGCGTGTATATGCAATTTATTTCCTATTCTCCATATTTGCGCTTTAGACCCCGCTCCTCAAATTATTTTCTGTCCAGCTGCATATTTCAGTAAACACTTCAGTGTAGAAATCCACAGAGGGAGTATTTTTAACTCACACGTGGAACAATAACACTTCCAGCATTTAAAAGACACTCAAATCTACATACCGCATATTTGAAACTTGTTGTGAAGTGAGTTAAGCTTCAAACACTACTGTATAGCACTCATATGATTTCTTTTTTTTGCTCTGAAGTCAAAGCTAAGTATTACCAGTACAATAACTTCAACACTCCACAAATCAGTGTTCCCATGGGTCCTTAAAAGTCTTAAAATTTCTTAAATTTTAAATCTGGATGATTAAGGTCTTAAATTGTATTAAATTGAATGTAAAATTGCAGTAGGTATTACATTACTAGAAGACGTGTTTAATGCCAGGGTTGCGACCAAAATCTTCCGTGAGAATAGTGTTAGCTCACTGGATGCCACAGACAGCACCATTGTTGTTAATCTTACTTTAAAAAACTAATTAAAGGGCAACTGAAGAGCTTTTCGGATTTCGCTCTTGAGTGTTTTACTCAGTTGAATTGTATTAAATGCATCATTTGCTGTCTCAAAAAGTCACATAAAAAAATAAATAAATAATTGACCGCGTAGTTTTTGAGTTATGGCCATAGCAACACCATAGCAACGAGGGACGTGCCGTCCTGCCGACCGCTACTTCATGACGTAACTTCCAGGAAGCCTCGCCACCACTTTGAACACGGAAATATAGCACCACGCTATCCTCGCCTTAAATTGCAAAAATTTTCTGGGTTTTACTCGCGGGATTCATCATGCCATCTCGATGTGTAGCGATGAATTGCTCACAGGAAGACTCGATACTCTCGGAGTGGTCCCAAAAAACTTCTCCTGCAAAGGTTTGGACCGTTTTTGTGAGCATGCATACAGGTCCCCAATCGGCTCATTGTTTTCATCATTTCAGCCACGACAGCTTTGAAAACCTACAACAATGCAACCTTGGTTCTACAAAGACGTCAGTAGAGACCCTTAATGGCCTCTATGATTCTAAAATTTGATGCACTCGTTGATAAACGAGGGGGACTCCTACTGCCTGTTTGTTGAAGCTCGACATTTTTTTTTTTTTTTGCTGTTGCCCTGTCATAAGTAGATAGGTTTGCTGACAGGTCTACTCGTGATTTTATAACTATATCAATTGATATTATGTAAATTCAAATGTCCCCAGCACCAAATAGGTCCTTGGCTTGTTGTTTTTGGCCTGTCACAGGGTAAATATAAAGCCTATTTATATAACAATCCACCTGCCAGGCCCTAATGTATCAAATACATCTCAATAAAACAATAACTATTGTACTACACATCAACATCAAGGTCTGCCTATCTGAAGAGAGAACAATAGCATCAAATAGATGCTGCTTTGACTGGGGCGTTATTATTTGATCACCAAGAAATTATTAAATTAAAATTAGGATTCATCCAATATTTTCATGCTGCTGTGTTTTTTTTTTTCTCCAGGAAGCCAAACATAAAAAATTAAGCGGCGGAAACCCTCAACACGATGAAAAAAGCGTTGCATGTCAGTCGCCACCCAGTTTCCCAAAATCAAGAGAGAGTGGGTCGAGTCATATGATGACCCATGTGATGCGGCGTCCAGGGATGACGACTGAAGAGATCCTATGAGGCCTGCCAGATGCTGAATTTCTTCCGTCTGCGACATCAGATGACGATGACTTAGGAGAAATAAATGTAGCAAATTTTGATGACATGAAATCATAAACTAGTCATATAGGCAAGGCAAGGCAAGGCAAATTTATTTATATAGCACAATTCAACACAAGGCAATTCAAAGTGCTTTACATCACATGAAGACCATAAAAATCACATTTAAATCAACACAACGTAAAAACCAAGACAAATGATCGCATTTAATCACAGAATAAAAATAAATAAATACAAATAAAACAAAAATAAAAATAAAGCAAAAACTACTACTAATAATAATCATTGAAATCAGCAATGGAGATAAGCACAAGAGGAATAGAAGGCAGGTAGGTTGAAATATATAGACAGTTATGGATATGCAGTGCCAAACAAAAGTGTTTTTAGCCCTGATTTAAAGGAGCTAACAGTTTGAGCATACTTCAGACGTTCGGGTAACTTGTTCCAGAGGTGAGGAGCATAATAACTAAATGCTGCCTCACCCTGCTTGGTTCTTGTTCTTGGAACATGCAGAAGACCTGTTCCAGATGACCTTAGGGGTCTAGATGTCTCATAGGAATCTAACAAGTCAAGCATGTATTTTGGTCCAAGGCCATTAAGTGTTTTGTAGACGAGCAGTAGTATTTTATAGTCTATCCTTTGACTCACTGGAAGCCAGTGTAGCGATTTCAAAACCGGTGTAATGTGGTCCAGCTTCCTTGTATTTGTGAGGACTCTGGCTGCAGCATTCTGTACTAGCTGCAGCTTCCTGACTGATTTTTTATCAAGACCTGTAAATATACCGTTGCAGTAGTCCAATCTGCTGAAAATGAATGCATGCATAAGTTTTTCCATGTCTTGTTGAGTCAGAAGCCCCTTAATTCTGGTTATATTTTTTAGGTGGTAATAAGCGGATTTAGTGACGGACTTTAGATGGCTATCAAATTTTAGGTCAGAGTCAATAATTACGCCAAGGTTTCTGACTTGATTTGTAGCTGTAAGTGACATTGTGCTAAGTTGGCTGCTTATGTTTGACCTTTCCTTTTTTGGCCCAAAAATGATCACCTCTGTCTTCTCCACATTTAACTGGAGAAAATTCTGGCACATCCATTCATTGATTTGACGAATGCATTTACTCAGGGAGACTAAGGGACTATAATCATGTGGGGACACAGAAATGTACAGTTGTGTGTCATCTGCATAGGCGTGATAGGAGATGTCATACTGTTCCATTATCTGAGCTAACGGAAGCATATAGATGTTAAATAAGAGTGGTCCAAGAATTGACCCTTGAGGGACTCCACACGTGAATTTGGTTCGTTCTGACTGATAGTTTCCAATTGACACAAAGAAATCTCTATCATGTAAATAGGATGTGAACCACTGAAGAATAGTGTCAGTAAGTCCTACCCACTGTTCCAATCTGCTGAGTAGTATGTTGTGATCAACCGTGTCAAATGCGGCGCTGAGATCCAATAGTAGCAGAACAGATGATTTGCCTGCATCAGTATTCCGACGAATATCATTTAGGACTTTGATAAGCACGGTCTCGGTGCTGTGTTGTGGCCGAAATCCAGACTGAAATGAGTTAAAAAGATTGTTTTGCATTATAAAAGTCTGGATCTGTTCAAACACAACCCTTTCGATAATTTTCCCCAGGAATGTCAGATTTGATATTGGCCTGTAATTACTAATGGTTGAGGCATCCATATTCGTTTTTTTTAGGAGGTTTTATTACTGCAGTTTTTAAAGTCTGAGGAAACTCTCCTGTTTGGAGGGAAGTATTTATAATCTGAAGTATGTCTGGGGCTATGCAATGAAAAACAGTTTTGAAAAAGTTTGAAGGAAGGATGTCAAGGCAGCATGTTGTGGGCTTTAATTTCGACACAATTTCTGTTAAAGTGGCATAGTCCAGGAGGCAAAACTGTCTAAGACTGACGTGGGGGACATTTTGGGAGGCGTTTAGTGTAACATTTGTTAATCCGGAGTTGCACACAGTCTGTCTAATCTTTAGTACTTTGTGTGTAAAGAATGCTGCGAAATTATTACAGGACACCTCAGATGCCAATTCCTGAGGTATTGATGCTTGTGGGTTTGTCAGTTTGTCAACAACAGAAAATAGTGTGCGAGTATTGTTGGTGTTTCTACTAATGATCTCTGAAAAATATGATTGTCTAGCATTTTTCAGTTCCTGGTTGTATTTGCGAAGACTCTCTTTGTAGATATCATAAAAAACTAGGAGTTTGTTTTTTCGCCATCTGCGTTCTGCTCATCTACAAACTTGCTTTTGTTTTATAGCTAGTATGGCATTTCTCCAGGGTGACCTCTTCTTTCTTGACAAAGTTTTTGTCTTAATCGGGGCAATAGTGTCCATTACAGTCATCACACTGGAACTGAAACTATTTACAAGTTCTTCCACTGGAGCTATTGTAGGGGTTAATGATGAGGCATAGGCCTGTGTGAATAACGCACATGTGTTATCACTTATGTAACGCTTCCTAATCACCTCTGTTTCCCTTTTCAGAGGATGGACAGGGGTGGTCATTTTAAACATAATGCAGTAGTGATCAGACAGAGCAACATCATTCACTGTGACCTCAGAGATGTTAAGACCTTTGGATATTATTAAGTCCAGTATGTGCCCTCTGTTATGTGTTGGAACTGTGACATGCTGAGATAAACCAAATGTATCCAAAATATTTAAAAGCTCTCTAGCACATCCTTCTTCAGGATTATCAACATGAATGTTAAAGTCACCCACTAAAACAACACAATCAAAGTCCATGCAGACGGAAGACAGTATTTTGGTAAGCTCATCAAAAAACATTGTGTTATACTTCGGTGGTCTGTAAATTGTTACCAAGGCAGCTCTGCAAGGGCTTTTTAGCTGAATGACAATATATTCAAAGGAATCAAACTGACCACATGAAATATTCGTGCATTGAAAACTGTCCCTGATCAGACTGGCAACCCCACCTCCTTTCTTATGGGTTCTTGGCGCACTAAAGAAATTGAAGTTTGTGGGGGTTGCCTCAATCAGAACTGTCGAACTCTTATCTTGATCTAACCAAGTTTCTGTTAGGAACAACATGTCAAGGTTATGTTTGCTGATAAAATCATTAATTAAGAAAGATTTAATAAAATAAAGATCTAATATTTAGCAGACCCAATTGGAGATGCCAGACTGGATTCACTGGTGAGTTTTGGGAATGACATACTATGCTTAACAGGTTGGCAGAGTTGATTGAACGTTTTTTATTTCTCACCAGCCTAGCCCTTCTTTTGTTGTTTATCACCACTGGGATTGTTGAGCATACATACTGTACTCCATAAGGCCCCGGCTTTTGCTGGGACAGAACAGTCTTTGTAATGTTGTCACAGCCTGGACCCGGTGCACATCATATTGGTGTCGCAAACATGGCTTCCTCCATAGAAGGATAATACCGTGTAGTTCCAGAGTTGTAGTGCTTTGGCTTTGCCCCGAGAGAATTCCAGGGGAGGCTGGTTGGTTTGTTGCCATCTTCCCCTGGCACCTGTCGGGTGTGACAGGTACAGGGTGGAAGCGAAGACATGAACTTGAGGAGATCAAGAGACTGGTTAACCTTGCTATCTAGATCCATGGAGTCCCAATCAGGTTGACTCATTATTCCATCCAAACTAAGTCGTCGGCGGGGTGGCTTCCGGGACTGTGGGGATTTAGGCCTTGATGAGGCCTTAGCCTGACTGAGTCGGCGGAGTGGTGGCGTCTTGGAGTGTGAGGATTTGGTGCTGGATGGGGCCTTATCCTGGAGTCGGCGGCGTGGTGGCATCTTGGAGTGTGAGGATTTGGGGCTGGATGGGGCCTTATCCTGGAGTCGGCGGCGTGGTGGTGTCTTGGAGTGCGAGGATTTGGGGCTGGATGGGCGCTTAGCCTGGAGTCGGCGGCGTGGTGGCGTCTTGTTTTACGAAATTTCCGGGTTCGCAGCGAGTCAGTAACAGGCACACTTTTGCAAATAATACAATGTTTAATATAGAAAAAGGAAGAAAACAAGAACAATGACGCCAGCGCTAGATTGCTTCTAAAATCCCCGCGCTACTGTTAAAGCACACAAGAACAGTCAAAACTCTTACCGATTGATAATCGGGCAGAAAGCCTACGCTCAGTAGAGTTGCAGAGGAATACAGGCGTAGTTGACTCTTGGGTCTCCAGAAATGCTAAAACAGTGTTCAGCGTCTTGCAGCTACAAAAACTCCTGAGAGGAAAATGTCCTCGGCTTATATAGGGATGCATGACGTCAGGAATGAGGTCACAGATGTCATTCCCTTATGACGAGCCACTCGCCCCTTGTTACAAGAGATGTCCGTCCCCTATCTCAAAAGAGGACGCGCTACTTGCCCCTTGTTACACATGTCTTTGTACTCACGCATCACAGATACGTCAAAGTGGCGAGGAAGCAAAGTCATACATCACAGAGGCGCCAAAGTGGCAAAGCTCTAATACGGTACGGTCACTAAGGGAACTAAGAGAAACAATGCAATAATGCTAATTCAATCCGGGGCATATATTCCGGGTATATTTATCCCATCATTCCACCCCTTGACCCGGATTGAATCCATCATTCCCTTAATTATACAATCTGCTGGCGATATACCACCTCATTTCGGGATATAAATGTGGACACTTTAAGCTTGGAAATGGTAGACCTGTGTTCCTCAATCATCTTTTGCAGCAACGTGGAACGGTTTAGGGCGCCTCTAAAGCGCTCCAGCTTTACTGCCCAAAGAGTTTTAAGGCTTCCCACTGAGCCGTAGTCAATCAACTTGTAGGTCTGATTATTCCAAGTGAAAAGTGTACAACCCGAAAATGGTGTTTTAGGCAACTGTGGATGTGGTTTCATAGTGGTTTTCCACATGCCAATTGCATAATGCCTGTGTCGTGTTAAAACATGCTTCATGATA
Organism: Corythoichthys intestinalis; assembly: GCF_030265065.1. Classification (NCBI taxonomy): domain Eukaryota; kingdom Metazoa; phylum Chordata; class Actinopteri; order Syngnathiformes; family Syngnathidae; genus Corythoichthys; species Corythoichthys intestinalis. The sequence goes on from NC_080396.1 coordinate 57,814,124, forward strand.
CATTACTTCTTTCATACATGCAATAACTTCGTCCGATGTGTCGCAGCCGCTTTTAAGTCATAAGATTGGTTTGTGGGCCAAACCATTCTCCTTGAGGTCTAACGAAATAATATGCATAGGTCGTAATCACAGGAAACACATGATATCTACAAACTACAAGGGGTTTAGCTACATCCATCTGTAACCACATTCCTTGACATGCAGATTCATTACATATGGTTTTCTCAGGATATTTCTTTACCCAGGACTCAGTAGAAATATTCCACACTTTACGCCACTGATCTACCGATGGCGATGTTACCACCCTTAGAAATCTTTCTTGTTGTAGTTTCATGTCTAAGACCAGCAAGTTACACTTGTTCATATTCAGTGCATAAGAAATATTGGTTAAAACTTCTTCGGTCTCCCCCCACATTGTCTTGTCCCACGACGGTTGGGAAGGATGTTGCTTCTTCATGGGGCACGACAGATGCGGGCAACCATAGTCCCACAGTCGAGAGACAATGAGCCACGTCTCTTCCGGTGTTGGACAACATCGTTCTAGTGACTTCTCCGTCACGTGTTAGATATCAAGTGATGTTGGAAGTGAGGCAACCCTGTAGCTTCCTCCTGGTAGGGCACGTCCATGATAAAGCAAGGAACGGTTGCGCCAGGAACTGCGATGGAGTCAGCGCACATCATCCACCATGCAGAAAGGACGCAATGGATGGTAGCCCATGATCCGACACCATCGATGCGGTGCGATCTTCTGCGATCTTCCCGCAGACGTTCCCATCAACCGCCTCCACATCACACATCAATCACCATGCTGAAAAAGAAAACAGAATAAAATGCTTCGGAATGGACAAAGATTGGGTACTCTAAAGTTTGTCCATTCCAATGATCCATTCCACCAAATAGATAGCTTTTAGCAATTGTCCAATTGAAAGTGGGAGTTGAACCTACACCCAATTCACATTCCCTTGCTAAAGGTTGTGCGATTTTATCACTGGATTTCACAATGAACTGTTCAGGGGTTAAGTTGTATATTAAAACCCCCAATTCTCCCTGATAATCGGCATCGATGACTCCCGCAAGTATGGTTACCCCTTTACGTGACAATCCAGACCTAGGTAAAATCTCCTAGTCCAGTTGAAACTACTTTAGGTATCGCGGGAATTAAAGTGCTCGTTTCAAGGGCTCGTAAATCAAGACCAGCCGAACCTGGAGTAGCTCGAACAGGAAATTCGGCGGTTAGTGTGGCCTCCGCCCCTGTGTCCACCAGAGCTTGGACCAATTAGAATGATGAGCTCTGATGGAAAAAGGTGGGGCTTGGCCTCCTATTCCAAATCCAAGAGGCTAGGATAGAGGGAAGAAGCCTTCTCCCCCCTTTGTTCCTTCCTCTTCTGTCGATGTTGTTTGTCCTTGGTTCGCTTGCTCTTTTTCACTGACCACACCCTTGTTGATTCGTCCTCCTCAGAAGTAGAGGAGGAGTCTTCTGACTCTAGGGGTGGAGGGGGTGGCGCTGTCGGAACTGCTCGCCCCTCCTCTCTTAAAACCGACCGCAGCACCTCCTCCATTTTCTTCAGTGATGTTCCGAAGGATGCTTCTAAACAACTGACCTTAATCCCCTTTTTCTTGCACCGTTTTCTCAGTTCCGGAGTGGGGAGATCGTCTATCTCTCTAAACGGCACTCCCGCCTTCAAAAGAGCGTTCCACAAGTCTCTCCTAGACGGCCCTCCGGCCGCTGAAGAGCCTCGATAGTCTCGCCTGGGAGGAGGAGGAGGACTAGTTGACTGGCGAGGAGCCTCCTTCCGGATGACCTCCCAGTTCCCTAAACTCCCTAATTCGGACATCATACTTGACACTTCACCAAGCGTTTGATTCGGATTTCCTACCATCAGGGTTAAAACCAGTGACTTATAAGCCGGTGGCGCAGTTTTGATCATAGCATCACGCACCGACTTCGGGACCGGGATATCTTGAACTATCTCCACCTCCCCATTCCTCAAAGCCTCGCGAATGCACATGCGCAACATGCGCTGTTTCCCTTCCCTTATGGTCTGCCACTCCCGGTCAAGAGGGGGCCAATCCGACGGAGAGGGATAGCGCGTCGACACGGCTTGAGCATACACGTTTCCCACAGTACGAACCTCGTCTCCCAGTGCACGAACATACAACCGAAATTCGGAATTCACCACGGGATCGCGGGACATTCCAGAAAATCGATGTCCGTCTTGCGTGTCAATCTCAGCCTGCCATGCTCCTTCTTCCAATAATCTAACAATCCACAAGTCCAAAGGTTCGTCAGGTTTTTGACGAAATTTGGAACTCAGATGAATCACCTCTTCAGAAGTATAATCTTCTATAGACTTATATACCTCAGGAGCAGGCTGTTCACGTTGTCTTTCCTGATAAATAGGTTGACCATCCCTGTCTAGCAGCGGAACGCCATCCTGATCAACCATTTGCTCGCGAATCGGTGGGAGAATATGTTCCACCTGTCGTCGTCGGGATATGGGACGTTCCTGATAATTCCCATGGCTTTGCGCATTCCAAATATCCCCATCCCACGTTTCGGGATCCCACGAACTGGTTTTCTCTAACGAGGACGCCACAAATGCCCGTACTTTAACGGGATCAGCGCGCCTTCGAGAGAGTTTGCGCTCTCGAGCTGGTAAACGCCCCACGCACTCAACCGCTTGTTCACACATACGGTGTAACCGATCTCGTTGGCATTCTAGCAATTTAATTTTTTCCTCTAAAATGCCTTTTTCACTTTGACAGTTATCCAATTGTACTTTTAGTTGTGACGCCTCTCGTTCAGCGTCCTCTAATTTCTCCGTTTGAATCCTCCACGCCATAGCACAGACCCACATGCGTCGTTGGACCCCACCCAACAACGCTTTAGCCGGGATCCCTACGGACGACAATACCTTTTTAACATCGTGCGCAGTACCGTCCCCTAGCGAATCCTTCCATGATTCGAGACGACCACCGCATTCGCGCAAACACGACGCGATTCCGTTCCACGGTTCTTTTTCCCAACCAGGAGTTACTACCGTTCCATCGATACACTCCTCGGATTCTTCCACAATAAATTTTCGCAGCTTCTTAAACATCGTTCTTCGCAGTTTCTTAAACATCGTTATTCTGTTACGGCTCACTTAGTATTAACAAAATCCCAGTAATACTATCCTAGTAATACTGTCCTAGTAATACTATCCTAGTAATACTATCCTGCCGACAACGCCAAAATGTTTTACGAAATTTCCGGGTTCGCAGCGAGTCAGTAACAGGCACACTTTTGCAAATAATACAATGTTTAATATAGAAAAAGGAAGAAAACAAGAACAATGACGCCAGCGCTAGTTTGCTTCTAAAATCCCCGCGCTACTGTTAAAGCACACAAGAACAGTCAAAACTCTTACCGATTGATAATCGGGCAGAAAGCCTACGCTCAGTAGAGTTGCAGAGGAATACAGGCGTAGTTGACTCTTGGGTCTCCAGAAATGCTAAAACAGTGTTCAGCGTCTTGCAGCTACAAAAACTCCTACCTGAGAGGAAAATGTCCTCGGCTTATATAGGGATGCATGACGTCAGGAATGAGGTCACAGATGTCATTCCGTTATGACGAGCCACTCGCCCCTTGTTACAAGAGATGTCCGTCCCCTATCTCAAAAGAGGACGCGCTACTTGCCCCTTGTTACACATGTCTTTGTACTCACGCATCACAGATACGTCAAAGTGGCGAGGAAGCAAAGTCACATATCACAGAGGCGCCAAAGTGGCAAAGCTCTAATACGGTACGGTCACTAAGGGAACTAAGAGAAACAATGCAATAATGCTAATTCAATCCGGGGCATATATTCCGGGTATATTTATCCCATCACTTGGAGTGCGAGTATTTGGGGCTGGATGGGGCCTCGACAGCAGAGGATTGCGCGGTCGGGTCGTTCTCCTCCTGTTGAGCTGATGGAGCCACTTCTTGAGTCTCGTCTGAAGGGGGTCGATCACCTGCTACCAGGGTCTCCTCCCGTTGAGGCAGTGGAGCCTCAGCAGAGGAGGGTTGGTCACAGCCTGGCAGGGCTGGCTTAGTCACTTCCACTTCAGCGACTATCGGCTCCATTTTTGGAGGGGAAATTGATCCTGCATGCACACTGTCTGATTCAGCACTCATCCCAGCCACCATGTTTATCCGATGTTTTGGGACAGCTTGCCTCCTTTCCTCGAGATAAGCAGACTGTCTGTGCCTCAAGAGATAAAACATGCTGCTACTTAGTAACCGCACTCCTGACTTATTTAGGTGAAGGCCATCGTTCTTAAAGAGATGCCTGCGCCCTGAAAATATGTTGAAATTGTCAATGAAGTACATCGATTGTCCAGCGCATGTTGCTTTGAGCCATTTGTTGAGCATCATCGCTCTGCTGAAACTTTCATCCCCCAGCCTGGGCGCGGGTATGGGTCCACTGAAAAACACCTCAGTATTCAAAGTTCCGACTTTGTTTATCAGTTCAGTGAAGTCTTGCTTTAAAAGCTCTGATTTTTGCTTCGCAATATCGAGGGCTCCTGTGTGTATTATCAGAGTAGTGGCTGTTGGATGCTGAGCAGCAATGCTCAGGATATTTTCAGAGATAACAGACACCGTAGCTTTGTTAAAACAACATACTCTGGTATTGTTGCTACAAAAGTGTTTCATCCCATTCACAGCAAAGTCGCCCACTATCAGAGTGCGGGGCCCATTGGGTCGATTTCTCTGTAGCCTGCTAGCACATGCATTAGCATCGTACCTCTCTTTCGAGCTGGGTGTTCCAACTTTCCCTGGGTCAGGAGTCTCGGAGAGTGGCGTAAATCTATTTTCCAGTAGAATTCCAGCAGCTTGAGACACTTTGCTTTGAGCCTTTGTTGTTGCCTTGATCTGTGATTATTTTCTTTCTGGTGCCGGAGTAGATGACGCTGTCTTCTGCAGAGGTGGCCATTCCTTTTCATCGTAAATCTGCCAGTGCTGGGTTCTGCCAGGGTCCCGTTGAGTCTCGATGGTGTTTGTTTGCATTCTGTGGGTCCGCTCCCACTCGCTGTTTTGGGAGATCGGCAGAGTGGTTTCATTCCCGAGCTGTCCATTTACCTCCATATTCACTTCAAGCCGGTAGATTTTTGTTTCCAGTGCTGCTATCTTCTGGAGCAGTTTGTGGTAATCATCCATTGACAGGGGAGGCATGTTGCTGCTACTTAGCTTTCGTTAGCCGAATTCCTCAGCTCCGATAAGGCAGACTTGTGTTCCAGTAACGACAAAAAAAGCACTTTAAAAGGCTCAAAAATGCTCAAAAAGCCTTTGCTTGAATATAAACAAGATTAAAAGAAAATTCCAAGACTTACTGAGTAATTTAGAGGTGATTAAAAATGATTAAAAAGATGATTGAAGCTTGAGAAGCAGGAGCAAAGCAGAGAGATGTCTGCACAGTAGCGAAGCAGCAAAGAATAATCTAAAAAAAATAATATATACAGTACACATTTTTTAAAAGAAAAATCTAGTTACCTTCATATTTTAATGATAATGATTTGTCTTTGTATAGAGAACACTTAATGCTACAGAAAAGAGTAAATACATATTTCCCACTGCCATTATCATTTTTCAATGTTGCGCTAGTTCGTTGCTATCCTAACTTTGTGTTGCTTACTAAATTTATGTTCTTTGATGTGTGCCACTGTGTGCTTGGTATAACTTAGCCTATAGGTTGTGTCACAATCTGACAGCGACATGCTGATTCAACATCAATCTGGTATAATTTATTATTGTGGCCTATTGAATATTTTTTCAGAATGTAATATAATTATAATATATTATATACCAATAGAATACTTTAAACAGTCAACAAAATGTGTCAATGTTGTTTACAATTTATGGTTTTATTTTTTTAATGTAATTCATGCCCCTGTCAGTGCTTCAGCCTCCTCAAGTTTGGCTCTCACGTCTGGGATCTGGGTAATTACTTGACGGTTTACAGCAACACCTGGAAAATAAAATCGTTTTGTCATTTATTTTGAAAAATCAATAATATATCATTCATTTAGCCACATTTGGGCTAGCTTTATCATATTTAGATCGGTAGGAGCTGTCCCATTACCTAATATCCAGTTTTAGCTATGTGGAGAGCATGGAAAAATATACAACCATGTAATCGCATTCTCTCTAATAAAAAAAATCACGATGCTGGACTTAGGCTTACCACTCACTCTCCCCTTCGTGAAGTGTCGAGCTGTCAATTGGCATCATGACGCCATTTGCTGTGTCAACTAAATCGCTGTCATCTGACGCCTCAGCTTAAAACATGTAGGGATTAATTGTAGTTCATCTTTCCTGGGAGCCTTTGCCATCGGTAGCGTCACGAAAGAGCAATCCTGAATGGTTACCTTTGGCGGAAATATCACTGACATCGTTGTTGCTGCTATGCTAGCTGTGGGTAGTCTTCTGTTGCCTACGTCACACTTCCGGGTTTGCGAAGGGACCATTAACGGAGTGCAAAAAAACTAAAAAAACGCAAATTATCCTTGCAATTACGTGTTGATAATGTCATGGTTGTTTTGACAAACTCGTCCAAAGTTTATATTCGTAAAATTACACCAAAATCCGGACAGGTCTTCAGTTGCCCTTTAACTATAGTTACAAATTACTTCTCTCAAAAAGTAATTCAGTTAGTAACTCAGTTACCTGAATGTAAGAGTAATTAGTTACTTGGCAAAGTAACTTGCGTTTTTTTGTTTGTTTTTGTTTTAAAAAAACACAACAAAAAATACAACATAAGTCACACTATATGAAGTTCAAAGGCTTTTTGGGACAATTGGCCCTAGCCCAATTCTTTCCCCTAAACTTAACTAGACACAGGGGTATTGCGGATATCGCGATAACCTTTGCTATGTTTGGAAGTCATTTAATTTTGTGAATCAACCGTTAAAGTTGTTGAAACTGCTTCCGTTATTGCATTAGTTCAGGTCTACTTTCGACCTGTGAAAGTTTTAAAACTGTTTTATCATTTAAAGAAATATTCAAGTTGAGCGTTTGCTGATTTAGGAGTATTTTAGACAAAGAGTTACGTTTGCTAGGAATGTTCTCTACAACAGCGCCTTCCTGAAAAGTCTACTGCTATAAGATGGTATCTGTTTACTAATGCCGGCGAGTCTATCTTTTCGCATCTAGTTCTCTATACATGTGCTAACACCGCTGTGTCTGTCATTTTGCATCTAGTTCTATATTCTTGTGTGTTATCGGCTATAGTCAGGTATTATTGGAACCACCTAGCAACGGCGTCACAACTCCCTTCCCTCCTCCCCACTCCCCCTCTGCTCTCTCGTCTCCGTGAGTCCGTGTCTCTTTTCTCGCGTCATTCAACCAAGGTAGTAATGCATAGTAACGCACGCCTTTACGGCCTCAGTAACAGTACCGGCATTGCGAAGATGAGAGAAGTAATTAATTAGATTACTCATTACTGAAAAAAATAACGCCATTGTACACCAACACCGTTATTAACAACACTGGACAGCATTAGAGATCCAATTCATTTTGACTGGACTGGACATCTAGCGCTGCAAAGACACTGAAACAACAGCATTCAGAGGCAGTCTTTTTGTGTGCATTTACAGGTCACCTCCTGTTCATTTTGGGGCATTTACTTCCTGTTGATTTTAAGTCACTTCCTATTCAACTGGGGACATTCTCGAGTCACTTCCTGTTCAGTAACCCAAAATCAACAGGAAGTGACTTGTACGTAAAAGCCCCAAAATCAACAGCAAGTGACCCTTAAGTGTCTCATCAAGAAAAGGAATTGACTGAAAATCAACAGGAAATGACGACAAATGCCCTAAGAATGAGCTAGTTGCCTGGCATTGGCTGCAGCTGACGACCATGGATGTCCAATCCATTTGAAGTGGGAGGGATGGCCAACCACCCACTTCAACTGGATTGGACATTTTCTAGTTATAAACTCATTCCAATTCACATAAGAAGGATTAAAAAAGTTTGTTTTTTCTGTTTATTAGTCATTTTGTAGAACGATTTCCTGACCTGAACCATGTATCAATAATTGCACATAAAAGAAGAAAAACACCAGTTGCAGTGAAATAAATATGACGGAAAGCACTCGGGTGACTTGAAGTTCCGCTCTGAGAGCCCCAATTTGGCCAACTTTCAAAATTGTCCGATATGCATGTGGTATACGTCATTGGGAAGCTTAAAATCTCAATTTTCCGGAGGAAGAAACATTTTGAACAGGAGGGCATTTAAAAAAAACAAAACAAAACAGCAAAACCCTAACTGGAGGCTAAAGCACGCGACAGCAGAATTAAAGACGGCACGATTTCAACGAGATATTATCGCGTACTTACCTTGCTTCGTTCCAAAAACTCCATGTAGCATGTATCACCGAGTGTCAAGACACAGTTGTGAATGGCCATAGCCGGATTTTTGGGGGATTTTATGGGTGTAACATGGTGATATAATAAGGGTCGCGATGCAGAAATCGCAGACAGCAAGGAGTGGTCGAGATTTTCTTTTTTATATATTTACCCTTTAAAACGTTTTTTTTTGTTTTTCAATTTTTCTTTGTTTGCATCGAATATTTATCATCTAAAATATTGGGGAAAATGGGACAGGAACGAAAAAAATACAATTAAGCGATAGTTATGAGGTAGATATCCGTGACATTTTTACAGATGCCAATTTTTTCATTTTGGTGTAATTTGTTAAAGGTTAAAATATGCGGGTGAATAAGTTTTTAAAGTCGTTTTTTTTTTTTTTTTTTTTTTTAACTATATAGTAGACATCAATTAATGATTCTAAGCTAAAAATGACAGACATTTCGAATGATAAATACGATTATTTACCTTCTTTTAATGGCTAGGTTGAAACAAAAGCGGTTCCGCGACGTCTGTAAACAGGGGTTTCCAGGGTAAAAGAGACAAATTAAAAATAGTTTGGGGGCTTATTTCGCCATGAATCTGTTATTGCAGCATATAGACATATTGTTCTATCAAACACAACAGTTGTTTTGGCTTAAAATACAGCAGTTTATTTTAAAGAGGGGTGCAAGAGCAGAAACTGCTTTTTCAGTCTTGTCTGTGTTTTCCGCTTTATATGTATATGTTTTTTTTTTTTTTTATCAGAAATTATTGTGACGTTTTGGTCTGAAATTATATTTGTAAGATCCTAAAAATGTCTTTAAAAGCATTAAATTTGACGTTTAAAACAGTGCAAGAACCCAGTAAAAACAACAGGAGTTGTAACTTTTCAGATGAAAGGCAGATGACACCAAATTGAACTGGCTCAGTCGAGTGTTCCTAATAAATTCAAGGGTGACACACACATAACAGACAAAGTTGCTTGGGAGCGCACAGATGTTGTAGCGGAGCTCGAAGTAGCGTACAGAGCGGCACTTGTCTTGTCTGATGAGAGGCCTCATTTGGAACTGCCATTAGTAAGACGTATGATTTATGGCTCTGTCTGCAGCTACGCCACAAACTGCAGTTCTTACTTTACTTTAGAAGAAAGATGTGGGAAAGAGAGCTACCCTCTATCTTGCTCCCTCTATCTTGTTACTCAAAAATTGCCCTGTGAGCACCACCCACAGAAAACGAAGAACCCTGTCAAAACCACAAAGTCACGATGTTATAAATAGACTAAATGATGGATGGAGATAAAGACAGTCCGTATTGGTATATATCACAAATTTATTTCTCTGACGAAATCTCCCTCATACTTGGCTAGTATCAATGTGAATTTATTATGGGAAAAAAAAACCTACAACTTATGCAGGTTTGCACACAGTATAATATATTGCGATTGTGATTTAGTTTGAAGCCGTTAATTAGTTTAATCATTTTACTCGACCCCAATTAATCCTGATAAATGATAGACAGCAGGGTCATTATAAGACAAAATCAGAATTTCACCAAAAGCAATTATGGAATCATCATTATTATCTTTTACCTCGTGCAAAATGTCAGATGATGTTATCTTGTGATTCGCATTATACCAGTGTAACGTGTGCCTCAACTTTTAAGACGTTCCTTTCCACATTTTCATTTCCATGCAATTAAAATGCGGGAATAAAATACCCCAATCCCCACTGTGTAGGAATAGGATGTTGATGCCGGCGGGACTGACATTCTGCTCCCTGCCTGGGTTTTCCACCATGCCACATCTGTCCATCTGTAAATCCCCCAGGCCTATCAATCAAACAGCTGAGTGCAGGTGAGTGGGAGGCGCAGAGAACAACCATTAATCACTCAGACGTGGACAGCATTGGGCTGCTTTAGTTGTATGTGTGTAACAGAAGAAGGAGAGAGGCAACTTGGCGGGAAATCTGCCATTATTATCCCCTTGCAAAGCAACAAGCATTCCCTCTGTTGTTTGGTTCAAATAGTGCACACTGATGATCATGCAGTTATGAAATTTAGGGAGCGGCACAGCTGAGGTTGTGGATTTGATCGTCCGCCCTTGGGACTACACCCAATTATTCTTCAGCACGAAACTGAAATCCCCTTTGCTCCTGCGTCATCACTAGGTGAATGAGAAGACCGTCTCAAAGCATTTGAGCACCTTGAAGGTAGAAAAGCGCTACACAAGTGAAAGCCCATTCATTTACCATTTAAGGCTCATCGACAATAGCAAAAACACAAAATCCATCGCAACTCTCTTATGAACAAGTTTGAACATTGGACAATAGGTGTTCACAAACATCAATGAGACAACCTCAGATTCATTCAGCAGCACAAACAAAGCCTTTTCTTTACTGTGGTGTCTGAGTATGAGCTTTGTGTCATGCTGTGTTGAAAATGGGAATCTTGCAACATGTTACATATGAGGTCATTATAGCTGAGGCTACAATTTTTTATGATGACTTTTTGCAATTACCCATATCTGAAAAAAAATCTGTTCTTTCTTGTCAATATCTTATAAAACCAGGCTTTTCCACTGATGAAATAGCAGAAATTAGATGTTAAAAGTCAGAGGTCAAGTCAAATTTGGGCTCTTGATTGAGATGATGTTTAGATGGGAAAAACAGGGACAGCAGCAATGTCGCAACAGGTTCAGAGAGGGATGACATTTCAATTTCGTGGCCTTAAAAGAACTGGTTGATGTTGTCGACTTCATGGCAAATACGTTGTGGTTAAGGGCGTAGGTTTGCATAGGGACAGTTGAGTGATAACACTACCAACTTTTTAGGATGCTCAGATTGTCCCCATCAACTTTTAGGCAACCTTATTTGCATTACTGTATACAGTATAATGACTTCAGTTACTATTTAGGTAATTTACTGTAGATTGCCTTCCCATATGTTGTAAGGATAGAATTGACCCTACCATTATTAAGTGAATTATTTTTATTATGTTCAGACTTTATGTGACAGAAATCATTTAATTGTAGTGATTTTGCGCAATAAAATGTTGGTCATTTTCATTCATCATCTACCGCTTAGTCCCGGGTTGGGTCGCGGAGGCAGCAGCTTTAGCAGGGAAGCCCAGACTTCCCTTTCCCCAGCCACTTCAATTAGCTCCTCCGGCGGGATCCCAAGGTGTTCCCAGGCCAAGACATAGTCTCTCAAGCATGTCCTGGGTTGTCCCTGGAGCCTCCCGCTGGTGGGACATGCCTGGAACACCTCTCCAGGGAGGCGTCCAGGAGACATCCGAATCAGATGCCCAAGCCACCTCAACTGGCTCTTCCCAACGCGGAGGAGTAGCGGCTCGACACCGAGTCCCTCCCGGATGACCGAGCTTCTCACCCTATTTCTAAGGGAGAGCCCGGACACCCTGCCGAGGAAACTCATTTCGGCCTCTTGTATCCGGGATCGTGTTCTTTCGGTCACGACCCATAGCTCGTGACCGTAGGTGAGGGTAGGAACATAGCCTTTTGATTTAGCTCCTTCTTCACCACTACGGACCGTTGCAGAGTCCGCATCACTGCAGACGCTACAGCAATCCGGCTGTCGCCTATCTCCCGCTCCCTCCTACCCTCACTCATGAACAAGACACCAAGATACTTGAACTCCTCCACTTGGGGCAGGATCCCATCCACAACCCGGAGAAGGCATGCCACCCTTTTCTGGCTGAAGACAATGATACTCGGATTTGGAGGTGCTGATCTTCATCCCAACCGCTTCACACTCGGCTGAGAACCTCTCCAGTGAGAGTTGGACGACACAGCTTGATGACGCCAACAGCACCACATCATCTGCAAAAAGCAGACATGCAATGCTGAGGCCACCAAACCGGACTCCCTCAACGCATTGGCTGCACCAAGAAATTATGTCCATAAAAATTATAAAGAAAATCGGTGAGTCCATCCCTTACTGGGAACGAATTCAACTTACTGCAGGCAATGCGGACCAAACTCTTGACACTTGTCGTACAGGGGCCGAACAGCCCTTACCAAGGTGATTGGTACCTCGTACTCCCAGAGCAACCCCCCACAGGTGTCCCTGAGGCACACGATCAAACGCCTTCTCCAAATCTAACAAAACACATGTAGACTGGTTGGGCGAACTCCCATGCACCCTCGAGGACCTTGCCGAGTGTGCAGAGCTGGTCCACTGTTCCACGGCAAGGACAATAACCACACTGCTCCTCCTGAATCCGAGATTGGACTTCCCGACGGGCCCTCCTCTCCAGCACCCCAGAATAGACTTTACCGGGGAGGGTGAGGAGTGTGATCCCTCTATAATTGGAACACACCCTCCAATCACCCTTGTTAAAAAGGGGGACCACCACTCCAGTCTGCCAATCCAGAGGCACTGTCCCCGATGTCCATGCGATGTTGTAGAGACATGTCAGCCACGACAGACCACAACATCCAGAGCCTTTAGGAACTCCGGGCGGATCTCATCCACCCCCAAGGCGTTGCCACTGAGGAACTTTGTTTTTTTCCTCCAAAATAAATAGGGTAGACCACAAAAGAACAATGGATGATTTTCAATGAATAATTTTCAGTCATTTTTTGTTGTTGTTGTTATTACTTGTGTTGAACTGAGTCACTGACAGTGTAGTGGTGCATTCGCCTGACATATGATCAATTCCCACTCAGTCGCGGTGTGATTGTGGTTGCGAATGATTATCTGTTTGTGTGCCCTCTACAACTGACTGGCGATCGGTTTAAGGGTGTAGTCCACCTTTTGCCTGAGGTCAGTTGTCTTTGGGTCCAGCACGTTGCGACCCTGACATGGATAAGCGATGTTGATAATGGATGAATGGACTTGTATCAAATTTGAAGTTACCTTAATAAAAATCAAGGGTTTTTGGTTCATTCTTGGAGGAGTACCAGCAATATTTACAGTGAATCTGTTTATGATAAAAGCATATTATACAAATGGACTAGGCCCACTGGTGTGATGATTCTCTCCTCACATTCAAGTCAACTTCATATTGCACTTTAAGAACTGTAGCTGAAACAAGGTGCTGTGTACAAATCAAATTTCCAATGACGTGCAGTAAGATTTATGATTGACTCCGTAGTCAGTGCCTCACCAGATATAAAAAATATTAACGTAAAAAAGAAGATAAGCCTATATTTCAATTTTGACCTTATTTGAAACAATGCCCTGCTTTCAAACCTTCCAGTTGCCTCAATTTCACACTGTTTAACAAAACAAAGAGAATATTCGTGTTGGCACCATACAAACCAGACTCCACAATGCACTTTTAGTTGCTTTCATACTGTGTCTGTGATAAAATTTATATTATCGGTAGCCTGCCTAAATGGATGTGTGCGTTGACTGTTGAAGCATCATGGTAGAGACTCAACGTGACTTTTGTAGCTGTGCTTCACATGCATTTGAGCAGGCAATATTATTCAGCTATTTTTATGATGAAGTAAGAAAAATCATTTTTAAAAAAAAAACAAAAAAACAAATCAAACAGTGTAAGCAGCCACTCACAATGTTACTCATTACTTGAGTATTCTTTTCAACGAATGCTTTTTTACTTGTACTTGAGTACATTTTTTGGATGACTACGTTTAACATGAGTAGTATTATTTTGAAGTAACGCTTCTCTTAGTTAAGTACATCTTTTGACTAATCTAACCACCTCTGGTGGTTACATGATACAATGTATAAACATTCCAATGGTGGGGCAATTATAATGTAAAAGAATAATTCAACATAACATAATTCAGGATCAGCAAAGTTTTAATGATTAAAATATACTTTTGAATAACAGCAAAATATTTAGATGTGTTAGAAACCAAGCAATTAAAAAAATATATTTTGAGCTGGATTTTCAAAATGGATCAAAGGTAGGCTTGTCTTATTTGCCCTCGGACTTTGTTTAAAAGGTTAGGAACATTCAACACCTTCAGTCTAACTCAGGGGTGGCCAACCCTGGTCCTCGAGAGCCGCAATTCAGCTTGTTTTCCATGTCTCCCTCCTGTAACACACCCCTGGTCCTCGAGAGCCGCAATCCAGCTTGTTTTCCCTGTCTCCCTGTGTGTTAAAGGAGGGAGACATGGAAAACAAGCTGGATTGCGGCTCTCGAGGACCAGGGTTGGCCACCCCTAGTCTAACTAAAAGAATGGTGTTTCAAAGTGCACATTGCTATGATCGTAAATGGAGTTGTCTGATAATGACTTTTTAACCGACAACCGATATCCTGATGTTATCCAACTCCAAAATCCGATGACGTTATCAAACTGATACTGACGTAGTCATGGACTTAACATATTACTGCTAATTGTATTGTGATGCTCGACTGTATGTTTTATTAAAGATAAATGTAACAACTTCAATGTTTTCCAAATAAACATTCTGTGAAAGAGAACAACTTCAACTGAAGTTATAGACATAAATGCCAAAAGAATGTCCATATAAATAACAAAATCATAAATAAAATAACTTCAAATAAGCCAAAATGTCTGTAATTAAATAAACGGAATTACACAAATAAATCAAGTTCACACTAGTTACCTCAAAGAACCACTAGGGGGAGACTAATGCATTTCAAATGCAGGAAGGCAATCATAGGACATGCCAATGCAATGACAATTCCCAAGATACATTTTCTGGGCAGTTGCACAGATTTTTAATTATAATTATGTGTTTTATTACTTTTCTTAATGACTATTTCTTTTTGGTAATGCATTAGTTATATGTGATAAGTTTATAATTCATTATTTTTCATTTGTGCACCATGAGTGATTAGGGCCTTTCCCTCAGTTAATAAATCTCAAGCATCTTAGTTCTGGACGCAGGGTTAGGGATAGGCCACTCTAAGCACAGCTGCTGTGCTAAACTGTGATCTGCCCAAGCAAAAAGGCTGCAGGCTTGTACATTAATGTACAACCCAGCATACATACTGATGCAAAACTGATTCTGATATTTTCCTATATTATTTTAAATGCTTTTATCAGCCGACATCATTAGGTGGCCTTTTATGTCGGACAACTTTAATTGTCCTAAATTAAAATTTTTTCAGTGCCTGATCATAAAATATAAATGGTCTTTTAATAAATAAACATGGTGTTTATTTATTGATAACAAAAATGAATACTGCAAGTATCAAATCGACTGAACACCTTTGTATGTCTCACCTTTAATTGTAATCGTGTAGGCATGGAGTCCACTGCTCAACCATTAGTATACGATTTCATGTTTTGCTTCGAGAGTAGAGTTAAAAGCCATTTGTCATACTGATAATGTAGTTTTTAACTTTACTGTTCACTCTTTGTGTTCAGTGAGGCCGTACAATGGTTTATTGATAACAAGCCTCTCTAGTGCTGCACAAACTCAGACCTTTGTGTGGGGTAGTCAGGGCACTGTATGGGGGTTACAAACAAATGTGGTAATTGAAAAAGATGATTCTGGTACTACCTATCCACAAGTGCTGTACATTTTGAATGCTTGTCAGTTATACTTCACATGAATTATATGTGCTGTACATTTTGAATGCTTGTCAGTTATACTTCACATGAATTATATAAAAAATGAACAGTCACACATTATGGATAATTTTAGAGTCTTCAAACATTCAAAGAATGTCTTCAAAGAAGCACATACAGAAGTGGGATTAAGCCTTGTCCTGTTAGAAAATGAACTCTCAACACTGTGTAAGGTGTACAACTTTGTAATGATGCAGAGACTTTGGCTATACTTTATTATGAATTATAAATACAACTAAATGGGTTACTGTGTTGTGGAGTACACAAAGCACACTGAGACATTTGCAGATAGATTGGAAAGGCTCCCGAGCTTTAATCAAGTCACAACTAAATACTGGAGGGTACAACAAGCAAGTACCCGAACACCAAGGGCGTAGGTATGCATAGGAACGGTAGGGACATAACACTACCAACATTTCAGGACGCTCAAATTGTCCTCACCAACTTTTAAGCAACCTTATTTGCATTATATAATGACTTTAGTTGTAATTTAGAATGTCTTCCCAAATGTTGTAAGGATAGAATTGGCCCTACCATTATTAAGTGATTTGCATTATGTTTGGACTTACATTTACCGGTACATCTTTTGACTTGCTGAATGTGCCAGTCCATGTTTTTCCCTCAAACGCACGTTTGATTGGCTGATGACCTGACCCTCCAACCCCCAACACACGAACTCACAGCCCTTACAAAAATGCAACATGTCGACAACATGCCACCTCCTCCACCCCCTTTGAATTTTTTTTCGACCACTAGCAGTAGCAGCCACTGTAAGTAATGTAAAAAGAAATCAATGTTGTGGAGGTGGGGAACACACTACTAATTTTGCTACTACAGGTCAAATCACAGAATTGACATTAAACATGTGTGAATTTGCTAACCTGCAAAATAAAAGTAGGAAGCTGTTGACATTTATCAGACTTACTGTACTTTTTTGTTGCTGTTGATCCCTCACTACGGATTTTTTTCAGTTATATTTAATTTCTTTATTTAGACACACAATGTTGAGTGGTCTTAAAACAAATGTTTATTTTTTGCATTCCTGGATAGTTAAGAGATGATCAACACGTGTATGTTAATATAATTTATGTTTAAATATTCCAATTTAAATTTGCTAATAAAATCTAGACATTTATTCTGGAAGTTTTCAAAATGTTTTAGTAGTTTTTCAAAACAAAGGTCTGAATCGAACGGTTTATTACCTGAACCAATACACATTAAAGTACAAGTCAAGACAGATTTATTTTGCATTGATAATTTAACCGATCAATTAATTATAGATTCATATTCATGAGAAATGTAGCCCTGACCCCCATTCACCCAATCTGTTTGGTCTTATTAATGTCCCGTCCCCAGCAAAAAGTGGACATGTAGGTTATGCTGTTATATCGTCCCTACCAACGTTGAGACCAAACCTACGCCCTTGCCGAACACTGTATGACCTAGACCGTCCAAACCCTTGGCTTTACTTGGTAATAACAGGAAACATCAGGACTTGTTCATAAAATCTTTACACTAGTCGCTCTGGTCAAGACGACTTGATCGAGTAATCACAGGTCAAGATGACCTTAACACAGTTTTTGGAACAAACAACTGACACCTTTTGTACGTGGATGCTTAGCCACATAGGCCAATACAACTGCTTATACAGTGGTACCTCTACATAAGAAGTTAATCCGTTCCAGGACCTTGTTTGTAAGTCGAAATGGTCGTATGTCGAGCAGGATTTTCCCATAGGAGTACATTATAATTCCATTAATTCGTTCCACAGCCCAAAAACCTTCACTAAATCCTTAAAAAATACTGCTGGTACTGTTACAAATGGCAATTACACATAGCAAAACAAATAAATTATAAATCAAAATCGGAATAATAATAATAATAATAATAATAATAATTCCTGTATTAATGTAACGAATCGGGTTCTAATGTGGCGGACGTTTTTTGCTGACCCTGAACGCACCGCGGTGCTGACGTGCCAGAGGCAGACCGGTGAGCTTGAGTTTCACTTTCACTTTGAATGTTTTCTTAACACCGTCAATTGCGGCAGACAGAAGGTGTTTTTGTTTTGAATAAGTTGTGAAATAAATGATAAAAACGTGGCGAAGTTGGCAATTTCTCTGGAGATGTTACCACAATAAGAATTGTCAGCTTAACTTATAAAGACTGGCGAACGATGGTCGGAGGAGGACCGTGGAGATGTATTGTTGAGCCATTTCACGGATGCCCACCCTACGTTCATATTTTTCTGTCATTTGCATCTTCATTTAGAAGGTAAGCGTCAACTTTTTCCTTGTTTCACCACCTGTACCAACCTTTTCTGAAACCAGTGTTGATTTGTCACACAAGAAAATCCGCCGTGCATTCGTCTGCGGTGCTGCCATTGTCGTCGTATTTCGAGCATGTCGTCGGATGTAGAAACAAATGGCGAGTCAAATTTTACGTCGGATGTCGAAAAGTTCGTGTGTCGAAGCGATCGTATGTAGAGGTACCACTGTAGTTTGAATGACATGAATGCTTTTCCCAAGGAACTAATATGATGTGAAAGAGCAATACCTCATTGGCTGCCATTGACAATGATTAATGTCAAATCCACTTAAACTGAGGGGGCTTTGAATAATCATGTTTCAGTACCATTGATGGAGAGACGCTCAATCCATTTTGATCGTTGGCAGACATCAAATCGATTGGAAGTCTACTGCCATCAATGGCTGCCAAAGAGTTAAAGTTACTCCTTTCTTTAAAATACATTAATGACATTTCATTAAACAAAAGAAATATCTTTAAGTTTGAACGTTAAAATCACTGTATTTTCGTGGGACTGTTCTCATTTTAGATGACAAACTTCAGAATTTACCAGAGACTAAACCAGGTATACATTTGGGGGGTGTTTTGATGATTCTTGAAGCACAATGACATTTTTACCATCCCTCCTTTTATCGATGCAATAATTTTAACTCGGAATGGAATTATAGCACACAGCCCACTTATCTCTCACTTTACAAAAGGCTCCTCCAGTTGCAGATGTTGGAAAAGTGGTCATACAATAATCAATTTTTGCAGAAGCGTGGTCCTACCTAATTCTAGACAATTTTCAATTGAAGCATTAATATGAAGATGTTTTCATATTTTTAGCAGCCCTGGAACAAGCTTTTAAATGCTTTGATTAAAAGGTTGAGCACAATGGACTCTGCAGTGTTTAGAATTTAAAATTCTTACTGTCAATTGCTATTTTACTAAACCACTTACATTCTGTGAGAGTTTGTCCCAATTGCATCAGACTATTTACCAATAGTGTGCTTGTTCTCTCATTTGCCAACCTCATACTAGGCTATAATACATACATTACAACAGATTTGTTTTGTGTCACTGGCTTGGTGAGTCTGAGAATGATGTTTACATTGGGAAAATGCTCGCTGTGTTTGCATACGTAGCAATAAGGAGTTTTGAGGTTTTGAGGAGAGTGGATGGGGAAACATTCGGTCGAGCAATTTTCTATCTATTAGTGTATTTCAATCTACAGGTTGTTGATTCAGGCTACTGCGAGCCCACAGAACCGGTAAATCGTTTGTGATTTTTTTTTTTTCAGAAGCAGAACTGTGGACGATTCAACTTGGTAAACAACAGGAATGACTGCAAGCATCACTAGTACTTCTGGTGTACGAGCTGCATTAGTGAAGCAATATATGTCACTCTTTTAAATTTCCAAATAATAAGAAAAACTACTGTGATCGTGAGAGTCGAACAATGCGCCTTTCCAAGACAAAATTCGCTACATGGGTGAAATTTTGGAACTGGACAACACAAAACTACCAATACATTAAAAAAAGTATTCCAAAGTGTTTATATTTACTGACAACATGCTGTATGAAAGTGCTCATTATGCGTGCTTAAAGAAATAGACAAAACCAAGTATAAATGACCTTCAGGTGAAAGATGGTTGTTCAAAGAATTTTTATATACAAATTATGAATTTATTAGAGCTGTGATAACAAATAAAATAATGTTTAAACACAGAAAATGACAGATCATAAGTGCTGCCACTTTGTGACGGATGTGACGTCAGTTACAGTATATCCATGCTCCTTTATTTTTGAGGTAACTTACGGACTGCAAGCAGGATCTGTCAGAACGCCAGAGAAGGCTGTGGCTTGTCTGTTTTCGGCTGCGAGGCAATATAAAATGGCGGATGAAGTTCCTAACTCAGCTACTTTCTTGATTCTTTCTCTAGGTATGTGTTGGAAAGCCAGAGCGGGATGCAGGCTAACTGTTTGACCAAGCTGTTTGAACTAAATCCATTGGATTTAGCATTTTGATTGGATGAAGAATCAGAATGTCAATCAGAACAGACCGATGAAGAAATCAAGGAGAGGGATGAATCGTTTATCATGCTCACATACCAGTGGCGGATGCTGATCTTTCAATGAGGGGAAGCTCAAAGTGTGTCTTCCTTTGTGTGCTTTGTGACGGTGGAGGGGCTCAGCGCTACCAACTGCTTGGTAGGGAAAGAAACTAGAGTGCCAGAAGTCTCCAAACACAAGAAGCTACAATACAAAGAAAACACCAGATATAGAAGCTCAATTTTTCGCTAGTTGTTTTCAACAAAACAAGCGTCGCTAGGATGATTTTGAAAGACTCCAATTCAACTCAAAACAACACAACGAAAATTGAAAAATGCCTCCCGTTGATGTTAATATGACAGGATCACCAATTCGCTCATTTCGCTGTCATTCAAAAAGAGATTTAGCATCAGACAGATCATCCAATAATTATCGAGAGAAGCAGCGCGTCCAGGCCAGCTGAGCCGTGCCCACTGCCCATAGACCCACAGAGACGCACAGTGTCCGATGGGAGGAAACCAGCCTTGAGCTAATGATTTGTCTTGATTCACTGTAGTGGAACAATGTACTCTCAACTCTAAAGACGCACAGCTTCCTCACTGTTTAAAGGACTTTGTAGCAACGCGAATGAATGAAAAGCAAGCCACATCTTAACCAGTAATAAGTTAATTCTGAACACAAGTTGAGTGTGTTGTAGCACAGATTTAGTCAATGACATGTACACACAACAATATATATTTAATCACTTATTTTTTTGACATTTTGGGGGAAGCTTAGCTTCTTTTGCAGTCTTAGAGCAATCGCCTCTGTCACATGTAGGGTTAGGTATCGTTTGGGGTTTATCCAATACTGGTTACTACCAGGGGTGAAAGTGGCTCGAATTTCTTGCCGGAACTCCCTACAGAAAAGGTTGGCACGGAGCCCTTTTTTTTTTTTTTTTTGGTTAGTCTCCTTGTGCCCTGCGATTGGCTGGCAACCGATTCAGGGTGTACCCCGCCTACTGCCCGTAGCTGGGATTGGCTCCAGCGACACTCGTGAAGATAAGCAGCTCGGAAAATAAAAGGTTTCACATGCATTGGGCTACTGCGTTACACTGAAACAAGGCATAAATGAGAAACTGATTTCGATTAAAAAATTTTAAAAATCCATTTAAAGTATTTTTTTACACCAAAGTGCACATTAACATGGAAAATGTTTTGAACTTCCCAAATAAAATAATATAAACCTCATCAACTCTTTCCTTTCTCTTAAATATCTGATCAATTTTCAGGTCCAGGTTTTTTTTTTCGCTGCCTGAATGTGCGTCGTGCTCAGCGAAGCGACTTGTCAGATACAAAGAGACGCTAGGAAGAACAACGTAGAATAAATAAATGAAGAATAAATATCGGTGGAAACACATTATGTGGAACAATCACTTTATTGGGCTTGTTAACACTTATTTAAATCTTACGTTAGTATATTGTTCTTTTTGGAGATGTGTAAGTGGCAAGGTTTTGTTTTAAACATGGAGTTTTGACAGTCGACGTCATATTTTCGAGATCAAAGCACCGTATGCCGGAATGGTGTTCCGGCCCCGAAACTCATGCCTGAACCGTGTTCCGGCCCACTTTCACCCCTGGTTACTCCTCGGTAGTTTTTAGAACGGTTCTTGAGCCGACACTTATTTAAAAAAAACGAAAAAAAAACACCTTTTGCTTACAATGCCAAATTAAATACAAGGAAGCGTAAATCTTTCTGAATTAGACATTAAGCTTTATATATGCATACCTGCGAAGTTGTTCGGTTTCGGTGTAATTTGTACAAGTGAGCACTGATTTTTAAATGTGTACCCCGTATGTTAAAAATCTGTACGTTTTTCGTGCATTACGTTTTTTTTTCTCCGGATTTTGGTACCGGTTCGGCAACGAGACAATGTGCGTTACTATGCGTTACGTTGGTTGAATGACGCGAGAAAAGTCAGAGACACGGAGAGAGAAAAGTGTTTGTTGTGACGCTGTAGCAAACGAGATGCTAGGCTAGATGGCTCCAATATTTCCTGACTGTAGCTGACAGTCTACAATCGACGCATATAGTCACATCCATATAGAACTACAGTACATGCGAAATGACAGACTCGGTGGAGTTGGTAAACAGCCGCCATTTTAAAGCAGTAGATGACAAGGATGCACCAAGGACCCAAATGCTTGATAGTAGTGCTCAAAACAAAAGTGTTTTATTTTCCAGTTAGTAAAGTTCAAAATTAGAAGATAACAAAAAAAAATAAAATAAAATACAGCAACAGCTGGACACCAATCAACGGAGTCAAGTTAGTAAAATTAAAAAAGGGAGATAGTGGTAATAAAAAAATCACAGCAACAGCTGGACACCACTCCACTGAGTCAATTCAAAAAAACAAAAGGCATAGGTTCAAAAAAACATCAATCGTGGTCAAAAAGGAGCTTACACAGGGAGGTAGCGTAGGACGTGGCATTAGAGCAGACAAACCGACACTGGGCAAGGTTAGAAGCAGGTTATTTATACAGAGGGTCACAGGTGGACCCGATCAACCTGATTGGCAAGGGCAGGAAGTAAAGTTAACTCAAGGAGGCACGCCACTACCAATATAAAAGAATCTGACATGAATCAACATAAAACATTAACAAGACTTCCGAGACGTGACAGTAGACTTCTCAGAAAGGCTCTGTTGTAGTGAACCCTCCTAGCTAAACTAAGTATCTTGTTATCTAAAATAATCCTAAATCGGCAAAATCTTGACTGGAATAAAATGATGGAACAGTTTTAAAACTTTCACATGTCGGAAGTAGATGTTGAGTTAATTATCGAGGGTTGATTGAATATTTGCTGGATTGATTGAATATTTGCTTGTGCTCATACATACCTAATACATACATAATACATATTGCCATATTTTTTCTTTTTGATATAACCAGTAAATGATTATTGCTTGCTATACTAGGTTGTAGTATAATGCTTAAGTGTTACAAAGGGTAAAGAGGGTCGGGATGACAACTGCCTTGCTTCATGGCCGCATCATTGCGTAACTAGACCTTCCGGGACATCTTCAGCACCTGGCGTCTAGACTTTCGACTAGACCTTCAAGGACAATTTTCCATTCGAGGACATCTTCCATGGCTGCAGCGTTGCATAACTGAAGTGTCTGGGTCATTCTGACCACTTTACCTGTGCCCTTGCTTACACACGTGTATTTAGTTAGTTCCACCTACATGCTCACACATAGCCAACCAAAATCACATGGGTGTCTCCAGCTTGCTTTCCCCCTCCCTTCAGGGCGGCACCTTTCTGTGTTAGGACAAACCCCTAAATAAAAAGAGCAAGGAGGGTATTTTCCTTAGATCAATTTTGGTGACTATACAGCGTAATCTAGCATTTCTCTGTCTGGTCCCTCTTTGCTCTCCTTGGCCAAGAAAACTGAGTGTCTTCTCTCCTTATTTTTGGGTAATTTTACAAATGTCTACCTAAGGGTCTATTTTTGAACTTGACAGTAGACAGAAAGGAACTAATGCAAAAACGGGAGCAGTCGTAACAACCTTAACGGTTGATTCACAAAATTAAATGACTTCCAAACATAGCCAAGGTTACTATGTTTTTTGTGTGTGTTTTTTTTTTTTTAAAATGAAAAAAAAAAAACATGAAAGGTAAATCCACTCAATAACTTTTTGGGAGAAGTTTTTTTGTAACTGTAATTATTACTTTTTAAAAGTAAGATTAACAACACTGGTCATAAAGATGAAGTCTGCAGAATGAAAAGTGACGAAAGCGGAGATTTTATTCTGCCAATTTGTTGCCGAACACAATTTGCCCGCAACTATTGCTGATCACTTCTCAGAATTAGCAAAAGAAATGTTCCCTGACTCCAAGATTGCAGCAGTAAGTTAGTTTTATCAATTGACCTTTTTAATTTATGATTGTACACACGAACAAAATACCTTCAAATCAAACTGAATTGCGAGCTGAAGTGCCATGAAGTGCAGCCATCAAAAGACATGATAGAAATTGCCAAAAGTACTAAATATAATTATAACAAAAATCACTGTTAAATTTTAGTAATCATGACGTAGCTGAAGATATTGATTGTTCTTTGATTGCACCAGGTTATATGTTATATATATTACCAATAAATTCATATTATTTTAAAAATTGAGTTTTATTTTTGTTTCATATTGCATGCTATATACGCCTTTGTAAGATTAGTCACCAATTTGTAAGGGCATACGTCACTCTCACTCTCTGGGTCTTGCTTCTTCACATTGCTGCTGTCCCCAAGATCTAAATCAATAAATCAATCAACCGTAATTTTCAGACTATATGCCGCTACTATTTTCACTGTCTTTAACCCTGTGGTTCATCGTTTAGTAACTTTTGTGGTTAATATATATACTAATATGCACATATCTTATCTCAAATGTAGGGAGTAAAAGTACAAATTCATCAGAAAAATAAACGCTCACGTAAAGTCCAAATACAAGAAAAATGTAAAAATCAGTTTGAAAAAGTGTTGGTACTTGGTTATTGCCCACATCTAAATGTTTTACTCTTTGAATACCAAACAAGAAAAGTGCTGCTTTGGGAGAGGGCGGACTGCAAAGATGTATTCTTGTCACGTCCTTCCTCTTGTCCGTCTTGCTCCACCAGTGATTAACACAAGTGCAGCATGCATACATTTTGACAGACAAGCCCCTCCCTCCTCCTCGGGGCTCACCACACTTCCCTCCTCCGGTCGCTCTCGGAGGAGTTGTCCCCTGCCCATTGGCATGTGGACGTGTGTAATGGAGATGGATGGCGGCTGGCTCTGCTTACACTGTGAAACAGACGGACTACTCCCTAAACGCCTGTCTACCAGCACCCATCAGTCTTCCTCCTACTGAACCCCCTGATACACACATATTGTGGGCCTAATATCACTGTGTGTGTGTGTGTGTGTGGGATCTCAGTTCTTAAAAAAAAATAAAAAATAAAATGACATTTCATTTAGTTAAAAAACAGCTTAAATTCTATAGGAAGTTTCTTACGACAACAAAAATATTAATTTTATAAGTGAGAGAGGTCTGTATAAAGCAGAACTTTCAAGGTGCTTGTAAACAAGTCCAGTGGTTCTCAAAGCAGCAAGTGTGCAAGCAGTAGTTTGGCTGACCACTACATCATTTGGAATAAATTTTTGTATAACTTTTAAAGTGCATACTTTACTCACAGGGATCGACACAACAATATACGACACATTGATCAAATTGTTTTTTCCTATTTTAGCTTTAGCCCAAACATTGACTTTAATCGACAATCTATATTACAGATATACAGATATATATCTTTCTGAAAGTTCCGACTAAAATATAAGTTGGAGGTCAATGATTAATGCTGAAAATGTCGGCACACCTAAAAAATGTAAAACAAAATTATGTATATTATAGACATGACCTTTTTGAATCCTGATTATAACGTGTAATATTGTCAATATGTATGATATTTGTAGACTAATAGAGACTTCTAATTTTGTTGGTTACATTTTATTTGAACTCGGTGTCATAAGACTGTCATAATAATGACATGACACCTGTCATGGCTATGAATGAGGGCTTATGACAGATGTCATTAAGTGTCATTTAGTAAATTATGTCACTTTTGATGCAATTGAGATTTTTCACTCGTTTTGAATCACTCCAGGTAGATAATGTGTTTTATTCTTTCATTGTACTTGACAATGAATATGAAATGTAAATGCAGGTTAAATTGCGTTGCAATCCCACCAACCTTGAGAAAATAATGGGTTATGTTAATTACCACGGCTTAACATGATATAATTGGCAAGTGGATGAGTCCTTTCAACTGAAAATTCTGTAAGTCAAAAAAATAATACTAAAGCTTCCTTAGTGGAAGTGTTTATGTGTCTTAGAATTGAAAGCATGCTTTTTCAATGTGTCACTTGGGATTCTTTTAAAAACGGTGGATATTAAAAGTCTACACACCCCTACTCAAATGATCCATTTTTGTGATATGCTCTCACCTAAGTAGGTGTGTGTTTGTGTGTGGGATATGGCGTTACTGTCGGTTTTTTTTTTCAGATGGCAGAATAAAGACATTCCTTTGATCTTGACACAATAGTATTATGAAATATATTATTATAATGTTCATTTTCAAACACTTTGTACCATTAATGTATTAATGCGACCTACCGCCTTTATATATTTTTTGGCAAAATATATCTTGGCCAAAATAATTTCATAATAAGAAAATAATAATTTTAAATACATATATATTTTCTTGGAGTAAACTTAAAAAAAAAAAAAAAAAAAAGATCCGATCCGTAGAGGGCGTATTTTAAAAAACTTCATATTCAAATATTTCCAAAACCAAAGCTGCTACCGACCTAAAACCAAAACAGGCGCCTACCCTAGCCATATATGAGACACAGTAATAGGAATCACCTTATCCGGACTAATGAGGGGGAGATGAGAAAAATAGTACAGTTTCTCGTAGGCACCATCTAACGGTTTGCATTACTCTAGCACACGTAATATAATTAATCAGGAAATAGTGTCATTTTCATATTTACGGTAGGACTGCACTACTAATATAAAATAAATAGCACACTATAGTTTAATGAGAAGAAATAGAAGAGATACACAATGCTGTCTTATCACAGAAGCCCAACGCGTGCGTCACGAACAAGATTGACGCATCAACTCTTGCAATCAGCTCTCCCAGCAAACTCCAAGGACAAAGCGCTTTGTCCTAAAACAAGTAGAGCCAGCCCGGACAACAAAGATGATTGCGGGCGTCCCATCCGCGCACGAACCAAAGCCGCCCAAAACCGGCCACAGAGGGGAAGACCCAAAAGCAATGCCCAGACACACCTTCGGACACACCTTCGGCATGGCCCGCTTCACCACGGACTTTAAAAAGACTGGACACTGAGATAACACAGACTTTGCTGCTCGGAAACATTTGCTATGTAGCCTTGCTTTGGATCCAGCATTGTTCCCTCCGTCGTCTGTTTTTGCATTGTTTTCGACCATTGTTGACGAATAAATTGTCAACCTGCTTTCGGCGAGTCTTTTTCAAACTTTTGGAACATGGAGTCAGTACAAAGGGTTAAAATCAGAGGTGAACGCGCAAAGTTCCGCCTTCCTGGTTGCGCACGCGAGGCAGCATCGGCCGAGTGGCGCTTGTTTTGGCTGTCGCTGTTTCCATGCGTCTTGGCCGGGGGGGCGAATTTCAACAACTTACTATAGAAGAGAAGAGAAGAGAAGAGAAGAGAAGAGAAGAGAAGAGAAGAGAAGAGAAGAGAAGAGAAGAGAAGAGAAGAGAAGAGAAGAGAAGAGAAGAGAATAGCCCTTTGTTGTGGACAATGAAATTGTGGAGCATTTCCCTTTACTGTGCATTATAAATGAAAATCTCAAAAGTGACTTGCAAGTATATAGTTTAAATAAACAAATATAAAATGCGAATGAGACAGTCGTATGTTCAGGCAGTGCAAATAATCAAAGTGAATGAGCAGCAGTTTGACACTTAATGCTTTGAATATTGCAGGTGAGGAAGTTTTGAACATACAATATTGCAATCAAATGAATATTGGACTATGCCTTGTGTTTTCCGGTCAGCTTCCTCGACTTGTACAAGTCTCTGTTCTTCGCCATCTCCTTTTTGCCGGTCTACGAGTTGGCCTGGACTTTCCTGGCCAGGTAACCGGCGTAGTTGCCGACTGCAGCGAGGAGCAACTCGTCCGTCGGCGCTGGGCCAGCCTATTGCTGACCATGAAGTTCTTAATGCTGGTCCAGTAATTGGTGCTGCACATTTGGCGGTGCTTGCCAAATGAGTGCTCCGTTGGGTCAGAGTTGTCCTTCCCCATGCTGATATACTTGACCCCCGGGATCTTGTGGAGGATGATATCCCTGCAGGAGGCGGGCAGGGCATTGAACGTGATGTGCAGAGCCGAGGCAGTGGGCTTTGGCAGCCTACCGGTCTTTGTCCCTCTTTTCTTTTTCTTCTCCTTTTTAGCCCAAAACTGGAACATTTTACAAAATAAACAAAATTAAAACTGAACAAGCTTGCTGTCGATTCAATTTAATCAACTACAGTGTGGTTACGTATCTTGCAAATTTCACCAATCTCCTGGAGGAACTGGATGTTGGCCTCCGACTGCTCATCAAAACAGCCTAAACATCAACACCTCCTTCCCCGCCCTCATCACCTCCTGCTCTTGGCCGCAGCACACATCGGTAGTTATCATTCCAGCGCACGTCCTGCCCTGGCCCGCGCACGTTATTCACAGAGATCCTCCTCTGGAACATCTCTAGAGCATCAACCGTGTTCCTGAGTTCCTCCTTGCCCATGGTCATGGCGAGGAGACTCAGTCCGGCGACCGTGTAGGGGTTGACGACAGCCATGATGAGCCCGATGCTCTGCTTCTCGATCGAAGAGGGCGCCAGCACCTTCTGGGTCAACTTGTACCCTGCCTTGACAATCATGTACTTCTCCCAGCTGGCCAGCTCCTTCAGGCTCGAGAATCAGGCCGTCCTCATCCTCTCAGGCGCCTACAAAACATGTATGTTTTAGAAAGATGGGCGTTTTGATTAATCCTTTTTATAAAGTGAATAATGCTGCGCACTTACATCAGCTCCAGGACGCCTGGGCAGCACCATATGGCCATTGTTGTGGAAGCTGCTGTTGATGTTCTTCCAAAGGTGCACGGGGTCAAAGTAGATAAGGGTCTGCTTGTTGCCGTCGGCGTAGGGGTTAGTGTAAGACCATATTGTTTCACTGAAAGTTATTAGATTGAAATATTACATAAAATCAAGCAAGTAAAAGCTGATTGTTATTTTTTAATATGGACGCAGAAATGTCTAAAATAAAATCTAGAGATACAAAATCCATCATGGCCGCCATAGCAAAACAATGAGGTTTTTACGTTGAAATTCTTGTGAATAAATGCTTAAATCCCTGAATTCTTTATAGATATGGATGTAAAACAGTCTTGATTGTTGGTTCAAAGCAAAAAAAAACAAAAAAAAAACGGGCAGTTTGAATTTACTTTACCTAAATCTGTCGAAGAATGATGCTCGTCTGTTAGCTTTGTTACGATAAGGGAGCTGCGACATTGGCTTTTTCCGTTCAAAATGCTTGTGGATAAATGCTTAAATCACTGAATTCTTTATAGATATGGACGTAAAACAGTCTGGATTCTTGGTTAAAAGCAAAAACCGGGCAGTTGGCAGTTATTTTACATAAATTTGTCAAAAAATGACGCCAATGCCGTGGCGGCTCCCGTTGATTTTTTTTCACGTTTCAAAATGCATGCATTGTACAAAAAATATAATAATTACCTTGAATCCTCGAACAAATCACTCCTGAGACAATCCTTGTTGTTAGTATGTGCTCCAGATTTCGTACTTTTTGAATGTAATTCAGGCTTTGTGTTCAAAAGCATGTATGAGAGTCATTCCCACCGACTTCTCATAAATGAAGCGGAGTCACACAGCCCCCTACGGGCCGGCGGGACGCAAAGAATACCTAATGTGACCTGCCAAGTATCTTAAAGTCTATGGTCCACACCAGCACATTTGTAGAAAAAAAAAGCTTCCACAGCCTACCGCATGCCGATGACAATAACAATAAACAACAAAAATTCATTTATTTTTGATTGAATTAATAACAATGGGTGAAAAATAATTGTCCATAATACCCCCATCCTTCGCATGTGTTCTTCAATATGAAGCACTGCAAGAGTAAGTAAATGGAAGCAAAAAAAGCATGTCTAATTTACACCAAATGTAAACATTGGTCTCATGTGTGACGTGGGACAAAGTTTGTCGCAGTCAGTGACGTTTCCACAGTTAAATCTTCAGTTATCAGTGTCCACATGACGGCGCTACAAACGCAGAATTAGCAAATCTTCACTTTGTCCGCAGTTTTCAAGAACCCTTGTTGAAATGTGCGTGTGGATGATATGCCAAACCGTAGAAAAAGTTCTTCTTTTTGTGAAATACCATGCTACGTGTAGACATGGACCTAGCGTATGTAAATAGACAGCGGTGAGTGAGGGCGTGGCAGACAGTGTTCGAGGGCGAAACTTGCTGCCCAGGTGTTCCTAATCGAGGCTGATGAACACCTGGACAGGTTGATTGGCTGAAGGGAAGTATGGTTGGGTACAAATGCGGCGTAGCCAGAGTACACGAGGAGGTGGACTGCATTGACAGGGAGAGCTGATAGCGACAGCGAGACGAGGAAGTCGAACGCGGGTTAGCCCGAACGCTATCGGAATTAATTAGACGAATGCTTCCAGTGCCGCGGCTCGGACGGACTTCAGGCCGACCCCTCCCATTCCGCTGTCATTCTGGACATCGAGCTGCACCGACATCACGGGATGTCCCGCGTGCCCCCCTGCCTATAGGGCAAATATGCACTGGCCGATCAAGAGGGGAGGAGCGCTAGTGGACAGTCAAGACACATTTTAGCAGGGGTGGGTGGGTAAAATTTTACTGTTTTATATGTTTTTTTAGGCGCTATTCTCGGCTTATTCCCCTCTTGATGTGCCCGGTGTTCTGTCAAATTTTCTTTGAGTTAAAAATAGCTGCGAATACAGCGATTACAAAGTAAACACTACAAACTTTAAATAAAGGACTACTTACATTTGATCATTGATGGGCATGTACCGTAAAAAGCTCTCCTAATACACATTAGCTGCA
The DNA here is from genome assembly GCF_030265065.1 of Corythoichthys intestinalis. Lineage (NCBI taxonomy): Eukaryota > Metazoa > Chordata > Actinopteri > Syngnathiformes > Syngnathidae > Corythoichthys > Corythoichthys intestinalis. The sequence continues at coordinate 57,845,062 of NC_080396.1, forward strand.
CATGTTAGCTGCACAACAACTGCAGCTGCCCTCCTTTACTGAGTCTCTCGCTGTTTTTACGACTTCGCCGTGTAGTAAAGCATTATTTTGCTATGTTCGTGTTGACCATTTGGCAGCTACACGCTCCTCCGACGTCGGCCGGTTTGTTCGGCGGTCATTGTCCAGCTGCTTCCCCGGCGAGCTCTCCTGTCCGTAGTAGCAGGGGAACGAGCTGTAAATTGCTATCCGCCGGGGGGTTTGCCGATCGGCAAAGACAATCGAAACCCAGTCGTCATATGAAATGATCCAGGCTAGTAATGTGTGATTTTCCGCTTCGAAGACTTTGTAACATCACTCCGTTCGGGTTAGCATGTTGGCAAGCTGTCACGCCTCTTGGTTTGTTTACATTCTCCAAAGGCGGGGAAGGAAAATGACATAAGCCCGATTTAGGTGGCATAAAATATCGTTCGGGAGGTGCGACAGTAAAGGTGAAGTCGGCGGTTTTGACCATTATGGAATAATTTTGCCATGTCATCTTGAATAAATGCATTTCTATTATTTCATAATCCATTTAGCACAAGACTGTTATTTGTCATGACCATGACATTTATTTAGCTATTGGGGAAAAATACTTGGATAAAAAGAATATCCTGTAAAAACATTGGAGTAGAGAGACTAAAACAATGACATTTTGAGGCGCTCTTCGTCGCGTTTTCCTCGTTGTGAATAATTCCCCCTCAATGGGCTGCATACTAAATCAGAAGAAATTATGACTCTGCTGACATCTTCCACCTGTTGGGGACGCTAGAGCCCTATAATGGCAGGCGTGGCTAACCGGCAGATTAAAAGACTAATTTCTCGTCATCTGCGCTTTACTAAATTGTTGTATATAGTCGAATCGTCTCAAAATATGATTCTAATTCACATAATAATCCTATTTAAGACTTTTTTTTCTCCTGTCATACGCACTTTAAAGGAGATTTTAAAGTAAAGTCTCTGGCAGCCCACACATAGTTGCAGTGGGGTATTGTCTTCTACCATTTTAGTGGGCTGAACTCCAGGGTGTCCCATAGGCCTGCCAGTTTAAACCTGAGTGTTGTTTGGAGTAATTTTGTTTTCATTGCAGTGCCCTGTTTGCGTGTTTGGGGTTCGTGCTTTTTCCAATTTGCAATCGCACTTTAGGAATTGGGGATCGTGTTGTGGCAGTTTGCATCCGTGCGTTTTTCTTTGCATTCGTGTTGCGAGCCATTTGCAGTCGTGCTTTGGCAAGTTGGAGTCATGTTGTGTTAGCTTGCATTTGTGCTTTTTTTCTTTTACAAAACATTTGCAATTGGGGTTCATGCTTTTTTCTATTTGCAAAGTGTTTTGACTTTGCATTTTGGCTGACACCTCTCGGCCACCGTACAAAATGGTCTAGAAAATACACACGGGAATTTAACATTCATAGTATAGACAAATAACATGGGTATGATTTAAAATGACTTGTTTACAAACATGTTTCTTACTGTTTATTTTAGAACTTGATTTTAACTTTTTTTTTTATGTGACACTCATTTTTATATTTATCACATATTTTTAACGGGCATTTTTACTTTCATATTTATGTAGGGTGAAATTTTTCAAAATTGTTTAGAGCAGCGTTCGGGAACTGTGAGCCATACTTGTCTACCTGCCTCTTTTGATGAGCACATCTGGATTTCCTAGACATCTGAAGTGTGGAACTAGCTGGCTCGCCTGACAATGAGCTGTGACAAGCTGCTCGTGCATCGGCACATTGATCGTGGACATTTCAAACGTGTGTCACAATTACAGTACATGCTTCAGTTCTTTGCCCTTTGGTGGTCCGCCTGTTGCAGATTATAAGGAGACTGGCATTAGAGCTTGCCTTCTGAGACTCAGAACTGTTTAGTGAGAGAACTCTTCAGCCTCTGCTTTCCACTTAGCCAGCAAGGGGCCGGCCCATTCCAGCTCAGTACAAAGTGAATTGGAATATTTTAAAATGCGTAGGATTTTTCCCTTTAAAAATGTTAGGAAAACCAGAAAAAGTAAGCTTGTGAACTTGTGACCTCTGCTAGCATAAGTAATTAGCAGATGAGCTGAGAGCATTTTAAGTCTCATGTTTTAAAGGAGTTCCTTTATTGTTACCTATACCAAGGGGTACAAAGGTTGTAAAGCAGTGTCTAACCAAGCTATAATAGCAATTATTTTATGTGATTATGCCATTATTTATGACTAAAAGGGAAAAAATTGTGATCCCTGAATCGTGGTATTGTGGTATAAAACATATTATTATGAATGCCATACAACAGCGTGTGCTACGAATGGTTTTATCGTACAATGTAATGCATCTAGTATGTATATACCTGTGAAAGTAGTATAATACACTGTACTCACTGTCCTTAAAGTTCTGTCAACTGTTTTACAGTAATTTATTTGTGGATGGTTCGTCTGTCAATAAGTATGAATTGCCGGTTTTATGATGTTAGTTTGAGTCAATGTTGCAGAGTTATATGGTACAATATACGCCATTTACATCTTTTTCACGATTATCCTGCTTAATTTTGATTTTCCACAAACAATTTTGCTGGTTTTAATTCCTTATTGAATGCAGGGGGTGAACATTAGAGCCAATCCTGGTGGGGTACTATACAACACACAATTTAACTCATAATTTGTCAACATTAGCTATGAATGAAAGCACCAGCTGTTAAGCATTATAAAACCAAATTTGCATTCGTGGAAGAGTGAATTTCCCAGTGTCAAAAGTGAGCTACAGGAGCGAGTACTGGTCATTTATCCTCCGACCCACACAGATGCTTACGCTATACAATTTGATGTCATTAATGTGGTCAGTGATTGAATCTATATGTTGGATACAGTGACTTCATTACAGACTATAATGTGAATACAAGCACATGAAGTTGTGTTGCGCGTTTATTGTACAGTACATTGTTGTAATTTATTAATTGATAGGTAAAAATGAAACGGGATACGTAAATTTGAAATATATAAAAAACAACAACACGATGACATGACAATCTCTCCTTGCATATCGTGTGTGTTGCCTGCCTTGAGCTTAAAAAGGATAATGAGGTGATTGTTACCAAGTGGAGAGAAAGTGATGCCTCAGTGATTTATGAGACTGGTGGACACACACATTATTGCTGTAGGATTATCCAAGTGTTGATGGAACTGACAAGTGATGCTCATTTGGGAGTGCAGAGGGCTGCATGCAACCATTCAGGCTCATGTTTTTCAAAAATACGCTTACTAGCTAGCTGAAAGGGACTGTGACACAAATACAAAGACTTAAATTATATCCTGTCACAGAGTTGGATCATTGTGCATTTTGGTGACAGCTTTCATCTATTTAGGGTTAACTCCAAAGCCAACCAAATCATTTTTGTTTTTGTAACACGTGCCCTTCGCTTTCTTTACTTTTTACTGTTTTGTTTCAGTTATTCCAACTGTGGTATATAATTTATTTTTACTTAACTTGTTGCAGAAAGCCCTATTTTACAAATAAACAACAATGCAGTGGTTGTAGCAAAATTAAAATCACAGTGTAATCTCTTGATATTCTACCTTGATTTTAATGCAGAACACAACTCCATGAGCCATAGCGGTTTTGAAGGCTTCATTGCCTAATTTGTAAGCCACATATAATGCAGATCAGCCTCGCTGTATAAAAAAGGATTGGATTGACACCTCTTTTTATGAGAACATTGTTATATGCAACTTTCTTTTTCTTGCAAGTTGTTAACTTTCCGTCTCGCCATTTGGCCTGTTACCTTTCTGAAGAATTTAATACCCTTTTTTGGTTTGTTCTTTTACTTCATTTTTCCTAGCTAGGAAGCTTACATTTGTTATTTGGTATCACATGACCAAAACGAACGCTTAGACTTGTGTAGAGAAAGAAGCAGATGCATAAAATATTTATTCTCTCTGTGCAAGCCTTCTTACCACTGCTCTTTATTGCTGTAAATTCAATGTTTTCCTTTGGCAACATTTTGGCTTAGTTCGTTCTCAGCCGTTATGCTATAAGCACTATATTGGCTACATCCACGATAATCACTGCAGTTACGTTTGGAACGATGATAATGTTCACTTCAGTGAACTAATGTCAACAAAGCTAAAAAGCTAGTTTAAAATAGGTGAGAACTTGGGAATAGAGAACAGGTTCCAGAGATATCTTGCTAAGGAAGGGTGACAAAGACAAAAATAAGACCGGTATATGTCTGTGTGTTCACTTTTTAAAAAAAACATCGGCGCCTACTGCAATCAGCCTGCAAAACAACCAAAACATGGGACTTTGACAGAACAGGGTCAGGCAGACATGAAATACTGTTCAGCAGACACATGAAACCCGATCAGTATGTAGACTTAGGACAATATGCAAATGCCATGCCTCCAAACCAAGTCAAGTTTAAACTTATACTGTATAGTACGAAATCATCAAAAGATCCTGTTGGATTGTGTTCTCATAAATTTATACTTGTGTATAGTGCTTAGCTACATTGCGCTAAAATATCTGTTTTCTGATGCTTACACAAGTTTGGGTTACACTTTATTTGAAATCAGTGTCATAAGACTTTCATAATGATGACATGGCACTTGCCATGAATATGAATGAGGGCTGATGACAAATCTCATTGAGTGTAATTTATGTCACTTCTGATGCAATATTGAGTTTTTTTTTCAAATGTCTTTGGTTTGGGTTAGAGTTTTGGAACTGTGTTCGGGTTAGGACTCTTAATGACAGCTGTCATAAGCATTCATTAATGTTTATGACCGTTTCATATCCCAAACAGAGAATGCTCTCAAACCAACCGACTTCTTTTTTGACCTCAGAGACACCAAAAGACAAAATTAACTTTTCATGATAGATCTTGATCTGCTTTGTTGACTCAATACAAAAGTGTTTACTCATAGACTTCATAATTGTATTGAGGGGTCACAAGCGTCGTGCACTGCGCAAGTAGGGGGCCGTCCTATATTCTGCTTCAGTTATACGCTGTCGATCTAACTGCAACAACACATGCAGCGACCCAACGCCGGATTTAGGTGGAAAAAGTACGAAAGCTGTACAGCATACAAACAGGAAAGATTGTCTCAGGAGCGATTTGTTCGAGGATTCAAGGTAATTATTGTAGTTTTTGCACCATGCATGCATTTGGAAACGTAAATACATGGGAAAATTAGCTGCTGGGGCCGCCATACTAGATTTCTCACTAGCGTTATACTTCGGAATATTTACGTAACAAGAACGATAACTGCTCGTTTTTTTGCTTTTAACCAATAATCTTGTGGAAAGCCTATTGTGTGTGTGTGTGTGTGTGTGTGTGCTTTAGTTTAATTGTGGCGATGCTGGCCCATTACGAAGAGCGAAGCTCGCCAGAGTAACTCTCTCCTCCCTTCACAGCAGTGTAGTTTGTTCCTCAAGCTACCGTCATGGTTACTTACTTCTCTCACTTACACACAACTTTCGGATGGTAAGTACAGTGTTGAAGTGTGCCTTAACAATGTATTAACACATTTGGTTGATGAAAGTTCCTCAGCTAATAATCTGTTGCATTCGCAAGCCGCCGCGAGCTAACCACTAGCAGCCCTGTGCTAATTGCTAACGCTAATCGGTGGCCCTTTTAACTACATCAGACATGTCCAAAGTCCGGCCTGGGGGCCAAATGCGGCCCTAGGTCAAATTTCATCCGGCCCCCAGCCTCTGTCATAAAATCAATAACGTCTGGCCAGCACACAGACTTGATAAATTGGTCAACAGTACTGCTACTAGCATATGAAGTAGCTTACACACTAAATGCTGCTCCTCATTTACCCAACAAAAGGCCCTGCACTCTAAGCAACAACACCCCGTGTGACCCTTTCAATTTTCTAAAATGGCGACAATCAAAAAAAAAAAAAGAAAGTTGACTGCGAAGGCCGACGCTTCAAGGATAGGTGGAAATTAGACTATTTCTTGACTAGAATACGCAACAACTGTGTCTGCCTCATTTGCAGAGACAATTGCTGTTTTTAAAGCGTTAAATGAGAGGTGATATTACCAAACAAGACACGCTGACATGTACGACAAGATTACAGGGAAGATACGCAGCAAGTAATTGAAGCAACTTCAAGCTAGTTTAATTTCAAAGCAGCAGTATGTCGCAAGAGCCCGAGAGTCGAAAGAGAACGCCACAAAGGCTAGTTGCGAGATTGTTGAAATTATTAATTAAAAAAAATAATGAAGCAAATGTGACACACAGAATGACTTGCTAAAATTAGCTTAAATATATTGTTCTACGTAAAGGACGTCAGCCAAGGTCGGCCCCCACATTTTTACCACACCAAATCTGACCCCCTTTGCAAAAAGTTTGGACACCCCTGAACTACACTGTTGAGGCTAAAAGTTCATTACGTTTCCAATTGACTTGCCAATCTAGGTTTTTGTTCTAATTTCCTGCATAATGTGTTTGCTGATTATTGTCCATGATGAGCAATTATATGCATTATGTGAGTGGTATATTTTATTTATATTTAATGTTGATCGTGTTAATCTAGGTAGATATGTTTATACCAAGGGCGTAGATTTGGATAGGGATGGTAGGGACATAACACAACCAACTTTTCAGGATGCTAAAATTATGCCCACCAACCTGTAAGCAACCATATTTGCATTATGTAATGAGTATAATGGGAATTTAGATTGTCTTCCCATATGTTGTAGGGATAGACTTGACCCTACCATTATTAAGTGAAATATTTTCATTATGTTTATGTTTGTTAATAAAAACCAGACATTTATTTTGGAAGTTTTCCAAATGTTTTAGTAGTTTTTGAAAGCAAAGGTTTCAACCGAACAGTGTATCACCTGAACCAATGCACGTAAAAGTTATTATCAGTCGATACGGATTTATTTTGCATTGATCATCTTAGCCTATCAATTAATAAGGTTCGTAGTCATGAGAAATGTGGCCCTTTGCCCCGTTCACCCAATCTGTTTGGTCTCATCAATGTCCCGTCCCCAGCAAAAAGTGTTAATGCAGGTTATGCTGTTATATCGTCCATATCAATGTTGAGACCAAACCTACGCCCTTGGTTTATACAGTATATGTGCATGTGTATTATATAACCAACGTGTTGCATATGGTTATACTGTATTGCAGAAAACCACACACACCCATCCTCATCATTCTCTTAAGTAAACCAAAAATAAAACCTGAACAGCCTCTTTGAATCTCTGATCGGATTCACGACATCACAGCGTCACCGGCTTTAATCCATGCACCCATAGAGAGATCCCAATCAGAATTAGCTCTCTTTTTCAATCTAGACTGTTATACGTTCATATCGATTAAAAAAAAAAAAAAAAAAAAAAAAAAAAAAAATCAGGGATTTATGCATTCATTCACAAGACTTTTCAACTTAAAAAGCTCTTTGTTTTGCTACTTCGAAATATTTACGTAAAATGAATGATAACTGCTTGTTTTTTTTTCGTGCAGGCTGACTTGGACCGCACAAAGTTAGAGGAAAAAGAGGATGAGATCTTGGCCGAGCTTGCCAGGTAGCTGGCCGACAATCAGCTGGACCCGCCGACAAACGACGGCTACCTTTCCAGGAAGGTCCAGGCCAAGCAGGAGCTTGCCCAGCAGGAGAACATGGAGATCGCCATGGAGCTTGAGATGGGTGACTCGCTGTATATGGAATTAATAATTTATTTGAATATTATTTATAATTGATTCTACATGCATTCCTCAAGTAATACATTTCGGATGTGAAAATTGAGTAATTTATTAGCGCTTGAAAACTGTCAAATTTGCACTAAATAAAAGAAATTCAAGTTGCTATTTTGGGCAAAAACTTGATGATAAATTAATTTAAATATTGCTATTGATCCAGAAAATATAGGTGATTATCTCTGCATTTGGTGATTTTTGTGCATCTAGTATAAAATCTTCGAATTTTATTGCCATTTTAATGTTTGTTATTAAAAAAAATAATAATAAAAAATAAAATTAAAAATAACCGGGATTTTATTAGGGAAAAGCTTTTTAATGCCGCTGCTCGTGGAGACTCATTTATGGTAGCTAGGTGCCTTTTTTGGTTTTAGGTCAGTAGCAGCTTTGGTTTTGAAGATATTGGAATTTTTAGTTTTTTTGTTTTTGTTTTTAAATGGCCCCCCTATTATTCAGCCCCGATTCCCGTGTCCCCTCAATGTATTATGAAGTCTATGGTTTATTCCATTTTGATTGCATAATCATATGATGTGCTATGTAACCTTTCTCAATCTTAATCAGCACATGCAGCGTGAATCACATTTTCACTACAACAGCACTTCAAAGTGCCTCTTAGCCTGTAGAAGGGAGGGAGACAGAACACCAGGCATGACAAACTAGGCTGGTAAGTAAGTAGGGGAGATTACACCGGTTGCTAAACTATCCATGGGGAAAATGATAAGCTGATTCAATGGATGAAATAATTCAATTTGAGTCCCTGAATAATAGTATCATTTGCCATGGAATTAGCCTCTGCCACTATCAATCAACAGAGTCCAAGCCTAAAACAAGCTGCACCCTCTGAGGATGTCGTAGCATCTCTGTGGTCAGTCTCTCAGAACCAGTACAATATGTCCGCACTTGGAGAGTGGCAATAGTTTTCTGTTCAGAAAACAAAGCTGACACGGTGACCTATGTGGGCACCATATTGTCAACTCGTTGTTTTCTCTGAACAGCCACCTTTTTCGTCAGCTGTATGGGACGCAATATGTAGTTTAAATTCTGATTGGTGGTCCCAACACAATTTGCTCTTGAAGTTCAACTTTTAACTACAGCAAAACGGGAAATTGGCAGAATGCCACGTGTTGCTTTACATCAAACAAGACTGTGGTACAGTTCTGAGATCAAGGGTTCAATCCCGGGCTTCGGCCTTCCTGTGTGGAGTTTGCATGTTCTCCCTGTGCCTGCGTGGGTTTCCTCCGGGAACTCCGGTTTCCTCCCACATCTCAAAAACATGCATGGTAAGCTGATTGAACACTCTAAATTGTCCGTAGGTATGAGTGTGTGCATGAATGGTTGTATATCTCCTTGTGCCCTGCGATTGGCTGGCAACCAATTCAAGGTATCCCCTGCCTGTAGTTAGCTGGGATAGGCTCCAGCACCTCCGCGACCCTCGTGAGTAAAAAGCGGCATGGAAAATGAATGAATGAAGACTGTGGTAGCATATGGCATGGTGTTGCATTTATACATGTATACTTTGACTGTACATGTAATGACATTTCACATATTCTTTGGGCTGAATGTTGCAAGAGATGTAGGTGTGAGCTCATTAGTCGGTAAAAAGCACTGACAATTTGGGAATGACAGAAGCAATTTATGCTCATTAAACTAGCCTAAGGTCACCATGCAGTATAAATACATTTTTCCCCTTATATTGCTGTTGAATGGCTGGAGGGAAGTCATAAAGGTGGAAACAGTCAATGTAATACAAAAGAAATTGACGAACAAATTAGGAGGGAAAATTTGATGGCTGCTGCTGTGTAATGTGTTTTTAATAGTGTCCAAATTCTCCAGCAGTGACCTGTCATAAGTGTCGTGCTAAAATTGTCTCGCCCACTCCTATTCACCGATTTGAATTGCAGGCTCCCAGTGTGAAATGCGGGCTCCAGTTGATAGTCTTGAAAATGAATTTAGATGTGACTTCTCCTAAATTGGAAATTTCTCTCCTAGCTCAGCAAATTGGTACCCTTTCAGTGGTGGAAATTGAACAAATTAGATGCTGCCGGCTGCATTCAAATAGCTGGAGACAGTTTTCTTTTGTGAAGAATTTATTTAATTGCAGATCTTGATGGGTGTCGTGACACAAGGCCTTAATTAGTGTCACTTTTTCAGAGCGGCTGAACTCTAAAAAGCTATTTTCATTTCTTTGAATTCAATCAATTCCAAAAGGAGACAGGGAAGGTATTTTGGTTGCCTGCTTTTTCTTCCCCGCTTTTTACCTCTAAATGTCTATGAAACTACTGTTAAACATGTTTTTGACTACGTCTATTAAAATATGAGCAGAAGGCTAGCTATCTTTGGAGGGTCGAATATTTTATAGCTAAATTACTTTATGTACAATATTTAATTTAAAAGGCTGCTTTACCAGCAAAATATGATTGGAACGCCCCAGACATGCTCATCTCCAGTAAAGGGTCAATTGGCCTGAAGCTTTTTGGGAGGTGACAGGGTCGTTCTTATCATTTACCAGGTCTGCCAAACCGTCAAAACAGAGCCACAATCCGCTTAGGAGCAGGAGGACCTGGGGTATGATCAGCACTGCAATTCATGGAGGAAGATTTTCCAACACTCAGCAGCTTTACAGAAAGCAACTGATGTCTACAGAAGGCATTATCAAAGCTTGTAGGTGGGATTTTTTTTTTCATCATCTTTTGGATTATTTTGAATGGATATCTTTTCGGAAAGGGCTTGGCTGAGGTTTTTTCCCCCCTCCCAACTAGTCAACTTTTACAGTAGGGGAGTCAACATCACTACAAGGTGCCTTTGAAACATATCCATTTCAAAAAGTCAAGATTGTCAGTTGAACTTCCTGTTTACTATAAAAAGTAGAACTTTAATGCTGCAAGTGCAGAGTCCCTGCCCTTTACTCAGCAAAATGTTTCATTTTGGGGGGGATTTTTTTCCTAGGAAGGTGTTTGAAAATTAGTTTTCTACTATAAATATGTGTCTATTATTTGTTGACATCACTTTTCAATCTATACACATCTCATTGGTGTAAAGAATACAGGTTGTCATGCATTGACTTGGTACTCTTCCATGATGGTGATACCTTCAAAGTTTACAAAATCAAGCTAATACAATAAGCACGTGAAACAGACCCATGCCGTCCATAAGACAAGCTAGGCGAATGCCTAGGAGTGCAGCAGCGTCCAAAAGGGCGTCAAGAAAAATGTTCAAATAATATTTGATGATATCAGTATTAAAAAAATTATACAAGACAATAAAACAAAAGAACAACAAAACATATCGTAATAAGTCTTTAAATAATAATGAAATCATTTTTCTAGTGTACCATATGCCCATTTCTGTTAGGGCTCCTTCATTGCAGGCTGGAGACCAGACGGGGGGAAGCGACGACGGCTGCGAGCCATTAACATCAGCCGCCTACAAAAGCCAGATCGTCGTTGTCACTCATTGCCAGACCAACTCTTTCGGCATTCCCGTCAGTCACGTCCAGCACTCAGGTATTTACATATATACTCCCGGCTAATCTGACCTTTGTTCTGTCCCAGGATTCCTCGTGCCTGCTCCCTGACCTGTACCGTTGCCTGAGATCACAACTACGCTTGCCTGCTAGCACCCAACGTGCACGTGCGCTACTGTGACCATCTGCGCGCACCCGACAATAAGACTTGTAAAGAATTACCGCCATCTCCCTTGTCTGCTTTGGGGTCCAATAGACCCTACTCACCAACGTCACAGAATGACGTGTCGCTGTATCCGGCCGCCATATTGTCCGTCATTGTTTATCCGTATTCTCAATGGTTTCAATTTGTCGTGCAATTCATAGTGCAATTCATGGAAGCCCCGGTGCTTTCAGACACTGTAAACTCATTGGATGCGTTGCATAAAAGGCGTTATGTGGAAAAGCTTCAGTCTATCCATTCGCCAGATCCATATTTGATGCCTAATTCGATATTTTTCGACCCGCTGTCTTCGCCCTCTCTGCCTGACGTCTGCTACCCTGATATCTACAACTATCTTGTCCACACAAAATCAGCCTATTCTCACGAAAGTTTGAAAAACTTTAAGAGCAGCACTCTAAGCAACATTACCCTGTGTGACCCTTTACTTCCAATTTTCTAAAATGGCGACAATCAATTAAAAAAAAAAGTTGACTGCGATGGCCGACGCTTCAAGGATAGGTGGATATTGGACTATTTCTTCAATAGAACACGCAACAACTGTGTCTGCCTCATTTGCAAAGAGACAGTCGCTGTTTTCAAAGAGTTCGATGTGACACGATAATGATATTACCGAACAAGACACGCCGACATGTACGACAACATTACAGGGAAAATACGCAGCGAGAAATTATAGCAACTTGAAGCTAGTTTAATTTCACAGCAGCAGTATTTCGCAAGAGCCCGAGTGTCGAAAGAGAACGCCACAAAGACGAGACTGTTGAAATTATGAATTAAAAAAAATAATAAAGCAAATGTGACACACAGAAGGACTTGCTAAAATTTGTTTAAATATATTGTTCTATGTAAATCAGCCAAGGTAGCCCCCCGCATTTTTACCACACCAAATCTGGCCCCCTTTGCAAAAGGTTTGGACACACCTGTTTAACTGATGATCTGTAGACGAGGCCAGCTTCTTTCACTTAGTACCAGCTAAATATTATTCAAAATGTAATGATGGTGGAGGAAATAAGCATCTTGAATTTGAAACTGTATGTTGTCGGCGATTAGCCTCGCAATGATCTTAATTGTGGTTGTCAGCCCAAAACCCTCTAAATATATATTAAATGCATCTTCCCAGATATAAAATGACTACTACATAATCTGTGGTAATCGTTTGGAGCCCAGTTTTCTCGTCGAATTGCAGCAGTCCATCTCGCTCTCCTCTCCGGGTCTCTCGGAATATGGTAGAACTTCAAGTCTCTCCGCCTATCTTCTCTGTTATTGCAACCAACCGCCACACACGCCTTCACCATTTTGATTATTAATGTTAACGAGTAGAAAAACACGCCATAATAGGAGGAATTTACGTAGCGGTAATGCGTCAACACGACAAGTTGACGGACAATATGGCGCGGAGGCACGGTTGTGACGTCATGTGAGTAGAGTCTATTCCCCAGCGCATCCTAACAATTTCACTGTATCCTGTGATGCGATAATTTCACCGCACACTCTAGTCCAGGGGTGGGCAAACTGGTCCTCGAGGGCCGCAGTGGGTCCTGGTCTTTGTTCAAACATATTCAGCACAGACAGTTTAGCCAATGAGGTATCAGTGGAAACAAGAAGCACCTGACTGAAATCTACTGATTGCACTTGTAAGAAACCGGATTGGTGAAAGGCTGTCCTCATGATGGGTATGAACAAAAACCCGCACCCACTGCGGCCCTTTGTGGAATAGTTTGCCCGCCCCTGCTCTAGTCTCACCCGACCCATCTTCCTCCCGCAGAACAGCAAGCTACCTGAAGTTATGCTGCTATTTTTAGCCTCCGCAATTGAGCGACGTTACGGTGACGAGTCGACGTCATGAAAAGACAAAAGCATTTTAGAAGAAAGAAAAATGAAGAAGAGGAGCATAAACGTGAAAAAAGACAGAGGTTTGTTGTGATGATTTCAAAGGGATAAACACATATACTTCGTGCAACTGCAAGCTAGCGGTTATTTGCATAGTTTATATGCAGTGTTGGGAATAACGCCGTTATAAATAACGCCATTACATAACGGAGTTATTTTTTTCAGTAACGGGGTAATCTAACTAATTTTTTCAGCCGTTACGCCGTTACCTTTACTGACGCTCAAAAACGGTGTGTTACTTATTCTGAATAAATTGAAATAGAGCTGAAACGAATACTCGAGCAACTCGAGTAACTCGAGTTTATAAACTGATCCGAGTAATTTTATTCACCTCAAGGAATCGTTTAATTTTGAAAGCTCTAAGCATCACATTTTGCCCGGACTACTTTTAATGCGGTGACGTACGTGGTGACGTCATGTGTGTAGAGGAAGAAGCAATGTAAAAAAAAAAAAAACAAAAAAAAAACACCTTACTGCAGCCGACAGCCGCTACGCCAACGTTGCTAAAAAACTAGCCCGCATGATGCTAGTGTGGTAGCAGCCTAGCAGGTAGTGTCCGACGCGTCTCATAGATATCGCATGCATTTAGGACTAGATGCGAAATGACACACTCGGCCGCGTCTGGGCAGCGTTAGTAAACAGCCGCCATCTTTAAGCAGTAGACTTCTCAGCGCTAATAAACATAACGTTACTGTCACTTCCTCACGTAACGTTAGACCTTCGGAGGGCTAGGTTTCTATTGATTATGACCACTGTCGATGCGTGGCTAACGTGTCCTATATACAGGCTTTATTTAATCTGTAAAAACACAGCGCTGTAGAGTGATGAGGGTGTAAAATTAAAACATAATAAAGCTGAACGTCAGTTTTAGCTCAGTAGTCATTGCTGAATGACACACCAAGTAGCACTGGTCCCTAATGTGCTCCAATACAGCAGGTATCATACATTTATTTTGAACACTGCAAAACCTCAAAATCCTATCAGTACTTAGAGTTTAGACTAACTTAAAACTTAACTAGAACTTAAAAATAGCTTGACACAAATGGAAATTCAATTGAAACACGTGGGAAAAACACGTAACTTTCAAGTGATGTGCGTTATCAAGCGTAATTACATTTTTAGGTAAGAAATATGTTTTTAAATTTTTTTTTTATAAGATCTAGAAGTTTTTTGAGTGAAAGCAGTGAATTTTTGTTTCTAGTCACATCTGAGATGCAATTGTTGGCTGTTTTGAACAATGTACTTCGAAAATAAAGACATTGATTGACTGAAAATGGTTCAATATTGGATCAAATGCCTTTTTTTTCTCATGTATATTTATAATTGTTATTTACCTAAAAAAAAATGTTTTATCTGATTACTCGATCAATCGATAGAATTTTCAGTCGATTACTCGATTACTAAAATATTCGATAGCTGCAGCCTTAAATTGAAGAAACTACCAGCTGTAGCGAGTCTACTCTGCTCTGTTTATTTGTCATCCAAGACTTGGGGTGCGTTCAGGTTCGAGTACTGTATAGCGCTGCGTGCGCTATACTCGAACCTGACTAAAGGTGCCATGGATTTAAATGAAAACATTTGTTATTAAATGTGTCATTAATTCATTAAAATGCCAATCCTGTTCATTTAAAAAAATATTCAATTTTTTAAAATCACATATTATTGAATTATTATTGGATAGTCCTGTGTAGTTGCAGTGCTTCAAGAATGTAATTTCTTTTAACTACGACCGTCAAAGATAGTGGCCGGATCCAGTAGACAGGTACAGTAGGCTGCAAGAATTTAGGCGCGATTATGGTTATGTCATGCTGGTTTCACAATCAACAGATACTTGACTATTATAATGTAACATTCCACTTTCTTCTCATTGTGGATGCTCTTCTGAAACATTTTCCTTCCACCTCTGTATATCCCGGGCAGGGGTCGCGTTCACCGGAAATTTTCCGTCGTTGACCGGTTTTTTAAAATGGTGACGGAAAAAACTGAAGTCCGTCAGTCATTTTGACAGGTTGCAATTCACACCCCAGACCACAGGGTGGCGAGTTAGCATATTAATTAGCGATTGTCTCTCTTAATGCATGACGTCGTTGGCTATTCTGTCAGAATATTGTAGCGTAACCGGGGTCTGGCGGCGGCACCGTGATTGACACATCAACGCGAGGTTCTTATTGGTGCACCCGGTGTGCCAGCGCGTCATCCAATTGATGGACAAGATTGCCGCCTGTGTATAGACCCCAATCACATGATGCCACAACTCCGCCCCCCTGACCGGAGCCGCCATATTGTGTGTCAGCCCGTCATGTTTATACATTACCGCTACGTACATGCCTCCTATTACGGCGTGTTTTTCTGCTCGTCAATATTCATAATCAAAATGGTGAAGGCGTGTGTGGCGGTTGGTTGCTGTAACAGAGAAGATAGACGGAGAGACTTGAAGTTCTACCGTATTCTTAGAGACGCGAAGATGACAGCGAGATGGACTGCTGTAATTCGACAAGAAATCTGGGCACTAAACGATCACCACAGACTATGTAGTAGTCTTTTTATATCTGGTAAGATGCATTTAATATATATTTAGAAGATTTTGGGCTGACAACCACAATTAAGATCATTGTGTGACGTTGGTGATTGGGGTCTATATCGTTGCCTCCTTTTCTTTGGGGGCGGAGTTGTTGGCGGTATGCAGAGTAAAAAGGGAGAAAAATACCACGACTTCCGTGTCTAATTTTTCGCCGCCAAGCAAGCGTTACAATATTAATTAAAAATGAATGAAAACTAAATACTATTTAATATGTCATCATTATCATTTTTAAAAATTTAAGTGACGGGTAAAAATAGACTATGACCGGATTTTTATGACCCTGTCAGTCAAAATGACAGACAACGAAAATGTCTAGCGCAACCTCTGATCCCGGGCCATTTTTTACATCCACATCAGCACTAAGTCCAAGCCCACCAAGTCCAGTACCTTCCCACACACAAAATGCCAGTGAAGAAAGAAGTGCACCTTCCAAAACAGCTGTCATATGATAGGGCAATAGTGAAGACATGGCGAGTAAGGTCTAGGTAAACAAAAAAAGTTGCATTTTAAAGTGTTCTGTGTGTCTTTATATAGGTTTGTGCGGGTGGGTCATATTGTAATAACAATTGTAATTGATTTTATTTATTGGTTTGTTTTTTTGTTGTGTTTTTGATTGTTTTTGAATAGTTATTAGCACTTTCCTTCTAATTTCTGCATGTGTTCATAGTTTTTTTTTTTTATATATATCATAAATTACAAAGCGAGCATGTGCTTTTTCAGTGTGAGTGTTTAAATATGTGTGGTGAAAATAGATATTGGGGGCTTGGGAGGGGGGGTGGGGGGCGCCAACAACTTTGTTGCCTACGGTACCAAATTGGTCATGAACGACCCTGACATGAAAGCCAGTCGTCTACAACTACTCACAAATACAGATGAGTGTGTACGTCACAAAGGGCCTCTGAAAGAGTTGACAGTTTAAAAGAGGTAGTGACTTAATCAATTTTTCCCTGGCGATACTTTCCCAGTTAGCAGAGTCAGCTTAAAAAGTAGGAGAAAATGCCTCGTCAACCAAGATAAAATATCATCATAATGTATAATTACGCCACGCACATAGAAATAAAGCTCAAAATATACATCATAAAGCGCCTCTGATAGAATACAGACTGAAAATTCAAAAGGGATAGTTTTTTTTCATAAACCAGGCATGAAAATCTCTCACCTTTCGGCGAAATTCGCCGTTTTGAAGTCAAAAAGGATGACCTACGTGAATCGTGTAGATCCGAGGAGAAAAATTTTTAAGGGGGGGGGGTCGTTTGTAGGCATGTGCCAGTTACCTTCACGGATTACCATGCTATGAAAACGTCGCGGTTACAAAACCACTAAAATTTTCCGTCATACAGTAGTACGTATTCGTTATTTTTCATGTGTCGAAAATGCAGCCAGAATTAGCTTGGCGCGGCAGCGCTTACCCCTTCCCCTGTTTGATGCTGCGTGTGTCAGTGACGCTATTCCAGCAAACCCAAAAACAAGCACTCCAAACGCAAGGCGTAAATTCTTCAATTTATTGATCTCTCAAATCGTGATAACTGAAATATACCAAATGAATACATTTAAAACGTTGTACACTCGTATTTTTCCACATGTGAGTAGCTTCAACAGTTTAGCTTCATGAAAAAGTGCGTCAAAAACAAAACACATTTTCCTTTCAAATTCAATACACAAAGTTACTAAAAACTTACAAAGACGAATGATAGGCAAGGCTTAGCTAGGACAGCAACTTCATTGAGGTTAATCACAGCCGCTGAGAGAGAAACAAGTTTGTATGCGGTAGTGTTGTATCGGTCGTGAACGATTCGTTCTTTTTGAACGAATTGTTTGGGTGAACGAGACCGAACTAATCACCATCTGCACTGATTCGTTCTATGAAGTTGGTGCTTGTTCACTGCGTGGGAGGGCGTTGAGCAAGCGGCAGCGTCTTCTGACATCGCACACGACCAATCAGACGCCAGCCTCATCGCGGGCAGGGGAGGGACCGGAAACAGAATCAGGGCGTATGTCACTCACTTCCACGTGTGGCCAATAAGCAGCCAGCGTGCAGGCAAGGGGGCAAGACTGAGTTTTGTCACTTCCCGTTCAGTGACTCGGTCCTCCGGTTCCTGACCTAGCTTGCTGCTAACGTGACTTTCCAGTAATGACTATGCGGTGAACGAATCAAAAAATGAAAGGAAAGGACTTTGTCACATATTTGTTAACGTGGAGCCTATCAAATGCAGCTCAAAAAGACAAAAACACCACACAAATCTAGCGAGCATGGTTTAGTGCACTACTTTTCTCAACAGACTCGGGACTACCTATTACGACATACTATCAAATTTACAGTAATTTAAAACACGGGTAGCCACGAGGCAAGCAAAAGCTGAGCTGCGGTCGCGTGACGGCAATGAAGGGGGCAAAGAGCTGTCACTATATGGAGGCTTCATGGCAGCGATATTTACCTCATATGTGCACAGAAAAAAAGAATATTTAGTATGATCACCATAATACTGATTTGCAATGAAACGGTATATACATTTCCATTTTTTCCAAGTGTTTCATTTTTTTTTTCCGTGTCAGGTGGTGGTTGGTTTGACAAATTATGTCAATCCGTCCATCATGTGCTACTCAAGCGCCCCACAACAACGCACATGGACACGGGAGATGTCGCAATATGTCTACATTTTTCTTAACAGACTAATGAGAGTAGAAAGGCGATATCGTAAAGAGCAAACAATTATTTCTCGTCGGCATTTGGCGATCTGAGATGCGGGGACGACAGGGGAGCTGACCGGATTATTTCATTTATTAATACCAGTGCAAAAATTCAATACGATCACCATAATACTGATTTGCAATGAAACTGTATATACATGTCAATTTTTTCCGAGTGTTTTATTTTTTTTTTCCCGTGTCAGGTGTTGGTTGGTTTGACAAATTATGTCAAGCCATCCATCATGCGCTACTCAAGCGCCCCAAAACAACGCACGCGGACACGGGAGATGTCGCAATATGTCTACATTTTTCTTAACAGACTAATGAGAGTAGAAAGGCGACATCGTAAAGAGCAAACAATCATTTCTCGTCAGCATTTGACGATCTGAGGTGCGGGGACGACAGGGGCGCTGACCGGATTATTTTATTTATTAATACCAGTGCAAAAATTCAATACGATCATCTTAATACTGATTTGCAATTAAACTGTCAAATATCAAAATGCAGTATTGTCTTTATTTCAGAGCAGCACATTCGACAACTAGCTATTTACACTTATAGTTTTAACAATAGTGACTAAAAATAATAGTGATGAGCATAAAAACAAAAATACAACAGAGCGAGAGGTAAATATGATGTGTTGGTCGTTCCACTTTTTAGAAATTAAACTTTCGATTTATTTTTATTTTCGTGACAGCAAGCATGCTGCGTTGGCTGGTAGCAGGCTAGCAGCAGCATTGTATATGTGATCAAGAACATGCTAAAGAAAGTCCGTGCGCCCCCGACCCCAAACCCCCACTCCTCCCACAAAAGGAGAATGTTTAACCGTGTCCTAAATCGAAATGCTAGCACGAGCCATGACTTTGAACCCATAGAACTAGGACAGACGACGCGGAAGTTCTCCCTCGCTTTTGCAGCAGCGGGAGGGAGGGAGATGAGGCTGTCTGTGAAAGCAGAATGATATTGCCTGTCACTCATTACTGAAACTACGACGAGCGGTCAATGAGGAGCCTGTCTGCAAGAGAGAGGGAGGGACCAAGAATGTCACTTCCCGTTCAGTTATACTGCGAAGCGGTCTTTGGTGATTCGTTCGGCAACGTCACTTCCCGTTCAGTAACCGAACGATTCATTTGGGCGGGGAGGGAGATGAGGGGGGCAAACGATTCGTTGAACGATTCGTTTGAACGAATCTTTTTACTGAACGATCCGGAATGGATTCGTTTACTCAAGTGAACGACAGATCCTGTCACTAGTATGCGGGGAGGAAAAAAAAAAAAAAAAAAAAAAAAAAGAGCGTCAAAGATCGCTAATTGCGACAGATGATCTTGTACTAAGCACAAATTCACATTCGCTGGAGGAGGTAAAGTATCACTCCCAATTGTTTTTAGATGAATGCATTTGCCAGCATATTGAATTTAGTGAGTAATGGTTTTCGTTTTCATATTTTGTGGTATGACAAAGTTACTGCCGTTCGTTGCAGCTTGCGTTGAACACTGCCGGAGCGGCCGGTGAAAAAATAGCTCCCGTTAAGGTAGCGTCAAGCTTGTGTATTTAACGGTAATATAAAAGCAGTGTTGTCAATAACGCGGTATCGTAATGCGTAACTAATCTGATTACTTTCTTTCAGTAAAGAACAATCTAACGCGTTCATTTTTCTAAATCAGTAATCTGAGTAAAATTACTTTCCTTGATGCCTGTGCGTTACTATTTTGTTATTGCCCCATAATGTGTGTAGAATGAAGAATACTGTAGTCATGGGAGTGACATCACATGTCACATTTTTTAATCGGGGATGGAACAAAAAGGGTCTCGTGTATTACCATGATGCGTGAGCGCTGGGAGTTTGCGGCCAAAACAACATAGCCTTGCTACCTCGCCAGGATGCAATGAAATAGGCAGGAGATATACTACAAACGGCTGCATTTGCACACTGAAAACACAGCTATTACTTCACATTTTTGTCCAGTAAAGATAACAAAAATATCCCCGTGCGCTGCAAACTTTGCGCTGGCTCAAAAAGACTGTCCACCGCTATAAGCATCCAATTCAAGCACCACTTGGAATTACAGCACAACAGGTAACACGACAGCCAGGACTTTTTGATACTGCTCGTGCTCAATCCTCGGTTCAAGCTCAGTTGTTGTTGAGGGTTTTGAAAGCTTAGGTTTAAAGAAATTCTAAATATCCATCTTGCCTCCTCAGCTGTAGTTTTGGCTAAGCAATGCAAACGGCTGTCTCTAAGGTTCTATAGTCACATGATCTGTTCGAAAAATAATTTGGACCCATTATGAAATACTTTGAAGGATTCCTGTTCATTTTATTCATTTGTGTTGTTTGTTTTATTGCTCTAAAACTTTTATAGACAACATTTTAAGGGCCATATTCAATGGTCTTTATTTTAAAGGGGAAGTTCAGAATTTTTTACATTAGGCTTAATCTTTGAGTTAGCCGGGGTTTAATTAGTCGTTGGAAATGATTTGAACAAATTCTGTGCAGTTTGACAGTTATTTGTTAGTTTCAGGGCTCTGGAGTGGCTAAGCTAGCGCGAGTCAATAGTGGTTGAAATCAACTCCTTCAACTAATTAAACCCCCGTTAACTCGAATATTAAGCCTTATGTGAAAAATTAAAATGGTCAAATTCGCCACATGTAGGACGTTTTGCCGACGGTGGACATTTTGGCAGAACGCCGGAACATATTTCCTCCACACCTTTCTCACCTTTTTAACCCCTGACCCATTTTCATGCCTGATAAACTTAGCTGACATACAGTGCCTTGCAACATTTCGCCACATTTCAGGCTTCAAATATAAAGATATAAAATTTTAATTTTTTGTCAAGAATCAACAACAAGTGGGACACAATTGTGAAGTGGAACAACATTTATTGGATAATTTAAACTTTTTTAACAAATAAAAAACTGAAAAGTGGGGCATGCAATATTATTCCGCCCCCTTGCGTTAATACTTTGTAGCGCCACCTTTTGCTCCAATTACAGCTGTAAGTCGCTTGGGGTATGTTTCTATCAGTTTTGCACATCGAGAGACTGACATTCTTGCCCATTCTTCCTTGCAAAACAGCTCGAGCTCAGTGAGGTTGGATGGAGAGTGTTTGTGAACAGCAGTCTTCAGCTCCTTCCACAGATTCTCGATTGGATGCAGGTCTGGACTTTGACTTGGCCATTCTAACACCTGGATACGTTTATTTTTGAACATTCCATTGTAGATTTGGCTTTATGTTTTGGATCATTGTCCTGTTGGAAGATAAATCTCCGTCCCAGTCTCAGGTCTTGTGCAGATACCAACAGGTTTTCTTCCAGAATGTTCCTGTATTTGGCTGCATCCATCTTCCCGTCAATTTTAACCATCTTCCCTGTCCCTGCTGAAGAAAAGCAGGCCCAAACCATGATGCTGCCACCACCATGTTTGACAGTGGGGATGGTGTGTTCAGGGTGATGAGCTGTGTTGCTTTTACAACAAACATATCGTTTTGCATTGTGGCCAAAAAGTTCAATTTTGGTTTCATCTGACCAGAGCACCTTCTTCCACATGTTTGGTGTGTCTCCCAGGTGGCTTGTGGCAAACTTTAAACGAGACTTTTTATGGATATCTTTGAGAAATGGCTTTCTTCTTGCCACTCTTCCATAAAGGCCAGATTTGTGCAGTGTACGACTGATTGTTGTCTTATGGACAGACTCTCCCACCTCAGCTGTAGATCTCTGCAGTTCATCCAGAGTGATCATGGGCCTCTTGGCTGCATCTCTGATCAGTTTTCTCCTTGTTTGAGAAGAAAGTTTGGAAGGATGGCCGGGTCTTGGTCGATTTGCAGTGGTCTGATGCTCCTTCCATTTCAATATGATGGCTTGCACAGTGCTCTTTGAGATGTTTAAAGCTTGGGAAATCTTTTTGTATCCAAATCCGGCTTTAAACTTCTCCACAACAGTATCTCGGACCTGCCTGGTGTGTTCCTTGGTTTTCATAATGCTCTCTGCACTTTAAACAGAACCCTGAGACTATCACAGAGCAGGTGCACTTATATGGAGACTTGATTACACATAGGTGGATTCTATTTATCATCATCGGTCATTTAGGACAACATTGGATCATTCAGAGATCCTCACTGAACTTCTGGAGTGAGTTTGCTGCACTGAAAGTAAAGGGGCCAAATAATATTGCACGCCCCACTTTTCAGTTTTTTATTTGTTAAAAAAGTTTAAAATATCAAGTAAATGTTCCACTTCACGATTGTGTCCCACTTGTTGTTGATTCTTGACAAAAAAATTAAATTTCATATCTTTATGTTTGAAGCCTGAAATGTGGCGAAAGGTTGCAAGATTCAAGGGGGCCAAATACTTTTGCAAGGCACTGTATATGTCAAATATACTTGACAGCCAGCCATTCACATGAATGCGGTCCGCCCTTATCAAAACGATGTTTGGAACAACACGAGGCTCCACTACCCGGAAGTACCCGGAAGTAAAATTGTACAGTATAATGGATCCCAATGAGAGTGTTGCAACTCACTTTCTCCATGGCTCTGGGTAGGACAAATAAGCATTTGGCTTGAGGCTGATGCCTTGAGGCCTTTAAATTACGCACTTTCCGGCCTAAGTTCAGACGTTTGGTCACCCTAGTACCACATCAACTCAAGGATAAAAATGGGTTAATAACTCATGCCCTCTGAAAAATGTCAAATATTTGTATGTCATTCGTTTATATTATATTATATATAATATAAATATATATTCGTCACAAAATATGAATGAATATTTGTATAAATATTCATTCATATTTTGTGACGTTTATCCTGGTGAGGGTTATGGCGGTTGCTTGAGCCTACCCCAGCTAAGGTTGGTCCATCCTGATTTGGTCGCTAGCCAATTGCAGCCATACAAATATGATATATTCATATAATAAAACATGGAATATTGTGAACCTTTATAGCACATGAAGACATCTTATGTAAGACAAGATATTGAATAGTAGTTCTTGAAATTTTAAGGCGCTTTTCCCACTCACCTGCCATAGGACTTTTGACGTTACTTACTTGAAATTGAAGGAGGTGCTGCCCCTTAAGTGCATTAAAAGTGCCAGATAGCTGGCCAATATACAGTATGTAACTTTGTTTTACTTGTTTAATGGATAAGGCCATGCTATTTTTCTTAAACGGGGAAGTATTTTGTCAACATTTTGCGTTGAACATTAATTTTTATTTTCAAACTAAAACCCTGTTGTCAAATAAAATTAGACTGGCAGGAATTCGATTATAAGGTAGGTAATGTGAAATTCTGGATATTCACTGTCATGAGCGGTCTTATTTTCTTGTCTCAGCTCAGCATCCCTTGTATAAAATCAATTCTAAAACATTCTCGGGGCATTGAATTGATTTACCTGGAAAGTTCTGGTTGCCTGAGAAGATATTTTGCCTCTTATCCGCACATTTTTTTGTTCGATGTTCAAGGCAAGGTAGCAGAGCTCTGACATGACCAGAACTGTCCAGTTGTGGTCGATTTGATGCCACGAGAATAAAATGACCTGGATCAATGAGAGAATGACCATAAAAACATTCTAAAACATTGTTGTGCAGTATTCAAACAGTTATTCACAGCGTTTTCAATCATTTTGGCTTCATGAAAGAATGATGTATTTCCATCAAGCACAGTAAGGATTTATTTGCCTCTCATACTGCTGTCAAAACGTACATGCCACTGATATAGCAGCGTAATGTACAAAACTGGCACTGCCTTGGTACTAAGCCTTAATGATATTGGAAAAAAAATATCATTGTGATTTTGGGGGGTCAGGGATTGCGATATATTGCAATATTATATAGCGATATTAAAACTAGAAGAATTTTCACCAGATAATTTGAAATGCTCTGTTTGAGATAGGCCTCAAATATATTAGAAAAAAATTAACATTGCGGTATAGTATGTTGCTTACATGTATGTTGCATACACTTACAATTGTTTTCTTAAGGTGCACCATCTTTTGAACCGCTTATCCTCACTAGGGTCACGGGGTGTTGGAGCTTATCATAACCAGTGTTGTTAATAACGGTGTTAGAGTATAACGGCGTTACTAACGGCGTTATTTTTTATCAGTAGTGAGTAATTCTCTTAATTACTTTTCTCATCTTGGCAGCGCCGTTACCGTTACTGAGGATGTAAAGGCGTGCGTTACTACGTTGGTTGAATGATGCGGGAAAAGTCTGAGAGACACGGACTCACAGAGTCGAGTGAGCAGAGCAGGTGTGGGCAGGCTGTTGCAAACGCGATGCTAGGTGGCTCCAATAATACGTGACTGTAGCCGATAGCCTACAAACTATGCCCACATGATGCTACGGTAGATATCACATGTAGATAGAACTAGATACAAAATGACTCGCTGGTGTAAGTGAACAGGCGCCATCTTGAAGCAGTAGACTCTGCAGGAAGGCTCTGTTGTAGAGAACCTTCCTAGTGAACCTAAGTATCTAAAATACTCCTAAATCTGCAAATCTTGACTTGAATCTATCTTTAAATGACGAAATAGTTTTAAAACTTTCACATGTCGAAAGTAGAAAGAAGGGACCAAATGCAATAACGGGAGCAATTTTAACAGCTTTAATGGTTGATTCACAACAATAAATATTTCCACACAAAGCAAAGGTTACTATGTTTTTTTTTTTTTTTGGGGGGGGGGGGGGGGGGGTTAAAAAAAATAAAATAAAAAATAAAAAAACATGAACGGTAACACCAGTTACATTCCCATGTAACTAATTACTCTTACATTCAGGTGGGTTACTAACGCAATTACTATTTGGGAGAAGTAATTTGTAACTGTAATTAATTACTTTTTTAAAATAAGATTAACAACACTGATCAAAACTAACTCCAGGCAGTAGGCGGGATACAACCTGGACAGGTTGCTAGCCAGTCGCAGGGCACAGATAGACACAAAACCATTCACCCACACACTCACACTTACGGACAATTTGGAGTGTTCATTCAACATATTATGCATGGTTTTGTGGGATGTGGCAGGAACCCGGAGAAAACTCATGCAGGCACGGGAAGAACATTGCACATTCCACACAGGAAGGCCGGAATTGTGCTAACCGCTGTCCCACCGTGCCGCCATCATAATTTTAATCATTTTTAAACAAGAATAAAGTAGAAACATGCTTGTCTTTATTAAATGTTTCATTGAGTGAGTCCACTCAAATTCACTCACGCTTTCATGCCCACGCTGTTGAGAACAGCCTTTCACACAATAAATGAGTTTGCACAGCACACTTCAGACTGGGCTGCAAGTTTATTGATGATTAACACATTTGTGCCTTTGATCATTGAGCTACTGAGGCTTCCCTGGCCTGATCAAAGCTACAAAATTGTCAATCATCGTGAAGGTTAAGTACCAAATGCCACCTGCACTGGTGACCAAGACAGGAGGGTGTTAGTGATTTGTTGTTCGCAAACGAACCAGCTCTTAAAGCCGGCTCTTTGAAGGAGCCGACTTTTTTTTTTCTCCTGCCCCCCCCCCCCCCCCCCCCCCCCTTTTCGGTTAAAGCCGCACGTGATTGTTCAAGATCTGTGGTAGGAGAGGGAGGGGAGGGTTACACACACAGGCTGCAGTGAGGAGAAGGGGTTAGATATATACTAATCTATATATAATATAGATAATATATGGTTATGATATGGTTTTTCTTAATGCCAATCTTCGCTAAAGACTATCTAAAACCTTTACCTGGATGCTGCTTTTTTTTTTTTTTTTTTTTTTCACAAATTTTAATTTATAATTTGTTGTGTGGTAATCAAAGCTTAATTATGTTGTTTTACTGTAAATAGTTAAAAGCTTATAAATATACACAATCAGAGATTGGAACTTTTTGTTGACCTTGTTTTGAGATGGGTCTCTGTTTTTGTACTTTATAATTTATTTTTTTGTAGCACTCCATGTTGAGTATGTTCAGAAGAATATAAGTAAAAATAATAAATATTTGATATACTGTATATTTTTTACATTAGTAATTCGTTTTACACATAATTTTACTTTTTTTTTTTTTTGGTAGTAAATTAATTTAAGCAAAATAAAAACTGAGGAGCCATTTGGGAGCCGAAAGAGCCGGCTCTTTTTAGTGAGCCTAGCCAAGATAACCGGCTCTCTAAACAGAGCTGGAATTCCCATCACTAGAGCGTGAGAGGCTCTGTACGAGCATGAAGCAGAAAAACATGAATATATATTTTTAATTGAAAACCCGATCCTTTTCACCTGATTCTGATCCTCTGAAAATTGGCGCGATTGGCCCGATTTCTGATCACGTGATCGGATCGGGGACATCCCTAATTTAATCCAGGCTTGCTGCATTTAAAAGGGATCCAGAATCTGAACACTTGCTGCTTTTATGAAGTAAAACAACAGTTAACATGTTAAAAAAACACAATTGCAAATCCTGCGATGTGACTATAGCACATGCGCACATTGCGATGGCAATGTTCAAACTATATATTGTGTATGCCTACTTGGTACATACATTGACTAAATGGAAGAAACAATCCATTGTTCGGAAACAACTGTACAACTGTACTGTTGCCTTGCTATTGGCTGACAACCAGCTCATCAGGTACCTCGTTCTTTGCCCAGCTACCACAGTGACTCTAATGAGGACAAGAGCTTAGAAAGTTGAAATTAAATGAGAAGATGAAATTCCCGACTGTACTGGTGAGCTTTGCTTTACTATGGAATATAGAGAAAATGTGACAGAGGAAGTTTAATGTTGTAAAAACAAGCCCATAGACTTAAATACATGCTCTCAAGAGAAGCCAGGATGATCTTAATTGATTATATAGAAAAGTTGTTTCATCTAATACTCTTTTACATGAATATTTTAGTTCGGTTTCGGTGGTCCCTGAATTATTTAGGTGTTGGTGCGAGTGAAGCCAGGCCTGATGAGGGGAATTGGCTTTTCTAGTTTTTCCATGTTAACTTAACCTTTTAAATAATGTGCTAAAGTTATATGATGCAGTTGTTATATGGTGTGCTACTGCGGAGCATAATGTTGGATTGATCATTTTATGACCTACTGCCAATGCAGTAGGATTATGAAAATTATACAATTAATTCCCATCAAACATTCTGAAGGAGTTGAAGTGTTTAAAATCTTCCAAAATGTTAATCATGGGTGTGAATTTAGTTGAATTATGTTTTTCATTTTTAATTACTGGTAGACAGGAAAAATAAAACAATTTACACCTACATTGTTCTCTGTTCATATGAATTAAGCACTGAAAAGGCTAATTTGGATTTGTTTTTCTTAAAGAGGGTTTTGATCTAATTTAATTGAAACAACAGATAACTCCAAGAAAACACACCAGACAAGCCCAAAAGCAATACTACAATATATTCATCAAAATTAAACTGAAATGAGTGTTATGCTGTGTTGATAGAAATCAAAAACAGGCTGTAAAGTACAGTCATTTGAACTAAAGTCCTTACCTTAAATGAACCCCTACTCATTATCATTGAATTAGAGAGATCTTATGCTTGGGTGACCAAACGTCTTCTTTTGCCAGGACATGTCCACTTCTTACATCCTCTCCAGGGCCTCCGGTGGGGTTTTATAAATTCATGAAATTGTCCGGTTTTCATTATTTTTCAAGGGACCAATTACCGTGTGTTGAAATTGACTAAGGCTTTGCACAGAATACTATGGTAATGTGCTGCCTGTGACGTGTTCCCAGAGAGCCTGCCGAGCAGTGTTGTTAATCTTACTTTAAAAAAGTAATTAATTAGAGTTACAAATTACTTCTCCCAAAAAGTAGTTCTTTAGATATGTTGCTAATGTCACTGTGTCTGTCATTTGCATCTAGTTCTATAATATATGATTTCTACCGTAGCATTATGTGGGCGTAGTTTGTAGGCTATCGGCTACAGTTAGGTATTATTGGAGCCACCTAGCATCGCGTTTGCAACGGCGTCCCCACTCCTGCTCTGCTCTCTCGTCTCCGTAAGTCCGTCTCTCTCAGACTTTTCTCGCGTCAACCAACATAGTAACGCAGAGTAACGCACGCCTTTCCCGCCTCAGTAACAGTAACGGCGTTGCCAAGATGAGAAAACTAATTAATTAGATTACTCATTACTGATAAAAATAACGCCGTTAGTAACGGCGTTATATTCTAACGCTGTTATTAACAACACTGCTGCCGAGTGGTTGGTTCTGCTGTGCTCAGTAACAGAGAAAACAGACTTTGGAGCAGTGTTCCATCATCCCCCAAAGTGCTAAAACAAAACAAAACAAACAAACAAAAAAAAAGACTTCTTTCGGTAAACTAATATTGTTGTGAGACTACGTTTGCTTTTCATTATTTTACTGAGAGCTTTTTGTTAAAGCTGGATTTTCTACAGAAGTGATATTATTTATTTATTTAATTCAGATTATTTTTACAGTAAGAATTGAAAAGTCAGCTGCTGTTGTGTTAAAGGATGACTCGCTAATACAGAAGAGGCATTATTTTTTGAAATCGTTATTTCATTCGTCTTTTTTTTTTTAAAACGTTATTATTGTTCTGTTATTTTAGGAATAATAAAGCCTATTGAGTAACCTCTGAGAATTTGATTTGTGTCTTTAGTTATATAGCTACTATTTTGTTATAAAACTGAATTTTCTATCTAGATAGAGGAGACACACTTTAAATACATGAACTCTTTAAAGTGGCGTCGCCGCGTCCTGCGCACATGTAATCGTTGAGGCAAGCGACTTTGTGAAACGTGCGGAATAAATTGAAAACTAATTTTGGGAATTTCGTTATTTAATCAACTCGAGGAATAGGACTGGCCAGATTTGTCGTCGATTTCTTCGGATGAGTCGGCGAGTGAGAAGACTGCCAGTGCTAGGCAAAGAGCGGAAGGAGGACCGACACCCCCTGGAAGTCCTTTGTCTTGTTCCAGGACAAAACTGAGTGGCATAGCTGAAAAAATTGAACTGAACTGGTTTATTGTAAATATTATTGAAAATACTGTTTTTCAAACTTATATTTTTTTCACCACAATCAATCTTTTTAATTTATATAGATGTGTGTTCCAGAAACTTGAACGTGTGTAAAATAGTTTTGAAAAGGTGATGAGTGCAATACCTAACCTCACAAAGAGGTATCCTCCAAACATTTTTTGTGGTAGATGGCAAAGATAAAACTATTCAGTCTCATTTTTTTCCTCTTTGAATGTTTATCCTACCAAGTTGAATAAATATTATCAACCTTGACAACATGTTTGGTTGTCAATAGGATATCAATGTTACAAATTTTGACGAAATATTTTTGGATTTTGGTGCCTTTTTGGGTCCAAAACATTGATTATAATTGGTCAGTGAAGAATACAACAGTTTGGACATGAAGGTTATGGTGTCCTGAAAAAGGAACCCAATCAGGCCATTGTGAACAATTTTTTCTTTGAAAGGCAACATCAAACACATACAAAATCGGACAAAATAGGCCCGGACCTTAAAATGATAAGTCATCTTTGAGTGAACTTTGAGTAAGATTTAAGTATCTCGAGGCCGTGTCGAATGTTCTCTTTTTTGGAAATCAATAAATGGTCACCCTGTCTTATGCACCGATATATTTCATTTGAGAACAAATACTTGTATGGAATGAGGTTAACAGGTAGGCCTATAGGCTCATAAATGGCTACAACAGAGATGACACAAGCTGCGATGATTTGCATGATACTTTGCAGTTTCTGAAATTATTCAATTTTCAACAAGTTATACATAGCAGTTGTGTGTTTTTCTGGGCTAGGAAATTCAGTATTGTTCAAGTTGTTCTACTAATATTGGACCTTTGCAGAATTTTACCTTCTGTGTGTCATTTTAGTTATTTTCCTTTATGTCAAACTGGCCAAAGCTAATGTAAAAGCAAAATTAAATCTTGGGTTTGCTAATTGTGTTGGCAGCTGTTTACAACAACTTGAAAATCTTCAAACAGGGAAGCAATCAAGGCTTCGCCTCTAACTTTTAATGTAGCCAAGAGCTTTAAAGTACTTACCGTCACGGGTGACGCCGTTCGTTGAAACGAGACTAGTAATTGGGAATGTTGCTCTGACCGACATGCTAATTATCAATTAATTGGAGCTGGGTTGATTAAATCTCTCTGCACAAACAAGTGATGTTGTTTAACAATATAAAATGCCTCCTCATTGTCACCCCAGTTAACCGGGGAGAGTTGACGGCACGTCTGTGTGCAACTAATGCACCAGTGCAGCAGGTGTTGAGGTATGTATACCCAAGAAAGTGAACTAAACAATTTTTCAGAACCATTGCTGACTGAAATTTGGAGCTGTGATGTAAAAATAGCAACACATTATAGATTCCATGCCCTTAAGCTACGTATATTTAAAACCTACCAGAGTGAAGAAGTCCAATATGGCAGAGCTAATGTGGTGTTTTGGGTATTCTACACTGCATTTACAAACAGCAGAGCCAAGAAATCATGAACAGGATACAAAAAATTGAGCCATTATGTTATTGTCAATGGGAAACGGACAAACATTAATGAATTGAGGAAGTTTTACATCGCCTTGTGAAATGAAAACGCACATTAAAGAAATGTCATCAGGCTGGGAGGGGTCATTAGGATAGATCAGCTCAAATGTGCAGACGGTCGATAAAGTTGGCCTATGACTCATCAGCTCTGTGGGATGAAGCTGCTTCTGCATGTTGTTGGAAAAGATTATCTTTTCAGATAAATGCAGCACATTTTAAAAGCTGCTGTGCACATGCCTTTATTCATTTTTTGTTCTTTGGATTTTAAGCCAACTTGATAGGGCCAAGCATAATCACAGATGGTCATAAAGCATGGCCATATTGATAATATTATAGAATTTCTAGTGGTACTTTTCTTGATAAAGACCAGACATCATTATACTCAACAAGACACTTTTTTTAGCCTCAAGTTGCCATATCCAAGCTGTTCAATCCTTTTTAGTGGCTGGGGCTGTTTTACTGTTTGTCTCTTAACACGACATGGAACTCAGCCTGCATCCATGAATAGCATCCCTCAGTCTTGCAGCTCTGCTGTCCTTTCCCGATGGCATTTATAAAACTTTCATTACGGCAATATAAAACATTACATGTCACGCTCTCATGAATCATTTGTGTCATGGATCATTGCTTCCGCGTTATAGCAAGGGACGTTAATGGGAAGCAACTTTGTGACAAGCGCGCCCATGTGGAAAAGCTGATAAAATGTTCAACATGGTGAGAATTTGGTCCCTCTGATTCCAGATTGGTGTCTGTGATCCCTCCAGCAAATCAGAAAAAGGTTAAAATGTGAGAGTTAAATGATTCACCTGCCATCTTTTTAGATGTATCGTCATGATCATCAAATACAAAATCTCCTCTGCTCTAACAAGATACACATTAGTAACAGTATGGGTTAGTAAATGGCAGCTGGGCGTGTATGAAAGGAAAAAAAGAATTTATCGGCTCCAGTCTGATTTATATCAAGTGTTCCATAGAGAGAATGGGAAGCTTTAAGGGAAACTTTGAGATTTCATTTAGATTGTTGATGCCAAACTGCATCCCTAGTGCCTTTTTGAACTACGTGAATGGAATGAAGCAAAAGTCACATCAATGTGTCTATATGCATGCAAGGGTTTTTATTACACCACTAGTTGTATATATTCATGTTTTATCTCTGTTCCTTTTTACAAATGTTTTATTCTGGGTGTTAATAAAATAGCCCACTGGAGAGCTCTTGGCCCAACATTTGGACAACCTTCAAGCTGATATAGTTACATGTCAGTCAGCATGTTCATATCTCGAATGCAGGGGTATTAAACGTATGGCCCGAGTGCCAGAAAAGGCCTGTCGAAACTAACGAGGGAACTTTTCAGAATGAAAGTGCACTTGTCCCCCTGCCTTGTAAATGTTTGCATCAAAATGCGTTGGTAGGCAGCGCATTGTAGTGACATGTAACTCAACGTTCCCATTCACAGAAACGATTAATTAAATATGTAACTCCACATACTTCTTTGTAACTGCACATGAAGTTGCCAAACAAACATTATTATGATATTATATACAGTATAACATGTTGTTTCTGCAGGAGCACACTCACATTATGCTCGCCGTGTCTGTGGGTTTTGGAACCATGCCATTCTGCATGATGTCTTCCTAGGACAAACTTTTGATATTTCGTATCTCTTGAAATTACTGAACCACATGGACATTTCCACACACAGAAACCATAGCAGAAGAGCTCCTCTACTGGCAGTGTGTCGTACGGTTAATGCTGTTAATAAAATCGGGAAATCTTTGAATTTGTTTAATTTCGTGTTTTTTTAAAAACGTGTAATCTATGAAGATATTAAACTACCCCCCCACACTCACAATAAGAAATATAAAATTTTGATTTTTGAATTCTAAATTTAAAAGAAGGAAATATTATTTTTTTTCAATTAAAAAAAATTAAAAGAAATATTATGACAATCTGAATATTCAACTGTAATTTATGAAAATCATGTTCCTTAGAAAATATACTAAGCACATTTTTTTTAATATTTATATTTATTAATGCACAGATGGACATAAAAACCTTTTAACTTGGAAGAAATTTATTTGTAAAATTGCAAGCACATTCTCCCTTCTCGTCAGTCCATACTGTTCATTTCAGACCTTAGAAAAACACATATGTCCAGTTGGTTGTTGTTGTTGTTGTTTTTTTTTTTTAATGCATTCATTTACAGTATGTATGCACATTTACAGTGCTCAAATCAAAAAGCAGAAAAAAAACGGTACTTGATTGAATATGCTAATAAAATTAAAATATAGTGCAACAAATTAATTCATTCCATTAGTTCATGAAATGACTTTTTTTTTCTCCTTCCATCTGTTCACTTTCGCATACAAATCATTAAAAAAGGGGCAAAGAGTAGTAGTCAATTTGGGGTATCCGTAGGGTTGGAATTAAATAAAATTGCGTCCGACCTCTTTTATTTTTACTTTACATACCGTATTTTTCGGACTATAAGTCGCAGTTTTCATAGTTTGGCTGGGAGTGCAACTTATACTTAGGAGTGACTTATGTTGAAATTATTAACCCATTATGATATCATTTCACATGTCATTTTGGTGTTTTGGCGTGACACTGATGGTTTGGTAAACTTATTAGCATGTTCTTTATGCTATAGTTATCTGAATGACTCTCAATAGCTATGGCCACGTTCACGTTCTGCCTTTGGCAATGTGTGATCAATTGTATTATTGACTTTTTTATATTGAAACCCATGCTTTTAGTTTGTGGCGCTTTCACGCCCACGTGGGGGCGGACAGCTACAGCGTCTCTGAGCAAGTGGGCAAGAGAGAGAGACACGGCTGCGAACCTACGTGCATTGTTTATGCTTGTAAAATATCTCTACAGAGAAGCAACACCTGTGTGTATCATCTTTTCTGTTGTTGTTGTGTGTTTTCCACCCGCGATCGGACACTTAAAGCCAGTTGTGTGGTTGTTTGAACGATGTGCTAATGCTAACGAACGCATGCTAACCGTTTGTGTCATTGCTGTAATAGCACTTAATTATCATTTATTTACGTTGATGCAAACCTGTTTGGTATTCAGGACGAAATTATTTCAGCAAATTATACGGACGTCCAACATCGTCCTTTGGGAGTTTAGCTCGCTGTATAGCCAGGACCAAGCCGTAGCGTCCTGGTGAGGAGCGTATATTCGCATTTCGTTGTTCATGCATCATGTATCATCATACTGTACACTTATTCAGCATGTTGTTCTTGTTGTATTTTTATATTAAATTGCCTTTCAAGATGACATATCTGTTCTATGTGTTGGATTTTATCAAGTAAATTTCCCCCAAAAATGCGACCTATACTCCGGTGTGACCTATATATGTTTATTTTCCTCGTCATTGGGCATTTTATGGCTGGTGCGACTTACACTCAGGGGCGACTTGTAGTCCGAAAAATATAGTATCTACTGTGGGGGTTGAATAATTTGAAACACAACTGTACACTTCTGCTCTCGGTTAAAACGAACACGATTAAGCCTTGAGCCCCACTGGGGTCCTGTGGCCTTTAAACATTTGATTTTTAACAATAGTAAAGCTAGCTAAGCCTCAGATTTTCCACTCCCTCTAACGGGTCAGTAAGGAATGAATGTAGTAATGTAAGGCAAGACAAAGTGTTCTTTTCCACGAAGCAGGAAACAGGAAGTAGTGGTTCCTATCACTTTGTGCAAAAGATCCACTCATATGGTTTTAGATGGTTGTATAGCCTGATTGTGTGCAATGATAAATTATGTTTGCAATCACACGCCCGAAAGAGGCTGACCTGTGACATTGCCTCAAGCTTAACATATCAGCTCTCTGCTGTGTCCTTGAGCAAGATCAGCCGACCATGACCTCTGACCACACGGTGGAGGCAGACCTGAAAATAAGCAGTAGTACTCTTTCCTTTCTTTGGGTGACCCCCCTTTTTTTTAACCACCGTTTCATGCATAAGGTAGATCAAATTGAGTGTATGACCTGGTTGAAGCTTGTCATCTATGTGGTTTGTGGTTTGATTGCAATCACTTTTATAAGTCAAACTGCCGTGCAAACCGGCAGATTTTCACTTACCCACAAAAACACCAAGTCACCTTGAAACAATCAGAACGAAATGTTTAAATGTAAACATTAAATATTCAAATTGATCCAGTCTGCCACATATGAATGAGAATGCAACTGTTTACAGAGGCAAGGAAAAATTACCAACTAAAATACCTTGAAAAGGGACATTTTGGGCATATTCAATGCAAATTTTGGTAACACTTTATAATAACTATCCGTTTTACTAGTTAATAGATCATTTGTAAACTGTTGATAAATTATTTATTGATGATTTGTGACGTATTTGTTAACAGTTTGTTAAGCATTTACAGGGTGTTCCAATATGGTTGACCCCATTCTAAATGCCCATGGTAGTTGATGGATCTTAATAAAACTATGTACACTTTATGTTGAAGGTCATAGGTTTTATTGGTTAAATATACAAAGAAAAAGTACAAATATTTGTTGGTTCTATCGCAGATTTTCATAAATGTGCAACATGAGCGCTGCCTGCAAAATGCCTTGTCAAAATGCCTTTTCTTTTGAAGTAAACAGCATTTCCTAACCTAAAAAGATAGAAATGCCAAACGTTACACACACAAACTTGAAACGTTTCTACACAAACTGTGTTCAGGTTAAGAACACACTGTAAATGCTTAACAAACTGTTAACAAATACTTCACAAATCAACAATGAATCATTTATCAACAGTTTACTAATGATCTATTAACTAGTAAAACGGATAGTTATTATAAAGTGTTACCCAAATTTTCATGGAAACCTTATAATATGACATTAAAGTTTATGTAAAATAAATAATAATAATAATAATGCAATGTCAAGGTAAAATTTCCTAACACCTACTGGCTATTCATAATATTAGTCCTTGCTAGAATTTTTTTTTTTTTTTTTGTGTGGATAAATATATACTATATTGAATATTTTTCATACAATCGATCACAATAGCTTGAATCACAGAATAATACTGGAACTGCCTTTTACTAGATTAACTATGCTGTTACAATATTTCTTTAGACAAACTAATTTTTTTAGTTTCAAGGTAGAAGGAACCAATCCCACATAATAACAAGAATAAGTGGCACTGATGAGTATGTCACTGTGAGGTGAAAACATTACACTTTCAATACAAGCTATTAACAGGAATGCAAAACCCAAGAATCAACTCATTACAGAGTTTGTGTTGGTTCATAATTTGGTTAGTGAAATCTTTTCTTATCTTTTTTAAACGATATATACATTCCTGCTTCTATTGTTTTAGGACATAATTAAATCAAGATAATCAAACAATAGTGTAAGCAACAAAGAAATACATCTAAAATATGAGTGCATGAGAAAGAATGTTTGTGTGGGCAGACGATAAAGTTCTCATTGCAAGAAATGATGACTAAGTGATAAAAAAAGGCCAGTATGCTGACTGTTAACGAACCACGTCACACCCTCACCATATGATAATGGACGAACAGAACGTTCGAAGTGATTTCATGCACCGAGTCAGCCCACTCCCGGCTGACGCTGACACAAGAAAATCAATGTCGCCCCGATAGCAGTGACCACGAACATTTTTACATAATCAAAGACTGATGACACCCCTGGTCAACGCCCGGACAGCCCATCCAATCAGACTTACCGCTTCCCAGAACCTTGAAAAAGACTGAACATTTCTGTCAGAGTTCATCACTTCTCTGGATTCCTTGGGGCATGCTGCTTGAATGCGACCCTGGGCCCAATTTCTCCATTGTGTTTGCCTGACAGTTTCCATTTTTGTTCTTGTTATTTTTGACCGGTCTTGACTTGGATTTTGGATTGTCAAAGTTGTTGTCAGAGCTTTTCTTCAAATTATAAAAGTTAGTGTGAGTCAGATAGTGGTTACAACAACATGAATGTGCGGCGTTTGGCCGATAGAGGTCAATCACCAACAACTATTACATTAAAGAAGGGAAACCTTGACCAGTAGCCTGTATAATCAAGCTTTGGAAGGAAAAATATTTTGTTGAATGCCTGAAAATTGCAATCCCTCATGTTAAACATGTTAAAATTCCCAGTTACAGGTAGTCCCCGGTTTACGAACCAGTTCCGTTCTTATGCTGGCGACGTAACCCAAATTTCTGCGCAAGGCAGAATTAACCCTTTAAGTACTGTGGAGGTAGATTTGTGTCTTTATTATTCAATCAAAAAAAAGATGCTTCAATCACATAAAAAGTTGCTTCAATCAAAATATATATTTTCAATCGAAGAAAAAGTCACTTCAATCAAAAAAAAATGTGTTTGAATGCAAAAATAAATTTGAAACTCAAAAAAATAGATTTGAAAACTAATTTTCTTTGATTGAAAACATTTTCTTGATTTAAGTCAAGTTGTTTTTTGATTGAAACAACATTTTTGATTGAAGTCATGTAATTTTGCATTTGGACCACATTTTGGCTTGGACATTTGTGTCTTTATTATTCAATCAAAAAAAAAAAAAAAAAAAAGTTGCTTCAATCAAATAAAAAGTTTCCTCCGGGAACTCCGGTTTCCTCCCACATCCCAAAAACATGCACGGTAGGCTGATTGAACACTCTAAATTGTCCGTAGGTATGAGTGTGTGCGTGAATGGTTGTATGTGTCCTTGTGCCCTGCGATTGGTTGGCAACCAGTTCAGGGTGTCCCCTGCCTACTGCCCGTAGTTAGCTGGGATAGGCTCCAGCACCTCCGCGACCCTCGTGAGGACAAAGCGGCATGGAAAATGAATGAATGGATAAAAATAGATTTGAAAACTATTTTTCTTTGAAGTTGTTTTTTTGATTGAGACAACATTTTGGCTAGGACATTTGTGTCTTTATTGTTCAATCAAAAAAATAAGTTGCCTCAAACAAAAAAATATATATTTAAAAAAAAAAAAAATCACTTCCTTCAAAAAAAAAAAAAATTCAATCGTAGCAAAAAAGGTTTGAATGTGAAAAAATATTTGAGACACACAAATTCCGTCTGAACACTTTATTTTTCATTCAAACTGTTTTCTTTGACGCAATTCTTTTTGTGTTTGAGCCATATTATGGGTAGGACATTTGTGTCTAAATCATTTAATCGCACTAAAAGTTGCTTTAATCAAACTATTTTTAATCAAAGAAAAAAATCATTTGCAAAAATATATTATTTTGAAACTATTTTTTTTCATTTGAAATATATATATTTTTTTATTGAAGTGTCACTTTTTCAAGTTTTGAATGCACTTTTTTTTCAACTGAATCATTTTGACACAAAGATTCAACTTCAACGCTACTTCCGGCATGTCTGAGTGGCAGGTGACTACGCCAATGGCATAAAAGTATGAAGCAAGAATAATGGCCACCAGGGCTTCATCCAGCCATCGGACTCTGCCGGAGTCCAAGCCGAATATAGGGCACCGGTAAGGGGGGTGTGACATCGGCATCTCACCGGAGTATGGTGCCCTGCTGTTTAATGTGACTCAACACGGCGAACTTCACCCGCTGCCTTGACGTGACGGTTGGCAATTAGTTCCAACTGGAGTGTCCGCGACGCGCCGGTACGGGAGTGGTTGGCGAGTGGCCCGACACAAGCCTGCCCAGTAAGCGAGTGGACTACCGGTGAGTCGCCGGCGTCCACGGCGGGAGCCCTGTCAGGAGCCCCATCGCTTCAGCTTTGAATGAGTGTTGTGTCACTCGCAGGCCGTCCACTCGACAGCTGGCCTCCGCGCCTGGGGGGTGATATCGGGATCCGACCAGTGTGCCGTGACAGGGCAACGTACCGTCGCGGGTACTCCGGTGAGATGCCGATGTCACACCCCCGTACCGGTGCCCTATATTCAGCAGACTCCGATTGCTGGATGGAGCCCTGGTGGCAATTATTCTTGCTTCATACTTTTATGCCATTGGCGTAGTCACCTGCCACTCAAACATGCCGGAAGTAGCGTTGAAGTTGAATCTTTGTGTCAAAATGATTCAATCGAAAAAAAGTGCCTTCAAAATTTTTTCCACTTAAAAAAAAAGGTGCGTTCAAAATTTTTTCCACTTAAAAAAAAAAAAAAGAGTTTAAAACTTTTTGCTTTTCAAAAAAAGTGACACTTCAATTAAAAAAAAAAAAAATATTTCAAATAAAAAAAAGTATTTTCAAAAGTAAAATATTTTTGCAAATGATTTTTTTCTTTGATTAAAAATAGTTTTTTGATTAAATCAACTTTTATTGCGATTAAATGATTTAGACACAAATGTCCTACCCATAATATGGCTCAAACACAAAAAAGGATTGCTTCAATCAAAGAAAACAGTTTGAATGAAAAATAAAGTGTTCAAATGTGAATTTCTGCGTCTCAAATATTTTTCACATTCAAACCTTTTTTTCTACGATTGAATTTTTAAAAATTTTTGATTGAAGTGATTTTTCTTTTGAAAATATATATTTTTTTGTTTGAAGCAACTTAATTTTTGATTGAATAATAAAGACACAAATGTCCTAGCCAAAATGTGGTCCAAACGCAAAATGACATGACTTCAATCAAAAATGTTGTTTCAATCAAAAAAAAACTTGACTTAAATGAAAAAAAAAAAAAAAAATTCAATCAAAGAAAAATAGTTTTCAAATCTATTTTTTTGAGTTTCAAATTTATTTTTGCATTGAAGTGACTTTTTCTTCAATTGAAAATATATATTTTGATTGAAGCAACGTTTTATTCTATTGAAGTTACTTTTTTTTTTTTTTTGATTGAATAATAAAGACATAAATCTACCTCCATAAAGTACCCTTAATCTCAAAATAACTATCGAAAAACTTGTCTTATAAATCATATTAATAAAATAAAGTAAAAAAATAAGATGGATATTTCTTCCCTCCCTTAACATCGATTCACAGATAGATAGTTCTTCTTACAAATGATTTTATTTATTTGTCACCGTCAATCTATGAACACATATTTAGAAAATATAATCATGACAAAGTGTACAATAATGCTATAAAGTAAATCAATAGAGACACATTTGCTAACAAAAACATAGCTCAATGGCTGCACAATAATTCCGAGGGGAATAAGGCCCAAATTTTGGGAATGCAAAAATGTAAACGGTAGCTGTTAGTCGCACCTGTCCAGCGGTGAAATAAACGCTGCTCAATAAGCTAGCGGGGTAATAGTGAGCTAATGGCTGAGCCTGCGCCATTTACCCTTTCTCTGCCTTCTTGAAATGTTAACTGGCATCCCCGCTTCCCATCGAAAAAGCAACGCTCTAAACTAAGAGAAAGTAGTGCTGGCGTGACGTCAAACAAGTCCGAGTGCAACTTAGGAAAGCGGGCCGCACATATGGTATAATGAAATACCAGATATACATAACAATTAGAGATCGACCATTTAGACTGAATGAATAACACAAATAAATGACATATTATATACAGTGCTTATGTAGCAATTAGAGATAAACCATTTAGATTTAATAAATAACAAATAAATGACAAATAATATACTGTACTTACCATCAATGTTGAGAGGTGGCGAACAAGACACTGTTACACGACTTAAAAAAAAAAACGACTGGAGACAAAACGGCAGATGAGACCTAAGCCTAACTTCAGAGTCGAATTACGAAAATCGGGTACGTCGTAACCCGGGGAATATTATATAGTACTATTATATTGAATATTGCACATGCGAGAAACCACCAATACATCTTATGATAGTGTGTTTTAAGTATTTTAATGTCTTCAGACTCCTATGAAACGTGTCCAGCTGTTGCTGGCCTTCTGCCACTCATCCAATAAGAGCCAGCTAACATACTGCATTTACACCTGGTACGGAAGCTGCTCTGCCGCAGACAGGGAGAAGCTTCTGAGGACAGTCAAGGCAGCACAGAGGCTCATTGGCTGCCCTCTCCCCTCCCTGACAGATAAAGCCATCTCCACCCTGAACTGCCACATGTAACACCACTTCACCCAAAGTTCAATGTTTATTTACATGTACGTAATATGCTATGCGCAATACTTATGTACAATATTAACGTGCAATATTTAATGCTTTCCCTGTCAACTGGTGCTACCTCACTTCTTTTCACACATATTTGATGTGCAATACTTACTTACGTGCAATATATTAACGTGCAATATGCAATGTCTTCACTGTCAACTGCTACTTCACTCGATTATTGCACTACATAGGACTATCCCATACATACATATATATATATATACCTATATACATATACATACGTATATATATATATATATATATATATATATATATATATATATATATATAAAATATATGTA
Source organism: Corythoichthys intestinalis (assembly GCF_030265065.1). Taxonomy (NCBI): domain Eukaryota; kingdom Metazoa; phylum Chordata; class Actinopteri; order Syngnathiformes; family Syngnathidae; genus Corythoichthys; species Corythoichthys intestinalis. The sequence continues at coordinate 57,886,458 of NC_080396.1, forward strand.
TGGGATAGTATCAGGGGTCGCGTTAACCGAATATTTTCCGTCGTTGACCGTTTTTTTAAAACGGTGAGGGAAAAAAACTGAAGTCCATCAGTCATTTTGACAGGTTGCAATTCACACCCCAGACCACAGGGTGGCGAGTGAGCATATTAATTAGCTATTGTCTCTCTTGATTCATGACGTCGTTGGCCTTACTCAGAAAAATGTCAAGGCAACTGAGTGTCCGAAGTTTCTTCAAAAAAGTTTCTTCTTGAGACATTTGATTATGCACAAGCGGGCACGCAATTCAAGTCCATGCGCACCAGGAGGACGGTGTGAGACTGCGTTCAGGCCACAGCAGGTGAACTGTTAATTTCATTGCTCCATATGTAGCCTACCTACGGGGGCCACAGTCAGCTGTTTTTGTTACTGCGGAGAAAAAGTTACATATTCATCTGCTTGATGTGTGATGGCACGGTGTGGATTCTCTGTTAAGCTTGTTCAGACAGAATATTAATTAAAAATGAATGAAAACTAAATACTATTGAATATGTCATTATTATCATTTTAAAAATTTAAGTGACGGGTAAAAATAGATTAGAACCGGATTTTTATGACCCTGTCAGTCAAAATGACAGACAACGAAAAAGTCTAGCGCAACCTCTGATATATATATATATATATATATATATATATATATATATTATATATATCAGGGGTCGCGTTAACCGAATATTTTCCGTCGTTGACCGATTTTTTAAAACGGTGACGGAAAAAACTGAAGTCCACCTGTCATTTTGACAGGTTGCAATTCACACCCCAGACCACAGGGTGGCGAGTGAGCATATTAATTAGCTATTGTCTCTCTTGATGCATGACGTCGTTGGCCTTACTCTGAAAAATGTCAAGGCAACTGAGTGTCCGAAGTTTCTTCAAAAAGCCCCAAAATGACGATGGTGTTGATAAAAGAGATGAAAAAACAGGGACTGCACAAGCGGGCACGCAATTCAAGTCCATGCGCACCAGGAGGAAGGTGTAAGACGCCGTTCAGGCCACAGCAGGTGAACTGTTAATTTCATTGTTCCATACGTAACTGGGGCCACAGTCAGCTGTTTTTGTCACTGCGGAGAAAAAAGTTACATATTCATCTGCTTGATGTGTGATGGCACGGTGTGGATTCTCTGTTAAGCTTGTTCGGACAGAATATTAATTTAAAATGAATCAAAACTAAATACTATTGAATATGTTGAAGCGGTATGCAATGTTAAGAGTCTTGTTAGCTCGAATTGCTGTGACCAGCCGCTGTAGCTCTGCTGCTCTCTGTGAACTCTCCATTCAAGCTGGAACGCGCGCGCCTCCTAAGTGTCTCTGTCACGTGACTGTGTCGTAGCCGCTTACACGCTCGGCCAAATGGACACACAAGTACGGAAGGTGAATTATGCCAAACAAAGGGTCACTACAATGTCATTATCATCATTTTAAAAATTTAAGTGACGGGTAAAAATAGATTATGACTGGATTTTTATGACCCTGTCAGTCAAAATGACAGACAACGAAAAAGTCAGCGCAACCTCTAATGAGGTTTCGCCCGTCACTTAAATTTTAAAAATGATCATGATGACATATTCAATAGTATTTAGTTTTCATTCATTTTTAATTAATATTGTAACGCTTGCTTGGCGGCGAAAAATTAGACACGGAAGTTGTATTTTTCTCCCTCTTTTTACTCTGCTTACCGCCAACACCAACAAAACAACTCCACTCCCAAAGAAAAAGAGGCAACTATATAGACCCCAATCACCAACGTCACACAATGATCTTAACTGTGGTTGTCAGCCCAAAATCTTCTAAATATATATTAAATGCATCTTACCAGATATAAAATGACTACTACATAGTCTGTGGATCGTTTGGTGCCCAGATTTCTTGTCGAATTACAGCAGTCCATCTCGCTCTCCTCTTCGGGTCTTTTAGAATACGATAGAACTTCAAGTCTCTCCGTCTATCTTCTCTGTTACTGCAACCAACCGCCACACACGCCTTCGCATTTTTGATTATTAATGTTAACGAGCAGAAAAACACGCCGTAATAGGAGGCATGTACGTAGCGGTAATGTGTAAACACGACGAGCTGACGGACAATATGGCTGCTGCAGTCAGGGGGCGGAGTTGTGACGTCATGTGATTGGGGTCTATAGACACGTTTCCTGAGCGAAATATGGGCGCCGCCATCTTGGAAAATGTCTGCTTCGCACTTCCGGTCCGGTCGAGTAGCAGTGTATTAGCAGTGTATTGACGACGATAAAACTACGAAATCAAGCCAGAGCAACCCATGGAATCTTCAAAAATTGATTCAGCACGACCTAGATGACACGTAGATGAGATTGGATGGCAGCTCGTGTCACTTCGTTGATCATTCGTGGACAAAATTATTAACAACGGTCAGCCTGTGTTAACGTGAGGAATGGATTGATACTACAGCCATTAGTGACCAAAATGTGGTGAAATTACAAGTTATATTACATTTGCCGACTGCAGAAGGGCTGACATGGATTGTTTTGTTACAAGGAAATGCTACAAGGTTATGTACATATGATGTAAACACAAATAGTATGTCATTCTTTTTTTTATTGCAGGCATTGATCGCAATAAAACATTTAGACATGATTCAATTTCTTGTTTTATTTAAAACTATTGGTGCACTCCAAAACAGGTCAATAAATCACATTTATAAAAGTATTGCAAAAATAGCATACGAGAATGTGATATCAGACCGCAGAGCTCCGGAGTCTCGTGAACAAATAGCGACATCACGGAGGCCCTCGGCGGCATTTAGATGTGCTTTTTTCCCGTCCTCGGTAATTCCAGCTCCAATAGCATATATTTAAAGACGCTACCGTTCACAAGTTCGTAGTTGGATCACGGCGATCTCGGCGAACCACCGTCTGTCACAATTCCTGCCTCTCTCTCGGCCTCTCCCGGGAGTCGAGCTGTCATCATCATTGTGGAACGCAAACAATATATGTTCGATATATGTCCATCAACGTACAAGTCAAGTTGTCTTCCTTTTTATAACAGCATTTCCCAGCTGTAAACAAACGAATAAAAACTTGTAACACTTGGATTTATGCGGTGCATTCAAACACGATTAGCAACAGGCGGCTAGCAGCAGTAGCAGAAGCTAGTTGTTGTAAAAATGATTAAACTTCGTGATTACAATCATCATCGTAATATCAATAGCAAAGGCAACAAGTCGTTTCATGCGCCAGATTTTAGGTTTCGTATTTTTAGAGCACATTACCTTCCATAACAGCGGGGGCATGACTGCAGGAGCTGTCAGTTTTGTACATCTCCTTCCCTCCCACCTGTATGATGAGTACGAGCACCCATGGTTTGGAAATCGACATGGTACGAAGCATGGAGGCCTTGGCTTGGTTCTCCACCCGCCTACATCAAAATAACATTCCCGGGATCTTGTATAAAGACCTTCCAACTTCGATTCCACCGCCATTGACTTCAACGGTAAACAGGCGGAAACAGAAGGGGAAGGAAGACATAAGTGTCATATTTGTGTGTGTTCTCAGCTCTTTTTTCTTTATGCAGCACCTGATCGAGCCAGATTGGCGGGGTAATGCGACACACCTGTGCTTGATTAGGAAAGCTCAGTATTTAAGGAAACCTGTCATCATCTGCAAGTGTCGGACTATTGCTTGCTACTTGCCTTGCTTACCGCCTGTGTGTTCATCGTCAGCCTTCGAGTTTCCCGACGTTCTACGGTCGTATTTTGGTTTGGTCATCTTTACTTTAGTGCTCTTTTGGGCTTTGTAGTTTGATTCTTGTACTCTGTTATATTCATGCATATTTCGCATGCTCCCTTTGTTGTACTTTATTATTATACTCGCGTTTATTTGCGTGCTCTCTGTTTGTTATATCCGCATTTTTCGCGTGCTCCCTTTGTTGTAATTTATTATTACACTCGCGTATATTGGCGTGCTCTCTCAGTTTGTTAAACCCGCATTTTTGGCGTGCTCCCTTTGTTGTACTTATTAAACACAAACTTTAGCTTTACCTGATCTCTTGGTCTGTTTTTGGGATTCACATCAACGGCTTGCCGTTCTTGACAGAATAGTCCGACCACATGGATCCCACGGACTCGGAGGATCTTTTCCGTGCTCTCGCTGGTCACGACCAAATGATCAGTCAACACGAGCAATCGATATGCAAATTAGTGGATGTGATCAGCTCGCTCACCACAAGAGTTGCGAATATGGCTCCGCCTGTAAAACCCGGAGGTATAATTGACGCTACCGCGGCGCCCGACCTGCCCGCCCCTCCTCCGATGAGCCCGCCGGCGTCTTTTCGGGAGCCTATGTTGCCACACCCTCATCGTTATGAGGGAGAGCCAGGTGCTTGCCGACAGTTTTTGCATCAGTGCTCCCTTATTTTTGACCAGCAGCCTTTTACGTTTGCTAGTGATAGATCCCGTGTAGCTTATGTAATGAGTCTCCTCACCGGTAAAGCGGCTACATGGGCCATGGCGGTAAGCAACACAAGGCCCGTGGTCCGTAATTGTTTTGAAACTTTCGAGACTGAGTTCGTGAGAGTTTTTGATCATCCGGTTAGGGGCAAGGAGGCAGCCAGCCGCCTGTTGGATTTTTTTCAGGGCGATCTGACGGTAGCAGACTACTCTATTCAGTTTCGCATTTTGGCCGCGGAGTGCGGTTTTGGAGAAGCGGCGCTGTGTGGGATTTTTCGGCGTGGGCTGTCTTCTGCAGTGAAGGACGAGTTAGCGGCCCGGGACGATTCGTCGAATCTGGAGGACCTGATTTCCTTGTCCGTGCTTTTGGACAATCGTCTGAAGGAACGGGAGAGGGAACGTGCCATGGAGCCTCGGGGATGTCGTTGGTCGTCGTCGCGGAGCAGCCCGACTGCGGTCCATAAAGACGGCTTCGTCGAGCCGCCGTCCGTCTCTACGCCGACGCAGAGTCCAGTCCCGACGGGAGGGGAGCCTACACAACTCGGTGGCGGCCGCCTTTCTGCTGCGGAGCGACGGAGGCGGTTGGAGGCAGGCTTGTGTCTCTATTGTGGCTCGCTGGGACACCCTATCGCCGCCTGTGACGCTGTTCCTTCGCGTCGACCTGGATCTTCGGTTCCTGGGGTTCCCCTCGCCCGAGGGGGGCCGAGGTTCGTACATGACAGCAATCCGTCAAGTGAGTTGCCCCACGACGACATAAAGGAACCCAGACACCCCCAAGGCGTTATTAGACTGCAACTGCCTTGTGAATTGTCACATGGTGGGGTTAATTTTAAGTTTACTGCTCTGATCGATTCGGGGGCAGATGATTGTTTTGTAGACCAGAGTGTTGTGGACGCTCTTGGCTGTACGTTAATAAGACTTGCTAGGCCAAAACGGGTTTTAGATCTCGATGGGCGACCCCTGGCGGATATTAGGTTTATTACGCCTCCACTCAAAACAAAACTGTCGGGCAATCATTTTGAGGTCCGAAGCTTTTTGGTTATGCCGTGTAAATCTGCTCCAGTAGTACTGGGGCTCCCCTGGTTGAAAGTACATAACCCCAATATTGACTGGGCTAAAACGCAAATAGTAACTTGGAGTACTTTCTGTTATGCACACTGTTTACGGTCGGCGTGTCTACTTCCCACTCAAGCACACGTGACGACCGAGCCAGTTAATTTGGTCAATGTTCCTACTGATTATCACGATCTCAAATACGTTTTTAGTAAAGAGCATGCTATGACCCTACCGCCGCACCGTCCCTACGATTGTGCCATTAACTTGCTGCCCAATGCCCCACTGCCCAATTCGAGGTTATATCAGGTCTCTAAACCGGAGCAGGAGGCAATGAGGGAATACATCTCCTCTTCCTTAGCTGCTGGCCTTATTCGCCCTTCGTCTTCTCCTTTGGGGGCAGGGTTTTTCTTTGTCGGCAAAAAAGATGGGGGTCTTAGGCCGTGCGTTGACTACCGGGGTCTCAATGAGATTACTATAAAGAACAAATACCCCTTACCATTGTTGGATTCGGCTTTCGCCCCATTAAAATCAGCCACCATTTTCACGAAATTAGATTTGCGCAGTGCTTACCACCTGGTCAGGATTCGTGAAGGGGATGAGTGGAAAACCGCTTTCAAAACACCGCTCGGGCATTTTGAATACCTGGTCATGCCTTTCGGTCTGACTAACGCGCCTGCGGTATTCCAGAGCCTCATAAACGATGTGTTACGCGACATGTTGAATGTATTCTGTTTTGTATATCTGGACGATATTTTAATCTTCTCAAGAAGCCTGCAGGAACATCAGCAACATGTCCGCCTGGTTCTGCAAAGACTTCTGGAAAACAAACTATTTGTCAAAGCAGAGAAGTGCGAGTTTCACCAGGATTCAATACAGTTTCTGGGGTTTATTGTGGAAAAGGGACAGCTCCGGCCTGATCCCGCTAAAATTCAGGCAGTAGCCGAGTGGCCGACTCCAACATCGCGTAAGCAACTACAAAAGTTTCTCGGGTTCGCCAACTTTTACAGACGTTTCATTCGTAACTATAGTATGAGGGCCGAGCCCCTTACTAGACTAACCTCCAACAAAAGGCCGTTTACGTGGTCTTTGGTGGCAGAGGCCGCATTTGTAGGCCTTAAACGGGCATTTACGAGTTCACCTGTCCTGGTCCATGCTGATTCTGATCTTCCGTTTGTGGTCGAGGTTGACGCATCGAGTTCCGGAGTGGGGGCCGTCCTGTCCCAGAGGTCTACCGTCGACCAGAGACTGCACCCATGCGCATTCTACTCCCGCCGCCTCACCCCAGCGGAAGCAAACTATGATGTCGGCAACCGGGAGCTACTCGCCATTGTGCAGGCTTTGCAGGAATGGAGGCACTGGTTGGAGGGGACTGAAGAGCCGTTCCAGATACTCACAGACCACAAAAACTTGGAGTACCTTCGGGCTGCCAGACGCCTCAACTCTCGCCAGGCCCGTTGGTCGTTGTTCCTGACCCGCTTTAACTTTGCAATTACTTACCGTCCAGGGTCAAGGAATGGAAAGGCTGACGCGCTATCAAGGATCCATGAACCGGTGGAGGAGGGTCCTTCAGAGGAGCCGGTCGTACCTGACCGCCTGATTGTTGGGGCGCTACGGTGGGAGGTCGAGCGTCTGGTGGAGGAGGCCTTGCGGGGTGTAACGGTGCCTGGAGGCTGCCCCGCTGACAAGTTATTCGTTCCAGATGCTCAACGTGCAGGAGTGCTGAAATGGGGTCACACTTCCAAGTTCGCCTGCCACCCAGGTGTGTCTCGCACGTTCTTCCTCATTTTCCAGAGGTTTTGGTGGCCGGGTATGCGCAGGGACGTCATGGACTACGTCGCTGCTTGTACCATCTGCGCTCGAGGCAAGGCGGTTCATCGTCCCCCAGCTGGATTGCTGCATCCACTTCCTGTTCCATCTCGCCCTTGGTCCCATGTGGCACTAGACTTCATCACTGGACTCCCGCGCTCCAAAGGTCTTTCTGTCATCTTGACTGTGGTGGACCGTTTCTCAAAGATGGCACACTTTGTCGCACTCCCCAAGTTACCCTCAGCTCTGGAGACTGCTGATTTGTTGGTGGCGCACATATTCCGGGCTCACGGCATTCCTACTGACCTGGTCTCTGATAGGGGGCCACAATTCGTCTCAAAAGTTTGGGGGGCGTTCTGCAAGGCATTGGGGGCCACGTCAAGCCGGTCTTCTGGTTACCACCCGCAATCGAATGGACAGACAGAACGGGTCAATCAGGAGCTAGAGGCCGCCCTCCGCTGTGTTTGTCAACTGCATCCAGCCTCCTGGTCAGCACACCTCCCGTGGGTGGAGTATGCCCACAACACCCTCGTTTGCTCAGCCACCGGGAGGTCACCATTCATGACCGCATACGGATTCCAACCTCCATTGTTCCCGTCGCAGGAAGCAGAAGTAGTTGTGCCGTCTGTCCAGGTCCACCTGAGGAGGGCCCATAAAGTCTGGAGGAACACAAGGGCTGCACTGGTCCGCACGGCAGCACGCAACCGCCAGATAGCTGACCGCCACAGAAGGCCTGCTCCGGTCTATCGTCCAGGCGAGATGGTCTGGCTGTCGTCGAGGGATTTGCACCTTGCTGGGACTTCTAGGAAGCTGAGCCCTAGATACGTTGGTCCGTTTGCTGTGGATGCTGTGGTCAATCCGGTCTCTGTCAGGCTGAAGCTTCCTAGCTCCATGAGGGTCCACCCAGTTTTCCATGTGTCCCTGCTCAAACCGGTCTCCACCTGCCCCTTGAACCCTCCGCCAGTGCCTCCTCCTGCTCCTCGCGTGGTCGACGGTGGGCCGGTGTATACGGTGCGTACCATTCTTGATTCTAGGAGGCGGGGTAGAGGGGTGCAGTACCTGGTCGACTGGGAAGGTTATGGCCCAGAGGAACGCCAATGGGTCCCCCGCTCCTGGATCCTCGATCCGTCGCTGCTGCGGGATTTCCACTCCCTTCATCCCTCGAAACCAGGTGGTCCGCCAGGGGGCGTCCGTTGAGGGGGGGGTTCTGTCATATTTGTGTGTGTTCTCAGCTCTTTTTTCTTTATGCAGCACCTGATCGAGCCAGATTGGCGGGGTAATGCGACACACCTGTGCTTGATTAGGAAAGCTCAGTATTTAAGGAAACCTGTCATCATCTGCAAGTGTCGGACTATTGCTTGCTACTTGCCTTGCTTACCGCCTGTGTGTTCATCGTCAGCCTTCGAGTTTCCCGACGTTCTACGGTCGTATTTTGGTTTGGTCATCTTTACTTTAGTGCTCTTTTGGGCTTTGTAGTTTGATTCTTGTACTCTGTTATATTCATGCATATTTCGCATGCTCCCTTTGTTGTACTTTATTATTATACTCGCGTTTATTTGCGTGCTCTCTGTTTGTTATATCCGCATTTTTCGCGTGCTCCCTTTGTTGTAATTTATTATTACACTCGCGTATATTGGCGTGCTCTCTCAGTTTGTTAAACCCGCATTTTTGGCGTGCTCCCTTTGTTGTACTTATTAAACACAAACTTTAGCTTTACCTGATCTCTTGGTCTGTTTTTGGGATTCACATCAACGGCTTGCCGTTCTTGACAATAAGGAAGTAAACCGGAAGTACCTCGGAACAGGCGGCAATCTAGTCCACCAATTGGATGACGCGCTGGCACACCGGGTGCACCAATAAGAACCTCTCGTTGATGTGTCAATCATGGTGCTGCCGCCAGACCACGGTGACGCTACAATATTCTGACAGAATAGCCAACGACGTCATGCATTAAGAGAGACAATAGCTAATAATATGCCACCCTGTGGTCTGGTGTGTGAATTGCAACCTGTCAAAATGACGGACGGACTTCAGTTTTTTCCGTCACCGTTTTAAAAAACCGGTCAACGACGGAAAATATTCGGTTAACGCGACCCTTGATATATATATATATATATATATATTTTTAGATTTTATACTTTTGTACTTGAAAGTCAATTTGAGATTTCAACTTATCCTGCACTGTAATGGGAGATGCTCCACAATGTCATTGTACAACTGTATAATGACAATAAAGGGCTATTCTATTCTTTGCTATGCTATGCTATGATATGCTATTCTATGTCCAACATTTTTTCAGTCGCTTGAAAATGTTTCAAAAGAATAAAAATATTAATTCGTGACTCCTGCATTGTATGTAGTTCTTGGTGTTATAAGCCAGGTGATTGCCAGCTCAGATGTATCATTAAAAATGACAGTAGATTCGCTGCTGTCAGACTGCCTCCCTGCACGGGCCCTGTTGTCAAACATGCAGCGATCACGTAGGCCATCAGAAATTGTTGAATTCCCGGTTCTGGCCTTTTGTACTTTTGAATACAGACAATACAATAGTTTTTCCTTTTTCATCTCAAAAGTCAGAGCCAATAACCGGGAGGAAAAATGTGAAAAGTTCCATTTTTATTTTATTATGAAAGTATGTCCCATAGCACAAATGAATGCTTTCAACCAATCCTTTGAAAAGGAAATTCATAAAAAGGCCACTCGCTGTCATGATGACTGATTTGCTAGAATGTTTTAATTACGAATCATTTGCACTTAAAAGGGGGTAAGATGTGTAATTTGTTTTGCTTTTATGGTTCAGTAAACAAAAATAAGAGCTCTACAGATTGGCGAAGGTAATACATTCTGATGTCTATAATTCTTTTTGAAATATCAAGCATATTTTTAAATGAACAGTTCTTCATAGTCAAAAGTACACATTCTTTTTTCTTTACTATTATTTGACTGTGCCTCAAACCTTTGACATAATTCACCTGCTAGTGTAATCTGAGCATAGTTATTCCAACCATACTACACTTCATTAACGCTGCACAAAGCAGCACTCAAGTCCCCAAAAATAAAAGCTTCTGTGTGGCAGATCCATTAAAGTCACTACTGGTGACCTGCTGAGAAAGAAACCGAGAACTTTATATTTTCCAAAATGTCCGCAGTCAATTGTGTGAGACTATGGAATGAGTTGAGGGAAATTCACAACCTGATTTGATTAATTAAATGCATCAGAGTTTCTGCCCACTCAGAGGCGGATACTCTGCAAACTGTCAGAGTAATGACACACTGGTAGAATTGGCAATCTGATATCTAGTTTAATCAAATAACAGGGTGCGAAGAGCTTGACAAACAATTTGTTCATCCGATCCACCGGAACTGAAAATGTCGTTCAGACCTTTGGGCAAAAGAGATTGAGCAACTAAGATTGTAACTGATGTTTAAGTGCAATTTTTGCTCCACTTAGTCAGACCATGCTTTGTGTTGTGAAAGAACACTTTTCCCCCCCGTTGATAGAAGACAACAACATACACAATAAAAACTAATTGATGAGGAATGATGGTCAGAACTCTAAATTAAAAAGTTGCACAATAAACAAAAACATGACTTAAATGTGACAAAGCTAAGATTTGGGCAATATTAGGAAAAAACATCATTGCACTCCATCTCCAAAGTATGCATATCCAGCCTGACCGCCATGCATCCAATTACAGATTTTGAGCTATGACTGACCAATGCTTTGACCAATACCTATACATAAAAATTTGGCGTTCATCAAAAGGTTCATGTACTGGCCGTTGATATGATGCCATTTTTATGATGATAAATAAGTCATCCATCTACACTGTTGTGTAAACCTGCATTTAGTGGTTAAGTCATTTGTCAAGTGGAAGTTATTGTTGAGGGCTAATTTGAGGGTCCTTTGTGATAAATGATGCCACTTATCAAATCCTGTGTTTTGTAACCACGTTATGACCAAGGTCATTGTCTGTGTTTGCAAGTCGAAGTCCATCATGTAGCTCACGAAGCTGCACCGAAGATGATAGGAAAAGGCTGATATTCTGGATTTGTGGAAAGTTCCATTAGAGGGGTTTGGGAAATTTGTTGCAATAAAGGTACCATCTTGGCCTTTCTCTCGTTTTTGGCTTGCTCATTAATCACCTTAACTGCTGTGCCTAGTTTTGTGGCTGGAGGACCAAAACATCAAACGACTCCCGCCCCCATTCCCCTTACACTGACTCATGATTATTTTGTCGTTTGTTTATGATGCATGGCGCCTTTATGATGGCATAATGCTGTTCATCAGTTGTCCCAGTGGCCCACTTTCACTACGGCACTGTTCCATCCTCTATGATTCAGTGACACAAAAACATGTTAAGCTAATTACGGACTTTGAAATAGAGACAATAATTACTTCCTCGGGTGGTTCTGGTTAATGTGTCAGCCGGTAAATAACATTAATTTTATGTGCAAGCGATACTAAGATTTGTCACACCACCTTACGGCAGTAAAATCAGTTCTCCTAATTAAATGAAACATGTCATTTCGTGTAATGTATGAGTATCTTTGAAATTTATTGATATGTATTGAATTTATTTATTGAAATTGTATTAATTTAATACACAGGATATTTTGGTATCTTTGTAAAAAAAAAAACTTGTGGTTCATGAACTTGACTTTTGTCCACCCACATAGGGAGTGTTCAATTCCTACTCAGTGACGATGTGTTTGTCAGAGTGAATGGTTGTCTGTCTCTAAAGCGCCCTGCATCTGGTGACCAGTCTAGGCAGGGTGTATGTAGTCTGCCTTTCACATGAAGTCACAAGGTATAGGCTTCAGTTCCCCTTGAACATGAACAGAGTAAGTGGTGTAGAAAATGAATGGATGGATCGTCACTTCTAAATGCCAAGACACCACTGAAAATAGAGCGCTCTCTTGCATAGCGATTGCACATCTGAGGATTGTTCTTGGCTAACATGTAAACAAACACAACATACCCTGACATTTGAAATCTTCAGCATGGAGATTTGTGTCCCTATTTCTAATAATAATTTGTCTTGTTATTTTTTGAGAAAACGGCTGGACTGCAAAAAAATATATATATACATATATGGTGGAAAACACAGACAAGACTGAAAAAGCAGTTTCTGTTCTTGCACTCCTCTTTAAAAGAAACTGCTGTATTTCAAGCCAAAACAACTGTTCTGTTTGATAGAGCAATATGTCTATATGCTGCCATAGCAGATTTATGGTGCATTAAGCCCCCAAACTATTTTTAATTTGTCCGTGTTACCCTGGAAACCTTGTTTACAGACGTCGCTTAACCGCTTTTGTTTCAACCCAGCCATAAAACGAAGGTACTTATCAAAGGTAAATAGGGTAGGTAGGGAAGGTAAATATCATTCAAAATGTCTGTCATTATTAGCTGAGAATCATTAATTGATGTGTCGTATTTTGTTACAAAAATAAAATAAAATATTCACTCGCATATTTTAAACTTTTAAACAAATTAAGTCACAATGAACAAATGGTGTCTGTAAAACAAGTCACGGATATCTACCTCACAACTATCGCTTGACAGTATTTTTTTTGTTGCTGTCGCATTTTCTCCGATATGTTAGATCCGTGGTCTCCAAACTATTCCACATAGGGCCGCAGTGGAAGCAGGATTTCATTCCAACAAAACAAGACGACACCTTTGCACCAATCTGGTGTCTTACAAGGGTAATCTGTTGATTGCAGTCAGGTGCTGCTTGTTTTCACTTCATTGGTTAAACTGTCGGTGCTCGATCGGTCGGAACAAAAACCAGGACATACAGCGGCCTTTGAGGACCGGTTTGGAGACCCTTGTGTTAAATGAGAAACAATCAATCCAAACAAAGATTAAAAAAAAAAAAAAAACACAAAAAAAAAAAAAAACGTTTAAAAGGGTAAATATATGATAAACAAAATCTGGACCACTCCTTGATGTCTGCGATTTCTGCATCGCGATCCTTGTTTTATTACCATGTTTCACCCTTAAAATTCCCAAAACATCCAGCTGTGTCTCGACACTCAGTGATACATGCTACATGGAGTTTTTGGATCGAAACAAGGTAAATACGCGATAATATTTCGTTAAAGTCATGGCGTCTGTAATTCTGCTCTCGCTTGCTCTCACCTCCAGATAGGGCTTTGCTGTTTAAAAAAAATAAATAAATAAATAAATAAATGCCCTCCTGTTCAAAATTTTTCTTCCCCCCAAAAATTGAAATTTTAAGCTTTCCAATGATGTATCACACATGCATATCAGACAATTTTGAAATTCGGCCAAATTGGGGATCTCAGGGTGGAACTTCAAGTCACCTTAGTGCTTTCCGCCATATATTTATATGATCTTTATTGTGGAATCTCACAATAGGTCGAGAGCACACACACCACCAAAAGAAAGAAAATAATACCGTACATATGGAGAAATAGTAATAAAGTGACTTGAAAGGAAAGAAAAGAAAAACAACACATACAGTATCATCAAGGAAGCACTGGCTATCATTGCTCAACAAGCAGACAAACAAACAAAATAATTGTGGATTGCGTATTTATGGTCATTTGGATTAAGTTTAAGTACATTTACAAATGAAATATTGCCTCGGAGACTTTATGGTACTGTACAATCGTTAAAGATGGATTCAAGCCGCACTTTCCTACATTTGATGAGTAGATCATTACTTAAATGAGTGTTCACACTGTGAAATTATGCACACATATAGTTATGCTTACGGTAGAGTGAATTTCAGGCATCAGTCTTATGTACTGGTAACTTTGAAAAGAACAGGAAAGAAAAAAGGAGGAAGAGGAAAGTGGTCCGTCTAACACTGAGTGGGCAAATATTTGAACCATATTAGAGGCCTTGATTCATGACTTTCATCTCACACTGCCATGACCCCTCTTTTCTTTCTTTCTTGTTTTTTTTTTTTTTTTTTTAAATTATTTTTAAACTCTGCCACTCGAGAGCAAAAACAATCATCATCGTTCAACTTTAAGTGTAAACTAGCCTTAGAGGGCTATTCCATGACATTCACAAAGTCATCTGGACCTCATTCCAGATTCAGCCCATACTTAAATTAGGCTACCTGAGTTCTAAATTTAGGACTGCAAAAAACAGTGAAGCTATGTCGATCTTTTATCTTTTATTGTCTAACATGACCCAAATGAAAACTATTCAGGAAAGGGAATTTGATAATGGTAGACAACTAATTCCACAATAGATCTGATTCCATATTGATGCTCTTATGAATTCTCATTTGATGAGTGAATGAAATACAGTGATCCCTCATTTTTCGCAGTTAATGGGGACCAGAACCCACCGCGATAAGTGAAAAACCGCGAAGTAGCCACTACCCCCCACAATTATTATTTTTTTTTTAAATAAATGATCTTTAAGCACTTAAAATGTAATCCTTATTAATAATTAACATGTTACTGTCCCACACAATTATTTTTAAATAAGAAAAAAAGTAGACGCCCAATCCATGGAAAAAATAAAGGAAAAAAAAATGCGCCCCGCAGTCCACTGCCCGCGTCACGTGTTCTGGTTCCCCCTGCGACTCTGTTCCTGCTTCTCCTGGCGACTCACTTTCTGGTTCCCCCGGCGACTCAGTTCCTGTTGACTCAGTGTTCCGCCAGCAGACGACTCAAACGCTGCTCCTGGTCCGCCTGACGACGACTCCTCTGTGCCTGGTCCGCCCGACGACGACGAATTCTCCGTGCCTGGTCCGCCCGACGATGACGACTCCTCCGTGCCTGGTCCGCCCGACGATGACGACTCCTCCGTGCCTGGTCCGCCCGACGATGACGACTCCTCCGTGCCTGGTCCGCCCGACGATGACGACTCCTCCGTGCCTGGTGCCTTTCCCTGCACTTGGGTCCAACCACCACCTGCCTGCCCGCGAAACTTGACAGAAATGCTTTAATGAGTGTCCACCGAAATCCGTACAAGCTGCTTACTTACACACAATGAGTTGACACAGTAACTGTTTAACAAGTTAAACGATTATTGATGCACGCGGCGCTTTGAGGGTCGAGTCTCTGGCAAGATCAAAGCGTAACCGTCTGTCAATCATCGTTTACTTCGATAAGCAACTCAAATTCACTCTCTGATGAACAAAGAGCATGGAGAGGGAGCGAGGGATCACTGTAATACAAGTCATATACAAAGATATCCTGTGTCTAAAAGTTGATGGTTGATCGAGAATACCTTGCGTGATTGATGCTCAAGGATGACGTACTTGAAAAAACAATGTTTATGTTTCAACAATTACTAAATTAGAGTTGCAATAGATAGATAGATGCAAGATACATAGAGACATGGACAGTACAAAAAATGACAGAAAAAACTTGTTCCAGACATCAAAATAACAACAATAACAAATACGGATTAAATTAGACCGTATACACTCTTTTATTGCACTACAATCTTTATCGTGTTCACTCATTTACAAAGTAAGCGGAACAAATTATTTCTAAGTATCAAATTACTGAGAACCAGCTTCAATTAACATCCATACTGATAATCTACACACATATTTAAATAAGGTTTGCTTCTCTTATTGTGCCTACAGAATGCTAATGGTCACAGTACAATCTGTGAAGTGTATCTTGAGATGGCTGTCCACTGGTGATGGGCAGGCTGGGTGGCAAATTGGCCTGGGGCTTCGCACAGAGCCCGGAAGGATTTGTATGTGTTCATTAGTGAATGGTGGGGAAGCTTATCTTTCCGAATGGCCTCATTAGTGACTGGAATTAATATGATGTGGAGTCATTAAAACGATAGGCAAGGGAGTTACCAGGATCGCAATATGTCCTAGCTTCTCGAGTTTTATCTAATGCAGGCAAAAATATGCTGAAGACACTTGTTGAGTATAAACAGCGCTTCCTTCAGTCATAGCCCAGCCCTCAAGCACGTGAACACACGCCTTTTCTACTTGAAAGTGCAGTTTTAAATATTTTTTTTCATAAGTTAGTGTTCATATGATGTAAAGAAAAACAAGGTGGTAACTGTATTATACCCAGTGGAGAGAGAGTTTAGGAATTAGTTTTCAAAGCTGCCACTCCTCTTACCCCACATATTTGGATAAGTGACAGCTGGTGGGCTGTTAAATATTTGTCCTATGCCGATCACATGCTGAGAGAGATATGTGTACCGTGCCGCTCATTAAATATTTAACGGCCACACTGTTGTGTTCTTTTATTTATTACAAAATAAAATCGAGGGTTTTGCTTGCTTGAAAAGTTCTGTAGAGCCCAGTCCGTTCCTTCATGCAAACATTTAAAATTCTGTTGGGGGCCTCTACAGGCATGCTATGCAACTTGGCACATCCAATTGAAGTTTTTTTTTATCTTTTTAAATGATGAATTGTTTCAGTAATGTTTCATGATATACAATATACTAGTTTGAATTACCAGTTAATTCGGGATTATTGTGACTGATGAGCATTTAGGACCAGCAAAGGCTTTAGTACTGATAGCACTGACCTATATTCACAAACGAAATGCTAATATTTGTTTCATGAAAATGCAGTGGAATATTCCCCACAGTCATTTCTAACATTGGTCTTGACTACTCTTCTCCCACTGCTGGATGTGGATTTTACTTTTTTACTCTATTCAGATTTCAGACACTACAGTACGTATGCTCTTTTGCCAATCTAATCTGGACAGCGCTTCATAATTATATGATTCTAATGTATCATTTACATATTGTACTTGATAATATAACTTATGTGGTACTAGCAATGGAGCCATTTTGCTTAATGTCAGCATTTTTACATTTTCTGATTTGTTGATCAGAACAAAACCTATCTGTAGCGATTTTATTTGAATATGAATATAAAGCATTAGAAAACACCTACTATAGACCCTACTCACCTACGTCACAAAATGACGTGTCGCTGTATCCGGCCGCCATATCGTCCGTGTTTTTTAGACTTATTCTCATTGTTTT
This sequence comes from Corythoichthys intestinalis, assembly GCF_030265065.1. Lineage (NCBI taxonomy): Eukaryota > Metazoa > Chordata > Actinopteri > Syngnathiformes > Syngnathidae > Corythoichthys > Corythoichthys intestinalis. The sequence goes on from NC_080396.1 coordinate 57,903,739, forward strand.
CAATTAGTCGTGCAAGTTATAGAGCAATTCATGGAAGCCCCGGTGTTATCTGACGCTGTAAACTCATTGGATGCGTTGCATAAAAGGCGTTATGTGGAAAAGCTTCAGTTTATCCATTCGCCAGATCCATATTTGATGCCTAAATCGATGTTTTTCGACCCGCTGTCTTCGCCGTCTTTGCCTGACATCTGCTAGCTACCCTGATATTTACAACTATCTTGTCCACACAAAATCAGCCTATTCTCACAAAAGTTTGAAAAACTTTAAGAGCTTGGAGGCTTATAAATACTTTGTTGCTGGTTGGGTGAAACAGGTCCTCGTCCACGAAAATTCGGCAGGAATCTATCGTGTGCTCGGGAAGGTGAGTTACGAAATTTTCAATTCAAAATCTTTTGTTCTTGCTAACATCCACTGTCAAGTCTAATGTATTTCATGTCATTTGTCAATGGAGCTAGGGCTTTTAATGTTTATATGGTTTAGCGATAGCACTCTCACTACATACATATATAATATGTAATAAATATGAAGTGCGATAGCACTACTCCAGATTGTCCCTAGTTGAATTTATTTTTTGGCTTTTGACCTCAATAATGAAATTGTAAATTAATTGTATGACAACTGTCTGATTATCCCCTTATAATTATATATTTTCAGGTAGTTCATTCACAACGTCTGAGTGTATGTTGTCGGCGATTAGCCTAGCAATGATCTTAATTGTGGTTGTCAGCCGAAAATCCTCTAAATATATATTAAATGCATCTTACCAGATATAAAATGACTACTACATAATCTGTGGTAGTCGTTTGGAGCCCAGTTTTCTTGTCGAATTGCAGCAGTCAATCTCGGTCTCCTCTCTGGGTCTCTCGGAATACGGTAAAACTTCAAGTCTCTCCGTCTATCTTCTCTGTTTTTGCAACCGACCGCCACACACGACTTCACCATTTTGATTATTAATGTTAACGAGCAGAAAAACACGCCATAATAGGAGGAATTTACGAAGCATGACGTCATTAACATGACGAGTATACGGACAACATGGTGCGGGGGCATGGCTGTGACGTCACGTGAGTAGGGTCTATAAATGACTTTGACATGAAAGAAGGTTGCACAAAAGTATTTAACTATGAAAATAATTTCTTACATTTCTTACACTTCTGATAATGGGGAAAAAAAATTTAAACACAAAAATTCTCAACGCTTGCAAGCACGCCACGTATGTATAGCACATACTGTAATTCTGCTCGAAACAGGTAAAGAGAATAGGCATACATTCATTATGGATTCTGTACCTGTGCAATCCGTATGTCTTTCTTACACTCTTAGACGAATCCTGCTTCACTTCCTTGATCTATTAATTCTTTTTTTCTTCAATACCCGCACATACTACAGTGGGTGGCCAATGCTTGATGAGTAGGTGGGAAAATCTCAGATACTGACATTTGATTAGTCAAAATAGTACTGGCTTTTAAAAATGTCTGACAACGGCTTTTTAACCTAATTCCGGGAAGCCAGACTCAGAACAGCTACTTACCTGTGGCCATCAAACTGATAATTTCATCCCAACACACAAACACCCATACACACACAATTACACGTACATAGACCTATAGGTACATATTTCTATTCTCACCTGTTCCATCTCATAGAAAGCACTGTAAACACTTCTCTTTGTCATATGTGAAATATCTTGGTGCAATATAAATGTTGAGGTATGCTTACACAAATTATGTAACCCTACTGGTTGTTCCGTTTGCATCTGTATTTTTGGTACTGTTTATTTTAGTTATACATTTTCAGTTACATTATATACAGTATTTTGTAATTATCTATCTATCTATCTATCTATCTCATTTACATTTCTCCCCACTATTACACATCGGAAAAATGATCTTTAAACATAATTCTTATGGCTGAGATGCACACGATCATTTTCTTGTCTATCACTTAAATAATCAGCTTTGCGGGTGATTTTCAGTTTGAATTTTCATCATATATATTTGGCTATATGGTATTGTTTTGAATTATGTTATATAATGGTATTATGTGTTCAGTTGTATATTCATATTGAACTGCTCCGCTTAACAATTGGGACATAGGTGCATGTTGTGTTTTTGTAAAGTAATCCTCACTGAAAACCCAGGTAAGAAATGGTACCAAGCTTAACTGAGCTGTGAAGATCAAAGTTTCATTTGTAAATTATGTTTGTGCAGATGTGTACATAATACGAATTCAGGGGTGGATTTTCTTGAGGCACGTAACTATTGGTTGAAATAATATCTAAATGTCCAATGTGTGTAGGTGATTGCAGTCATTTCTTTGTGTGCACTTATTTGTCAGACATTAACAAACGGTATGAGTCGCAAGCTTCACTTTTATACTTCAGATCTGCTCAGCCATGGAGGAAGTGAGAATGAGAGAGCAAGTTAATGATAGCTGCCATTCTCTCTGACTGCTGTCTCAACTCTCCAGTAAATTCAGCTGCCAGCCTTCAGATATCTATGATGGAGCTAAAAGAACAAATAGGAATATTTCAGAAGGCACACTGCTGGTTCTTTGCGCAGCAGCTTGAAGGTCTTTGTCAAATGTGATAACGAGCTTTTCTTTTCGTCTCATGCATTATCGCTGTAGATGCTCTGACTTCTGATGTAAATAATTTGTTCACAATATGAATTCAATATGTTCTGTAAGATCACGAGGGTTTTTTTCTCCCAGGCCGGGACTGAGTCTAATGCTGGTTATAGAGAGGCACTTACTTGAGCTGGCAGCGAACCTCCTTTCACTTTCTCTACAAGACATTTAGTACAGACATGCATACAATATATAGGCCTACACAGGGGTCAACAATATAAATGACCCGGTGGCCTGGACTGAAAAGAATTGCTTTTATTATTTGTCATGGTGATATCAAGGTGCTTACAGGGATAGATGTACTAGATTGAATTGTCATGGCACAATCCTAAACACCGTATAAGACACTGAATACAATACTGTCATTTGTCAACTATAACAACTATGAGAGTGAGAATGTAACAGAGCTAGTCTGGACTGTTTGGGCAATGTTACCCATGCCCCTAATGTAGAGGTGCCAGTTCAGAATTTTAGGAAATAAGTACATATTTCTAGCGTAATGTGGGCCCCCGGCATCACTTCCCAATAAATACACTCATTACCTTTCCCAACATTTGTGGTATGTGGCATCTGTCTAAAAAGTCTACTATGCATGAATTAAATAAAGCAAAAATAATGAGTGTGTACCAGCAGTAGAGGCTGTATTTTATGAAACACATTGCTGGATATTTTAGATAAACATATCTCCAGTGAAAATTCACACAGGCATTTAAAGGTCCTTTATTTATATGGAAATAGAGGCTACAAGATGGCAAGTAAATGTGCAATGTGAATGCGGCAGCACCTTCTTCTTCAAGTTCCATAGGCATCAAAAACTTTGACCTGGATACCGACGTAATGGTGTTGCTTCATTGTAACGTCTCCATAATGGATTCCTCTCACATCACTGTTTTAATAGACTTATTTGCATACAGAAATGAGTAAATAGCATGTCGAAAAACTGCAGCAAATATGGGATTCGCTGTGTGAGATTAAGATTGGAAAAAGAGTGAATCGAAAGTGGAACTGATGCCCATGTCATGTTTTTTTTCTTTCTCTTTTTTTTAGCCAACATGGATTTCATCAATGGTGCCAATAATGTTTATTGTATTTATTTTATTTAAATCATCTTAGGTCATCTAAAGAATTTAATTGATTTTCTGATTATCTTGATCAAGATTATCTTGATACGGATGTGTGGGTTGGAAGGTTTAGCTTTCAACTGCTTGCAAACTTGTGAGATCATCAGCTGTCTCAAATCATATATATATATATATATATATATATATGAAAAAAAAGTGTTCTCATGTTCTCACTCACTTTGTTCTTGTTCTTTTTTTTATCTTCTTAGTGAAGGCACTACAGATAGTCCCCGGTTTACAAATAAGTTCTTTTCCTGCGCTGGCGAGGTAACCCAAATTTCTGGATTAATCCGAACTAACACTTTAAGTACCCCTAAAAACCCCCTAAAATATCAAAATATCGATCCAAAACATGTACTAAATATCATTGTACTGTCCTCGTCAAGACGTTGCAGCTAAGTCCTAGCTAGACTGTGAGCTAAACTGTAATCTTGTCCCTCTCTCACTCGGCTGCGCGACTTCTTTTTGGGAGCAAATGCGCTCTCCCTCGAGTGCGCAAATATGTTCTTCTTCATGTGTACATGCACTCTTAGGCTACACTTGGACAGAAAATTTTCTCTAGGGTATTTTGCCGACTATTTTTATACCTGTCCACACTTCGTTTAAAGTGCGTTCAAGGGCCTCCCCACTTCTGCAAGGTACGCCTGCATTTCCGCAAACTACGCATGCGTGAAAAGGAGAAGCCTCATGTGTTACGTCATCGCCCGGGCGGTTTACCTCTGAAACGGAAACTCATTCCTAGCCCGTGGCAAATTTCGAAATTACTACACCTTCTAGACCACGGGTGTCCAAACTTTTTGCAAAGAGGACCAGATTTGGTATGGTAAAAATGTGGGGGGGGCGACCTTGGCTGACATCCTTTACGTAGAGCAATATATTTAAGCAAATTTTAGCAAGCCATTCTGTGTGTCACATTTGCTTCATCATTTTTTTAAAATTAATAATTTCAGCAATCTCGCAACTAACCTTTGTGGCGTTCTCTTTTGAGTCTCGGGCTCTTGCGAAATACTGCTGCGTTGAAATTAAACTAGCTTTAAGTTGCTTCAATTTCTAGCTACGTATCTTCCCTGTAATCTTGTCGTACATGTCAGCGTGTCTTGTTTGGTAATATCGCCTCACATTGACCTCTTTAAAAACAGCGACTGTCTATTTGCCAAAGAGGCAGACACTGTTGTTGCGTATTTTAGTGAAGAAATAGTCCAATTTCCACCTATCCGTGAAGCTTCGGCCGCCGCAGTCAACTTTTTTTTGTTGATTGTCGTCATTTTAGAAAATTGGGAGTAAAGGGTCACACAAAGTAATGTTGTTTAGAGTGCTGCTGCCTTTAAGTGGGTAAATGAGGAGCAGCATTTAGTGTGTAAGCTACTTCATACGCTGGTAGCAGTACTGCTGACCAATTTATTAAGTCTGTGTGCGGGCCAGACGTTATTGATTTTATGACAGAGGCTGGGGGCCGGATGAAATTTGACCACGGGCCGCATTTGGCCCCCAGGCCGGACTTTGGACATGTCTGTTCTAGACTGTCATTATTTTGTGATCACTGTTTTTTTCATGATCACAATTAAATTCATCACACAGGAGCAAGAGTGGAAGGGAGAGCATGCTGTGCTTTTACGAGCAGGCGCCATGTTGTGATTGAAATAAATCTTTATAAAACAAAGTAAGCCTGACATTATTACTTGGGATGTTACAATTGATGCTCAGTTGCGCTCTCACCACTTGGAAAATAACAAATAGAAGCATATGGTGTGGCGCTGAGTATATTTGCTGGAAGCAGCAACCAGGACTGCTTGTGCATAAAAGTGGCGATCCTGGAAGTGGCAACAGTTTTGATAGGCAGAAATATCTGGGAAAAAATACTGATCACGCGCCTCTTTGACTGGGGGTACCACGCAGGTCACTTTTCTGGGTTTAATTTTCTTCTACGCATTTTTATATGTAGTAGCTACTCATGTTCGGTCGGCATTGAGTTGGGAGGGGCCAGCCCCGCAGCTGGCTGATCGCAGACAACTCAGGAGACGAGCTCTGTAAAAAAACGCTTATCACCACCTCATCCACGATGGGAGGACCCCAAATGGGCACTGAATTTAAGCATATTATTGAGACGTAGTTTGAAGGTTCAAGAAAAATGTGTGGAAAAGAAAAGAGCAGGAATGCCTCGGCGTGACCGTCTGCCTCCATTGTTTACGATGCTGTCATGCTGCACTAAAAACTGTGACGGCATGACGTCCCTTCCCGAATATCCGAATGTTGTACGGTGACAGCAGTCCATGTTAGGCGGCGCGTAGGCTGCGGGTAACATTACCCGCCTACTTTATCCGTCTAACAACTAATCCGGATAATAGGCATACTAGTGTAGACGACATGTCGTATAGTCCAACTAATTACACGTTTAAGGCCATTATCCGACTTGGGGTAGACGTAGCCTTACTCGCGTGCGAAAGTACTACCTGCTCTACGCCAAAATAAAAGCATGCTAAACATGAAAAAAGTCAACATTATAATCAAATACACATTTTGCTAAAGGGCAGAAGTCATTTTAATAAAATAAAGTTAAAAATTAGATACTGTGAGGTCCAATAAAGTACTGTTTACGCGACCCAAAAAATGAAAATAAAACAAAACAAAACCAAAAATGACTGGAGACATAATAGTGGACGAGATTCCGGTGTTGCAAAGTTGAAATCATGTAAGGCGGGCACATAGTAACCCGGGGACTACCTGTAACCTAAATGACTACACCTCCGTAATTCATGGACGGATCAGAATTAAATTTGGTACGTATTGAAGGAATATATTTCTACATAATCATGTACAATTATACATATTTCTTTATTGCTGTTCTATTAGCTACTGTGCTCTAGCTTATGCACAGAGGCAACTCCCTTTTCTGTAAACATTTGAACTCTCCTCAAAACCGTGATAAGATGAAAAGAATTTATTGTCTACTTTTCACGACCATCGAGTACTTTTCAATCATGTGCGATTTCATGGCGCCGCCCAGGAGGCTGGACTGAACTTGCTCACGTGCATAAGAACAATATAAACTCTGACCCGGTGGTTGTTTGGGGCTGGCCCACAAGGAAAGGAAACATTTTTGTTTTTTCCACTTCGGAGTGCAACGGACCTCTTTCTACCTCTTTCTACCTTTTTCTTTTTTTTTCTTCTTTTTTTTTTTGCTTATATTCTCTTTTGTACTTTATTCCCCAATTTATTTATTTTTCGTATTATTGTTTTCTTTGTTACTCCGGGATTGTATCATCCTCTTCTGTTCATTCAAGAAAAAAAAAAAAAAAAGTCTGTAACAAGATTAACTCAAGTCTGGCTATTTTTGCCATATGTTTTTATTCTTTAGTATTATTCTTTATTCTTTAGTAGTATTATATGAATTTAGGCCTTTTTAAATCTCGGTAAAAGACACCTTTTTAGACTCGCCTTTCCCCCAGATTAGTGTAGCCTGGTTTTATTTCTTAAGTGTTTTTAATGTTTTCGGATTTTATCTGTTTTATTTTTTTATTTGCTGTCTGACTTTTATCGTGATGCGTTGTTTTGTTTCTTTTCTTAATGTCAGTGTATAATACTTTCCTGCATTTTATTTACTATGAGCCATGTTTGTCTTTGTTGTGAAGCACTTTGGGTACCTTTCGGGTTTTGTAAAGGGCTATATAAATAAATTTGATTTAATTCTAATTTGAGTATATTCTACGGACATATAGTATACACATCGATGCTCGCAGCCCGATTTGTTAATATTTTGTGTCAGGACTGATTAATTACATTTATTAATTGCAAACTAATTGATAGCTGTTTGTTCTAGTTAGCCACTAGAAGGTGTACACGCTCTTCCGTTGTGCTTTTCATGTCTCTGATGAGACTTTTAGGGAGTGATCCTGGCAGTTGTAGTTCATTTTGAACTCGTTAGTCCTGAAATGATTTTTTAAGTTTGATCTGAGAACTTTTGGCTTATCAGGGTGTTCATACTTTTTCAGCCAACAGCATACAAACATTTTTTTTGGTGTCTCCTGCTATTTTGAGCAAAGTTGGAGAGATTTTTGTAACAAACAAAACAATTTAATACATAATTTAAATTGCTGCTCAACTTTGTTTCTCTGTGAGAATGTGAGTCATTCACTTTTTAATTCATTGAGAGTTCATTGTTGTTCTACTGTTGCAAGTAATTGCTTTGCTTTTAGGCTATCAATCTGTCACAATTCTCTTCTTGCCTGTTTCCTCCTTCTCGCTCGATACACTTCAACATACTTTTTATCACACTCCACCCATTGTTTCTCTTTCTCATCGTTAGTGTCACCATCTTAAAATTTTTACTGCTGTTTGATCGAGTTTACCAATATCTGTAATGACTATTTTTCAAAATGGATTATTCATTACATGTCTATCAGCACATTTGTACTTAATATATTTAGTGTTTCACTACAGCCTTGCTCAAAAGTTTTAAGACTCTTTCTTGTTCAACTGAATGGTGAAATGTCTCAAAACCGATGTGTAGTTTCCCTGTGTTCTGGACAACTACTGGTAGACAAAACTCACAAGCTGTCACATTCGGCTGTTGGTCAGATTGTGTTTCCGCCAGAGTGTTGGCTGAGTTACCTGAGTCACACTTGCATCCCATCTCATCAGCAGTATATTTAAGAACAGGCAACCGAAGGAAGGTGTGGTGAGATGCTACCTTTTCTGGTCGCAATTTGACACTTGGCATCCTCGTACCCTTTGCTATATTTCACTAGTTGCGCTCTTGCCTTGGTTTTAGGTTGTCTTGCAGCTCTTGTTTTAGATCTATTGTCTTGTGCTGGTATTTGCGTGTAATATTTAGTGTTCACTTTGCTTTTGTGGCATGCCGCCCATCACCTTGGTTTACCCTCAGGTTAATTTTTGATCCCCGTTTTTACGTGATCACATGATTTTTGTGTTTATTAAATCCCTGTACGCAATCTCTGGTTGTTGTATTTTTTGGGGTCCAAACATTCACAGACTGTAACACAAGGAAGCATAATCCAGGTTTGTGGGAAAAATGAAACTTTTCTTCTATAGCAGGGGTGCTCATCACGGTGACTGCGATCAATGATGTCATCATTACTTTGCTGGTATACAGTTTAGCATTCATGAATATTCGCAGCGGTTATGCATGCATTCTTTAAAAAAAAAAAAAAAAAGTCAAATTACCTAAAAGTCAGCTGGGATCGGCCCCTCGTGAGATAATAGGTCTCCCCAACCCAGGGCCTCTGGCATGTTGCTAGGCGCGGGGCCAAGCGAGCAGCTGTCTCAGTTCTGTGTTCTGTGTGATGGAAAATGTACTGTAAAAGTAAAAACTCATGTTGTATCTAAAAGATAAGCAGATGTACGAAAAAAACAAAGTACAGTTAGGAGGTGGAGTTCAGCCATTCATCCTCTCTCCTTGGTGACGAGCTCAGTCCAACCCTTGCACTTTCACACGCAGAGAAGTAATGTCCTCGACTCTGCTCGACGGGTGGCATTACCCTAGTATGGATCAGTGGAACGTGTGTGCGCTCGAGTGCCGATAAACTGTGGTTCATACATGGTGTGAGTAAATTAGAATAAATAAAATATAGCAAAGTATGTATGCAAAATGTTTATGTGAACTGTGCATCGATTATTTCATGATTAATAACCCTTCAGAGGATCATTAACATACAGTATATGGATGGATGGAGGTTGAGTAGTAATAAATGTTAATTTTCTTGCAAGGAATCAAAGTTTGGTCTAGATTAGATGGATAGGTGTTTGTGTGTGTGTGTGCCTGGCAACCACTTTAATGTGTACTCATCTCCCTGCCCATAGTCCTGCTGGGATTGGCTCCAGGACCCCCACGACCATCGTGTTTATATTAAATGAATGAATGATATAACACTCATACAGTACCTACTATACACTACCCCCCAATAAAGCATATTCCTTATTTTTATGTGGTTCCACTATGTCGTATACTGTGTATGTGCTCTACTGTTTATTTTACGATGTCATAATGAGTGCAGCGAAAAAGGTCATTAAAATAATGAAGCTGGTGAGTTTGGCACGGCACTGCATAATTGTTGGATGGATTTTTCATCGGAAACGTTCATGTTTGTTGCTAAATTTAGCCACTTTGCCAACCCCCCTTGCGACTATATTTCATTAATGCAACTATTTTTGTTGTTGTTAATTTGTCTTTTAAGATGGTGTGATAAAAATGTAGCTCTATTTTGGGGGGGGGGGGACACCCACACACACACACACACACCCATACACAATTGTGTAATAAATACTTGGACCCTGGACAGAGCATGAATTAGGACTAAATTAATAATGGATACAAAAAAAGATGTGAATGCATTAGTTTTTATATTTAATAGCTTCTGGAAACAAAGTACAACACCCAAGGCCAGAGTAAAACAGCTTCTCTATACAGATAAACCGTTTGATTCAAACTATAGTATGTATTTCAACATCAATGTGCACAGTACCGGTCCCTCATTTGTACCAGCTGAAATGAATTGGATGTCTATCGCTATCAATAGCAGCCAACGAGTTAAATAGAAATTACAAGGCTAATTTATAGTTACAGGGTTGCAACAGAGATTAATTCCTCTTGGTGCAGTTGAGTCAAAGAAGAAGTGAAATGGGGAAAACACACTATTATTCCTTTTTATACATAGCAAAAACACACCTCCTTAAAACGAGTTAGATTTTCACTGAAAAAAGGGAATTTACTAGAAATGAATGGAATTATCTGCCAGTGCTTCAAGTAATTTTTGCTCAGATTTCTTGAAATAAAAATGGCTAGCTGAAAATAAGCACAACAGACTTATTTTAAGCAATGAATCAGTATACTTAATCTTACAAAAAGCTTGTTTGTCAGAAATGTTCCTAATTCATGAATAGATATCGTGAAAAACGTTAGTTGAAAGCAAATTTTTCTTGATGTAGGTGAAAAATGACCAACTTTTAGATGTATGGGTTTAATAAAAACCAATAGTAATTGTTAGGTTTCTGGGTGAGCAGGGGACCCAAGCGCAGAGAAGGAAGGCAAGGTGGCAGAGGCAACAATTGTTTATTGTAGTATGGGGAGGCAGTCTTTGTCCAAATAGTCAGGCATGCAATTGATGTGTAAGCAGGGGAGCTGTGAAGGCAGGCGAGCAATGCAGGATCTGTGAACAAAGGTAAAATGAGCGAAAGCAAGACAATACAGATTTCGGGAATTATCAATGGCTAGTGTCACAAACTCTTGGAGTGGAGTTGTTGATCTGGCGATGAGGTGAGGCAAGGGACTGTGGCAGGGAAGTGGAATAATCTGCCACATTAATCTACTAACTAGTCTTTAAAACTCAAAAAAAAGATGGAGAAAATTATCTGACTAGATTTAAGAATAATAATTGGATTAAGATGTCATAAATTTGCAGTGTATGACAATCCCAATACACAGTTTGATGTTATGAATGGTGAACAAAAAGTATTTATACTATACATATATGTACGTATATGTACATATATATATATATATACCCAGATAGCAGACCGACGTTGACAAGATGTCGGATCAACATTCAGCTGTCGATCTTATGTCGTTGACTCAACGTTGACACCCGAAGTTGATTTGTCAGCACTTTTGCACCCTGAGTTAATGTTGTTTCAATGTTGAAATTCTGACAAAACCTTAACATCATTTCGATTATTAATAATATCGGAACAACACTGAATCAATGTTATGTTTGACTTCATTTTCAACCATGACGCGATCATTGCTTTCAAATAAAGGCATATCCGTATGCCTTTATTTAGAGGTCCTGCTTTATTCACAGACTGTTAGGATTCGTGGAATGGAGAGGGTCCTTATGCAGACACAGGCACGGTGTGGCCATGAACCAAAATGCTTTATTTGTGTCCAACACTAAAGCAGTGGAACTCCCTGATTGGGGTAGTCGAGTGGGCGTGAGCCGATGAAGCTCGGGAAGCAGGCAGGCATGAAATCTGACAAGGGGCGCTCAAAAAACAGGACCTGGGACAAGAGCAAAAAATGTCGTGAGCCGGTGATCAGAGAATTAAGTAAAGACTGCGAGCTAAAACTGATTTAGCAAACAGACACGTTGATCGGGCGACGAGGTGGTGGCGTCCACTGCTTTTAAAGAGGGCTGATTATCATCGCCATCACCTGTGGCCGCTCCACCCGTCTGACATCCACTCTGTAATCAAAATAAAAACACGCACACCTGCCAGAGGTGGCCCAGGGATCAGGAGGGAGGAGCAGAAACCCTAACACAGACAAAAGAAACAGCTAGGCTAATAAAATATTATACTGAATAAATAATAAAAATAAAAACTTGTCTAGATTTCAAATTATTTTTAACAACGCTCAGTAAACATATCTAAAACTTAAGACTCCTCTTCATTCTGACGAACTTCGCTGCAAACCTTGCCACCAACGTGGTCTGGGGCATAGCATGGCCAGTTCTGCACAACATCAGCGAATGCATATTCTGACACGTCCATTCCCATCTGCCTCTTCCGTGAATCTGTAGAATACAAATAAAACGGCAAACACAAGGAACGTACAGTGGGGCAAATAAGTATTTAGTCTACCACTAATTGTGCAAGTCCGCCCACTTGAAAATATTAGAGAGGCCTGTAATTGCCAATATGGGTAAACCTCAACCATGAGAGACAGAATGTGGAAAAAAACCCCAGAAAATCACATTGTTTGATTTTTAAAGAATGTATTTACAAATCATGGTGGAAAAATTATAAGTATTTGGTCAATACCAAAAGTTCATCTCAATACTTTGTTATGTACCCTTTGTTGGCAATAACGGAGGCCAAACATTTTCTGTAACTCTTTACAAGCTTTTCACACACTGTTGCTGGTATTTTGGCCCATTCCTCCATGCAGATCTCCTCTAGAGCAGTGATGTTTTGGGGCTGTCGTTGGGCAACAAGGACTTTCAACTCCCTCCACAGATTTTCTATGGGGTTGAGATCTGGAGACTGGTTAGGCCACTACAGGACCTCGAAATGCTTCTTACAAAGCCACTCCTTTGTTGCCCTGGCTGTGTGTTTGGGATCATTGTCATGCTAAAAGACCCGGCCACGTCTCATCTTCAATGCCCTTGCTGATGGAAGGAGATTTTCACTCAAAATCTCTCGATTCATGGCTCCATTCATTCTTTCCTTTACACAGATCAGTCGTCCTGGTCCCTTTGCAGAAAAACACCCCCAAAGCATGATGTTTCCACCCCCATGTTTCACAGTGGGTATGGTGTTCTTCGGATGCAATTCAGTATTCTTTCTCCTCCAAATACGAGAACCTGTGTTTCTACCAAAAAGTTCTATTTTGGTTTCATCTGACCATAACACATTCTCCCAGTCCTCTTCTGGATCATCCAAATTCTCTCTAGCGAACCGCAGGTGAGCCTGGACGTGTAATTTCTTCAGCAGGGGGACACGTCTGGCAGTGCAGGATTTGAGTCCCTGGCGGCGCATTGTGTTACTGATAGTAGCCTTTGTTACTGTGGTCCCAGCTCTCTGTAGGTCATTTGCTAGGTCCCCCCGTGTGGTTCTGGGATTTTTGCTCACCGTTCTTGTTATCTAGGCCCAGATCGAGGGAGATTACCAGTGGTCTTTTATGTCTTCCATTTTTTAATAATTGCTCCCACAGTTGATTTCTTTACACCAAGCGTTTTACCTTTTGCAGATTCAGTCTTCCCAGCCTGGTGCAGGTGTACAGTTTTGTCTCTGGTGTCCTTCGACAGCTCTTTGGTCTTGGCCATAGTGGAGTTTGAGGTATGACTGACTGAGTTTGTGGACAGGTTTCTTTTATACCGATAATGAGTTAAAACACGTGCCATTAATACAGGTAACGAGTGGAGCCTGGTTAGACCTCGTTAGAAGAAGTTAGACCTCTTTAACAGCCAGAAATCTTGCTTGTTTGTAGGTGACCAAATACTTATTTTCCACTCTAATTTGGAAATAAATTCTGTAAAAATCAATGTGATTTTCTGTTTTTCCCCCCACATTCTGTCTCTCATGGTTGAGGTTTACCCATGTTGACAATTACAGGCCTCTCTAATCTTTTCAAGTAGGAGAACTTGCAGAATTGGTGGTAGACTAAATACTTATTTGCCCCACTGCAGGTAGTTGTGGAACATTAGTGTTCACCTCTGTATGTTTTCCCCAACGCCTCTGGTGGCGTCTCCTTGGTGGGGTTCAGTCCAGGCTGCACTGCAGGTAACAACAAATCCTCGAGTGAATCAATGTCCCCCAAAAAAACGAAACGTGCAGGGTCGTTACTCAAAGTGCAAAACAATACAATACACAGATCAGTAATGGGCTAGCTAAATAAAGAAAATGTACGTATATGGTGGAAAACACTCAGTTGACTTGAAGTCCCACTCTGAGACCCCCAATTTGGCCAAATTTCGATTTGTCCTATATGCATACGTGATACATCATTGGAAAGCTTAAAATCTCATTTTTCTGGGGGAATAAAAATTTTGAACAGGAGGGCATTTAAAAAATATATAAAACTTTTTAAACAGCAAAACCTTATCTGGAGGTGAGAGCATGCAAGGGCAGAATTACAGACGCCATGACTTTAACGAGATATTATCACGTACTTACCTTGTTTCGATCCAAAAACATGTAGTATGTATCATCGAGTGTCAAGACACAGATGTGAATGGCCACAGCTGGATTTTTTGGGGGATTTTATGGGTGAAACATGGTAATATAACAAGGGTCGCGATGCAGAACTCGCAGATATCAAGGAGTGGTCGAGATTTTCTTTTTCATATATTTACCCTTTTAAACGCCCCCCCCCCCCATTTTTTCTTTGTTTGGACCGATTATTTAGCATCTAACATATCGGAGAAAATGCGAAAGTAACAAAAAAATTCCATGAAGCGATACTTATGAGGTAGATATCCGTGACTTTTTTACAGACACCATTTTTTTCAGTGTGAAGTAATTAGTTTTAAAAGTTTAAAATATGCGAGTGAATAATTTTTTAAAGTTTTTTTTTATTTTTTACGAAATATTTTAGACATCAATTAATGATTTTAAGCTAAAAATTACATACATTTTGAATAATAACTATATTCTTACTTACCTTCTTTTTCTGGCTGGGTTGAAACACCTCCATACATAAAAAGGCAGGAAAACTTTCCTGCCTGCCTTGCAGTTCGCTTTATAGTCATCATCAGTGACTCTATCGAGCCACTCCATTTTTTGGGGACGTTTCCTCTTTTGAGGATGAGGTGGGGTGTCCTGACTCCTGAGCGTCTGCTTTTGGAGACATCTTTGTTTTGAAAACGTGCGGGGCGGTGCACTGAGTAGAGCGAGTGAGGTAACTAGACAACGAACCCGGAAGTGGTGCGCAGTGCTGGGCAGACAGCAGCGGGCAGGCAGATAAATATCTTGCGGTCTTTGAGATCGCCTGCCATTTTTGTTGGCTCAGTGTTCACTAATGAGCGCAGGTATGTGTTTGTGTGTTAGTGACAGGATCTGTCGTTCACTTGAGGAAACAAATCCATTCCAGTTCGTTCAGTAAAAAGACTCGTTCAAACAAATCGTTCAACGAATCGTTCGCCCCCCTCACCGCCCAAATGACTCGTTCGGTTAGTGAACGGGAAGTGACGTTGCCGAACGAATCACCAAAGACTGCTTCGCAGTATAACTGAACGGGAAGTGACATTGCTTGGTCCCTCCCTCTCTTGCACACAGGCTCCTCATTGACCGCTCGTCGTAGTTTCAGAAATGAGTGACAGACGATCTCATTCTGCTTTCCCAGCCTCGTCTCCCTCCCGCTGCTGCAAAAGCGAGGGAGAACTTCCGCGTCGTCTGTCGTATTTGTATGGGATCAAAGTCATGGCTTGTGCTTGCATTTCGATTTAGGACACGGTTAAACATTTTCCTTTTGTGGGGGGTTTGGGGTCGGGGGCGCACGGACTTTCTTTAGCATGATCTTGATCACATATACAATGCTGCTGCTACCAGCCAACGCGGCATGCTTGCTTTCACGAAAATAAAAATAAATCGAAGGTTTAATTTCTAAATATGCTGTGTTTTTGTTTTTATGCTCATCACTATTATTTTTGGTAACTATTGTTAAAATTAAAGTGTAAATAGCTAGTTGTCAAATGTGTTGCTCTAAAATGAAAACAATACTACATTTTGATATTAGACAGTTTCATTGCAAATCACTGGTATTAATGAATAAAATAATCCGGTCAGCTCCCCTGTCGTCCCCTCATCTCAGATCGTCAAATGCTGACGAGAAATAATTGTTTGCTCTTTACGATGTCGCCTTTCTACTCTCATTAGTCTGTTAAGAAAAATGTAGACATATTGCGACATCTCCCGTGCCCGCGTGCATTGTTTTTGGGCGCTTGAGTAGCACATGATGGATGGATGGATGGACATAATTTTTCAAACCAACCAACACCCGACACGCTCTGACACGAAAGAATTAAATAAAACACTCGGAAAAAATGGACATGTATATAGTTTCATTGCAAATCAGTATTATGGTGATCATACTAAATATTCTTTTTTTTCTGTGCACATATGAGGTATATATCGCTGCCATGAAGCCTCCATACAATGACAGTTCTCTCCCCCCTGCACTGCCGTCACGTGACCGCAGCTCAGCTTTTGCTTGCCTCGTAGCTACCCGCGAAAGTATTTTAAACTACTGTAAATCTGATAGTATGTCATCATATGTAGTCCCGAGTCTGTTGAGAAAAGTAGTATACTAAACCATACTCGCTAGGTTTGTATGGTGTTTTTGTCTGTTTGAGCAGCATATGATAGGCTCTACATGAACAAATATGCGACATAGTCCTTTCCTTTCACTTTTTGACTCGTTCAATGCGTGACTGGAAAGTCGAGAGCAGCAATTTCAGTCAGGAGCCGAAGGACCGAGTCACTGAACGGGAAGTGACATAACTCAGTCTTGCCCCTCCCGCCTGCACGCTAGCTGCTTATTGGCCACACGTGGAAGTGAGTGACGGACGCTCTGATTCTGTTTCTGCTCCCTCCCCCTGCCTGCGATGAGGCTGGCGTCTGATTGGTCGTGCGCGATGTCAGACGCTGCCGCTTGCTCAACCCCCTCCCGCGCAAGTCCCGACTCCCAACTTTCTTTAAGAACTAATCAGTGCAGAAGGTGATTAGCTCGGTCTCGTTCCTCCAAACAATTCGTTCAAAAAGAACGAATCGTTCACGACCGATACAACACTATTGTGTGTGACAGACGTGCATAGGCTGGGCGCACCGCCGCCCAACCCCTCCCCGACGCCGGAGCCGCGGGTCGTGCGGTGTCGCCCCATGGGACAATTGTGAAATACGGAATAAACTGCGTTCCGTATTGGTTCGATACGGAACGCAACTTTTAATTAACTAACTACAAGCACAGCTCATGTGCTAATGCTAAAAAAAACGTATTGAAATGTTCGCTAAAACACTTTTTATCCATTTTTCACCACTCTTCAACATAACTGATATAACAACAGAACTCTTAACACAAATCTTTGTCCATAACAGTATTGCCCTGGCTGGTTTTATAATTCTACGTGTGGATTTATTTATCAACATTGTTTCTAACATCAACATCAACAACTAGCCCAAATTAGCACATAATGAAACTCACCAGGATAGGTTTGGTTCAACAAACTTTCCTCTCCTTGGCTCAATATGCACTGGACTCGTCTCCAAAACCTTCTAGCTTAAAATAAAATGTGAATGACTAACTTTTAAGGTATCAGGGAGTGTTATTTTTCCTTTACAATTTACATGGAAGCTTCTGGAAGTTTTTTTTTCAACATCTGACATTCCCGCTCTCAGAGAAGAGATGGCGTTCTTTGCGCTGTGGTGCATTCAGGTGCATAGCGAAATAACAAATTGATTAAAAAAATGTTATCTGGTAATTTAACGCTGGGCTACAAATAAAAGTAATAATGACAAATGAGGTACAAATGTCAAATGTCTACGTAAGACATCATTGTTGTTCAAGGCTCTGAAAAGGCGCAGTAGGCTTACCTTCAAATGTGGCTATCCTTAAATGAGGCGTTTCCAATGGAGTTCGTTTGAGGTGATTCGCTATCTTCCCGGTCAACCAAGAACATAAAGATGTTTCGGCCAAAACTCCCGCTCATCCATAATTAAATGACTTTTCAATCATATTTCCCGCTCAATTATAAATCAACTATTTGTCAACATTAGTTCATCAACTATAAAACAATGTTAACCCAACCATTGCCTGACATACTGTCATATTTGTTTGAGTTCTGTTCTTTTTTCCTATATTCAGCACCTGATTGAGCCAGATGGGTGTGGTAATGCGACACACCTGTGCTGCATTAGGAAAGCTTGATATTTAAGGAAGCCTGTCACCATCTGCAAGTGTCGGACTATTACATGCCAACCTGCTTGCTTACCGCTGTGTGCATCTCGAGTTCTACTTGCCATTTACGGTTGTATTCTTTGTTATCATATTGTTGTGCTAGTATTTTTGTTGGACTTTGCTGTCATTTAGTTTAGCCTTTTTCCGGCCCTTGCGCCTCCTCCTTAGTTTACTCGCCGACTAGGTTCGTGCCATTTTTATTTTGTATTTTGTCTCGCGTTTTCTGGCGTGCTCCCTTAGTTCTCATTTTGTAATAAATACGACAAACTTCCACCTCTGTGTTGGACCCATGCTTAACGGCTTGCCGTATCATAACAGAATAGTCCGACCACATGGATCCCACAGACTTGGAGGGTGTTTACAATGCTCTGGCTGGTCACGACCGCATGATCGGTAAACATGAGCAATCGTTGCGCGAATTAGTGCGTTTGATCGGTTCTTTAACCACAAGAATTGAAAACATGGCATCCCCTAAACAAACTAGTGCTACTAGTAATATGGCCGCGGCGTCTGAACAATCCACCCCACCGGCGTCATTTCGAGAGCCGGTACTGCCACACCCCTGTCGTTACGAAGGCGAGCCTGGCGCATGCCGACAATTTTTACACCAGTGCTCCCTCGTCTTCGATCAACAGCCATACACGTTTGCTAGTGACAGATCCCGGGTAGCGTACGCTATGAGTCTACTTACCGGTAGAGCAGCTACATGGGCCATGGCGGTAAGCAACACAAGGCCCGCGATCCGTAATTCATTTGAAACTTTTGAGGCGGAGTTCGTGACAGTTTTTGATCATCCGGTTAGAGGCAAGGAGGCAGCCAGCCGCCTGCTGGATTTTTTTCAGGGCAGTCTGTCCGCAGCTGACTACTCCGTTCAGTTCCGCATTTTGGCGGCGGAGTGCGGGTTTGGTGACGCAGCACTGTGTGGAATTTTTCGGCGAGGGCTGTCTTCTAAAATCAAAGATGAGCTGGCTTCCCGGGACGAATCTTCAAGTCTGGAGGAGCTGATTTCCTTATCCGTCTCTCTGGATGGTCGGCTGAAGGAACGCGAGAGGGAACGGGCCATGGAGCACCGGGGATATCCGTGGTCGTCGCCGAGGGGCTGCCCGACTGCCATCGGTGAGGACGGCTTCGTTGAGTCACCGGTCGTCCGGGCGCCGTCGCAGAGTCCGGGCTCGATGAGGGAGGAGTCCATGCGAATCGGCGGTGGGCGTCTCTCTGCAGCGGAGCGACGGGGACGGATGAGAGCAGGTGTGTGTCTGTACTGTGGTTTGCCGGGGCACCGTCTCGCCACCTGTGACGTGATCCCCTCGCGTCGACCTGGATCTGCTCCCCCTGGGGTTCGCCTTCCCCGAGGGGGGACAAGGTTCGTGCACGACAACATCCCATCAAGTGAGTCTCATCACGGAGAGTTAAAAGAACAAATAAAACCCCAGGATATTACGCGACTGCAATTACAGGGGGAGATGTCGCATGGTGGGGTTAATATTGGGATTACTGCTCTGATTGATTCAGGGGCAGATGATTGTTTTGTAGACCGGAGTGTTGTAGAAGCTCTCAAATGTCCTTTAATAAAGCTAGCTAGACCCAAAATGGTTTTGGACCTCGATGGGCGCTCCCTGGCGGACGTGAGGTTTATTACGGCGCCACTCAAAATTAGACTTTCGGGGAATCATTTTGAAATCCGTAGCTTTCTGGTTATGCCATGTAAATCGGCTCCAGTTGTGTTGGGGCTCTCCTGGTTAAAAGTGCACAACCCTAATATTGACTGGACCAAAACACAAATATTAACATGGAGTACATTTTGTTATTCGCACTGCTTGCGCTCTGCAAGTTTACTTCCTAGCCGAGCGCAGGCACCTACCGAGCCAGTTGATTTGGGGAATGTTCCGGCCGAATACCATGACCTCAAACAAGTTTTTAGCACGGAGTGTGCTAAGACACTGCCACCTCACCGTCCGTACGATTGTGCGATTGAATTGTTGCCTAACGCCCCGCTACCTAGCTCTAGATTGTACCAGGTCTCTAAACCAGAGCAAGAGGCGATGAGGGAATACATCTCCTCTTCCTTGGCTGCTGGCCTTATACGCCCTTCATCTTCTCCTTTGGGGGCGGGGTTTTTCTTTGTCGGCAAAAAAGATGGGGGCCTTAGGCCGTGCATCGACTACCAGGGTCTCAATGAGATTACAGTTAAAAACAAATATCCACTGCCGTTGTTAGATTCGGCTTTCGCCCCATTAAAATCGGCCACCATATTCACAAAATTGGATTTGCGCAGTGCTTACCACTTGGTCAGGATTCGTGAGGGAGATGAGTGGAAAACCGCCTTTAAAACCCCGCTCGGGCATTTTGAGTACCTTGTCATGCCTTTTGGCCTCACAAACGCACCTGCTGTATTCCAGTCTCTCATAAATGATGTATTGCGTGATATGTTAAACGTTTTCTGTTTTGTATACTTGGATGACATTTTAATTTTCTCAAGAAATGAGCAGGAACATTGCCAACATGTCCGCATGGTTCTACAAAGACTTCTCGAGAACAAATTATTTGTCAAGGCCGAGAAGTGCGAGTTTCACTGTGGGTCAATACAGTTTCTGGGTTTTGTAGTGGAAAAAGGAAAGCTCAGGCCTGATCCAGCTAAGATCCAGGCAGTGGCAGATTGGCCGACTCCCACGTCACGTAAACACTTACAAAGGTTTCTTGGGTTCGCCAACTTTTACAGACGTTTTATTCGAAATTACAGTATGAGGGCCGAGCCGCTTACTAGACTGACTTCGAACAAACGGCCCTTTGCATGGTCTTCTGCGGCTGAGGCCGCATTTGTAGGTCTAAAACGTGCATTTACGAGCTCACCTGTCCTAGTCCACGCTGATTCTGATCTTCCTTTTGTGGTCGAGGTTGATGCATCGAGTTCCGGAGTGGGGGCCATTCTATCCCAGAGGTCTACGGTTGACCAGAGACTGCACCCCTGCGCATACTACTCCCGCCGCCTCAGCCCTGCAGAAGCAAATTATGATGTCGGCAACCGGGAGCTGCTCGCTATCATACAGGCTTTGCAGGAATGGAGGCACTGGTTGGAGGGGACGGAAGAGCCGTTCCAAATACTCACGGACCACAAAAACTTGGAGTATCTTCGGGCTGCCAGGCGCCTCAACTCCCGCCAGGCCCGTTGGGCGTTGTTCCTGACCCGCTTTAACTTTGTGATCACTTACCGTCCAGGGTCGAGGAACGGGAAGCCCGACGCCCTGTCAAGGTTGTATGAACCATTGGAGGAGGGTCCTTCGGATGAGCCGGTGGTGCCAGAGAACCTGATCGTTGGAGCACTGCGGTGGGAGGTCGAGCGTCTGGTGGAGAAGGCCTTGCGGGGTGTAAGGGTGCCTGGAGGCTGTCCCGTTGGCAAGTTATTCGTACCAGACGCACAGCGCGCAGGAGTGCTTAAGTGGGGCCACATTTCGAAGTTTGCCTGTCACCCGGGCGTTTCCCGCACATACTTTCTTGTGTCACAGAGGTTCTGGTGGCCAGGCATGCGCAAGGACATCATGGACTATGTCTCCGCGTGTACCATCTGCGCTCGAGGCAAGGCAGTTCATCGGCCACCTGCGGGATTGCTGAATCCACTCCCTGTTCCATCTCGCCCCTGGTCTCATGTTGCACTGGACTTCATCACTGGTCTCCCACGATCCAGGGGCCATTCCGTCATCTTGACCGTGGTGGACAGGTTCTCAAAGATGGCACACTTCATCGCGCTCCCCAAATTGCCTTCAGCTCTAGAGACTGCTGACCTTTTAGTGACTCATGTATTTCGCACTCACGGCATTCCATGTGACCTTGTGTCGGATAGAGGACCACAATTCATCTCGCGGGTTTGGGGATCATTCTGCAAGGCCTTGGGTGCCACGTCAAGCCGGTCCTCTGGTTACCACCCGCAGTCGAATGGGCAGACGGAACGGGTCAACCAGGAGCTGGAGGCTGCCCTTCGCTGTGTTTGCCAACTGCATCCATCCTCCTGGTCATCACACCTCCCTTGGGTGGAGTATGCCCACAACACCCTCGTTTGCTCGGCCACAGGGAGGTCACCATTTATGACCGCATACGGGTTCCAGCCTCCGTTGTTCCCGTCCCAGGAAGCAGAGGTGGTTGTGCCTTCTGTCCAGGTCCACCTGCGGAGGGCCCATAAAGTCTGGAGGGACGCAAGGGCTGCACTGGTCCGCACAGCAGCCCGCAACCGACAGATTGCTGATCGCCACAGAAGGCCTGCTCCAGTCTATCAACCGGGCCAAATGGTCTGGTTATCGACGCGGGATTTGCACCTTGCGGGGACGTCCAAGAAGTTGGGCCCTAGGTTCGTGGGCCCTTTTGCTGTGGACTCGGTGGTGAACCCCGTCGCGGTCAGGCTGAAGCTTCCTAATTCAATGAAGATTCATCCAGTCTTCCACGTGTCTCTGCTCAAGCCAGTCTCCACCTGTCCCCTGAACCCTCCGCCAGTGCCTCCTCCTGCTCCTCGTGTGGTCGATGGTGGGCCAGTGTATACAGTACGTACCATACTTGATTCTAGGAGGCGGGGTAGGGGTGTGCAGTACCTGGTCGACTGGGAAGGTTATGGCCCTGAGGAACGCCAATGGGTCCCCCGCTCCTGGATCCTCGATCCGTCGCTTCTGCGGGATTTCCACTCCCTCCATCCCACGAAACCAGGTGGTCCGCCAGGGGGCGTCCGTTGAGGGGGGGGTTCTGTCATATTTGTTTGAGTTCTGTTCTTTTTTCCTATATTCAGCACCTGATTGAGCCAGATGGGTGTGGTAATGCGACACACCTGTGCTGCATTAGGAAAGCTTGATATTTAAGGAAGCCTGTCACCATCTGCAAGTGTCGGACTATTACATGCCAACCTGCTTGCTTACCGCTGTGTGCATCTCGAGTTCTACTTGCCATTTACGGTTGTATTCTTTGTTATCATATTGTTGTGCTAGTATTTTTGTTGGACTTTGCTGTCATTTAGTTTAGCCTTTTTCCGGCCCTTGCGCCTCCTCCTTAGTTTACTCGCCGACTAGGTTCGTGCCATTTTTATTTTGTATTTTGTCTCGCGTTTTCTGGCGTGCTCCCTTAGTTCTCATTTTGTAATAAATACGACAAACTTCCACCTCTGTGTTGGACCCATGCTTAACGGCTTGCCGTATCATAACACATACCACAGAACAATGTTGTTTCAATGTCACTGTCATGTGTCGTCAGTGTTTGCAACATTGATTCAACATTGTTTATAGTTGAAAATTTTGATGTCAACCATACTGATGATTTTGATGGAAAATCAATGTTTATTCAATGTTGGTCTGCCATCTGGGTATATACATGCAGTATATATATACTGTATATACAGTATACGTATATATACAATGAATTTTACAATCGACTCACTCATTATCTCTATGTTCAACACTTGTATTTTGCATATTGTATCTTTCATTTTTTGACACCATTCCCACATCAAGCCAAGCCTGTTGCACTGTTAATGGAATCTTCCATCACACTGCTGTTTGCTGTCAGGTTGGCCAGCAATTAGCTACACGAGCTACTTCCCCAACATGGCACTTTAGAAGGAGCACAGTGTTTCTGAGGCAGAAAGAAAGCATAAAAAAAAATCACACAGAAAGATTTTCTTTACCATCAGCCATACTGATAATTTTTACATCCAGGCAGACAATGTTAAGCAGTTATTAGTGTATGTTTAACATGTTAAAATGTACCAATGCTATGGAATCGAATATAAAGCTTGTATATCAATATTATATCAATATGTATCCCTCCTTTTGCTCTGTCATGGCATCGTAGAAATATTCATTATTACACATTTATTTATTTATTTTAGTCATTAGACTGATGAACTAAACTCTGACACTGCTGTACATTTCTGTTGCACGATTAACATATAAGATGATTGCAGAAATAGCAGCGTAAAAGGCACGTAAGAACAGTTTTGCACCTGTTGATCCGAAGGAGTTGTTGCCTTACACAGGGGATCACTGTACTCAGGAAGCAAATTAGCAGCTCTTTCACAGTCTGCAATGGGATTCATTCAAAGTGTGCAACTCCTGTTCCAAAGCTGAATTTATCCATCTAAATGTAAATCCTTACCATGATTGATTGTACTGAAGATTGCCCACAAAGTTATTTTAAGGGAAATGTAGAGTAGATGCCCAGCTTGTAATGTAGACATAAAATTGGTACACCTGCTTCCTATTTGAGGAAAAGAACCAACGTGTCAATTTTTGTCTTAAGGAACAGTAGCATGTGTGAAACCACGTTGCTTGATACAATATTTGTTTCGAAGTAAGGGCCAATCCCATATTTTTGTGGAATAGTACGAGGTGAAAAACAATTTTCAAGATTTCTTCAAATTTAAAGATCACGGATAAGAGTTAAGATTCGCCTCTGACCTCAACTTGATTCATACAGCACTGTCACAACAGCCATTGCTGTGCAAAGTGCTTCACAGAACACAGGGGAAAAAAAAGACAATAATACAATCACTATCACTATCAACTGAACCTTCTTCGTTTGTACATGATTGATGCGAAAATTTGAATAAAGTAAAAATATATCTCGATCAGAACGCACCCGGAACTAAGTACTGTACCTTGATTCTTTCATATTTTACATACTCTGTGGAAGTGTGGGGGGACACCTATCACAATACAACAAATCCAATAGCACAGAAACGAGTGGTTCGCATCAATCACAAGACTGGATTTCTGGATCACACCAATGAACTATTTCTTCAATCTAAATCATTTGAATTTTGACCTGGTCAATTATAACACATCTATAATTCTGTGTAAAGCTTTTAACAATGTTACTGACAAATTTACAAACACATTTCACCATTCGAGAAAGAGCTCATAAATTAAGAGCTTACGGGGAGTTCTCACTTCCGAAATTTAGAACAACTCGCAAAAGCTACTGTGTGTCTGTACGCAGAGTAAAGTTATGGAACAGTCTGAGTTCACTACTTAAACAGTGTAAAATATTCACATATTTAAATTGCTCTATAAACATTTCATTTTGTCAGAATATATTCAGGGAGTGTCTTAAATGTATATCAGTGTTCAATGTTTTGTTGATTGTGTGTAGGTGTATTACGTACATGTGTAAATGTATAAATTTGTGATATAACGTGATATATATATATGTTAATAGCTATATATGAAATCGTCGTTTTGCCCACCCGGGCGGTATGGTCTCTCCTTTCAAGCTCGGGTCCTCCACCAGAAGCCTGGGAGCGTGAGGGTTCTGTGCAGGATCTTAGCTGTACCTAGGATTGCACTGTTCTGAACGGAGACGTCGGACGTTGTTCCTGGTATCTGTTGGAGCCATGCACCAATTATATATATATATATGTGTCTACATACATACATACATATATATATGATATATTTATATATATATATGTATGTATGTATGGCGGAAAACACAGACAAGACTGAAAAAGCAGTTTCTGCTCTTGCACTCCTCTTTAAAAGAAATTGCTGTATTTTAAGCTAAAACAACTGTTGTGTTTGATAGAACAATATGTCTATATGGTGCCGTAGCAGATTTATGGCGCATTAAGCCCCTGAACTATTTTTAATTTGTCCATTTTACCCTGAAAACCCCCATTTACAGACGTCGGCAACCGCTTTTGTTTTAACCCGGCCATAAAACGACAGTAATTAATTATATTTATTATTCAAATGTGTGTCGTTTTTAGCTTAGAATCATTAATTGATATCTCATATTTTGTTTAAAAAAGCAAATAATGACTTTAAAAAATTATTCACTCACATATTTTAAACTTTTAAACAAATTATGTCACAATGAAAAAAATGGCGTCTATAAAAAAGTCACGGATATCTACCTCATAAATATCGGTTAATTGTATTTATTTTGTTACTGTCGCATTTTTTACGATATGTTAGATGATAAATAATTGATCCAAACAAAAAAAAGTTGAAAAAAAACGTTTAAAAGGGTAAATATATGAAAATTAAAATCTCGATTACTCCTTGACGTCTGCGATTTCTGCCTCGCGACCCTTGTTATATTGCCATGTTTCACCCATAAAACCCCGAAAAAATCCAATTGTGGCCATTCACATCTGTGTCTTCACACTCGATGATACATGTTATATTGAGTTTTTGGATCGAAACAAAGTAAGTACGTGATAATATCTCATTAAAATCATGGCGTCTTTAATTCTGCTCTAGCGTGCTCTCACCTCCAGTTAGGGTTTTGCTGTTTAAAAAATACTTTTATTTTTCAAAATGCCCTCCTGTTTCCTGTTAAATTGACATTTTAAGCTTTCCAATGATGTATCACACGTGCAAATCGGACAATTTTGAAATTTGGACAAATTGGGGGTCTCAGAGCGAAACTTCAAGTCACCTAAGTGTTTTCCGCCATATATATATGGCAGAAAACACAGGCAAGACTGAAAAAGCAGTTTCTGCTCTTGCACCCCTTATTTAAAAGAAACTGCTGTATTTTGAGCCAAAAGAACTGTTGTGTTTGATAGAACAATATGTCTTATATGCTGCCATAGTAGATTCATGGCCCATTAAGCCTCGGAACTATTTCTAATTTGTCCGTTTTACCCTGAAAACCCCCCTTTACAGACGTCGCGCAACCGCTTTTGTTTCAACCCAGCCATAAAGCTAAGGTAATTAATTATATTTATTATTCAAAATGTCTGTCATTTTTAGCTTAGAATCCTTAATTGGTGTCTCATATTTTGTTTAAAAGAAAAAAAAGACTTTAAAACGACTTTAAAAAGATTATTAAAAAAATGGCGTCTGTAAAAAAGTCACGGATGTCTACCTCATAACTATCGCTTAATTGTATTTTTTTTTTGTTACTATCGCATTTTTTCCGATATGTTATATGATAAATAACTGATCCAAACAAAAAAAAATGAAAAAAGAAACGTTTAAAAGGGTAAATATATGTAAAAGAAAGTTTCGACCACTTCTTGATGTCTGCGATTTCTGCATCGCGACCCTTGTTATATTACCATGTTTCACCCATAATATCCAGAAAAAATCCAGCTGTGGCCATTCACAGCTGTGTCTTGACACCCAGTGATACATGCTAAATGGCGTTTTTGGATCGAAACAAGTTAAGTACGCGATAATATCTCGTTAAAGTCATGGTGTCTGTAATTCTGCTCTCGCGTGCTCTCACCTCTGGATAGGGTTTTGCTGTTAAAATTTTTTTTTTTTTTTTTTTAAATGCCCTCCTCTTCAAAATTTTTATTCCCCCAGAAAATTGAGATTTTAAGCTTTCCAATGATGTGTCACACATGCAAATCGGACAATTTTGAAAGTTGGCTAAATTAGGGGTCTCAGAGCGGAACTTCAAGTCACCTGAGTGTTTTCTGCCATATAAATATATATATTTAGAGGTGGGAATCTTTGGGCACCTAACGATTCGATTATGATTACGATTCAGAGGCTACGATTCGATTATAAATCGATTATTGATGACACCCCTCCTCCCCGCTATTATCTGCTTTTAATGTTTTGTACATTAGTTACAAAAACTGTAAAACAATAAAATAAAAAAAAGCCTTGCAGGCTTAAATAAACGACTATTTCAGTTTCAAGTTAACATTTAAAAACAATAAGTAATATACTCAAATCCCCATTCTGTATCAGCAGCTTTAAACTACATTCAATTAATTTAATGTTGTGAATCAACCGTTACAGTTGTTAAAATTGCTCCCGTTATTCCATAATTTCTCTTTTGTCTACTTTCGACATGTGGAAGTTTTAAAACTATTTTAAAGATAGATTCAAGTCAATATTTTACCGATTTAGGAGTATTTTAGCTAAAAAGTTAGGTTCGCTTGGAAGGTTCGCTACAACAGCCTTGCAGGGAAGTCTACTGCTTTAAGATGGCGGCCGTTTACTAACGCCCGCATCTAGCTTTCTGTCCACGTGCTGCTATCGCCACCGAGTCTATTGTGCATCTAGTCCTATATAAATATGATATCTACTGTAACATTACGTGGACGTACTTTGTTGCAGCTGTCGGCAGCAGTCAGGTATGTTGTTGTTTTTTTATCTCGTGGCATGAGTTGAGCTAGAGCCGTGAGTTGGGCATTGGCATTACCCGAGGGGCCGGGTAATGACAAGCATGATGTCTAGCTAGGTGAGGGGCCAGACAAAACATGACTCACAAGACCCCTTATGATGAATAATATTAATGGACTCAGGTTTCCCTTGCCTGGACGCGGGTTACCGGGGCCCCCCTCTGGAGCCAGGCCTGGAGGTGGGGCTCGAAAGCAAGCGTCTGGTGGCCGGGCCTGTCCCCATGGGGCCCGGCCGGGCACAGCCCGAAAAGGCAGCATGGGTTCCCCTTCCCATGGGCTCACCACCTGTGGGAGGTGCCAAAGGGGTCGGATGCGCAGAGAGTTGGGCAGCAGCCAAAGTCGGGGGCCTTGGCGGTCCAACCCCCAGCTGCAGAAGCTAACTATTGGGACATGGAATGTCACCTATCTGGCAGGGAAGGAGCCTGAGCTGGTGTGTGAGGCAGAGAAGTTCCGACTAGATATAGTCGGACTCTCCTCCACACACAGCTTGGGTTCTGGTACCAATCCTCTCGGGAGGGGTTGGACTCTCTTCCACTCTGGAGTTGCCCACGGTGAGAGACGCCGAGCAGGTGTGGGCATACTTATTGCCCCCCGGCTTGGTGCCTGTACGTTGGGATTTACCCCGGTAGACGAGAGGGTAGCCTCCGTCCGCCTTAGGGTGGGGGGACGGGTTCTGACTGTTGTTTGCGCTTATGCACCAAACAGCAGCTCAGAATACCCACCCTTTTTGGAGTCCTTGGAGGGTGTGCTGGAAAGCGCCCCCTCTGGGGACTCCCTCGTTCTACTGGGGGACTTCAACGCTCACGTGGGCAATGACAGTGAGACCTGGAGGGGCGTGATTGGGAGGAACGGCCCCCCCAACAGAACCCGAGTGGTGTTCTGTTATTGGACTTCTGTGCTCGTCACGGTTTGTCCATAACGAACACCATGTTCAAACATAGGGATGTCCATATGTGCACTTGGCACCAGGACACCCTAGGCCGCAGTTCAATGATCGACTTTGTAATCGTGTCATCGGACTTGCGGCCACATGTTTTGGACACTTGGGTGAAGAGAGGGGCGGAGCTGTCAACTGATCACCACCTGGTGGTGTGTTGGCTCCAATGGCGGGGGAAGTTGCTGGCCAGACCTGGCAGGCCCAAACGTATTGTGAGGGTCTGCTGGGAACGTCTGGCAGAATCCCCTGTCAGAAAGAGTTTCAACACCCACCTCCGGCAGAACTTCTCCCTTGTCCCGGGGGAGGTGGGGGACATTGAGTCCGAGTGGGCCATGTTCCGCACCTCCATTGTTGAGGCGGCCGATCGGAGCTGTGGCCGTAAGGTGGTTGGTGCCTGTCGTGGCGGCAATCCCAGAACCCGCTGGTGGACACCAGCGGTAAGGGATGCCGTCAAGCTGAAGAAGGAGGCCTATCGGGCCTTTTTGGCCTGTGGGACTCCGGAGGCAGCTGACAGGTACCGGCTGGCCAAGCGGATTGCGGCTTCGGCGGTCGCCGAGGCAAAAACTCGGACATGGGAGGAGTTCGGTGAGGCCATGGAAAACGACTTCCGGACGGCTTCGAGGAAATTCTGGTCCACCATCCGGCGTCTGAGGAGAGGAAAGCAGTGCACTATTAACACTGTGTATAGTGAAGATGGTGTACTGCTGACCTCGACTCGGGACGTCGTGAGTCGGTGGAGAGAATACTTCGAAGCCCTCCTCAATTCCACCGACATGCCTTCCTTTGAGGAAGCAGAGTCTGGGGACTCTGAGGTGGGCTCTTCGATCTCTGGGGTTGAAGTCACTGAGGCGGTTGGTAAGCTCCTCGGTGGCAAGGCCCCGGGGGTGGATGAGATCCGCCCGGAGTTCCTAAAGGCTCTGGATGTTGTAGGGCTGTCATGGCTGACACGCCTCTACAACATCGCGTGGACATCGGGGACAGTGCCTCTGGATTGGCAGACCGGGGTAGTGGTCCCCCTTTTTAAAAAGGGGGACCGGAGGGTGTGTTCCAATTATAGAGGAATCACACTCCTCAGCCTCCCCGGTAAAGTCTATTTAGGGGTGCTGGAGAGGAGGGTCCGTCGGGAAGTTGAATCTCGGATTCAGGAGGAGCAGTGTGGTTTTCGTCCCGGCCGTGGAACAGTGGACCAGCTCTACACCCTCAGCAGGGTCCTCGAGGGTGCATGGGAGTTCACCCAACCAGTCTACATGTGTTTTGTGGATTTGGAGAAGGCGTTCGACCGTGTGCCTAGGGGAATCCTGTGGAGGGTGCTCCGGGAGTACGGGGTACCGAGCCCCTTGGTAAGGGCTGTTCGGTCCCTGTACGACCGGTGTCAGAGTCTGGTCCGCATTGCCGGCAGTAAGTCGAATTCGTTCCCAGTGAGGATTGGACTCCGCCAAGGCTGCCCTTTGTCACCGATTCTGTTTATAATTTTTATGGACAGAATTTCTAGGTGCAGCCGAAGCGTTGAGGGTTTCCGGTTTGGTGACCTCAGCATTGCATCTCTGTTTTTTGCAGATGATGTGGTGCTGTTGGCTTCATCAAGCCATGACCTCCAACTCTCACTGGGAAGGTTCGCAGCCGAGTGTGAAGAGGTTGGGATGAAGATCAGCACCTCCAAATCCGAGACCATGGTCCTCAGCCGGAAAAGGGTGGCATGCCCTCTCCGGGTCGGGGATGAGATCCTGCCCCAAGTGGAGGAGTTCAAGTATCTTGGGGTCTTGTTCACGAGTGAGGGTGGGAGGGAGCGTGAGATTGACAGGCAGATCAGTGCAGCGTCTGCAGTGATGCGGACTCTGCACCGGTCCGTTGTGGTGAAGAAGATGCTGAGCCAAAAGGCGAAGCTCTCGATTTACCAGTTGATCTACGTTCCTACCCTCACCTATGGTCACGAGCTGTGGGTCGTGACCGAAAGAACAAGATCCTGGATACAAGCGGCCAAAATGAGTTTCCTCCGCAGGGTGTCCGGGCTCTCCCTTAGAGATAGGGTGAGAAGCTCGGTCATCCGGGAGGGGCTTGGTGTCGAGCCGCTACTCCTCCGCGTTGAGAGGAGCCAGTTGAGGTGGCTCGGGCATCTGGCTCGGATGCCTCCTGGACGCCTCCCTGGAGAGGTGTTCCGGGCATGTCCCACCGGCATGAGGCCCCGGGGTCGACCCAGGACACGCTGGAGACACTATGTCACTCGGCTGGCCTGGGAACGCCTTGGAATCCCGCCGGAGGAGCTGGCTGAAGTGGCTGGGGAGAGGGAAGTCTGGGCTTCCCTGCTAAAGCTGCTGCCCCCGCGACCCGACCCCGGACTAAGCGGAAGATAATGGATGGATGGATGGATGGATGTCTAGCTACTCTCACTCCGTTCCTCATTGTGTCCCAAAGACCGCGCGGCGCGCTGAGTGTTTTACTTCCGCTTTACTTGACATATTTCAATAATCAGAATTTGGATGTTTGTGAATGGTTCTCGAATCTTCCACGGCCGAATCGCGAATAATCTAAGAATCGGAAATTTCGGACATCTCTAATATATATATATATATATATATATATATATATATATATATATATATTTTTTTTTTCTCTCTTGCTGACAGAGGAAATTGCATTGCGGGTTCTATTCTTCCATTACCTTTGTCAGGAAAGAATGTCCACTATGTAACTATCTAAAACAAAAACAGTTTGCAGGACAATATTTTAATTATTTGTATGATAATTGAGAAGTCGGGGTGGGATTTTTTTTTTTTTTGTCGTTTGTTGAAAGCAGAAGAACTGTATCTGTAAAAATGAATGTAGCTGCCGGAAATGAAATTTAAAAGAAAAGGAAAAAGAAAAAAAAAAAAAAAAATATATATATATATATATATATATATATATACATATATATGTATATACAGTCATGAAAAAAAATAAGGACACCCAATGGAAGCCTGTGTGTTTCTTAACATATTTGGTCATATGGATATTTAATATAAATTTTACCAATCTTGAGAGATTGAAGTAACCGAACTAAACAATTTAAACTGAAAAAAATATTTTTTAATAACTTTCTGCAACTTCTGTTGAGGAATAAATTAGGACACTCCCACATTCAATCCCACTTAAAATGGCTAAAATCACACAAACGTGTATCACAACAGGTGCACATGCTTAGAACATCATTAGCCAGTGTTTTGAAGGAGGTTTGCCTTATTTAAACCTCACATTTAGTTTGGTGTTCCCCTGACTGTTGAAGTGCGAGAAAACACCATGGTGAGATCAAAGGAGCTGTCTGAGGCCTTCAGAGAGAAGATTGTAAACGCTTATGAGTCTGGTAAGGGATTTCAAAAGCTATCAAAAGAATATAAAATCAGCCTTTCCACTGTCTGGAATATAGTCTACGAGTAGAGGACATTCAAAATAACTGCCAACATGCCCAGGTCTGGCCATCCAAGCAAGTTCACCCTGAGATCAGACCGCAAGATGCTAAAAGGAGTCTCCAAATGACCTAAAATGTCATCAGGCGACCTACAGCAAGCTCTTGCTACTGTTGATGTAAAAGTGCATGCCTCTGCAATCAGAAAGAGACTTCACAAGTTTAACCTTCATGGGAGATGTGAAAGTAGGAAACCTTTGCTCTCCAAGAAGAACATAAAGGCCAGACTGTTTGCCAGAGTGAATGTAGACATAGACCAGGATTTCTGAAATAATGTTCTTTGGACAGATTTATCTAAAATTGAACTATTTGGACACCAGAAGAGAGGACATGTTTGGCGTAAACACAATACAGCATTCCAGGAAAAGAACCTCATAACAACTGTGAATCATGGATGTTGAAGTATCAAGGTTTGGGGATGCTTTGCTGCAACAGGACCTGGCCAGCTCACTATCATAGAATCCACCATGAATTCTATCGTGTATCAGACGGTGCTTGAGAACCATGTGAGATTATCTGTGAAAAAATTAAAGCTGAAGCGAAACTGGACCCTGGCTACAACATGACAATGACCCAAAACATGCCAGTAAATTCACCAAGGACTGGCTGAAAAGGAAGAAATGGAGAGTCGTGGCCGTGTCAAAGCCCAGATCTTAATCCAATTGAGATGCTGTGGGGTGACTTGAAACGGGCTGTACATGAAAAAAACTCTTCAAACATCTCACTGCTTAAAGTATTCTGCATTGAGTGGGGCAAACCTTCTTCAGACCGATGTCAAAGACTGGTAGATGGCTGCGAAAAGCGTCTCACTGAATTTCAGCCAAAGGGGGTAACACTAGCTATTAAGTGGTAGGGTGTACTTTTTCCTCAATTAAAATATCCATTTTTGTTGATATATTGGGGTTAATGTATAAAACAATGTTATTTTTTGTTGTTTACCTGCAATTAAATCACTCTTTTCCATAGGTAAAGAAAACCAAGATCAGACATTGATAAGTGAACATATTGGGTGTCCTATTCTTTTTTCACATACTGTTTATATATACATAGAAGATTGAAGTAATTTGAATTCTGTTTTCCCTAGTTACTCTGAGAATTCATGATCACAGCATGCAAGACGTGACACACATCTGAAGAGAGTATGTATTGACATTATGACAATGTAAACAAGTATTTAGGGATTATTAAGAGAACATCAAGTGGTCTACATGCAAAAACACTAATCACTGTATATTGCTGAATGTGTACGGCTATCCCTTAAGATAGGCATTTAGGCTAGGAACAACAGAACAATAATTGTAAGCCACTTTTCTGAAGAAAGAAGTCACCTGCAGAGCTGGAACACCTTATTTCTCCCAGCACTAATTAATTTTGTTGCTAAACTAGATAGTAGTAATAACATAATAAGCTGTGATTATGACAAATCAAAGTGAACAGCTTAAGGCAAGCACGTGTAATTAACTAATTAAAAAAATAAAATAGCCAGTGTGTGTTGCTGACTGGAATACGGGTTACTTCCCAGTAGTACAAGGGGCAGGTCAAAGGTTCTGCTGCTGACCCAGCGCTCTGACCTTTAAAGAGTGTGGTGCAGACATAAACACAATTTCGCAGCAGGGAGCACTAAATTATTTCCTTCATTAATCCCTTTCATAGGCCTAAATTTTGAAATTTTGTGTACTTCTGACACATGCACTACATTTAATTTTAAATAGGGCTTGGCCTCAATTTAAATCCCGCTCATGTCACCATTAAATTTAATGACCACGTTTCATTACCAAGAAATTAATCATGTTATTGAAAGGGAATAACTCTTTTTTTATGCATACATGACAAATATGCTGTCTGGGGTGCTAAAAAAGTGCAAGTCTAGGCCCTAAAATGACATGTTTCTCCATCTCACTAAATTGTTAATAGTGTGCCAATCATCACTACATGCTAAAATATGCAAAGAACATCTTGGCACAGGGGCACCAGATCAGGGCAGCAAGATGGTTCACATTGAGTGCGAAAGCATACAATTGTCCCTCCTTTCCCAATTCCGGTTGGCCAGTTAATGATGTACATAACTTGTAGTTTAACAAGGGTACAGACCTATCAATACCCTCCACCCTCTTGGCTGTGTGATCATGACGTTAACAAAATGTCTTTGCCCTCAATTTATTTAACTTGGCTATTGGTGTAATTATTTGTGATAACAGTCTCACTTTGACCTGAGCTCAGAGGTCAACAAGGTAAATTATGTGACAATAAGTAATTGAAGTGTTTTTTCATTGTACTGTATCATATGTGGATCAACTCTGTTAAGCAAGCTGATATTGAAATTACATCTTGTCATGGGTGGTCATTTATTCAACGTTGTTGACGGAGGCAGAATGAACGTTTTTCTATCAGTATTTTTGATGACATCTTCTGGACAGTTTTCACATTGAAATCTGGTTCAGAAACGGTCAATTTGGATGTCCGCACAATGTCTCGCAGTACATATACCAAATTTAAAATTCATACATACAATTATAGAAAATATTGACCAAATGCAGTGTCATCATATATTTATTAGGGCTGTCAAAATTATCGCGTTAACGGGCGTTAATTATTTTTTAAAATTAATCACGTTAAATTATTTGAAGCAATTAACGCATGCAATGAATGACCCGCTGGCATATTGCGTCAAACAGATTACAGTGAGGCCGTTTATGGACATTAAGAGTGAAGAGAATGCCACCGGCCGCTTGGGGGCAGCGCCGTTCCATACTCATGTTATTTCTTCTTAACGTGGGGGAATTAGTAGTTGTGAGACGTTTATGCTGTATTCACAATGCAATGCAAATTGCTATTTGTGCTCCACACATATTTCGGTAAGTTTTCTTTCTTTTAGTGGCAATTATGTGTCTCTTGTTGTATTTTGGGTAAGATATGTACAGATACAGTGGGGAGAACAAGTATTTGATACACTGCCAATGGGTTTTCCCATTGACAGTGTATCAAATACTTGTTCTCCCCACTGTATATGTTATACAGTAAAGGCGAGTGGACGCAGGCGTTCTTTGGACCGTGCCGTTTATTGGCATAAGCTTCTCCTTCACAACAAACATAAGTATCGTTTAGGGAAAGCACAACAAAAATAATATTCCTATCTCTCTCTCAAAAAAAAAAAAATAATGTTCACAAAAAGAAAAGCACTTCAGTCTATAGTAATGAGGCCCTATTCTGACACACAGTTAAACAACAATGCAAAATGAACTGGCATTCCATATCAAAATAGCTATGCAAAATACACGTAAAACTTTTCACTCTATTTTTATTATTGTTATTTTTATTCTTATTATTATATTAACTCTACTTTTGATTGAAAATTTTACAAATTTTATTAAAACGAAAACATGAAGAGGGGTTTTAATATAAAATTACTATAACTTGTAACTATAACATTTATCGTTTAAGAACTACAAGTCTTTCTAGCCGTGGATCACTTTAACAGAAAGAATGTTAATAATGCCATTTGTGGATTTATTGTTACAATAAACAAATACAGTACTGATGTACAGTATGTTGTATGTATATATCCGTCGTGTGTCTTATCTTTCCATTCCAACAATAATTTACATAAAAATATGGCATATTTTAGAGATGGTTTGAACTGCGATTAATTGTGATTAATTACGATTAATTCATTTTTAAGCTGTAATTAACTCGATTAAAAATTTTAATCGTCTGACAGCCCTAATATTTGTTATGGTTGAAAGTGTTTAGTACAACATCCAAAATACATTTTAACAATTCTCTTTGCTTGTGAGCACATATCCATTTTCGGTGTTCTGTTTAATATTATTATTTAGTTACATTTTCAGAGTCGTGATATAACAATATTGTTCAACATCTACATAATAAGCACAATTTATTGTAAACGTTATTGCACTATGACCTAAAAATATTGTGACCGTCAATAACACTGAACAATACCGAACATTCCTGATTAGTTTATTTGTAATAGTCCTCGAGGACTCCCTGTTGTTGATGGGTTAGTTTCAGGTATACTCCAGAATGTTTGCCAACAGCATGCCAGCAGCATGCTCTGTTCACTTCTTAAAGGTTTGGAGACAGTGCCTGAACAAAAGACAAACTTTAACTATCTGTTTTCTGTTATATTCAAATAACTGGTGTGAGAAATATTCAGCAACCACATATATTTCCCCCTCCTCTGGACTAATAATATGATGCTTAAAGCAAAACAGGGATGGAATTTCCAAGTCTGAAACAAAAACCTGTTGGACAAGATTTGATCAGACATTTAATGTGACTCTTACTCATAAGACTTGACTAAGAATAAGATAAATGTGTAGAAGTAATGTTGCGACTCAAGGAATAAAAATTATTCCACTGGCAGCCTAATACAACAATTTGAGTCCATCGAGGAGATTTTAATTAGGATTATTACAACATGTGGACGTAGTCTTATGAGGTCGAGTCATGCGGATCAATGCATTTGTAAACTATAAACACATCTGATATGATGGCTGACCACAATTCTGGTTAATTAAACGACATACTGCCGTGATGCTTGACCTCCTCTCCCTGACACTCAACCGCAAAATCCACTCTGGGACAAAGTTACTTGACCCAAGGTCACTCGACTTGTTGGCGTCAGGCTAATTGCATTGACCCCCATCACAATGAAAGCTTCTAAGCATCTTGCTCTTGCCCAAAATCAGAGGCCTTTGCCTTGATACCATGTCAAATGGACATAATACAGTAGTTGTCATCCTAAACTCTGTTGAACAACATTCATTTCATCCTACTTTGAGCCCCAGCAAACAGTAACTTATAAACAAGTTGATGACCCTGAAACAAAAGTTTGGACACACCTCATTATTTGTGCATTTTCTATATTTTCACTACTATTTACATTGTAAATTGTCACTGAAGATATCAAAACTATGAATGAACATGTGGAATAATGTACTAGGCAAAAATGTGAAATAACTGAAAACAGATTTTATATTTTACTTTCTTCAGAGCATCCACCCTTAGCTCGTATTACTTTTTTGCACACTTTTTTGCACTCTCTGAATGAGCTTCAAGATACAGACACCTGAAAACGTTTTCACTTCGCAGGTATGGCTTATCAGGGAAATTGCTGCCTTTTCAATGGTGTTGGGACCATTATTTGTATTGCATTGAATGAGGTGTGTCCAAACCCCTGGCCTGTACTCAGGGGCGCCTTATAGGGGTGAAAAGTGATATTGATTCTAAGGGCCCATGCCCTGATGGGGCCCACAAAGAAAATTAGAACATTAGGTAAACGTTTGCAAATTGAAATATTAATCTTTATAATTTTGATAGGAGTAAAACGAAAGGTTTCTTTTTCTTGTTTTGTTTTTGGCAAAAAGTAAACACCCAGAGAGCATATGTATTGCCAGCCACCCCCCATCCCCAAACCCACCTATTTTCATTAAATAGTTTGGTCCGCCCTTCTTTCGATCAGACCGGGAGCAGCGGTGCGCATTTACACCAGTCAATGACTCGGAGTGCGCGGTACTGCAGAAATGTTTTCAAAACAAAAATCGGGTTATCAAAAGAGGAAAGAAAAGAAAGCAAAACAGGAGAGGGGTAGAAAAGGCCAACAGGATGTGACAAAGTACTTCACAAAGGAAGGTTGGTGTCTTGTGTCAGCGTAGTGCTGAAAATTAACCTGATATTGTAGCCCACTCGAGCTCCATCTTGAACCACGCGATGTCGATTACAAAGCTCCGAAGCGAGGTCCCAGCTCACTCTGTAAGAAATACGGGTTTTTTTTCAAAAACGTGAATTCCAAATAATGACGACATTTTTTGGTATCCTACAGATGTTGAAAGTTGGTGGAGAAATATTCTTTTTTTAAAATCGGCTTGAATCCATTTTGTCAAGAATTTATTGAATTTAGTTTGTCATCAATTTAATTTAGTTTGTTAACAAGGGACCTCGCTTCGGAGCTGTAGCCTATAGTGGAGATCGCGAGTTTCCAGATGGGGCTAAGCCTACTCCATAATGAAATACTGTAATTGTTTGCTAGCTAGTGTTTGCTCCACTTTTAACTTACATTTAATCAGTATAGCAGGCAAACCCTTAGCAAGCTCTTCATACTAAAACAGTTGTATACTGTATACTGTAATGTATACTGTAGTATAGTTAAGTTAAAACAAGAAATTTATTCTAAGTCATTCATTATGGTATTTGCTTTGAGAATATTTCTAATAAAATATACTTAGATTGTAAAAGATGGCCTTCAGTACATTTCTTATAGATGATATCAGTCTATTCATTATTGCTCCATGCGCTGTATGTTTACATAAATATATTTTCATGTTAAATGCAGAAAATGCACAAATTAGTGTGTAAAAATTCACCAGAATGGAGGAAATTACGTAGTTGATACTCTAAATGTGTGTGTGTGTGTCCCGGCACTGGTGGCGGGGCCCAAAGTGATATCTTTTCATGGGGCCCAAAATGGCTGGCAGAGCCCCTGCCAGTACTGTCTATATAGACATATACTGTACATCTTGACACTGTTCGTGTTCAATCCTTGGTTCACGCTCAGTTGTTGTTGAAGCTTTTGAAAGCTTGGGTTTAAAAGAAATCTAAATATCCATCTGGACTCCTCAGCTGTAGTTTTGGCTAAGCGAAGCAAAGGACCATCTCTAATGTGCTAGTCAAATGAACTGGTCAAAAAATAATTCTTACCCATTATGAAATACTTTGAAGGATTCTTTTTGATTTAATTCATTTTTGTTGTTTGCGTTACAATTTTTATAGATAACATTTTAACAGTCTTTATTTTAAAGGGAAAGTTCAGAATTTTTGACATTAGGCTTACTCTTCAGGTTAGCGGGGGTTTAATTAGTCGTTGGAGTTGATTTGAACACATTCTGTGCAGTTTGCCAGTTATTAGTTAGTTTGGATAGTTTCTGGGATCCGGAGTGGCTAAGCTCGCGCGAAGACGGTATACAAGAAAGCCCGCCCGTCTCATCAGACCATAGGACATGGTTGCAGTAATCTATGTGTTTTGTTGACATGTCATCAGCAAACTGTTTGCGGGCTTTCTTGTGTACCGTCTTCAGAAGAGGCTTCCTCCTGGGGTGACAGCAATGCACACTGAGCACTAAAAGGCTGACACCCCCACCTCTTCAATCTCTGCAGCAATGCTGACAGCACTCCTGTCACATGATATTTTGGAGGGAAAATGACAAGCAGTACTCAATTTGGACATTTAGGGATGTACGTTTTTTCAAAGGGGTGTACTCACTTATGTTGCCAGGAGTTTAGATATTAATGGCTATATTTTGAGTTATTTTGAGGGGGAAGTAAACTAACTCTATTATATAAGCTGCACATAGACTACTTTTCATTGTGTCAAAGTGTCATTTTGTCAGTGTTGTCCCATGAAAAGATATACTTAAATATCGGCAGAAATGCGAGGGGTGTACTCACTTTTGTGATACACTGTAAACCCCCGCTAACTCAAAGATTAAGCCTTATGTGAAAATTAATTACATGTGATGACATTTTTTTATTGTCATTCTTATGTTGAGGCAGCAAAGGAAGAAAGATTGGTAAAAAGTACCTGATTTATCTTTAAAGTAACTTACTTTTTTACATAATCAATAAAGTAACGACTACTTTTTTTGAGGCGTAATCATTAATTAAATTACTTTTTCAAGTTATCTGTGGCAACACTAATCTTTTGCCTTGAATTTCAAAAAGTCTTTCGACAGCTGAGAGACAAAGTTTTGGGGAGAAATTGCTAATGGGCCTCTTCACGCTTTTCATTATCTACCATGATGACGAAGAGGAAGCCGCAACAGATATAGATGTGAGTATCAATTATTAATGCACTCATATATTGGACAAATATGAGCTAACCATTGTCAGGCAGTTACTGAAATTGAGAGGAAGTAGGCCTTCAGCCATTTTAAATAACCCACTGATCGTTATTCAGCAGGATTTCATTGTGCAGATTCTCTACAGGCCAATTGAAATAAAGCTTGGGGAAAGTGTGCTGTTAGTTAAGTAATTAATTACAAACAATTAATAAAATGGACATTTTTGCATTTGCATTTTTCAGGCTCCAGTCCAACGAACAGCACATTGGTATTGATTGACAGGCCATGCTCCTGACAAATGAACTCCCGTCATCGATTTTGGCTCCTTTTGAAAAGCGCATAATCATATTTCACATCATTTGCCCGCTGTATTTGCTCCTTAATCTCCCATCTGCCATCATCCAGACATTCACTCATACTCCCCTCCCTGTGACTTGCTTGGTCGTCTTTCTTTCCAACCATAGGGACAATGCTCTGAGATATGAGAGCACATTCTCATGCATCCATAATATTCCAACTCTGCCATGAGTTTATGAAAATGTTGTTTTGAGGTTATGACCCCTACATGCAAACAAAATATCCCGAGGAAACCCTGTAATGGACTGCGTGATATGGTCACATTCCTGTGCCAAATCAACATCACAGCCCGCTAGTGAAACGGCACAAACATAGCAGGAACTCTCATTTTGATTCATAGCATCTCATTTGTTCCCAGTTTAAGGCCTGGGGTTGGACTTTTAATGCACAGCACCTTCGGTCAACAAGTTGTTTTCAACAAATCCCACACATGCTTCCTTTCTTTCTGTCATTCATTTTCCATTTTTTCCCTTGCTTGACCTTTGGCCAGAGCCTCAGCAGGTGCAAGGGAAAAAAACCCCGGAGGAACACTGCCTATCTATTGTCGATGCTATAAAACAGCCTAGTTACTTGAGGAGGACTTGCGTTAACATTCCAACTTTTTTTCTATGCTTTTGCAATTATGCCGATATAATGTGTGAGTTGATGAAGATGAAAAAACACAGCCCTCCATGAGTCGTCACCTTACCGTGGTGGAGGGGAATGTGTTACCCAATGATCCTAGGAGCTATATTGTCTGGGGCTTTGTGCCCCTGGTAGGGTTACCCTTTGCAACAGGCCCTGGGTAAGGGACTAGACTTAGAACAGAACAAAAGAGTTCCGATGATGACAAACAAATATGAACAATGTTTTCTCTTGCCCGGAGTGTGTCACCGGGGCCATCTGGAGCCAGGCCTGAAGGTGGGGCCCGATGGTCAGTGCATGGTCACTCTACTACTAGTATTAGAGTTTCACCCGCACTGTACATCGTATTCATTCCCAGTTAGGGTTGGACTCCACCATGGCTGCCGTTTATCATCGACACAATCAGAACTTTTATGGACAAGGCTTTCAGGGAGTCCGGTTTGGTGACCTCAGTATTGCATCGCTGCTTTTGCAGATTATGTTGTGCTGTTGGCTTCATTAGACCACGATCTTCAACTCTTGCTGGAGCGCTTCGCACGCAAATATGAAACAGGCGGGATAAGACTCCGCACCTCCAAATTGTAGACAACAGTCCTTGGTCGTACAAAGGTGGAGTGCCTTCTGATGAGGGATGACATCCAAGTGGAAGGGCTTAACGACCCTGGGGTCTTGTTCACGAGTGAGGGAAGAATGGAGCAGGAGATCAACAGGCGACTTCTGCAGTGATGCTGACTCCGTATCGGCCCGTCATGGTAGAGAGACCTGACCCGAAGGGCAAAGCTCTCTATTTACCAATTGATTTCTGTTTCTACCCTCATCTATGGTCATGAGCTGTGGGTCGTGACCGAGAAAACAAGATCCATGACACAAAATTAGTTTCCTCCACAGGATCTCACTCATCCACAATGGCATCAGAGTAAAACAGCTGCTCCTCTGCATCGAGAGGAGCCAGATTAGGTGGCTTAGGTAAGATGCACCCTGGGAGCCTACTTTTGAGGTGTTTTGGGCACGTCTCACCGGGAAGAGGCCCCAATGTCAACCTAAGACATGCTAGGGGGACTATAGTTGGCCTGGGAATGCCTCGGGACCCCTCTGGAGAAGCTGGATTAAGTTGCTGGAGAGAGGGAAGTCAGGGCTGCTGCCTCAGAACCTGACTTCAGATAAGGGATGGAAGATGGATAGAGTTCATCACAAGAAACAAAAAAAACAAAAAACGGCAAGTAAAGGAGTCTGGATTTTTTATGTGCTGTTGCTGTCAAGAAAAATTGTGTGTTTTTTTTTTACTAATATTTCTGTTATTAGCACCCATACTCTTCTCCACAGAAAACCTCTCAATTTTATTTCTCTGCTGCCACTTGGAAACTCAAAGGTTTATGTCCCTTCACATGTTTCCTAGAACTCTAGATATTTCCATGGCCACATTATGCTTCTTCTTAAGCCACTTCTTTGTTGCCCTGGCAGTATATTTTGGGTTGTCATTCGAGAAGTCCCGTCTGTGGCCCATCTTCAGGTCTTGTATGACGCTTTATACTGCTGGTAATTTGGTGTACCTTCCACTTTTGTATAATTATGTCAATACTTGTGACCTTCTGACTAAACCTTGGATGTTGAAACCCATCCCATTCTTGCATCCGGGACTGTATGGCCCCCGTCCCAACTCTCCCCGGAGGAATGAATGAGTATGTAGGTGGCAGGGTGAAAAATATTAGAAGACCAGTCCTGCAGTGTGAAGGCTTTTGTTGATTGTGGTGCTGATGAAAGCTTTATTGATCGCAGGTTGGTGAAACAGCCAGGCGTTGGAACGCGCTCGTTACCTTTCCCGTTGAAGACCATCGCACTCAATGGACAGGTGCTGTTTAGTGTGGGGGAGCAGACAAACCCTGTCCACCTCCTCCTGTCGGGTAACCATCAAGAGGTACTCAGCCTATTCATAATCGATTGCCCTCTCACGCCGCTGGTTCTTGGCCTACCCTGGCTCAAGACTCACAGCCCAGCGGTGGATTGGACCCACCCCAAGCTCACTGCATGGAGTGCCTTCTGCCAAAATAATTGTTTAAAATCTGCCCTTCCTCCAGCCTATGCTTTCCAGAAACCAGACCAGCTAGACCTCTTGTCCACTCCCCAGCGCACCCTAACAACGTCACTTAAGCAGAAATCGTCCATATATTTCCTCAGGGTTCTTGCAGTTTGTGACTATTTAGTGAGTTCCACATCAGAGCTATCTATTCTTGGATCA
Organism: Corythoichthys intestinalis; assembly: GCF_030265065.1. NCBI lineage: Eukaryota > Metazoa > Chordata > Actinopteri > Syngnathiformes > Syngnathidae > Corythoichthys > Corythoichthys intestinalis. The sequence goes on from NC_080396.1 coordinate 57,947,461, forward strand.
AGTGTTGTGTTAAAGTCCCCTCCTATGATAATTGTTGAGTTCATTGACATGTCACTCAAATTACCAAAGATATTGTGGAAGAACTGTGTGTCCTCGTTATTTGGGGCATATATGTTCACTAGAGTGAACAGCTTATTACTTATAGTGGCTTGTACTATTATGAATCTACCTTCAGGGTCTGCTATTGCATTACCGTAATTAACCCTTGAAACGCTGCATGGATCATTTGTTTATGTCTATATTTCCATCATTTCTTGTCCTTTTTCAAAACGGAAGCTCCATGAAAAAAACACAAATCAAACGAACCCTTTCGAAGTCACAGTGGAAGCACAAAATGCGTTTTTTTAATAAATATAACTGCCGTGCAAGGTTCCAACGAACGAGAGGGAGGAGTGTTCTGAAGCAGCGAGGTGGCGAGCGACGGCCGTTTGGATCGAGCAGCGACTTTGTGTGACTTTGAGAATGAACGGAAAACTAAATTTAGCGCAAGCAATTGTGCTTTTTGATCAACTTGAGGAAGAGGATGGTCCAAATTCGTCATCATCGTCTTCTTCGGAAGAGTCCTCGAGTGAAGATAGTGACGGATTTGAACACGTGGGTGACGCCATCGACGAGCAGAGGTAAGCAAACTCACTTTTTTTTGTTTTATGCTGAAAAAGTTTCTTTTGAAAGTTTCTTTTGATATTGCAAGACAAAGTTAATTTTGATGCAATATAAGTGTGTGTTTGTGTATATTATAATAAAATGTGCATATCAGATCAAAGTCGTACGTGCACTGTGTGTATCCAAGGCAGGAATTTATAATTGTGGTGATCTTCTTTCTATATGAAGATTAGGGATGTAGCACATATTCAGCTATGGTATTCTTTCTATTGTCATACATATAGATTTCCATTATTATTTATTGCTGTATATATTTTTATTTTATACTTTATTATTTTCATAAATACTGAATTTTTTTCATGTACATTTATAGTGACAATGAAAGTAAAGTGAAATGAAAATGGAAGGGTGGAAGGGTGGAAAGAGGCTGTGTGATGTCGCCCTGTGTCGAATTCCAGGACGAAACTGCTTTTCGGAGTGGCATGCCTGAAAAAAATTTAACTTGTTTATTGTAAATATTTTTGAAAATACTTTTTCCCCCCTAATGTTATATATATATATATATTTTCCCACAATCAGTCTTCTCAATTTGTGTATATAAATGTGTGTTGAAGAAGCTTGATTGTGTGTACATAGTTTTCATCAGGTGATGGGCCGCAATACCTAAACTCATAAAGAGATGGCCTCTAAACACTTTTTGTGTTAGATGGTATATATTTTTTCACTGTTCGGTCTGCTGTATATAACCTGTTTTGACTAGAGCATGTATAAAGGCAAAAAACGCCTATGGCTGTACCTGTTGTTTATGTTGAATTGTCAAATATAAGACTATTTATTCTAAATTTTTTTGGTTGAATGTTCATCCTAACATGTTGAATAAATATTACAAAGTTTCAAAACGGTTCGTTACGCATGTTTGGTTGTCAATTGGACATCAATATTAAAAAATTTGACAAAACGATTTTGGAATTTTTGGTCTTTTTGGGTCCAAAATGATGATTTATAATTGGTCAGTGAAGGAAACAACAGTTTGGACATGAAGTTCAAGGTGTCACAAAAAAAGGGACCAAACCAGGCCATCGTGAACAATTCTTTCTTTGAAATATAAAGGCAACTTCAAAGGCATGCAAAATCAGACAAAATAGGCCCAGACCTTAAAGGGTTAATGTGAATAAGATTCCTTTATATATTAGTATTGATACTCCTCTTTGTCTGGTTTTATAGCTGACTGAAATCTTTTAATCTTCTTTGTTCATATTGGATTCTCCTACTATAATTAACAAAAAACTGCAATGTTGAAGATTTTCATTAGTTTTGATGAAGAAATGGAGCAGGGGGATAAAGAAAAGTAATCATCCCAATTACATATGAAGTATATTGGGAATTATATTATTTGTGACCGCTAATGTTGTGATGCCATTTGTCCAGATGGGACCATGAAGAAGTCTTTGTTGAAATGCACTGTTGAATGTTTTTGTGTCAGAAACCGTTTTTCACATGAATTAGCCATTACAAAGCAACTCTGACCCATCTGACTAGACCAGTGAGGGTAGTTTTTGAGCTCATTCCCAGTGAATATTGGCTTGCCAGCATTTATCCTGGAACAGCACCCAGTGGCATGATTGCCCCGGTGCAAACAGTGAGTAGAGACTAAAGATAGAAAGACTGAGAGACATTCCTCTAAAATTAATTGCAGCCCTCCACTGGCAATATCTAATCTAATGAGTTTTTCTGTTTTTCAGGCTTTCCGGATCCGTTCCTAATTACTGAGGCCATGTCCACTGGCTAAAAACCGTCCCCCAGGTTGTGAAACAAAGAGTTATTGGTGGGTTAGTTTGTTTAGGAGGTGTTAACAACACTATCACCTTTCTAGTCTTTTCATGTTACTAAGTATTTTAACCTGTCCTTTTCAGACTGTGAGTTGTGTTGTGTGTGTCTGTTATTTTTATCCCAGAACATTTTTTTAGTTTTTATGATTCCTCTGTCTTTGGCAGTTTGGATGGTATTTTGGTAACTTGAGAATAATTTATCATTTTATAGTGATGGTCATCTTTACAAAATTCAGTCAGACAGAATGAAGAACAGAAAAATACAAAAAAATAATACATGGCAATAATAACATTTAATCGGATCTGAATTTCATTTTCGGTGTGTATACTGTATCTAAAGTGGTAAGCCAATGCTACAACATATTAAGTGACAAGTAGAAAATATTAAAGGCCCCAGGAGTAAAGCCAAATGAAGAAAGTCATGTTATGATCATCATAACCCTGACAGAAATTGTGTTATGTGATGCAAGAGGCAAGACGCCCGTGGGCCTGACTTGTCCAGCCACATAAATGACCACAAAGTGACGGGACTGCTTTACTCAGCACCATACCAACATGGGGACAGATGGACCCACCTCTAACTGCATTCCAGAACTGTCACCCGCCGAATGTCTGACTTACCGTAGGCAGATGAAGGCACCTAACACCTCAACAGGTCCCGAGACTAGAAGGGATTTGGGCTTAAAAAGCAGATGATGAATTGAAAATGGGCAGAAAATAAAATTAACTTGTGTAAAAATTTGACGCCTTTCTTACAGCATAATTTATGTCCATCATCATGTTTTCTTATTTTTTGGTGGGTATGGAACCACAAAAGGGTCAAAATTAAATTAAAAAAATGTTTTTGAAATAAATACCATTTTGATAAAAGACAAATTGTGTAATATGGCCTTTAAATTTTAAAATAAGGCAATATTATGATGAAAAAGATTTCTCAAAAGAAAAACTGTTTTTCACAAAGTATTATATTTTTATTTCATAATGCCCTTTTCAACAATAGCCTTTTTATTTCATGTTGTTTTTCAGCACAATGAGATTTTACAAGATAAAAAGCTTTTTTAATAAAGTATTTTTTTTTTCATAATGTCTTTTTCCACAATGGCCTTTTTATTTAGAAATATCGTTTTCCAGCACAAGAAGCCTGTGCTGTCAATCAAATACAAAAGGATCGTGGAGTCTGGCTAGCTGCGCTAGCATTTGGTAGTGTCACTTTCAGAGTTACACAGAGAAGGTGCGGACTGGTTGGATAGTGATGAAAGGCCCTAACCTCAGCCTGAACGAAGATTTCAGCAGCAGTGTGTTTTTGATTAGATGCTTTCTGGAAGTTTACCTTTTAATTTAGTTTACAGTTCATCAACACTACCAAATGCTAAAGACCAGACTCCACAATTCAGCCAGTGACTTAGATGACGACGCCTTATGTATTTGATTGACAGAAGACAATTCATTGTGCCGAAAAACGACTTCAATGAATAAAAAAGACTACTGTGGAAAAAGGCATTATGAAATAAAAAAAAATACTTTGTGATAAACTCTTTTTAGCTTGTAAAATCTTTTTTCATAATAATATTGCATTATTTTACAATTTAAGGGCCATACTACACAGTTTGCCTGTTATTTATCAAAATGGTATTTATTTTAAAATGTTGTTTTTATTTAATTTTGACCCTTTTGGTGTTCCATAGTATGGTAGTTTGATTTTGCCAATGTAATAACTTGTTTGCTGATTCACTAACACCTCGGAAACATATTGAGTCAAGAATGAGAAGAAAGGAACAAATTACACACATTAGCTACAATTGGCTGACCACCATTTCAGGGCGTACCTTGCCTCCAGCCCATAGTCAGCTGGGATAGGCTTTAGTACCTCCACAGCCCTTGTGATGTTAAGCGGTAGTATGTATAATGAACTGATGAATTATTAATTTTTTTGTTATAGACTTGTTAGATGGCTTCCTTTCTCATTTGTTGAGTGATGAATTGCAATTCGGCCACTCATAGTGATGCCTGTTATATATATTTTCACTTTACTAGTATTGTTTTCTTAGAGCTAGAGCCATTTGGGCATCATGGGATTGTTTGGAAAGGTGTCTTAATGGAGATTACGCAGACAAGGCTGAGGGTACATTATGGATTCTTGCTCAAAATTTTACATCCATTAAATTGGTTACCCAGCAACCGCTACCAGAAATAGTGAGGATTGATGTTTTTCTGTGTATTTGCTTTGCCTTGCATGTGTAAATGGAACAACTTGTTCAACATAACAACACTGTTTACTAATCGACTCAGTTGTGTGATGTGTTTTATCCAATCAACCCTGTGAATTTCCCTTTGAAAGAGTTTGCTTGTGAACTTGTGGCACGGCAGAAACTAATTACAGTGTTATCGGTGAATTGGCAGAGCATTACAGTAGATCTAAGCTCCAATTTGCTGTGAGTGACAAACAGCACATTTAAAGTTGTTTTCGTGCTCCTTTCACTCCTTTTCAACTCAGGAGAGGGAACCGTCCCAGAACACATCCACATTCATTAAACCAAAGTTTTTTTTTTTGTTTTTTTTTAAGAGATCTCTAAACGTCCAGCTTGGCTCGAACTTCCAAGAGACGAATTGCACCTGGCAGGAAAGATGGAACAGGACAGCAAATTTTATATTCAAAGGTAACTGCATAATAACAACACAAACCTTTCTTCCCACTGACGCTCCGACCCCAAACTATTTTTAATGAGCGATTAATACTTTCAAAACACATGAAGGTCGTTAAACACCGCAGGATGTTGGTTTCAAAGCTTTTCTGAAGCATTCCGCGGAAGAAACAATTTAGGTGATGAGGCCAAGTTGGTTAGAAAACTTGAAACACGCTGATTACAGAAGTTTGTAAATTCTTCTTTAATAAGATATTAGATGACCTACGACCAGTGGCCTATACTACGAAGCCGGTTTTCTGGCTTAGCAGGGTAACTTCGAGAGTAACTTTATCACGTGCGACGTAAGTTCGCGGCTATGCGAGACTACGAAAGGTGGATATGTTGGAACCGAGAAGTGTTGCCATGGCAACACACGCCACACGCCAAACCTGGTCGTGTCAGAGTTAGATCTTGCTTAACATCAGGATTCCAATTAACCACGCTCTATTTAAACAGCACCCCTCCGCGGACGTGTCCTCCTGACAATGACAGCGTACTTGGACGACCCATACGACATTGGCGCACGGATTGTGAGGGGCTCTCTCCGGAGGGCACGGGTATTTCGGGACCGCCAAAATTCGCTGGCGTACCCGGAAGATGTTCTCCATGAAAGACATATTTTCAAGTGAGGAAATTCTTTACCTGTGCCAACTGATCGAGGCGGACGTCACTAATGTAACCCGCCGAGTCAGGCCCTCACAACCGCGCAGCTTGTGTGCCTGTCCGTGCGCTCTTTTGCCAGGAACAATATATGTATTCCATGAGTCCATCGGTGATGCTGAATATCTGCGTAAGAACACTGTATGCCGTGCGATTCGGAGTGGGGTATGGAAACGCTTCAAATTGATTGTTGAAATCGCTGAATGTAAACGAATGCGGAGCTTTGCTCTCATACAAGAAATATATTTAACGGACTTTCCAGCGTTATTTCGTTGTGTAAATATTTATAATAATCATAGAAATATGTAGACTATTTAAACATTGAGAAAACTTGCGTTTTTTTCTGCCAACTCGAAGAGATTAAATTGTCAAATCCACTGATAGGACAGACGCACAAATATAAAAGATATAAATGTTTATTGAATATGCATCTTACAGTCTTGTTTGTCAGCGAAAATTCGTTACAAAAGACGGGCTTTAATTTACGCAACAACGCATGGCATCCCCGCATTTTCTTCTTCTCCTGAGTCCTCACAAATATAACATAAAATTTTGGGAGGGGGGGTTGGGCTTGGGCCTGCAAATCAAGTTGATTGATCGGACTCGGGTCGGGTCGAGCTGGATTTTTTAGGCCCAAACTAAAAAAAAGAACATACGTATTCATACAGTTAAGGAGACTAAACATACAATCATCCTGCTTCATTTGGTGATGCGCGATAAATTATTTCTTACTGTTAACGTACCAAATCTTCTTTTATTGTCCTGACAGCAGGCTTTATTTCTTTTCATGGACATAAGTAAACTGGCATATTGACGCATTCACAAATCACACGATCTGTAAATTCGCTGTCAACAGACCCGTCGCGCTCAACTCGCCGAATCAGTGTTGGATTTCGCGGTGAGGGTGGATTTTAATCATCGTGCATTCCTCCTCTGTGAAGTAAGGTGCCCGTGCCATCGTCACAAGTAGTGTTTGACTCTGCTCTCCGCCCCCTTTTATGTGAACGCGCAGTAACTCTGACTGGGTTGACACAGGTTCGACTAATCAACCTCATAATCAGCGTCGTAGCACCGATTGATCACAAACTAGACAACCAGGTTTTGTCAACTCCGGTTACCCGCTGGTAAACTGGATTACTTCTGGGGAGGTTGAACTCGGTTCGTAGTATAGGCCACAGGTTATTGTACCAGTGTATGCTTGATGACAATGTGTGATTTTAGCTACATGTTCGCAATAATTAAGCTTCTCCGTTGCAATCTTTAAATATGACTGGTTGTTTTGAAGTGGCTACAAATCCTAAATACTTGGTAGTTGCACAAATACTTGTATTATGCATGCGTACTGTATCTATTAAAAAAAAGTAAAGGGCTAAAGTTAAAAAAGACCTGTCTGTAAATGTTTAATCTACCTGATTCACAGCATCTGGAGATGAGCGAAACGGAGTTCATGCCTAAAGCTATCTGGGTTATGCTTGTTTACATGTTGCTACCATACAGTTTGTGTTTTAATTGCTTTGCTTTGGTTGAACAGAGGCCCTGCAGAGGTACAAAAGAATAAGTGTAATCACCATCTGTTGTCAAGGTCATTTACCACACTATAAACACATCCATCATGAGCAGGAAATGTCCTCAGTTAACTGGAAATGGAGTCGTTCATCTTGGTGACATTTCACATTCAATATTTTGGATCATTGTGCACTATAGCAGTGCAGTAGAGATAGAAAGATATCATCAGTAGTACAGATGCAATCACATATTTGATCTCTTATTCATTAAAGCGAGAATGCTGGTTCTTCACAACGAAAAATAGAATTTTGATAAGTCAGATAGGATAAATTGTTGCATGCTCTCCGCCAGAGTTGAGTTTCTTGTTCTCCTTCGTGATACATTCTGGCAAATCAGCAGAGAGATTACCATTAGGCTTGAATATTTAAATCCCATTGTGGAGAACCTGTTGTTATTGTTATTTTATATACTCAGTCATTTATTAATTCATCTTGCGAACCTCTTATCCTCACGAGGGTGCTGGAGCTTATCACAGCTAAAAACAGAAAGCAGCATGGTTGCCAGCTACTTGCAGGGCACAAAGAGACAGACAACTATCCAAGCACACACACGTATGGACAATTTGGAGTGTTCAGTCAGCCTGCCATCAATCACCCATGCAGGCACTCAGAACTGTGAGATGGACGTTCTAACCACTCTTCCACCATGACACCTTTTTAATATACTTAGTAACTGTTCTCACTAGAGGTGGTTATATAAATTGCCTACGGTATTATCTTGAACCTTGCTTTAGCAATACGCAAATTTATATTCGCGAGTACAGGTAGTCCCCGGGTTACCACGTACTCGACTTACACGGTTTTGACTTTACGACGCTGGAGTCTCATCTGCCATTTTGTTTCCAGTGTTTTCTTTTTTTTTTTGTAGTCGCATAAGCAGTACCTTATTGTACCTCACAGTATCTTATTTTTTTCTTTAGTTTATTAACATGACGTGTTCTGTCCTCACAAAACGTGAAGTTGTTCAGCTTTAAGACAGCAAACAAGCCAATTGTGCTTTTTACTTCCTTCACTTGTGACAATTTGTAAAGCTGCACACATATGTACACTTATGTTTAAAATGACATGCATTGTAACAATAAAACAATTGGTGTTCAAACGTCCATCTAGTCTGATCAATATATAAACTTAGTAGATTGAATTAGCCTAATTTGCCTAACAGTCCGTTAGCTAAAATGCCACTACTCTTCATTTACTCTATGAAGCGCTTCTTTGTTTTTTTTTATGTTTGTTTTACAAGCGCTGACAGTCTGAAATGCTGTCTGTCCAGAAATACCCTGGGAAGCAATTTGAGATTTCTACAGGTCATCTTCATCTTAAAAAAACTATAACGAAAACTCCAACCAACCAAAATGTGCTGACCTCTTGTCCCAACAAAGAATTGTTATTACATTCTATTGCAATGTAACGCAAAGGTATGCCAGTCTTGACTAAATCTCCAGTCCAGCAAGCTAAATATGCTACCATTATGCCCCTTTCCCACTGAAACTAGTGGGTCAACGCACGTTTTTTCCAAGCCGATGCAACCCACTAGCAATTGGCATTTGGCACCTTTCCCATTGACCAAAAAAAGCTGTCTTTTTTTTTTTTTTTTCACCCGTCTAACACCCCCACCCCTCCTCAGCGATGCGTAAGGTTATGTGACGTCACCACGCTAAGATCAATGTCGACAAGTGCGACCGAATTCATTCAGTTCAAGGAAGTAAACAATGCAGAGCATTATGAAAGCCTCCTTTCCGTTTCTGTTCTCTGTTTTCATGCTTTTTACTGCCCTCAAAATGGTCGAAATGTGGCAAAGGATCAACCCTGCTTGTGCTGGGGCAACGTAGGCGATGTGAATTCTCTACTAGCTTTGTTGTTAGCATCGACGTAACTACGGTTGTGGGGTGTGTTAAATGGGAGGCGACTGGCATGTTGTTATGACGCATCACGTAAGAGCCTACGTCACCGCGTAGATTAGCGTGTTGGCTGTTTACCCGGGGTTTTGCTTTCACACTGCATGACGATCAGAGCTGAGGTGATTTTAACGCGGGTCGCTTGGCGGGTTGATTGACACGGGTCGAGGCGGGTCGCTGCACCTTTCCCACTGCCACCAAAAGCCGATTGTTAGTGGGTTGACACGGGTTTTTTGGCCAGTGGGAAAGGGGTATTAGTGGGTTTTTATTCAAATCGAATGGCAAATTGCACTATAGAGTAGATCATCATGATGATGACACTGTCAACAGCCTTCGTCAGTTTCTCTCACTCTCATTCCCTGCCATTTAATTTGTAAGCATCTCCCGTCATACTACTTACATTTAGCAACAATGATAAATGCTGTGGAAACTTGCCAAAGGCTTTCAGTTATTGGTTTTTAAAGCAACATGGCGTCCCATTGGGCAGAAGGTCTGGCCCAGTAGCAAGAGAAATGGATTTATGATTAAACACAAAAAAGACTCAGGGAACACTGCCATGGGAGGCCGCATAATGGTCCAAGATGCTCTATGGGGAAATGCAGTAGAATGCTACTGTTAAATTTACAACGAATACACAGAATGTATGAAAGCTTGTATTGTTTTGGCTATATTATTCTCTGTTCGCAATAGTCATCATTACCTATCTTAGCCTTTGTTTCTCGTGTTGACTGTTAGAATGAAATATACACTAACAGTTGCATTAGTTGTTCTGTTGAGTAGCTATTTAGATTAAGAGTATGATGTTCTTATCACAAATCATCTTCATTTGTAATCTATTTGTTATTCAATTAAGGTATGACAAACAGTGGTCAAGTTACAATTCATACTGGCAGATGGAAACGAGAGGGGACGGTTGGTTGAAGTTTCAAAACTGTTCACTGCTCCTTTCCTCTGATTTACACTGACACTCTATTGAGCACTACTGAGATGAAACAGTTTTGAGAGAACAGATTTGATCCATTCATCAATTCATTCATTCTTTTTATCTGTGCAACTAATTCTGGTATGGGTCTTTGGGTGAGGAGGGGTGACATTATTTCTTTCATTGCCATTGCTGATGATAGACGTCTAATCATGTGGCTCTTTTCATCCTTCTGCTATGAATTTAAATAGGTCACTAACTTGTAGACATCCATTTTCATAACTAGCTCTGACAGTTATTTGAGCTACTTAAGATTATTCTTTATCAGTTCATAGAAAGGAAACTCAATCATGTCTTATGGGAATACAGAAGATTGTATGTATGGAGATAAAGATAACAAAAGAAAATAAATATATGAAATATACATATGTACTACACTTCTATTTCTTTTGTTATAGTAAAGGGTGGGGCAGAGCAACTTGCTGATTTATATTTGGCGCCCGGAAGCGATGGTTGCTCTGAGGATGGTAGGGATGGACTTATTTGAGAGGGTGGGGCTTAAGGTTTGGTTGGGTGATGTGAAGAAAAAGAAACCTGGCCTCCCACAAACAGCAAGGACACCCCAAAACATTGACGTGGTGAGACAATCTGTTTTGGAATCTCCCCGACGGACTGCCGGCAAACACCCATCTGCTCTTCGGTTATCAGCTCGTTCTGTGAGACGAATCCTCCATGAAGAGTTGAAATTTCATCCCTAAAAATTAGCTGTGGTACAGGAACTTAATCCACACGATTGTATTTCTCGTGAAAATGCATGTGAGGCACTTTGGGAGGCCAGGTTTCATTTTCTTTACATCACCCGTTTCCCTGAAGTTGTTTACCCATGAAACAATCCACTGCCGGCCAGGAACATGATCACAGGGGGCAATATTGACTACGGAATGCACGTTGCGTTGTGGCGATTGAGCAACCGCATTAAAAAAAAAGCCTCAAAAGCGAAAGCGCATTCTAACTTCGTCCACTCCATGATGCTCACTGGGTTTCCTGAAAAATAAACACAAAATAAATAATGAAAGTTAACCCTTTAAGGTCTGGGCCTATTTTGTCTGATTTTGCATGCCTTTGAAGTTGCCTTTATATTTCAAAGAAAGAATTGTTTACGATGGCCTGGTTTGGTCCCTTTTTTTGTGACACCTTGAACTTTATGTCCAAACTGTTGTTTCCTTCACTGACCAATTATAAATCATCATTTTGGGCCCAAAAAGACCAAAAATTCCTAAATCGTTTTGTCAAAATTTTTAATATTGATGTCCAATTGACAACCAAACTTGCGTAACGAACCGTTTTGAAACTTTGTAATATTTATTCATCATGTTAGGATGAACATTCAACCAAAAAAATTTAGAATAAATAGTCTTATATTTGACAATTCAACATAAACAACAAGTATAGCCATAGGCGTTTTTTGCCTTTATACATGCTCTAGTCAAAACAGGTTATATACAGCAGACCAAACAGTGAAGAACAGTGAAAAAATATACCATCTAACACAAAAAGTGTTTAGAGGCCATCTCTTTATGAGTTTAGGTATTGCGGCCCATCACCTGATGAAAACTATGTACACACAATCAAGCTTCTTGAACACACATTTATATACACAAATTGAGAAGACTGATTGTGGGAAGAAAAAAAAAAATATATAACATTGGGGAAAAAAAGCATTTTCAAAAATATTTACAATAAACAAGTTAAATTTTTTTCAGACATGCCACTCCGAAAAGCAGTTTCATCCTGGAATTAGACACAGGGCTACATCACACAGACCACACTTCCATGGGGTGTCGGTCCTCTTTCCACCCTTCCATTTTCATTTCACTTTACTTTCATTGTCACTATAAATGTACATGAAAAAAAGTCAGTATTTATGAAAATAATAAAGTATAAAATAAAAATATATACAGCAATAAATAATAATGGAAATCTATATGTATGACAATAGAAAGAATACCATAGCTGAATATGTGCTACATCCCTAATCTTCATATAGAAAGAAGAACACCACAATTATAAATTCCTGCCTTGGATACACACAGTGCACGTACGACTTTGATCTGATATGCACATTTTATGATTATATACACATACACACACTTATTTTGCATCAAAATTAACTTTGTCTTGCAATATCAAAAGAAACTTTTTCAGCATGAAAAAAAAAAAAGTTTGCTTACCTCTGCTCGTCGATGGCGTCACCCACGTGTTCAAATCCGTCACTATCTTCACTCGAGGACTCTTCCGAAGAAGACGATGATGACGAATTTGGACCATCCTCTTCCTCAAGTTGATCAAAAAGCACAATTGCTTGCGCTAAATTTAATTTTCCGTTCATTCTCAAAGTCACACAAAGTCGCTGCTTGAACCAAACGGCCATCGCTCGCCACCTCGCTGCTTCAGAACACTCCTCCCTCTCGTTCGGTGGAACTTCGCACGGCAGTTATATTTATTTAAAAAACGCATTTTGTGCTTCCACTGTGACTTCGAAAGGGTTCCTTTGATTTGTGTTTTTTTCATGGAGCTTCCGTTTTGAAAAAGGACAAGAAATGATGAAAATATAGACATAAACAAATGATCCATACAGCGTTTTAATGTTTTTTTGAGAGGACAATAAAACTATAAAACTTAAATGACAATATCTCACGTTTTAGTTGGTCGATTGACTTCAAATAATAACGAGAGTAAACTGCAACTTCCGCACTTTGAAACGAGACCAACCAACGGCATGTGGGTCACGTAATTAAAACGTGAGGGCGCTTCAAAGACGACGTGCGCTAAGGACGCGCCGGCGCGTCCTTCGACTCTCAAGGGTTAAGAACCAAACTTTAAGCCCCACTCTCTCAAATAAGTTCATCCCTACTATCCTCAGAGCAACCATCGCTTCAGGGTGCTAAATTTAAATAAACAAGTTGCTCTGCCCCACCCTTTTTATGCCTCAGTAAAAATCATTTATCACAATCTGGTCAACAGCCAAATTTCACTGAGGCTCTGACAAAACATGGTCATTGTGAGTTCATCAAACCTGTAATGACAGGTGACATCAAGAGTTTACACCTTGTTATTTTGTGTTTTTATGATGTCAAGCTAGCTTCCAAAGCAGTGAACAAATACAGATCGAATAAAAATCAACCGAAATGCCACTCTGCTTTCCCAGCCAGATTCAATAGTGGATAAAATAAATCTGGCCAGCCTCACTGCTTTCTTCAGCTTTCTTGTTATAGAATTTAGCATATATCTGTCAGTGTTGATATAAATACTTGCACATACCAGAATTATTTGTTAAGCTTGAGTACTGCTGCCACAATATGCTTTGATGAAGAGCCAAAATAAGAAGCTTTCAGCATTAAGAAGTCAATGACTGTGCGTGCGTCATTAAGATGATCTGACCTCAGTAATTCTGAAGAAGAACACTTGATCAAGCTGTCACTGCTCGCCGTGGCTTAAAGCCGCATGATGACTTTCATTGGCCCCAAATGTTAGACAGTGGTCAGTGTGCACATATTACTGCCATGCACCACTGTCCTCACACTCACCCCTTCAGTGCATGTAAGTGTGTGTGTGTGTGTGTATTATTATGAGTAAATCTACTTCCTCTTGAAAGCGAGCTGTCACATGTGCACCGGGCACAGAAGACAATGCGAAATATGCTGCATCTGTCAAACCAGGGGCCTTTAATGTGCTTGGAAGTACTGTCTGATTGACAGGCACATCGCATGCATATTCAAACCTGCACCCACACACTAGTCATTAAAGGGACTCACACACACTTTGATTCAAAAACTACCCAAGTCTCTCATACACACAGATGCACAAACTGGCCATGCTGTCATACTTCACTACGCACTCATACTTCATCCCACTATAGATGAGCGTGCTGGCATGAAAGTTTGATTTATCCTCGTAATAACCATCAGGTCAGGAGGACCTTGGGAAGGCTCTCCTATAAAATCCTAGCTCTGGCTGGGCCTTTTTAATACAGTCTCAGTAAAATGGCTGAAGGTCAACTGTACCCTCACTCAATCAGATGTAAGCAGCTCCTGCAGCCAGAGCAAGTGTTGTTGCAGTAAAGTTAGACAGATCGCTGCGGTAGCGCAGCCAAGGGAGCGGGAACAATGGCTGCGAGATGTTCCGCAGTGGAAGGATGCCTCTCCCACGGAGAAGCCATTACTCCCAGGTAAAAGAAATCAATCCTGTGGCGGCAACGCTGTAAAACATCTCTGCTGCAGAACTGTAACTCAAAATAAAATGTGTCCTCGCCGGAGAATGAAATGTCCCTGCAGAAAGAGTGCAGATCAAATTTAGATTAATTCCCACAAACAAAATGGATTCTGATGATGTTCGGAATTATAGCGGCACTCTGAATTATCGTCATCATTGTGTGTGGGTTTTTCGTTTTTTGACGCGGTAAGCAACTGAGTCTGTTGCAATTTTTTGTTTGCTTACTTCTCATTGAGACATGGATGATCCCAGAGTCTGCATTGCTTTTATGATCACACTTACTCATGAGGATTTATTGTGCATTCTTTTTCAGGTAAATTAGAGGAATAACTCAGAAAAGAAGTGATATCCGCACACATAGAAAACACTGGCACAGAAGGCGTCTGGTAGTTAGGATTAATTGCTTGGAACTTTCCTCCCATCAATTTGGGGGAGTACCTGCATCATTTCAAAGCAGTTTAATTTTGAGATAACAACAAATCACAAGAAATGTTAAATCAAGGCATTTAATATCAAGTAAAATTAGAAAGTACATTTTCATATTGGCCAAAATTTGCTCACCGGAAATGCCAGCCGTTCAGAGATGAAGTGAAACCTTGAATTGGGTTTAACAAACATTTGTGTTATTTTAAAAGCCAGATCATTTTGATTTTAGCTTTTATTTATTTATTTATTTTATTTATTTATTTATTTATAATCTTTTATTCATGGTTTAATCAATTTCACCGCGTTCAACCATGCAGTAAAACATTTAATGAAAGGCAAATTCAAATTTTTCTTTTGCTAATTTATCTTAAAACGAGATTTTAAAAATACATGTCTTAACTTTATTTGTACATGAAGCTACAATATACTGTATATACATACATGCGTGTGCATGTACCACTCCACGAATATCTGTACTATCTCTTTATTACAAACAGTATTTTTTTCTTTCAATTTTAAATGTCAGGTTGCTTGAGTAAAGATGATTTTTTTCCTTTCTTTTCTCTCTCTCTTTTTTTTTTTTAAGTATCGGTGTCATCCTCAAGCTTGGGTCCTCTACCAGAAGCCTGGGAGTTTTCTGCGGCAGGGTTCTGCGCCATATCGTAGTTGTTCGTAGGACTGCACTCTTCTGGACTGAGGCTTTACTTGTTGTTCCCAGGATCTGCTGGAGCTTGGGAGTTACTGCCCTGAGTGCTCCCACTATCATGGGAATGACAGTAGCCTTCACCTCCCTCATCTGCTCCAACTGCCATTTCAGACTTTGGTACCGCTCCACCTTCTTGTGTTCCTTCTTCCTGATATTGACGTCGGTTGGTATTTCCAAATCTACCACCATCACTCTCTTCCGCTCTTTGTCTACCACCACAATGTCCGTTTGGTTAGCCTCGAGCTGTTTGTCAGTCTGGTAGCTGAAGCCCGACAGAACTTTGGCCTTTTGTCCACAGTCACGCTTTGTGGCGTGGCCCATTGGGATCTGGGCACTTCTATTCCATACTGATTGGTATGGTTTTTTTATTTATTTTTTTATTACTAGTTTAAGTAAGTAAATAAGTATTCAGATCGTTTTAAGTGACCTACTGGTTTCAGTGAGTAAATATGTATTCAGACCCTTTTGAGTGACCTTCATATTTAACTTACATGCTGTTCATTTCTGATGATCTTCCCTGAGATGGTCATGAGGTCAAAGGAAGTGCCAAAGGGGCCCAAAGACAGGATTGTGGAATGGCACCGATCTGGCCAAAGTTACAAAAGTATTTCTGCAACACTCAATGTTCCTTAAAGCACATTGGCCTCCATAATCCTCAAATGGAAGAGGTTTTGATGACCACAACTCTTCCTACACCTGGCTGTCCAGCCAAACTGCACAATCGTGGGAGAAGAGCCTTGGTGAGAGGTAAAGAAGCAGCCAAAGATCACTGTGGCTGAGCTCCAGAGATGCAGTCAGGAGATGGGAGAAGGTTCCTCAAAATCAACTATCACTGCCTCCCTTCATCAGCCGGGGCATTACGGCATAGTGGCCTGACAGGAGCTTCATCTCAGTGCAAGATACATGAAAGCCCGTATAGAGTTTGAATTAAAAAAAAAACACATGCAGGTTTCCCAGACTATGAGAAATAAGACTCTGATGAGACTAAGATTGAACTTTTTGGTGTTAATTCTAAGCGGTATGTGTGGAGAAAACCAGGCACTGCTCATCACCTACCCAATACAATCCCTACTGTAAAACATAGTGGTGGGAGCATCGTGTTGTGCAGGTGTTTTTCAGCGGCAGGGACGTTGCAATTGAAGGAAAGATGAATGCAGCCAAATACAGATATATTCTGAGAGAAAACCTCTTCCAGAGAGCTCAGAACCTCAGACTGGGCCAAAGGTTCACCTTCCAACAGGGCAATGACCCAGTGACAGCTAAAATAACAAAGGAGTGGCTTCAGAACAACTCTCTGACCGTTCTTCTTAACCGTTCTGGCCCAGCCAGAGCCCTGACCTAAACCCGGTTGAGCATCTCTGGAGAGACCTGAAAATGGCTGTCCATAATGTTCACCATCCAACCTGACAGAACTGGAGAGGATCAGCAAGGAACAATGGGAGAGGATCCCCAAATCCAGGGGTGAAAAACATGTTGCATCATTCCCAAGATGACTCATGGCTGTATTATCTCAAAAGGGTGCTTCTATTCAATACTATAAATATATATATATATATGCATTATCACAAATATCATGTCATATACAATTTCTGATAACTAGATTTTTTTTCTTTAGGCTGCCGAATTTTGGGTTTTTGCACATTTTATTTATTATGCTTAACCTTCAAAAAATGGGTCACGATTCACTGACAAAACATGGGTCCCAGAGTGACAGGAGTTAAGAGACAAAGCTCTAATAGCTGAAGGAGAAAAGAGATACAATTGATCTCTAATAACTGTGAGATACAATCTGTTAACATCCGCAGTAAATGAAATCCGTCTGGAGGATTTGCAAGTTCATTTATTTGTTAATGTGACAATTCTTGATCGTAGCTGATGGCTCATGGCACATTGTAAGTCCCAAGTTTTCTGAGACGTTGAGTCATCCCAAAGAGGTAGTGCATATTTCTCCTTGTAAGTGACTGTCAGGCTTGCGTGCTGTCATTTGCTATGACCTTGTCACTCGCGCTCGGCAGATCTTTGAATTACATCCTGCAGTACCCTCCTAATGCCATCATTACCATTATTAATGGGACATGACACAAGTCATTGCCACACATAACGTTCGCCCACACCCCAGGAGTAATGGCTTCCCTCTGATGTAAAGCCACCGCTTTTCCCGCTTCGTGCGCCAGGAAGTCAAATACTGAGCAATGCAGGGCTTCTTTTGCTGACTCCACAACGCCAGTTGTCACACACGTAATAAAACCAATTTCATCAGCGAGTGTGTACGGTTCCTAATTAAATCCCATATAAGTAATTTGCCTGAAACACACCAGCTTTGCCAACATTATGTGGACACTGATTGAAAAGGAGGTCCCATCGGGGAAACATTGGGGTCAATTTTCTCCCGTTCATCTTTCCTACATGGCGAGCCCATGCAGCAAATTCAATATCAAACTGCTTGGGTGTAGAAATCTCCAACTAATATGAATTATTGCCTCAATGATAAGAGATGTGCATGGCGGAAAATGTTCCTAATGGCTTATTTTTCATTCCATCAGTGCTGGAATAAAAAAAAAAAATGAAAAAAGTATTTATTGTAGTGCCTACCAAAGTGGTTAATGCTATGAGTTCGAGACATCATTTTATTTCAAAATATGAATACTCTGCCTCAAATGATCTCAACTCCATCAAAGCACAAGCATAGTTTGTTTGCGAATGGTAATGGTATTGCTTTTTTTCCAAGTGGATTAAAACGAAAGCAATAATGTCAGGGCATGAACCAATCAGATTTAACTTGTCATCTCTGTAACGCTCAAAGCCCCTAGAGCAGGGGGTCGGGAACCTATGGCTCGCGAGCCAGACCTGGCTCTTTTGACGGCTGCATCTGGCTCGCAGACAAATCTTTAATTATTAAAAAAAAAAAAAAAAAAAAAAAAAAAAAACCTTTCGATATGCTCCTTTGCGCATTGCGTGAAATGGCGATGGTCATCGGCCATATGCTGATTTTGTGTAGTAATGAGCAGACGTAATTTTTGCGGCGTATGTTAACTTTTTTAATGCTCCGACAACACTCGCGCACTTCGCACTAGATATCATCAAATAGCAACCTAGATGTGCTACGTTAGAGCCCCCCCACGTCCCATGCCATTGGCTGCGTGGGCCCAGGGTGATCATGGGAAACGTAGTCCATATACTACAACCGGCAACTAGAAAGCC
This sequence comes from Corythoichthys intestinalis, assembly GCF_030265065.1. NCBI lineage: Eukaryota > Metazoa > Chordata > Actinopteri > Syngnathiformes > Syngnathidae > Corythoichthys > Corythoichthys intestinalis. Next base: position 57,966,224 of record NC_080396.1, read on the forward strand.
GGTTCGCAGTCATTTTTGTGGCAAAGTGGCAAACGTACATGTTGTTGTGTCTGTCAATCTATCTATTTATCAATCTATCAATCGCATAGGCAACGCAGATGAGGCAGAGACATTGTTCAAGTAGGGTTGCCGTATTTTGCTGTCGGAAATAGCGGCCGATGAAGGTGTGCGTGAGATCAGGAAGTAAACTTTTCTCGTTTTCAGTTTCCTGTTCCGCTTTGTCATCTAATTTTAGAAACCCTTTTGAGAAGATGGCAAAAAGAAAAAAAGACGAGGAGTATCGTACTTTTCAGCAGGACATAAGGACATAAATGCGGCACCGTTTTTTCTCTCGCTTTGTCCTTCGCTGAGTTCATTAAAGAAAAAAAATCTACCGATGGATAAACTTGTTTCATGAACATGACAAGAGAGGCATCATACGTTTCTCAACGCCTGCATGAAGCTTAACCCCTCCAATATCAACCAGACTTCACGGCCATCAGCAAAACTATGCAGCACCATAAGTCGCATTAGTGGTAAGAAATACTCATCATTGATTAGCAACAGCATAACAACATTATTAAAAAGAATTCAGAGACTTATTGTACTTTAAAGGTGTTGAAATTACACAAAATACACACATTGCTTGTATTTTTAGTTTGAAACATATTGTATGGCTCTTACGGAATGTGGTGGCTACCACTACCACCACAATTTAGTGTTTCAAGATTTAGTTAATTATTTATGTAATATTTTTTTGGACATGTATTTTCTAATGGGTGCACACTTTAGTTAATATTTGTCTGAATGCCTATTAGATTTTATTTGCCAATTTGAGTTAATGACCACAGCTGTGTAAAGATCTGGCACCTACCATACTGAAGAGGGTTATTTAAGTTGATTTCATTTTGATTGTTTGGAGTAAAGTTTTCACTGTTTGTTTAAATGCACATTAGTTAGTTATTGTTTGAATATATGTATATTTTCCATCTGTTGTTGTTTAGTAAGTCGAAAATGTTTTGTCATACCTCCTTCAGGTGGTTGTTAGTAGAGTCCGCCCTGATTTAAACAGCCACAGAGATGTGTCTGGGGGTCAGGTCAGTTTGGTTGAAGCCCTTCGTTATGTTGGCCTCTTTTATGTTGGGCCCAAGGTTTGTGTTAAACTGTTTATTTTGTGACTTTATTAAATGGAATTTTTACCTAAGTTGAAACACCAGTGTCCGCGTGTATGTCGGTCCACTACACGGAATTACATTTAAAAATACGTGGTGTTCATGGCTCTCACAGCCAAAAAGATTCCCGACCCCTGCCCTAAATATTGAATGAGCATTATTGTCATATTTACTATTAAAAAAATCATCTGCCTGTTTATACAAATGATGAAGTACATTGTGCTTTTTATTTGAATACGATTTTCAATATCACATTATGACAGAATCTAAATTGGTCTCAATTATGTTCATCACATTTACAATATCTCTGGCAAAATGTAGCTTAGAGCTCTTGTAATTTGGTTTACAATTTCAGTCAAAGTTCACAATGTTTGGAGGAATTCAAGAGTCCCGAAAAGCTGATCTGTGTGTGATTTACAGTTTGAAATTGTTTGGAGAATGTATGTCCATCAATTCTCATCTGTTGTTGGCAAGAATGTACAATAATGATAGTACAATCACAAGAAGTTTTCAGCTTTGGATGCAGCATCAGTTTGATCTTTTTGGATGCATTTGTTTCTTTATTTATTTACGAAACCCAAAACATATTTCTTGGCAGTGTTTCAGTGTTAGATCTCACTATTGTTACCCAAGATCTATCCTGACTAAAACTCACATCTCATCATTTTGAGCTTCTTTCCTGGAGCTGAGAGCCCTGCTGCTGCTTCAGCGCGGTAATTACCTCATCCTCCTTTGCTGCTAATGAGAAGGTAAAATATGGGTGTCTGGCAACTGCATTCATTTGCAACCCCAGTTTGCTCCCGGCAGGAGAAGACAAAAGGGAGAGAGTTTCTCTTTTGCCCACAAGCCACCATGGAATGATAGCATACAATCTCAAACCACCTGTAATAGTTATCCCGTGTAACCTTAAGTGTTTATCTAGAATGTTCTGTACCAATCTTGTCAGCTGTATTCTCATTCTCAACTTTCCAATACTCAAATGAAACAAAAGGTGATTCAGTGTGACGGTGACATTAGTGACTTAATTACTCAAAAGCAATATATTCACTCTCTGATTAGCAACCAAAGAAAATCCTTCAATAACATCAACATATAATAGTACAATACTTCAGTTTCTGTGCAATTTGTAAAGTCTTTCAGCCTTTGTTTTTTTCTAAAGTCAAGGCAAACCTTTTTTCATTAAAAAGAAAATGCCTCTCTGTAGACTTAATTTTAAAAATTTTAACTATAGAACAAAAAAAAAGTCTAAATTACAAATATATATATTTTTTTTAAAAAGCAAAAAGAAAAACATCACAAAATAATATTTTTACTCACTCATTGTGACACTTAGGCCTTTTTGTTTGAAGAGAGAGTTCATATTCTGGCAGAAATGGATGAAAGACATACACGGAGTTCTTCATTACACGCGAAGCTCAACAGAGTAGGTAAAGTAGAAATGAATGATAGCTCTCGCTAAAATTTTCTCCCACCTGAGACTTTCTGTGAGGTAGCCTCACCTTTGCTCTCTTTTGACGTACACTTATTAATGGGCCCTCATCTGGTTTCAGAGTCGCCTTCTGAGTTAGCACCTTTCCTTTTCAAAAACCTCTCCATCGCTGTCATCGGTATAGTTTTATTAGCGGTTAGCGGCTAGCCACAATGGCAATAGTACCTTCACCTGACGCACCACTTATAACAAAGTAATTATCTACCTGTTGCCACCTACTGTTATGGAAGAGTATTCCATGATTTCTCCATTGACCACTGGATAGCACAGACAGCCACTAATGGCACATTTGTGGATTCATTTTCATTAAATACGTAAATAAATAAATAAAAAACCTCTTACATCAGTTAGGTGAAAGAGGATTTATTTCCACGGCACACCAGACACTAGACAACAGCAGAGTAGTGTGCCGCAGCACAGTAGTTGAAAAACACTGCTTATAGTGCATATAAGAAGTGAGTTGTCTGCTACTCAAAGGAGCACCAAGAGTTGTTATAACTATGCTTTACCACCAACTGCACTGGAAAAGCTTAAAGTACTGTAAGTATGTGTGTAAAATTTTAGAAGTTAGCTGAGTTACAAAACACCTGGATTATTTGATTTTAGGGACAAATACCTTGAGTAAAGAAAAAGTCCAAAGAAATTGTCCAACAAGAAAGATAATTGTGAACCTGTTGGGTGGGTTGTTTTTGCGTCTGTATGGGGTGGTCCCCTTGACAAAACAGCAGTGATGTGCATTCAGGGGAGGCAAAACCTCACCTGTCAGTCATGAAAAAAATAAAAATGTAATTACTGTATAATTAATAGTACATACATTCTTATATTAATTATATATTTTTTGTCATATGTTATGTATTTATGAACAATTTTCCCATCCGAATCCAACAGAACCCCCCCCCCCCCTCAGATTTAGAATATTATTTTCACATGTTCCATAACTCCTCTTCAAAACAGGGAGGAGATGCGCCATGAGGCAGGTCCTTGCTGTGCAATCTTTCAGTAACCCTGTTGGCATGCACGAGAAACTGTGTCTCTGTCCCCTCTAAATATAACAAATAAAACACTCCAATGTTAGGCCCTGTATTTCCATATTCTGGGTAATAAATGAAATGTTTTTTCTAAAACGTTTTCAAACTTGTGGATTAATTATAAAACGGCTGTAAATAATTCACTCCGTGAGGCAAAAAATACGCCTGACTCATGGCAGAGCGGCCTATGAGCCTGTGAACTAATGTGCTGTGTTCTTCGTTCTCTAATTTGTTTGCATTATATTTACAATCGTTTACTTCAAAATGGAAGATTACGCTTCCTTTTTGAATATATTCACAAATCTGGATTTTCAATCAAGGCAAGAGATCATTATAAAAGAAATGCCAACACCGAAGCTGCAAAGTGTGCTACAAACTGATGGGAAAAAAAACGTTCTCTTTTCAAGTGGTACACGTGAGAACAAAAACCTCACTGTTTAGATGTCCTATAAGAAACTGCCTTTTCTGCTTCCCTTGTCTTCTGTTTTCAACGAGTGGCAGTGTCTGGACACTAAATGGATATTTCGATATGATGAATTTGCCTAGAAGCCTAATTAAGAGCGAATGATCAGCCACTCACATTAAAATTTGCTGAAAACCAGGCAATGATCTTAATTGAGACAGAAGACTTTTAAAACTAAAGACCAACAAGGTGGACCTCATCAAAAAAGTTAAACCATAAAGCTATTTATTTTGGCTTGAAATAAGTCAAACTGGAATTATTTTTTTTTATGTGTTTGTAAACCTGACTGGAAGTCAGTGCCTCACTCTGTCACGATCTGCTGCTGGTTAGATTTTGTTTGTTTCCCTAACCCTAACCCTAACCCTAACCCTAACCTGGCAGCAAGTTCCAGCTAATCAACAGTAATACTGTATATAAACCGATGGCGAACCAAGACAACGGTGCCGAGAGATTACTTTGCTGGTCACCATTCGACACATACTACTTTCGACTCGCTTTGTTTTTGTCATCTAGTTCGTCAGACATCTTGGTTTTGTGATCCTCTACCTTCTGCATGTATTTAGTGTATTTTTGTTTGTCTTTTTGTCTCTCCGCCCCCCGCTCAGTTTTCGCAGATCCCCGTCGACCTATTAATCATGGACCCCTTTTGTTATTCCCTTTTTTCCGCGTTTGTGTGTTTTGTTTTGTTTGTGATTAATAAATCCCTGAACGCTTTCCCTCTGTTGTCTGATTTTGGGTCCAGTCTTGTTCTCTGCATTCGTGGACCGTAACACACTCGTCATGAACCTCACCGCACATCACTGTAAAACAGATGGTGTCATGAGGAAAGAACATTATGTGGAAATACTGAAACTACACTTTAAGACATCAGTCAGGAAATTCAAGTTTAGTGGAAATGGGTTCTTAAAAACGAACAATGACTGAGAATATTGCCAAATTGCTCACAAAGCGTGCAATGACAATGGAAATGAATTCTATTCAATTCTAAAGTGGCTTACAGATGATAAAGTCAATGTTTTTGAGATCCATACATGTCAAAGTGCTGATCTCACACCTTTTTAAAATAAAATGGCAGACCTAAAAAGGTATGGGAGAGACGTATTCTGAAAAATCAAACTGTCAGGAAGAATTGGTCCCATTTTCCTAACTACTGTGTAATGTGAAGCTTGTGGAGGTATATCCAAATGTTGGACCCAAGTCATATCGTTAAAATGCAATGATAACATTCACTAACATTAATATAATTACCTATCTTGATTAAATTTTATTTAATTTGGAGCTTTATTATTAATGCGCATTTGAACCACGCGGCATATTTGTGCACCCCATTTTATTGGGCTATTGTGTCCAAGCCTGATGCGTACTTCCACGTAAATACCATTTCCTTGCTTCTATTATCATTTTTTATCTGATGGGGAGGAAATCATTTTTCTCTTACACCGTCAGGAACAAAAAAATGTTTCCTAGTTGAAGGTTACAGAAAAACACAATGATGTGAGGGAAAAAGATTACATTGCTGCCGGTCGGATAGACTCCAATGTCACACTTGAGGAGACAAAAAATGTCATCACAGTGGGAGCAATCAGAAACATTTTATTCCTATTTTTTCCCTTCCAGAGCTTCACATTTACCATCACATCTCTGAGATTGACTTCCAGCTACCAGGACAGGGGTGGAAAATTCCCATTAGATCAACAAACAACAAGAGACAATAAGAGTGTGTTAGCAATAATAACTCCGCAGCTCTGTGGCAATTTCATGGTCATAAAAGAAATCATTTTAGCAGAGAATGTAAATGCTAATGTTTACTGGTCATGCAGACACTTTAATTAGAAGAAAGTTAGCATGATAATTCGAGGGCTACATTATAACTGACTTTTTGCATCACTTCACTTCCCCCACTCCCCAGTTTTTTTTAATTTTTTTTTTTTAACAAATGACATTGTTACAGTGAAGCTATCACAATTTAATCTAATACTGGCTCTGCAGTCTGAAATAATCAAGATTGGAAGATACAGCAAGTCAATATTATGTCATTACAGCTAACCAATTGGCTTGGCCTCTGTTTTTTCTCAAGCAGACATAGAGAAATCCATCAAAACTCTACAAAACAAAGATTATATTGGAGACAAAAGTGTTGCTCATGAGCACTATATGGAATTTATTTGACCTGCACAGAGGTTTTACTCAACTTAATCTGAAATGTCAAGGTGAACTCCACATCTGTCAAAGGTACCTGCTGCAGTAAAATGGTCATTGGTGCTCTTTTCCTGCCTCTTGGGCCTTTGGAAGGTATTGTGTGACTTTAGAGACCATTACTGCTGTTGTTGTTGAGCATGAATTGGTTCCCTAGGTGATGGCACACACCACTGTACCACCTTGCCTTGTTCTGTGTCCAAAACATACTCATTATATTATTGTGGACTAATTTGGAAGCACATCTTCCCACATTTCCTAATGAATATGCCTTATATGTTTGTGTGTTAAATATACAGTACGTTGCTAAACAACCTCTGAAAACGTGTTAGCATTCAAATTGTACATGTGGGCAGCACAGTGAGTAGGTTGTTAGCACGTCTGTCTCGGAGCTCTGAGGTTCATGGTTTGATCTTGGTCACGGTCTTCCTGTGGGGAGTTTTGCTCCCATAATCCAAAAACATTTTTCCTGGCTATTGCAAGTGACTTAGTAGGCTGCAGTAACAGAAGCTTCACGCCAGGCACAGCTCATCTACCACATGCTTATAAAATTCTACATCTCTACAATGGAGAGCCACCTGACCTACTGTTGTGCAAGTTGGTTTGACAACTATAGACAAGTTCCTGAGGTACTTCCGCTTTACTTCCGCAGTTCTACTCGCAACTTCTGTTTTACACTTTCTCCATCCAAAACAACAGTGGAGCTGGAGTGGCATCACTCATCAAAATGCCTCAAAAAAGACAATTGGAAATATCGCATCCATCTGCCATCATCACGAGATGGGAGGACAACATGTTCATGAAGGCAAATGTGGAACCAAGCTCATGCCACCACAAAGACGGGGTGTTTATGTAGCCATGTTGCCGCTGCTGTTATGGAAGGTATGTTCTTCATATTCCTGCATTTTCATGTGTCCGGTGCTGAAAAAATATTAAAGCTAAAATCTAGCGCATGAAACAACTTGTTGTCTTTGATATTGTTATTACGATGATGATTGTAACAATGATGATGTTTAATATTATTTACAACAACTACTGTACTGCTGTGGCTGCAACACATGCTATCTGCTGCTAGCCTGTTGCTAATAATTACATGTAGGATGGCACAATTATGTAAACTGATACGTGCTAGTGTTAGGAGTTTTTTGTTCGTTTGTTTACAGGTTGAAAACGTTGTTAGGTAAGGGAAGACAACTTAATGTGCCTCGCAACAACACTTACTGTACGTTGATGGACACAGTATATCGAGACTATGTGCGTTCAACTTTGATGGAAGGCTCGACTGATGCTCCACCTTTGTTAATATTTTCCTAATGATTTTACAAATTGTGATTTATTGAACTGTTTTGCACATGCACCAATCATTTTAAATAAAACAAGAAATGGTATCATGTTGTCCAAAAGCTTTATTGCAATCAATATCTGCAATAAAAAAGAATGACATGCTATTTTTGTTTATATGTATATACCTTGTAGTATTTCCTTGTAACAACAAAATCCGTGTCAGCCCTTCTGCATTCGGGCACTGTAATATTATTTGTAATTTCACCTCATTTTGGTAACTCAAGTGGCTGGCGTATCAATCTACACCTCATGTTAACACAGGCTGCACATGTTATAATTTTGTCCATGAATGATCAACGAAGTGATAAGAACAAACATACAATATTTTAGGTGGATCCTTAGGTTTAAAGCACATTCTTAACCTATTGTCTGCAGCTGGTTTCGATTTAAGGCGTATGGATGGGTAGATCCACACTTGCACATTATAGCTACTAGCTGATGGATGATCAAAACATTCCACTTCCAACCATATCCAGTAGGGCAAATAAGTATTTAGTCAAACACTAATTGTGCAAGTTCTCCCACTTGAAAATAATAGAGAGGCCTGTAATTGTCAACATGGGTAAACCTCAACCATGAGAGACAAAATGAAAAAAAAAAACAGAAAATCACGGTGTTTGATTTTTAAAGAATTTATTTGCAAATCATGGTAGAAAATAAGTATTTGGTCAATAGCAAAATTTCATCTCAATACTTTGTTATGTACCCTTTGTTGGCAATAACGGAGGCCAAACGTTTTCTGTAACTCTTCACAAGCTTTTCACACACTATTGCTGGTATTTTGGCCCATTCCTCCATGCTCTTCTAGAGCAGTGATGTTTTGGGGCTGCCGTTTGGCAACACGGACTTTAAACTCCCTCCACAGAATTTCTATGGAGTTGAGACCTGGAGACTTGAAATGCCACTCCTTTGTTGCCCTGGCTGTGTGTTTGGGATCATTGTCATGCTGAAAGACCCAGCCATGTCTTATCTTCAATGCCCTTGCTGATGGAAGGAGATTTTCACTAAAAATCTCTCAATACATGGCCCATTCATTCTTTCCTTTACACAGATCAGTCGTCCTGGTCCCTTTGCAGAAAACAGCCCCAAAGCATGATGTTTCCACCCCCATGCTTCACAGTGGGTATGGTGTTCTTCGGATGCAATTCAGTATTCGTTTTCCTCCAAACACAAGAACCTGTGTTTCTACCAAAAAGTTCTATTTTGGTTTCATCTGACCATAAAACATTCTCCCAGTCCTCTTCTGGATTATCCAAATGCTCTCTAGCGAACCGCAGACGGGCCTAGACGTGTACTTTCTTCAGCTGGGGGACACGTCTGTCAGTGCAGGATTTGACTCCCTGGCGGCGCATTGTGTTACTGATAGTAGCCTTTGTTACAGTGGTCACAGCTCTCTGTAGGTCATTGACTAGGTCCCCCCGTGTGGTTCTGGGATTTTTTCTCTCCGCTCTTGTTATCATTTTGACGCCACGGGGTGAGATCTTGCATGGAGCCACAAATCGAGGGAGATTATCAGTGGTCTTGTATGTCTTCCATTTTCTAATAATTGCTCCAACAGTTAATTTCTTACACCAAGTGTTTTACTTATTGCACATTCAGTCTTCCCAGCCTGGTGCGAGGTCTACAATTTTGTCTCTGGTGTCCTTCGACAGTTCTTTGGTCTTGGCCATAGTGGAGTTTGGAGTGTGACTGACTGAGGTTGTGGACAGGTGTCTTTTATACCAATAATGAGTTAACACAGATGCTATTAATACAGGCAACGAGTGGAGCCTCGTTAGACCTCGTTAGAAGAAGTTAGACCTCTTCGACAGCCAGAAATCTTGCTTGTTTGTAGGTGACCAAATACTTATTTTCTACTGTAATTTTAAATCAATTCTTTAAAAATCAAACAATGTGATTTTCTGTCCCCCCCCCCCCCCCCCCCCCCCGCCCCACAGTCTGTCTCTCATGATTGAGGTTTACCCATGTTGACAATTAAAGGCCTCTCTAATCTTTTCAAGCAGAAGAACTTGCACAATTGGTGGTTGAATAAATACTTATTTGCCCACTGTATATAGGTGCTTCCAGGAGTTCATGCACAGCAAGTCTCGGAGTCTCATCTACGTCAAGAATTTCCACGTAAGTTGGAATAAACCCTTTAAGCACCCCTGATTACCTCCTCTCAAAATATTTATCCAAAACATGTATTATATGTGATATTAGTAAAAAAAAGTAAAAAAATAAGATAGGTAGATGATAGAGAGCAAGAGATAAATTATAATAAAATATGTAATAATATAAAACACAATAATGACAAAAAGCATACAATAATGCTTTAAAGTCAAGCAATAGAGACATATTTGCTCACAAAAACATACCTCAATGGCTGCACAATAATGCAGCGGGAAATAAGGTCCAAATCTTGGGCAATTCAACAAGGAAAACGGCAGCTATTAGTGGCACAGGTCCAGCGGTGAAAACCAACGCTGCTCAACAAGCTAGTGGGCTGATAGCGAGCTAACAGGAGAGGGCATCGCCGAGCCCACGCCATTTACCGTTTCTCTGCCTTCTTGAAATGTTGACTGACGTTCACCCCTGCTTACCAACGTGAAAGCAATGCTCGAAACTAACAGAAAATAGCGCTTCAACAAGTCCAACTGCAACAAAGGAAAGTGGACCGCACATATACTGTACTGTAGAGATCAAATTTTGAAATTAATTAAATGACAAATAATATACTGTAGTATATTATTTGTCATTTAATTAATTTCAGTGTACTTCCCATCAATACTGAGAGTTGGCGGATAAGACACTGTTACGCAACAAAAAAAACCCCTCAAAAAACGAGAAAATACAGTATGCGAGACATGCGTTGTAAAGTCGAAATCACGTAAGTCAGGTACATCATAACCCGGGGACTACCTGTACATACAATGTGGCATCTAATCTTACACTACAGAATGGGGCACAGCAATATATTTAAGGCAGACATCGTTATGTAATGACGACTTTGTGTGAAATATGGTAGGTTAAAAAGCCAGATATAGAAGACAAAAAATAAAAGCTGCAGTCCTGAATGTCTGAAACCAGATTTTCCTGCAACACCTCGCATAATACCACTCCATGATAATGCAATCAACGCTGGCATCATTTTAATTATTTTCCCACAGGTTAATGCAGATTTCCCCTCCGGGGAGACAAATTGACAGCATTTCATGCTTAATAGAAGTGATTTCACTCGACAGGCTCTGAGTCACTCCAAGGATAACATGTTTTAGTGAATACAGCCAGCAAACTCATCCTCCTAATGCATGCAATTAAAACTGGTGTATTTACATTACTGTTGAGCTACCAATCGAGAAACAGCAAATATCTCAGTCTGTTTCCCTAATTGAGTAAACCCCAAACGTGGGCTCTAAATGAAAGCAATGTTGGGGACGACTCAACGAAATTAATCGGATGAAACTCAAAGCAGAAATTCAGCATTTAATTAAGGCAGCCCTGACAAACTTCTATGTTTATAGCTAAGAGGTTATTCTTTGAAAATATGAATTCTCACATTATAGTCAGCAACATATACTAGTAGTGTGATTAAACGCAAAAAGAGAATGCCTGTGAGTATTCTCATTAACCAGGTCATTGTGTTCTCAGCGCAAAGAATCGTTAATAAACGGACTGTTCTGGTTGTCTTTACAAGATGTTTGACCTCTCATCTGTGTAAGTTTCGTTAGTTACCACTCAATAACTGACTAGGGCGGCTCAATTCTGAGCAGATGGTAAAAGAACCAAGTATATGTCATCTAAGATTGTTTGTATGTGTACACTGTTGGCCAAAAGTATTGGCACCCCTGCAATTTCGTCAGATAATGCTCAATTTCTCCCAGAAAATGATTGCAATTACAAATGCTTCGGTAGTAATATCTTCATTTATTTTGCTTGCAATGAAAAAACACAAAAGAAAATGAAAAGAAAAAGAAGTTTACACAAAACTCCAAAACTGGACCAGACAAAAGTATTGGCACCTTCTGCCTAATACTTGGTAGCACAACCTTTAGACAAAATAACTGCGAACAACTGCTTCCGGTATCCCTCATTGAGTTTCTTTCAATGCTCTGCTGGAATTTTAGACCATTCTTCTTTGGCCAACTGCTCCAGGTCTCTGAGATTTGAAGGGTGCCTTCTCTAAACTGCCAGTTTCAGATCTCTCCACAGGTGTTCTATAGGATTCAGGTCCGGACACAATACTGGCCACTTTAGAAGTCTCCAGTGCTTTCTCTCAAACATTTTTTTACTGCTTTTTGAAGTGTGTTTTGGGTCATTGTCCTGCTGGAGGACCCATGACCTCTGAGGGAGACCCAGCTTTCTCACACTGGGTCCTACATTATGTTGCAAAATTTGTTTGTAGTCTTAAGACTTCATAAGGCAATGTACACGGTCAAGCAGTCCAGTGCCAGAGGCAGCCAAGCAACCCCAAAACATCAGGGAACCTCCGCCATGTTTGACTGTGGGGACCGTGTTCTTTTCTTTGAAGGCCTCGTTTTTTTCCCCTGTAAACTCTATTATGATGCCTTTTCCCAAAAGCTCTACTTTTGTCTCATCTGACCAGAGAACATTCTTCCGAAACATTTTTGGCATTCTCAGGTAGGTTTTGGTAAACTCTAGCCTGACTTTTGTATGTCTCTGGGTCAAGTGGGGTGTGCCTTGGTAACCTACCATAGATTCCTTTTCATTCAGACGCTGACGGATAGCACGGGTTGACACTGTTGTACTCTCGGACTGCAGGACAACTTGAACTTGTTTGGATGTCAGTCGAGGTTCTTTATCCACCATCCGCACAATCTTTCAGTGAAATCTCCCGTCAATTCTTCCTTTCCTTCCACATCTAGGGAGGTTAGCCACAGTGCCATGGGCTTTACCCTTATTCATGAGGTAGGTGACACAAGAGGCAATGTATTGGTCAACACACAAGGAGTAGGTACAACAGGTGAAATCAATGGCCAAGCACAAGGACAAGACACACTTAGGCACAAACTTGACAGATTCTTACCCAAAGCAAGACTCCGGAATTCCACTTGGTCCATGTGCGCTGCGTTACGCTGCACTCAGAACGACATAACAAATACGTTCCACAAGATCCGCTCAGCAACGATCAGGATCCGCCTGAGTCCGGCCTCTCTGTTCGTCAAAACTAAAATACAAACGTGTCTGTTAACCTGCGGCCGGATAAAACCCTGCAGGGCTCGATCCGGCCCCACCAAACAGGAAATAGAAGGGCAGCAATATCCGGTCTTTCAAAGTAAATCATGTTTATAAAAGTATTATACATTTTAATATATGTTATTGAAACTTACACAAAACAACATGTATTTGCTTGGGATCTACAGTGCTTCTGTGTCTCCAAACAATAAAATATGTTTTAAAATGACTAAAGGAAAAGAAATTCTTCTTAAAACTATTGTAGCGTCACTAGGAATACTGTCAGCGCTGCAAAGATACGTCAGCTCTCTCTTATTGGTGTGTTTGATGCGTCAACGTGACGCTCCCATTGGTGGGTTACTGGTAGGACCTGAGTGAGTACGGGGAAAAATAAACATTAAAAAGTGAGCTAGGATTCTGTGCTGATTTAATAAAGCTAATTTCTGCTGGAATTTCTTGCAAGGGCTACACTATTATTGTGGGTGTGTGTGCGCGCATGGATACATAGGTGGAGGTTTGCATCCGCGGGTTGTTGTGTGATTTTGAGTGTGTTGAACGGTATTTAACTGTAGCTAAACTATTGGATTTTGTGTATTTCTGGCCCATATACCGTATTGGCCCGAATATAAGATGGTGTTTTTTGCATTGAAATAACACCGAAAAAGAGGGGGTCGTCTTATATTCGCGGTCTAGACATTATACCCATTCACGACGCTAGATGGCGCCAGATATCATTGAAGCGATGCTCTGTCATGACAGATCTCAGCTACTCTCCCCATTCACGACACTAGATGGCGCCAGATATCATTGAAGTGATGTTCTGTCATGACAGATCTCAGCTACTCTCAAGTCTAACCAGTTTGCATTATTTTATTGCAATGTTTTTCCTTATTCAGATTTGTTTAAAGACTACAGTTACAGTTAAACTTCACTTTGATTGTTAATGCAGTTATTGTTTTGTTGTTTTATCACAATAGTTTATTTACATTTCAAAAACCAGAAGCCATTCATTTACGAATGTGATTGCATTTTAGTTTACATATTTAAATGTTCAGATATTAAGATTTGAATGAGGCAAAATAACAGGCTTTTTCTCTCAAATATATTGTTATAATCATTTTTTCGGATGTACTGTAATTATTTTCTGTGTAAAAATTAATTTGTTGTTCAAAAAGTCTTTTTTCAAAGTTGAGTCTTGAAAAAGAGGGGGTCGTCTTATAATCAGGGCCGTCTTATATTTGGGCCAACACGGTACATGTGTTTCACGGAAAATACTGTCACAATAATAAAGATTGTGTTGATCTGATCATGTGGTCTCTTTGCGCATGCACGTTTAGAGTCTGCGGGTGTGCTGACCGCATGAGAGACGTATCAAGTGGGCATTAGGCATCGCAGGCGGTCCACGTCGGAGCTGAGCGCAGCGCACACGGAGATAGGGGGATTTCGGTGTAACACAAATGTGAGCAAACTGGCCAACATGCTGCCTCACAAGAAATAGAACTACAATACATACAGTAAAAAATATACTATTTTTTTTTTGCAACGATACTCAGGCCTAACAATAATTTAAAAATTCATCTGTACCTGTGGATCAAATCAAATCAATCAAATGTCGTGTGAAGACTTTCTAAGTTCTTACGACATTTGACTGTTTCAAAATGGAAACAACAAATGCAAATAGGCTTGTTTTGACCTTAGATTATCCCGGGTCAGAAAACTGAAATGAAAATTCAATGTTATGAAGTGAACTAAATCTAAGAAATACATAAATCAAATACTCCTTATTCAGATGAGCTGATTTTTGTCAGGCCATCGAGCAAATGATGCACAGCGCTTGTGGTGGTGGTGGGTACAGAAGGCATAACGCACGTAGATAACACTGAGGCAGCCTGGTGACACGCCAGGCTTGAGAGAAAAAGCAAATCAATCGGTACAATCTATTCCCACAGCTGCCATTCACTCAGCTGCCGTGGACTCAGGAGCAGGTACAACACAGCGGCCTGTGAATCCCAATTCCATATGATTAATTTTACAAAGCTGGCAGAGCGCTCTGTGCTTCTGCAACCTTTTGGACCACATGCTGGCCACTAGATGAATAAATCAGCTTCTTGAGTGAATCGAGTGGCGGTTTGAGGACTAACTAATGAACTGGAGTTTCCCTTCAAATATGGAGCAGAGTAATAAGTAAGTATTCCTCTGTTTAAAAACACTCCCTATAAAATATCCTGTTAATGCCTTAGGCATTCAAGATGTATCACATAAACAAATTTTCTTGCTCAAACAGCTCACTATTTTATATAAATTAAATGTTTGTTCCAATGCAGATGTTGATATGCACTAATTGTCTTAGATGAATTTGCTGATGTGCATCTTCCTGTTCATGTTTAAACCCACTCACTTTGCCGCAGGCTCAAAAGTAATACGTGCGGAAGTCCTGCTCCTTTTCAAGTTTTAGTTTCCACTTTGCACTTTGTTACATCATTTTTGCGAGCGGAAGCTCATTATGGAGTAAGAATGCAAATTCCAATGAAAAAAATATTTTTTTGTTTTTTTAAATGTGTTCATAGCTGATCATTGATCCTCACCTTGGATTGGATTGTAATGCTTTAATCAGGTGTCGAACTCAAGGTCTGGGGCCCAGATTCAGCCATGATTTTGTGTGGCCCACGAAAGCCAGTCATTTGAATCACCTTCATATTTCCCACAAAAAAAAGCGAAATGTAAAATTTTTGTCAGTATTAAAAATTGTGTTAAAAAGAATTCTTGAAACCAATCTCCACAATATTTACATAAAATATTTGTATGGGTAATGGCAATGGCCTCCAAAGGAAACCATAACTTTGATGTGGCCCGTGACAAAGAGGAGTTAGACAGTTGACACCCCTGAAAGTTGATTTAACTGATTTTCAGATTCAGTGTCAGGCACACTAACTGGAGACATTTGGTTTGTGTGTGTGTTTGATCTTATTTTTCTCTCAAAAACCAGTGTTGTTAATAACGGCGGTAGAGTATAACAGTGTTTCAAACAGCGTTATGTTTTTCAGGAGTAATCTAATTAATTACTTTTCCCAACTTTGCAGCACCGTTATCGTTACTGAGGATATGAAGGGGCACGTTACTACAATTTAGGTGAATGGAGCAGGAATTGTCTGATTTTGTCACTCATAAGCTGCCTGCCTGGAGAGAGCAGAGCGGGAGGGGAGAGGTGAGAAGCGGGATGGGGGCGATGACGCCATTGCAAACGCGTTGATGATTCCCTAGGTGGGCGGATCATGCCCTGCTTCACTGCACGCTCTGGCAAACACAACAAGGCAGCGATAATAGTGATGGGCTAGGGAATTTCAAAGATAGCATTCTCAAACTTGAATTATTTTTAATATTGTTACTTTACGGAATATTTAAGGATAGTGTTCTTCTTATTGTGCAGTAAACCTAACATACAGTTTCAGAGATTTGCACTGGTTAATGGTCAGATTATATTTGTGTTTTCTTAACAGATTTATTTGATCCACATAAATACCAAATGTTCTAAAATACTGTATACACTGTATAGTGTTTTTACTCTTCAATCAGTTAATATAAATATCTTTAGTGTGAAATATGTCATAGAATGTATAATGTACTGTTATAACGTGTAGAACGTGAAAAGTAACGCCAGTTTCTTTTCACTTTTCACAATGAGGTAAAAGAGTTTCTAACTCAATTACTTCTTGGTAGGAGTAATTTGTAACTGTAACGAATTGCCTTTTTAAAGTAAGCTTACCAACACTGTCAACAACTAATACACAAACCCATTTCTTGTAACAAGACTGCACAGTGTGTTTGCCAGTGGTGTCACAAGGCCTGTTTAGGGAAGTCTGATTTGGTATGTGCAATTCTTCCCGATCTTCGTCTGGAATCTCATAAAGCAGGGGTGGGCAAACTATTCCACAAAGGGCCGCAGTGGGTGCGGGTTTTTGTTCATACCCATCATGAGGACAGCCTTTCACCAATCTGGTTTCTTACAAGTGCAATCAGTTGATTGCAGTCAGGTGCTCCTTGTTTCCACTGAAACCTCATTGGTTATACTGTGTGTGCTGAATCAGTTGGAACAAAGACCAGGACCCACTGCGGCCCTCGAGGACCGGTTTGCCCACCCCTGTCATAAAGTGTCGAATCTGAACTAGACTTGCCGACAGAATATGTCTGAAATGTAAACCTACCATCTGTCAGCTTCCTCATATACACACATGCACACTCACTAACTTGCCGGCGGGCATTTAAGCCCCGTGAGCTCATTTTGCTTTGTGCCCCTTCAGTTTTACAGGTCTCCATCAGCAGTAATCGTGATAATTGATGTGTCTGTTCTCAGCCAGTAATGATGTTTTTAGTATTTATGGTTAGGGATAGACAGGCAAGCTGCTTCTTAATAGTCCTCTAACTCCCTACCTCTTTATTGGTGTGGCGTTTTTCACTTTCACGTCAGTAAATTAATTTTGACTCACCATTGCCATACATCAATGCAAACCAGTGCATGCCGTTTCTTGGCAGCCACATTTTCTTAAGCTGTTGTCGTAAAGATGCTTTATTGATTCTCGCCACTGACGCTTTCATAAGCTCTTTGCAGAACAAGTGTTTTACAGCAGGGTTAAACCTGTGTCGGTCAGTGGCTCCTGTAAACTACACATTTGAAGAGCTCTTTTCAAAATGTGATAAATGCCTTGAATCACTGTCAGATTCAATTTTCATGTTTAAGACTTATATTTTTCAATGATGGATACTTTGGAAAATGCCGAGGAGAAGAGCAGACTTTGTAGGTTAAATAAAGTGCTCTATCAAAAAGAACACGTAAAAGAATTTTTTTTATTGTGTGTGGTAGTTCTAGTAGTTGGGCATGTGTTGTCTTGAATTTTCCTTGTAATGCCAATTGCCTTGACATTTAGCAAGTCACAATATAGTCTTATATATTAATATCGTTCTTTACACAGCAAAAACAAATAGAAACAAACGAAATATTTTCCTCAGTCACACAGCTTTGCTTAAAGTGCGCACGACAGAAAAAAAAAGTCTTAAACAGCATTATTATGTGATGTATTATGTATGTATTATGTTCGAATCATATCTTGAGACGATTCAACTATATACAACAATTTGGCAAAGTGCAGATGACGAGAAATTTGTCTTTTAATCTGTCGGTTAGCCACGCCTACCTTTATAGAGCTTTAGCATCCCCAACAGGAGGATGACGTCAGCAGGAGAATGGTTTCATCTGTTTTACCATTCAGCCCATTGAGGGGGAATTATTCCGAACGAGGAAAATGTAACAAAGAGAGCCGCAAAATGTAATTGTTTCAGTCACTCTAATCCAATATTTTTACAGGATATTCCTTTTATCCAAGTATTTTTCCCCAATAGCAAAATAAATGGTATGGCCATGACAAATAAGTCTTGTGCTAAATAGAATATGAAATGATAAAAATTCATTTATTCAAGTACGACAGGGCAAAATTACTCCATAATGGTCAAAACTGTCGACTTCACCTTTACTGTCGCACCTCCTGAACGATATTTTATGCCTCTGTAGTTAGTCGGGCTTTTGTCTTTTCCCTGCCCCAGCTTCGGAGAGTGTAAACAAACCAAGAGGCGTGACAGCTAGCCGACATGCTAACCCGAACCGAGTGATGTTTCAATGTCGTCGAAGCGAAAAATCACACATAACTAGACCGGATCGTTTCACATGGGGTTGTCGATTGTCTTTGCCGACTGGCGAGCAAGTTAGAGCTCGTCGTTCCCCTGCTGAGGGCAGAGGGCTCGTTTGCGGGGTAGCAGCTGGACAATGACCTCCAGACAAACCGGCCGACGTCGGAGGAGCGCATAGCTGCCACATGGTCAACACGAATATGGCAAAATAATGCTTTACTACACGGCGAAGACGTAAACAGTGAGCGAGTCATAGGAGAGTGGCTGCAGTTTTTGTGCAGGTAACATGGCAAATGTGTCAGCAGAGCTTTTCTACATGCCCATCCATGATCAAACGTAAAAGTAAATACTCATTTATTTTAAGAAAGTTTGTAATGTTTACCTTGTAATCGCTGTATTCGCGGCCAATTTTCACACAAAGTTGAATTTCTGATCGGGTGGAAAATTTGACAGAACTCCGGTACACGAAGATGGCAATAAGCCAGGTATAGTACTCTCCCGGCGGGCGGATGTGCGACAAGCTGCCAGCCGTCGGCCTAGTGGACAAGGAGCATGTCAGCCACAAAATGCAAGCCACCTCCGAATTAAAATGATCCTAGTATTTGACATAATACAAAACACGATGTTTACTCACTTCCTCGTAAGTCCAATGGTCCCACAGTTGTTTTGGCCAATCTCGAGGTAAACGGGAACTTTCTGAAACCGAAAAAGGCTCACATGCCTCTCCCTGGTGCAGCCACAAAAGCCAGCAGCCGTTTGGCTGGCGTGATGCGAAACCCCCCCCCCGAATTAATTCGCAAAATCAGCTGAATTCGCAGTCCATCTGCATGCTATAAAGCAATGCTGTATTGTGAGATGCTGACCCGGGTGACATCACATTCGGATTCATCCTAAACCCGAGTCAGGAGCTGGAAGTCATTCATTTTCATGGTGCGGAATTCAAAAATTGAAAATATAAAATGATCGCTTCCACACACATCCAAGCAGTCCATTTCATTCAGGAGCATAAAACACCACGTGAAATATGACATAAACATGCTTTTTGGTGTCATACGCACTTAAAGTAACATCCTGAAAGGATAATCAGGGTGAAATTGAGTGTGTATGAACAAAACACTACACAACACAACACAACAACAATTAATATTGTTAAATTACCTATTCATGACAAAAAAAGATTTTAAGACTTTAATAATGGTTGACTTGACCTCTCTATAGTATTGCAATAGGAAACTGTATAAAACTGTTAAAGAATCTGCCCTATTAAGACGAGATTGAAATTTGTATCACATGTTGCTTGAAGGCTTTGGGGCTGTTAGGGCTTGGAAGATTTAAATCAGACACATCCATGGGCCAGTGCTGGGGCCTGAGTGAGATGGATAGCTGGTCAGGCAGATCATGAAACAGGGACAGCTCCCCTGGTACTGTGCTTCAACCACGTCCTCTTCCTACTCCTGTTTAGGAGAGCGAAATGAGGGAGAGCAGGCTGTTGCATCCAGGTCTGAGAGGCTCAATCCACAGTAGGCTGACCACAATAATAGAATTTTATGTCAGCAAGGAGTTTCTGCAACTTGAAGCGGCAGATTGATGAATGTCGTGAATCACTGCATTGGGTTTTACAAAGAGGAAAATGCTTCAGGCTGGAGAACACACTCTTATGGCTGGTGCATGTGCCACTCTACTTTTACTGTTTAAACTTTATTCTGCTTTTTAAAACAAATATGTGTGACATGCATTGTCACTCGAAGTGCTTTTCTGTTTTGTTACATTTGTCCTAATAGTGTTTCTTCAGTTTATGTGCAACCGGAAACTTATCAAGTGGTCACTGTTGTTTCACCAGTTAAATACGAAGGCCCAAAAAATCTCTATAGGGAAAATTGTTGTGATGTAGGCACGTTTATTATATACTGGTATGGATTTGCAGTTTGTCTTTTACGGTATATTGTAATGATCAAAATATACTGCCTTGAAGAAGTGATAGAATAGCTCAAATTGCTCACCAATAAATGTTATCTGGAGACCATCCAGTGAGCTGAAGAAATAAAGGCAGTGTTGTGAAAATGGAGTGATCAATAACAAAGCCTTGTAAAGGCACAAAGCCTTTCTTTGATGAGGAGAAATGGAAGGGAAAGAAAATCCAAGATTTTGATTAGGCAGTTGCGACAAATGAATGGAAAGATGGCAGTTAAAAAAAAAAAAAAAAAAAAAAAGGTTTGCAAACATCCACTGGGCTTTAACAAGTGGCAAAAATAAATATAAAACGACAAAATGCAGGTACACATTGGCCTGAATGAGTAGGGAGCAAAGAAAATTGTCGATCAGGTCCAAAGGAATACACCCAAAATGTTCATTTTTACTTAAACTGCCAAGTTTTTTTTTAAATTGAGGTGCATCCCATTCAAATGGCAATTCAACAAATTAATCAATTTAAATGTGTCATACAGTATTTACAGTTAGTGAATAACCTGTGCAGTTGCCGTCGTGATCAAGCACCACAAAAATGAAGTAGAGTGCAGTATGTATTTTCTTCCCTGCTGAATATAAAACAGGCTTCACGTGATTAGGAGGTCATCATTGTACTTCACAATTATATTTTGAACTGAACCAATCTTAAATTTAGTGTTTTTTTTTTTTGTGTGGGTTTTTTTTTTTTTTTTGTCTTTTAGGGATACTGGCACATATACTTGTACACATTCACACACAGAAGATTTAGAATCTTTCTGGCTGGATTCGTGATATGAGGAATGCATACTTTTCCACATCAAGATGAGCGTGGTGTAGGGGGGTTGTGTTATCAGCCACAAAGATAAGCGTGCCGTCAGCGGGAAAAAAAAAAAAAAAAAAAAGATTTCCTACTTCAGACTGGCAAACATGGAGACCTGGAAGGTCAAAGAGATTGAA
Source organism: Corythoichthys intestinalis (assembly GCF_030265065.1). NCBI lineage: Eukaryota > Metazoa > Chordata > Actinopteri > Syngnathiformes > Syngnathidae > Corythoichthys > Corythoichthys intestinalis. The sequence goes on from NC_080396.1 coordinate 57,987,650, forward strand.
AAGGTAACCACAGATCCTTCCATTTCTCCCTCTGAAGCTACAAATTAGCTTTGTACTTTAAGCACTCTTTGTGTTTTCTTGCTTCGAGTGGTGAAATGATAACTGTTACCTTTCAGAATGGAGAGAGAATAAAAGAAAAGATGCCTCTAAAGTGCACCTGAAACTGAGTAGTGAGTATCAAGTTGTCTACTTACTTAGTCCTGCACCCTGGATAAGTAGAGGTCCTGGGGCTGTGGCACAACTTCTAATGATAATGCTATTATTGTCCACAGTGCAAGTAAATACATAGTTGAATGCAAAGCGGTTGTAGGGGTGAAAACAACTATCAAAGTCATTTTATAATTTTGCAATAGCTTGATGACATGGTAGTGTATATGAAATCTACAAGTCAATTTCAATACAAATATCAGGAGCAATGTAAAGTGTAAATGCAGTGGGACTTTAAAAGCAATACTCTACCTGTTTGAGAACAGAGAGCATGTACGTCATGATAAATGCTTTGAGAGTCAGTCTGAGTCACTTTCTCACTAATTATTTCTTAGACAAAGTGTTAAAAAAAAAGAAAGTTTCTATCTCTCCTCATCAGTGTTGTTTTTGGCAATTTTTGGTCATTTTCGTTTAGTCTTTCGGATGAAAATACTTATTAGTCTTAGGACGTACTCACAACTGCCCTGCTTGGTCCGGACTGAACCAAAAAAAGTTCCTGAGCTGGTGTAAATAAAAACCAGTGAACTCTGGTGCGGACCAAACAGCTGGCCCGAGACCTAGCCGGAGAGGTGGTCTCTGTTCGCTTTCAAGAGGACCGTGGTGGGATTCATTACAGGTGTAAAAGAGACCGCACCCTGGTCTGGTCCATAGTTGAAATCACATACCTTTTTACGCGTAACAGACTTCCGTAGCCAGGAAATATTGTTTGGTTAGCATCACAGTCTGTGGTTAGCAGTTTGTCCATTAATATGAGTTGGGGTTCAACGTCGAGCAATGAGCATCGGAATGTCTACTGTCCTTGTAAAGTGAACTTGGCATCAAATGCCGCTGATGCTCCAAATTTTCCACAAACGCTTGTAAATGTCAGACCAGTATGACGAGGCGGACTCAGCTGCGGAGGTTCAGGCAAAAACTTTTATTTTGAAATCAGGTTCTTCCGCTGACACGCGGGAATGAGAAAAATGTACAAACAAAAAAACTCTCCAATGGAGAAATCAGTCAGAGCAACCACGATCAGGGTTCAAACAAAAATGCACTCCATAAGGGAGGAAAGGCAAAAACACAAAACGGTCCTAATGGAGGAAAAAGTCAAGATAGCGAAGATAAAAAAAATTCAAACACAAAGCGCTCCAATGGAGGGTAACATTCAGTAGAACTATAATAGACTATGACGGTAGGCTATGACGAGAGGCTGACGTGACTGACCTTGGACGAAAGACACTTCTGCACAAGACAAGGGAAACTAAGGCAATATATACACACAGGGGTTAATTGGGAGCAGGTGGAGACAATAGGTGATTAGGTGACCAGAGGAAGGGCAAGTACGCAGACACAAGGAGGGTGAAGCCTTCAAAATAAAACAGGATATGACATGGCATGACAGTAAATGGATAACGAACTGTACGTGACATGTTTTCACATTTTACACATTTCACAAGAGTTTAAGATGACACCAACCACGCTAAATACTAATGCAAACGTTATGATAATTCTACAAGTTACATTTTGTGTTTGATGATCACTCAGCACAGACCTTTAAAGGCTGCAGCAAGGATACAAAACTTACAAAATGGCATCTGACATGTGTTTCACAAAAGGTCACAAAGTCTGATACCCTGGACACTGGTGACCAGAATTGGGTAGAGTGGCCAGATTTTACCTAAGTAAGAGTAAAAGTAGCCATCCACAAAATGTACTCAAGTACAAATAAAAAAGTATTTGGTGAAAATGGTAAATGGTGTTACACTTAAATACTCAAGTAATGAGTAACATTGTGAGTGACTGCTTACAATGTTGGATTTTGTTTTTTTTTAATAGTATTTTTTTTCTCAACACAAAGTTATCTATATGAACTGTTGTTATTATATTATACTGTTCTACAACCTATTACTTAACCACATTAAAGACCAAATGTGAAGTAATTTCATAACATGCCAAATAGGGTCAAAATTAAAGTAATTAAACATTGTATATCAAATAAAGCATGAAAAAATAATTTATATGCTGTATATTTGACAAAATAATCACGTTTCCGAAGTTCGAGCCTGAAAGGGGACTAACCCGGAAGTGATACGTCACACCGAGAACAGCGATGGCAGCGCTCCATACGGCCGCCATACAAAGCCCTTCAAACAATGATTCAAACAGCGATATAAGCGATAGATCGAGCGCAAGGGAGGAGATCCAAGTTTTTGAAGAGTTGGAGGAAGAAGAGGAGGTTGGAATTTTATGTTGGACCTAACATGTATTAGCCAGACGCTAATCAGGATGCAAACAATGTGCCTAGACTACCTGACAAGAAATGGAGACAAGACCCATCGAGATTACAAGATTGGTAAGATATAGACTGTTATTATTTTCATGATTTGAAGATACAGGCATTTGCACATAATTTTATGTTTTTGTCTATCTAATGACATTGTTTAAAAAAAATAATAATCAGACTTCATGTTCATTTTGGCAGATCCGGCAGCTCTCGTGCATATAAAAAAAATAATATAAAAACGTTGGGGGGAAAGAAGGAGATGACTGATGGCTTTCTCCACTTTATTGTGGCAACAATAAGAAAACAAAATAATAGCGGACTGCCGCCACATTCGACCGCGAAGTTTTGCTTTTCGCTCACCTCCCCCTCGCCTTCTACTACTCACAGCTCTCCAGTCCCAGCGCCTCTTAAACGGATCGTGCATAGTGTCTTGTTATGAGCTTTTTGTTGACAAAGGTATCGAACACACGATGTGTTGACAACTGTTTCTTTATTAACACATGGCGCTAACAGTACGAACACAGCTTGGGGCTCTGGCAGGCTGTGCGGAGCGATAGATAGAGCCTGTGCCTCTCTATCACACTCTAGCGTCACGTGACCAAAAAAAAGAGTAACGTTGCGTGCACTTCAGGGTGCCTTGAAAAACATTATATCAGAATATTACATGCAGTTAGGACATTACAGTATAAAATAAAACAATATGCATAAATTCATTTACACAACAAATCCCAAGAGTTGCATGTAGTTTATGAAAATTAACGTCATATGAAAGAGTCGGAGATGTGTTGGTGCGCTGAGAAGCTGGACCAACAAATCACACTCCTGACATTTAAAAACAAAACAAAAACAAAAAAACTTGAAATTTGCAGCATCTTGGGAGCAAGCAGCCAGGATCAAACAGTATTTCAACATGCCAAAAAGACTGTTGCATTTACTGTCTTTTTTCAAATAGAAGGAAGATGGTTCAAAACGAGTCAGAAAAGCGCATAGAAAAGAAAGGAAAAAAGAAAAGTCCCACAGCACGGCAAGTGGCCATTTGCGTTTTGTTTTCAGCACCATTTTCTGCATAATGTAATGTAACTGTGTGCGGGCCCGTGAAGGGGCCATCGGACAGCAGAGTGGTGACGTAGTGGGAAGTGAGGAGAAGAGTGTGGCGTGACAGTGAAGTTATGTTATTTGTTATTTAACTGTTGCCACAATAAAGTGAAGGAAACCATCATTCACTCCTCTCCTTTCTATTTCCCTATTTGGGCTATTACAATATGTTCCGGGACCTGTCCACGTGCCGTCATCCCTGCGCTGTCATATGTACTTTGCGTTCTGGCACCTTATGATTTACAAATTAAGCACTGTTCCACAACAGTTGGCAGCTCTGCTTTGACAAAGTCATCAGTCATCGATCCAAAAATCACACTTACTTTTTTGCAAATCCTTGATCGTAAGCAGACCGGTTGAGGAATCAGGCATCTTCGAAGTCTTTGTAGCAGAGAACACGACTCGATGATGGCGTGAAATTCATTCGCTTAGTGCAAACAAAAGATGTCCATTTACGTGCCCTGCTATCCTTCAGCCACTCATACAACTTTTCTTTAGATTGAGAACAATACATCGCTACACACCGCCATGGCATCTTACCGAGAAGCAATGCAACAATACTGTGTGTATAGCAGACTTCCCTCACAGTTCTCGGTGTGACGTCATTTCGGAAGATTTCCGAAGATTGTCGAAGAAAAGCATTTTCGTTGTCAAGGGCGTTGCTATGGGTTAAACAAAGAATCTGGAAGGGTTGCATAAAAAAAAAAAAAAAACAAAAACAAAAAAAAAACGAAAATATGCTTATAATTGTTTAGCCATTGATATTATTCAAAAACATGGTTGGCCAACCTTACTTCACACTTGGTCTTTAAGCCAAAGAAATACAAAAAAAAAAAAAAATCGAATTCCGGCGAGAGAAAAAAAATCTACAGAACTGACACATAATTTGTCCAAAGAGCACGAGTGTCTTATCGTGGAGAAGTTCGAATAGCTGAATCGTCAGTAGTACCTTCATATATCCTATTATGAAATTAAAAGGATCATATCGATGATTTTCCGTGGTTAATCAGTGCCAAATAAAAACTGGGAGAGAGGTCAAAATCCGTGCTTTCGATTCATATTGAGGGCAGCACTCTATGTCAAATACCTAATTTTTTACGGAGCTTTAACATCAAAATTACATTTCTCGGCCGAATTGAGTAGATCTCACTGTCAAAAGGTGAGAACGGCTTTTTTGAACTCAGTTTGAGGATTGCGCTCAAACCAAATGTCCTAGAACCAAATTTCCAAATGTAACTACTAGATTGTGATACAATACACTATTGGGTGAAGTTTGGTTCACTTCTGCGCAGCGGTTTGGGAGTTAACATCAAAATTACATTTCTCGGCCGAATTGAGTAGATCTCACTGTCAAAAGGCGTAAATGGATTTTTTGAACTAAGTTTGAGGATTGCGCCCAAACCAAATGTCCTAGAACCAAATTTCCAAATGTAACTACTAGATTGTGATACAATACACCATTGGGTGAAGTTTGGTTCACTTCTGCGCAGCGGTTTGGGAGTTAACATCAAAATTACATTTCTCGGCCGAATTGAGTAGATCTCACTGTCAAAAGGTGAGAACGGCTTTTTTGAACTCAGTTTGAGGATTGCGCTCAAACCAAATGTCCTAGAACCAAATTTCCAAATGTAACTACTAGATTGTGATACAATACACTATTGGGTGAAGTTTGGTTCACTTCTGCGCAGCGGTTTGGGAGTTAACATCAAAATTACATTTCTCGGCTGAATTGAGTAGATCTCACTGTCAAAAGGCGTAAATGGCTTTTTTTAACTAAGTTTGAGGATTGCGCTCAAACCAAATGTCCTAGAACCAAATTTCCAAATGTAACTACTAGATTGTGATACAATACACTATTGGGTGAAGTTTGGTTGACTTCTGCGCAGCGGTTTGGGAGTTAACATCAAAATTACATTTCTCGGCCGAATTGAGTAGATCTCACTGTCAAAAGGTGAGAATGGCTTTTTTTAACTCAGTTTGAGGATTGCGCTCAAACCAAATGTCCTAGAACCAAATTTCCAAATGTAACTACTAGATTGTGATACAATACACTATTGGGTGAAGTTTGGTTCACTTCTGCGCAGCGGTTTAGGAGTTAAAGATGCCACGTGATTGAACAGGTCAGCCTGATCATAGAACGGCAAGCTTTGAGTCTGATTGTTACAATCGAGTCATGTGATTATTGTTGAGACGTCTCAATAGTGAAACTGGTAGAGCTACTGTTGGCATCGCTGGCAAATAAATAAATAAATAAATAAAATAAAATGTAGTATGTAGAATAAAAAGGGAAAATATAACAACTGGTGTAGCCCAAAGTAACGGAGTAAGTGTAGTATTTCTTTTTCACAAATCTACTCAAGTAAAAGTCAAAAATTTGGCTTAGTAAAACTACTCTTAAAAGTACATTTTTCTCAAAAAGTTACTCAATTAAATGTAACGGACTGAATGCAACGCGTTACCATCCACCCCTGCCGGTCAGTAAGTGGGTGTACAGCACGTCATATGAGTGACACGACCAAACGCTACTACGATGCGTGCTAACTACACATACGATAAGAAAATGTCACACATTGTAAACTTATGGCGGAACCTATGGAGAATTTTCATCTCGTTCTTGTCTCGTCAGACAAAAACTGGCATTTGTCTCTTTTTGTTTCAGTCTCCCAAGACACTTTTTTAGCTCGTCATCGTCACGTCATCGTCATGAAAAAACTGGTTGTTGATTAAATATTTTCGTTATCGCCATCGTTGACGAAAACAACGATGCTTTTCACATATATGAAAACAACTAAAGAGTCAACAGTTATTGGGAAGCATCCCTAATTTTCTTTTTCAGGGAGTTGGATGGTTTTAATTTGTGCACACACCAAGAACTTAATGGGATGTAGGACCTACTTGGCGGTAAACCTAATGACCTCAAACCCCTCATAAACTGTATCAAAACATTTCCCGTGAGTACATAGGAGTGTCAGACAAACTTCAGCATAATGAATAATATAAACTCAGACAATAGGGCTGTCGTGCTAATCTCAAACATTTCAAACTTAATGATGATTAATATTTAAAGCCCACCGATTTCCAAGTTTGATCCTAGAAAATGCATTATTTTCCGTTGTGTTTTATTTTCCTTTAGTTTTGAATTTGAGTTGAATGCATGCATGTTTGTTTGGGTATGGGTGGGGTGTGAGGGCGTACATTATTTTTTATTGGTATTTTATTTACAAGTCTTGGTGTAAGTGTCAGCATACTAGAGGTACTTTGCATTATTAACTTCTGATTTAAAGTGTTTTATTTAAATGAATGTCCAAAAACTAAACCGAATATGTTTTGCCTCATAATGAAAACATTTTTTACATGCTCATACATTTCTCCGGGGAGAGTTGGGACGGGGCTTTACAGTCCCAGCCCGACTCCCCCCTGTTTTTAATGCACCACACACCAAGGCTGTGGGATGGTTGGGACCTGTTGGGGGGCGGGGGGGGCCTCACGGCTGCCTCCTCACCACAGGCCCCGCCATCCCTGCACCTTTTTTAAATGCACCACACACATCATACTCCACAGGAGAGCTCCGGCAAAGGGCGGTGGGACGGGCGGCTGGACAGAAACTCCATGCTGCGGTCCCACTGCCCCAAGCCAAGCTCTCCTATTTTAATGCATACATTGCATTACCCTCCCCTCACACCCCCATCACGGTGCTGGGTGATGGCTGCCAGTCGGGAACCTGGCAGCCACAGTAATAGGGTGGTAGGTGGGTCCCACACTTTTTCTATATGGCGTGGCTCCCGGGGTGTGGCCTCCCCTCTGCCTCGGCTGCCGGCCGCGGGAGTGGGTTGGGGGGTCGGGTCTCCGATCTTGCATCGCCCCGTGGCAGTTCCTGGGCGTTCTCCTGCCTCCGCCTTCCCCTCTCTTCTCTGGCTGGGCATCCGCCCTGCGCTCCGTCGCGGGTCGCTGGCTGGGCGCCGGTGTATCAGCGGGGTGTCGCCTGCACCGGCGGGGGACCCTGCCTTGCCTGGGGCTTGGTGGGCCACTGGGGGTCCCGTGGCGTGCCGTGCCGGTTGGGGGGCTGTGGCTCGTGGCCCGGGTGGGCGGGCGGGGGTGGGTGTAGGCGTGGGGTTGGTGATGCGTCCCCTCCTGCCATCCCTGAAGGCCGGTTGATGGGCGCACGGGTGGCCCGGGGGATCACCCTGGGTCCCGGGGGGGGGACGGTGGCTCCTTTGCTGGGCGGCGGGAGGAGGGATGGGCTGCGCATGGCCCCCCCACCCCCCCGCCCTCCCTCCCTCCCCGGGCTGGCTGGGTGGGGGCCGTGGCCCTGGGTTGGCGCCCGCGCGGTCCCTCTGCCCGTCTGCGTGGCTGTCGCGCGCCCGGTGGGGCTTGCGTGCTGCTGGATGTGGTAGGACATGCTCGGGTTGGGGGTTCCGGTGCCGGGATTGGCGATGCGGCGGCGTAGGGTTGGTCGCCAACGGGCTTACACTCATAAGAGATTCACACGATTACTGGGTTCTAGATCACAGAACTGATTTGTGTACACTCTACCCCTTTCAATCACTTAGCTTATAGTCTTATAGACACCCCCACCCCCATTCTCCTCTTTCACTAGCCAATTGGCCCCCACATGGTGTAAACCGGAAATACATCTCGCTGACGATAGCACCAGCATATTCGTAACTAGTTTAGATGTTCAATGTATTTCTTGTTGTTGTTTGTGTATGTGTTTCTTTTCTTTCTTCTCTTGTATTTCTTTTCTTCTGTCCCCCCATAATCCCTTCCTGTTCGCTGCTTTGTCATAATAAAAAGGTATTTTGAATGATCACAATGGGAGTATGTCAGACTCTCCATGTGAAACATTAAAACTGTTCAGAATCCGGGCACTTAGACTTCAATTCTCTGTGTCAAACAGATGAACAGGACAGGTTTTAAAAAAAATAAATAAATAAAAAAAAAAAATAATGAAAACATTTTTTATTTATGTGATCAGTCATAACTACAAATTGCTGCTAATTAAGTCAAGATAATTCTATTAATAGTGAGTGTGTTAAAAATGGCAGCTTTTTGGTTAAATCGAGTTATCATACATGCCACCGATTTTAAAACAGTCCTATATTTGTGTACTACTTAAAAAAAAAAAAAAGTAGTGTTTTTCTTTTTCATCTTCACAAAATGTATTGCTAATATACGTACTAGTATTTCACTTTTCATCCATTATTTAAGCAGTATATGGAGCTAAAACAGTCTGAGACATTGTTCAGGAATTTGTAAAATCTTGGGCCATGTTAACGTTTCCCTCTGGTCTTCCCATGTTGAGTTCAATATGCCTAAAAAGATGGTACCAAATACTGTACCAATACTCTTGACCAGAATTTGAAAGTTTGTGTTGACCCCTGGTCCCTGGGTGATGTGAATTTCGGGGGTTTGTTAGACTTCATAAAATATTACATGGTTTTACACTTTCCCTGTTGCTCACTTCACGGTACTGCTATCTTACTGTATGTTCCATTCTGAGCCTCAGGGCCTTTTTACATTACCCTTAAATGGGTGAACTACATCATTGACAAATCCATTCACTGTGTATGTGCTGTGAGGGTGCAAAGACAGATTGCCGTGAAAAGTGGCCTCAAGTTGAAAAATGTTTTACTCGAGGAGATCAAATAGCAGAAGGGAATGGTGAAGTGATTTCAGAGTGCTAACAGCAATAGACCAAACTACAGTAGCTGCATCCATAAACTACTGCTTCCTGGTATGGGTAATTTCGCATCAGAGTTTCATTCACCCTGTTCTGAAAATCAAGTAAACCAAGAGCAAATTGAAAAATTCTCTTTCAAACCAAACAAAATTCTTTAGTCCTAGGATTTTGGTTCTCTGTGTCACGACGTGGAGGCGAAGTAGACCCAAAGGAAGGGCAACGGGGAGGCAAGGCAGGGTGGTGGTGAACTCAATTTTTTAATGACAGATAACAAAAACAAAGTACAACCAAAAGTGGAAAAGCAAAGTACCAGACAAACTCAAGAGGTAATTAAAAGACTAGGTCAAAATTTACTTAGTCGGAGGAACAAGAACAGGAGGGCTTGGATGGTGAAAGCGACAATGTCGAAGCAAGAACAGACGGTACATGAGGATCTTGAATACAGACAAGGGGTAACAAGACAATGAGGCACAGATGAGTGATACAAGAGACAGCGGAGTGGTCAACACACAAAGAGCAGGCCACAACAGGTGAAATCAATGGGTAATCACATGGACAAGACACACTCAGGCACAGAACCAAACTTAAACCCTGACACTCTGTGTACAGCATATTGTGTATTGTGTATATTGGCCTTGCCCATATATTTCAACTGTTGTCTGTCTGCTCCTGGTCTGTCCTTCAATCAGCTTCCCCGCTGGGTTTCGCATTCCTCAGGTGTGGTACCTGGCACTCTAGCTTGATTGTTCCATATAACCGTTATAAATATATTCCACATATCAATCTGGGGAAGATGAAATCGAAACCTGTGTCATGGGAAGAACCTCCCAAAAAATATACGGCTGCTGATTGGATGCCTGCTCTTCTCGTCACACCTGCAAAAATGTCATTTCTCATTGAAAAAGCTTTTTAAGGATGCTCTTTGCTTTTAATGAGGGAATTAAGTGTATTTAAACAACCACTTGGCATTCCACTATAGTATTCAAGCAGATAGTTGTTTCCTGGTTACGTCTGAAGCCCCTGTCTCTTTGTCCTGATTGGCTCTAACATCATCTGAACGTTCTAGTTGTTGGACAGTTTTGCAAGACGGTACTGGTATGATGAATACAGTGGGGCAAAATAAGTATTTAGTCAACCACTAATTGTGCAAGTTCTCCCACTTGAAAATATTAGAGAGGCCTGTAATTGTCAACATTACCCATGTTGACAATCTCAACCTCAGCCATGAGAGACAGAATGTGGAAAAAAAACAGAAAATGACATTGTTTGATTTTTAAAGAATGTATTTGCAAATCAGGGTGGAAAATAAGTATTTGGTCAATGGTAAATGGTAAATGGTGTTATACAATACCAAAAGTTCATCTCAATAATTTGTTATGTAGCCTTTGTTGGCAATAACGGAGGCCAAACGTTTTCTGTAACTCTTCACAAACTTTTCAAACACGTTGCTGGTATTTTGGCCCATTCCTCCATGCAGATCTCCTCTAGAGCAGTGTTGTTTTGGGGCTGTCGTTGGGCAACACAGACTTTCAACTCCCTCCTCAAGTAGTGAGATGAACTTTTGGTATTGAACAAATACTTATTTTCCACCATGCAAATAAATTCTTTAAAAACAATGTGATTTTCTGTTTTTTTTTCCACATTCTGTCTCTCATGGTTGAGGTTAACAATTACAGGCCTGTCTAATATTTTCAAGTGGGAGAACTTGCACAATTAGTAGTTGACCAAATACTTATTTGCCCCATTGTATATGAATCGGGAAGTAACGTCTTGCTTGCATTCCTCAGGTGTGGCCCATTGTTTTGTCACTTTGTTTGTGTGTATTAGCTGCTAAATGAGGAGTACTGTTACCAAAGGCTACGTTTACACGAGGACGGAAAATGGCCTTAAACGTGTAATTAGTTGGACTATACGGCATGTCGGCTACACTAGTATGACTATTATCCGGATTAGTTGTTACACAGATAATGTAGGCAGGTCATAATACCCGCTGCTGAATATGGACCGCTGTCTCCGTACAACAATCGGATACTAAGGAAGTGACGTCATGCCGCCGCCATTGTTACTGCAGCATGACGGCATCGTAAACAATAGAGACAGACGATAACGACGTGGCATTCCAGCTCCTTTTTTGTCAGTTGCCTGTTTCACCAGGTCCTGCCAAAAATGGACAGCTCTAGCTGCTGCCCCAGTCGTCTGTCCTTACCCCTGCTCAAGAGTGTTGGATTTTACGGACTGCAGTCCCAGTTCCCTGACTCCATCGCGACCAGTCAGCTCGGACCGTGCTCCCATTTGCCTGCTCAAGGCAACGTGTGCGCTGCATGGACTGAATTGAATGAATACATGAGTCATTGAAAAGAGAAATCATCATATGTGTGTGCACCGGGACACATTGCTGTAGAACATGGAAATAACAAAGTAGAGAAAAGAACACAGTCTATTGTTGTTTCACCTCAGCGTGACACCAGCGAATTGTGCTTGGCACACACGCACAATGCTTGTTATTATTAAAACTTTTAATTTTATTATTAAAATATGGTGCATTCGCAAACATATATGAGGCTGAGTGTAGCCTTCATGGTAATGCATTTCATTCTATCTCTCTCAGTCAGACCTCAGCTTCTCTCTAATTGAGGCGCCAGCGAATACAATTATAGTGAGAATCATCTCTGCTTGATGTGAGGATGGATTAACGGGATTAAGAAGATAATCTGTTGACCCCCTGGCCCTTGCGCTGCATGAGGCTGGAAAGGCAATTTGAAGCAGAGGGAAGAAGCAATAGAGGGGGGGAGGTTGGTTGAGGAGGAGGTGTTTTAATGAGCGAGCTGACGAGCGTCTCTGACCACCAAGAGGTTCGCATGGCGGGCCTCGGGGGAGATTACTTTGTGTGATGCTCACCGTCGACAATCTCACCTAACCACTCACATCATCTGCTGCCTCCACGCTCAGTTCTGCCTTTGTAAAGGTCACTCCTCCTCAAAGACAAACCTGTTAAACTAGTTCATCAACCATACATTGAAATTCAATAAATTCAAAAACTAGCTTGCAAAACCAAGAAACAATATTCATATTCTGATTGTACAATGGATATATATACAGTATAACTAAGAAAATATATGCTATATATATATATTTTATATACTGGTATATGTATGTATATAGCAAACTGAATAGATGATATATTGTAATACAGTAAATATTGTAAAACCAGTCTGGAACCTCTGAGTAAAATACTGGACCATCATGAAGAGTAAGTAAAGCTTTGTGAAGCCAGTAAGCTTTTGCAGTACCTGCAAGTTTGCTGCAGTCAGGCCATTTATTCTGAAAGAAATACATGATTTCTGAGCACAGACTGTCTTCTTGCAATTGATTTCTCAGTTTTTCCATGTACTATGAACTGGTGGGCATGTTAGTGATGACTTCCTAAATGTAGATGTATGTGTCTTCCAATTAATCTTTGTCTGTTTTACACTGATGTTTTGACTCACTGGTGAGCGTGAAAGAGTGCCGAATGTGACCAGAGATTTGCCAGGTGTGTGTGTGATGGTGTAGCAGTGCCTCATTAGTCTGAGTCGAAACCCCTGGATTCTGGGAGGAAGCTCGGTGGGTGCCTGGTGAGAAACAAGCTCGTTGAGTGGTGTGTGGTCGGTTTTCATGGCGAAATGTCTCCTAACAAGGAAGTCTCAGAAACGCTCATAACCCCATGTCCATCCTAGGTCCTCCTTCTCCACCTAGGCGTATCTCTGTTCTGTCTGTGAGCGTGATGCATAAGCGACTGGTTTTCTCTGCATATGCTCTTTCCGCAGGAGGACTGCCCCCAAACCATATGAAGAGGTGTCTGCCGACAGTTTCAGCTCTTTGTTAAGGTCAGAAAGCGTCAACACTGGTGGTGACGTGAAGTCAGTTTTAAGCTGATCAAAAGCTTTCTGCTTTGCACACCCCCAGGTCCACTGATTCTTCTTTGACAGAAGATCCCTCAGGCCTGTCTTTTTCAGCAAGACAAGGAATATATTTGATTTAGCATTCTGGGGAAACTGCGTACCTCGCCAGTAATATTTGGCTCCCTCATAGCCATGACAGCTTTGACTTTGTCTGGGTCTGGCTGTACTCCATCAGCTGACAAAATGTGACCAAGGAACTTTACTTCACCTTTGCTCAGCTCACACCCTTCCATGTTAAGCATGACTCCTGCGTGCTCTAGCTTGTTAAGAACAGAGTGCAGCCTGGTGTCGTGCTCTTGCTGGTCTCTTCCCCAGACAAGGACGTCTTCCCTTGAAGACCCTCGATGATCATGGACATGCGCCGCTGGATATGTTCTGGGGCTGATGTTATGCCAAAGGGCAATCTGTTGAAGTAGAAGCGACCAAAAGGAGTGATAAATTTGGTGTACAAGGATGACTCGTGAGATAATGGGATCTGCCATAATCCCCTGTTGGTATCCAATTTACTGAAGACTTTTGCTCCTGCTAAGGAACCAATGGTTTGCTCTCCTGAAGGCAGGATATATCGTTCTCTACAAACTGCTTCATTGAGACGAGTGAAATCAACACAGATGCGCACCAAGCCATTCTTTATGGGCAATCGAACCATACCTGAACACAAGTCGGTCGATTCTTCTACTCTCGTTATAACCCCATTTTCGTCTATTCTTTTGAGCTCTTCTATGACTTTATGTAGTAGAGGAATTGGGACTCGTCTTGGTGTAGACAGGGAGTAGGGAATGACATGTATGGCCGCTGCATTATTCCTAACCCCTGACACAACTTTGGGTAAGACAGTTCCATTTTTTACTTGTCTATGCTGTCAGCTCTGTAGACTAGCTTGAGATTAACACTCGCAGGTCAACTTAATAAAGCTACATTTAAGTCAATGACGACATAGACATCTTCCTCAATCACATGCTCGCCTTTACAAAGTGACTCTTTGTATTTGCCTTACAGAGATAAAGGCATATGACCTGGGTCAAACAATGGTCTGTCAGGTTTGGCTAGCTGTGTGGCGCCTCCATTGATGGCATTATAGGTCTGAGCAGGAATAACTGAGACATCAGCTCCAGTGTCTATTTTGAACCGGATTTTTTGGTTTCTAACAGTCAAATCAGCAAACCATGATTCTGAAGGCCGAAACACAGAGTGCGCTGCGCTACGCTCATCTCGGTTCCGAACGACGCAACAAATACATTTGTATTGTAGTATACGAGGTGGTCCACATGATCCGCTCAGCTCCGATACGGATCCGCCTGAGTCCGCCTCTCCGATCTGTCAAAACTAAAATACGCACGAGGTCTATTTTCTGATCCGTCAACCTGCGGCCGGATCACCTTGCTGTTTAACACGCACCAAACAGGAAATAGAACGGCAGCAATATCCGGTCTTTCAAAATAAATGATGGTAATAAAAGTATTATGCATCTAATTTTAACCATATTTTGTTGAAATTTACACAAAACAAAATATATACAGGTCATTTGCATGGTATGTACAGTGCTCGTGTATCTCCAAACAACATATTTTAAAATGACTAAAGGAAAAGACATTCTTCTAATACTATTGTAGCGTCACTAGTGTTACCAATTCGCCCTTGACTGGTAGTTGGCGGTGTTTTCAACTCCTCACCGTAATGAAGAGTGGACCGGCAATTCACGATGGCTCGTTGTCGTCGGTTGTCTTCGGTTCGTCCTATCTCCTCTTCAGGAAGGCGGCGGCGGGCATTAAAAACACCGAGAGGCGTCGGATGGCGTTTCATGGGCACTTTTATTAACAAAAACAAAACGTGGGGGACACAGCACTCGAGTCTGCGCTAGCTGCGCACTTTGTCCAACTCTCTACTCTCTCACTCCCTCTCTCTCCTCTATACTGACAATGCCGGTCATAACAAAAGCAACAGCGTCCCCTTGCCGGTAACACTACCCCCACTCTGGATGATGATTAACCCTTTAACATCACTCCAGGATAGCAATTCACCAACAACTAAGGCACAGACCGGCAAAATGTAGCAAAGAAAATGACAAAATATCACAAGAGGGCAAACAATAAGGCACTTAGAACAACAATACACTTTTTTTTTCTTCAAAAATGAACAGTGCAAACGGCACTCTGGAACTCTTTTCCACTGAGGAGGGCAGCGATCCGCCTGCACCCTTCCCCAGGAAAGTGTCCATTTACAACGATAGACCCAGTCGCCGAAACGGGCGAGGGGTCGGCGGACACTCCGGGACCTCCTTGAAAGCCTCGGGGTCAAAGAAGGAGTCACAATCGGATTGCTGGGAGGAGCCATAACAAGTCGAGATGGTGTGCCGCTGCCAGGGAAACTGCTGGAGTCATCCGCGACCACTCGAGATAGGTCCAGGCAATGGCTTGAAGAGTCTCCTACAGCACCAGCTTGATCCGACGTTGACGCCGTATCCCACAGATCCAAAGGGCCGTCACCAGGAATAGTGAGGTCAGGTTCATGGGCGGGGACTGTACCTCCACTGAAGACCAGGCGTTGGCATCTTGGTGGGCCCAGCTGCTGTCGAGCGGCATCCATGAATAGTACGGTTTCAGCTTGTCGTGATGAACCACCTTGGCTCCGGACCTCGGACTCTTCCTTATCCGATAGACCAAGTCGTCTAGCACGCCCACAACAAAGTACGGCAAAGCCGGCAGAAATTTGCGCACCTTGTTTTTCACTCTCTTAGTCCCTTTTACCAGGTGACACACAGCATCTCCAATCTTAAATTGGATTTGGCAAATGTTCTTGTGGTATTGTCTCTTAGCACGTTCAATAGACCGTCCTAATACGTCCCGTGCCAGCTGATGGGAAAGCTCCAACCGCTCTCGTAGCTGAATGACGTACTCCGGCTGTGTGTTTACGATGTCACAAGGCGGTGAACCCACGAGCAAATCCACCGGCTCGGTGATTTCACGTCCAAAGAGCATCATGTTCGGTGTTAGTCCAGTAGAACTGTGCCTTGTTGACCTGTATGCCATGACAGCATTCGGGAGCATTAAATCCCAGTCCCAGTGGCATGATTCGGCGGTAGTAGCCAGGATTTTCTGCAAGGTGGCGTTGAAGCGCTTGACTTGGCCATCTGATTGGGGATGGAACGGAGTCGTTCGGGTCCTGTCAATCCCCAACAGCTCACACATCTTCTGGAACACGCCCGACTCAAAGTTGGCTGTGAGAAGCACCGTACCTGCAGACCCACTCAGCAACAATCTTTTCGGCCACGGTCGAGGCTTGTTCATCAGGAATCGGGTAAGCCTCCACCCACTTGCTGAAATAATCCTGTACCACCAAGACATACCGGTTGTGTCTCTCAGTTTCATTCAACGGCCCACTGCCACCCTCTCCATGGGACCTCCCACTTTTACAGTCCCCATGACGGCTTGTGGCGTTTGCTTGGGACGGGCTTTAGCGGCACAGCTGGTGCAGGTGAGGCACCACAAGACGACGTCATCTTTCATGTTGTACCAGAAAAATCTGGTCTGGAGTCTGGCGAGAGTCCTCTCCACCCCAAAATGACCACCGACCGGGCCATCATGCATCTGTTCCAGGATGCCATTTCTGAAAGCACGGGGCAGCAAAGTCTGTGGGTGGTACTCAGTTCCTTCTGGGCAGTAAAACTTCCGCACGACGACCCCATCTTTCAGGTACAGTCTCTTCCACTGCCACCAGTAGGCTTTGGTGGCTGGGCTATGGTGAGAAATGTCAGCCCAGGGTGGCCGAGATTCCCCCCCTTCTAACCACTGCTTAACTGGGGCAATATCGGAATCTAAACTTTGTGCATCAGCTAATTGCTCTGGGGTCCAACCACTAAACAAAGTAGTGGGGGGATGCTCATTTACACGTTGGACACTAGCGACGGACTGACCGTTATCATTTACAATGGGGTAAACCTGACCCCCGGTTGATTTAGTTTCAGGGATTGGAGTGCTTCTTTCCTTCCCAACTACCCCCACTAGAGTGTGCCGTGCCTGTGCCCCATGCCAAGCTGTCTCGTTAAATTTGCACTGCACCACTCTATCGCAAAAATCATTGCACACGGGCTCCTGCATCGTGCACGGGCAAGAAGACCTGCATGGCCTCCGCGACAACGCTCAGCATTTTGGTGGTTCTTGCCGGCCCGATGGAGCACCTCAAAATCGTATTCAGCCAGTTTTTCCAGCCACCTCGCGAGCTGGCTTTCAGGCTCTTTCAATCGCGTTAGCCAACGAAGGCTACTGTGGTCCGACCGGACGCAAAATTTTCTCCCCAGCAAATACTGTCGAAAGTGGGTAGCAAACTCTAACACCGCAAAAGTTTGCGCCGAGTGGTGCAATAATTTTGTTCTACAATTTTGTACGACAATCTGTGGCTTCCATAAGCTAAGACTCTTTCCTCCCCGTTTTGGACCTGAGATAGCACCGCCCCAATTCCCCAATCACTAGCATCAGTATCAAGAAACATTTCCCCACAATCTAGGGGATACTCAAGGATAGGCGCTGAAGTCAACCGACCCTTCAGCTCCTCAAAGACTCTCTGGCATTCATCAGTCCAGTTGAAATGAGCGTACTTTTTAGTCAGCTCGTGAAGTGGTTTAGCAACTGTGGCAAAGTTTTCAACAAAACGCCGATAGTAGGAAGCTAAACCGACAAATTGATGGACCTCGGAAATATTGCGTGGCGGGGGCCATTCAACCACCTTTTGTATCTTTTGCGGATCAGTAGCGACGCCTTGAGCAGATACAACGTGGCCCAAGTAAACCACCTGCTCTTGGAACAAACAACACTTGGACGGTTTTAGTTTGAGGTTGGCCTGTCGTAATCTGTTAAACACTTCATTTAGCCGCGCCAACATTTCTGTGCAGTCTGTGCCAAGTACGATAATGTCATTGAGATAAACCAGACAGGTCTCCCATTGTAACCCCACCAGCACCCGATCCAGCAATCGTTGGAACGTGGCTGGTGCGTTACACAAACTAAAGGGCATTACATTCCACTCAAATAAACCCTTTGGCGTGCAAAATGCAGCCACTTTACGGGCTCGGGGCGTCATTTCCACCTGCCAATATCTAGACGTCAAATCAAGAGTGCTAAAATACTTGGCGGTGGACAGAGTATTAAGCGTATCCTGAATACATGGCAGTGGATATGCATCTTTGATAGTACGGTCATTCAAAAGTCTATAATCTACGCACATTCTCGAAGTAGCATCTTTTTTTCGAACCATTACGATGGGCGCAGCCCAGCTACTATTACTAGCTCGGGCTACCCCAGCAGTTAGATTCTGATTTAACTGCTCATCGGCTGCGGCCTGCTTCTCTTTGGACATGCGGCGTGGCAGTTATTTTAATGGGGGACCTGGCGTGGTCAATATGTCATGTTGAACTAGGTTTGTACAACCTATATCGTTCGGACTTTTCGAGAAAATGTCGGCATTAGACTGCAGTAGGCTAGCCAACCTCAAACGATCACACTCAGGCAGGTTAACGCAGCTTTCAGCATACAAGGTTTGAAGGTGGTCGGGCACTGCAGGAGCGCAGCGTGTAACGGAAACGCCTTCAGCCATGGGGGCTTGAGAGCCACTTTCATTTATTACCGTGGCTGGCTCCAAAATGCCCGTCACCACGCCCCTTTTCAAAGTAAGGGGCTCAGAACCTGGATTGAAAACGCGGATAGGGACAAATTTCGAACATTGGGGTCGCAAGACCGCTCGAGCCACCAAAACTTGGTGCTTCTCAACAAAACCCTTCGTTGGGCTCAACATCATATCCCCTGTAGCACCATGTGATTTCCTCACTACCCCCGGTATCACATACTCACGACCTGATTCTATGACAGTGGTGCGGGCCACCCTAACAACTAAAGTTTGGGCCTTTTGGCGAGGGTTAATATCGCGGCACCCTTTCCCCGAAAAGGATGGCTTCACGACAGCCATAGTCCAACTGTGCCACAGCTTGTTTAAGGAACGGATGGCCGAGAATAGCCTCGCTGCTGTCTTTAGTGTTAGCCATGATAAAATTCACATCAGCAGTTTTGGTACCAATATTCACTGGCAGATCAGTTTCACCTACTACTGTCACGGTGCCAGGACCGATACCCTGCCAACCCCTAGCAACGGATGGCCGAATTTGAGGCCTAACGTCGGGGGGTATACGCTCAAAGAGCCGCATTGGCAACACATTACGCCGGGCACCGGTCTCTAGTATTGCGTGCATTTCCATCCCATGAATAAACATCGAGACATTCATTTCGCCCACGGCGTCTTTGCCACAGCTAACCACGTTAACGGGACCGGGCGACGGGGCTACACAGGCACTAGTAACGTCACGTTTTGGGGCATAATTTCTGTACTGACGAGGCGAAGGGCAGTTTTTCTGTATGTGTCCTACACCACTACAGTTATGGCAAATGACCCTCCCCTGGGTTTTCTGTACAGTGTCCCTCACTATATAATGCAAACTATCCGGTGGATTTGGCGCCCGTTCAAACTGACTAAAAGAACAGTCGGCCACCCCCACTGACCCCTCACCTACCATCATTGACGTGTCATCTCGCACCACGGCTGCTCGGGTCCATCGCTCCACTGAAACTTGTGGACGTGGTCGCGTGGACTGAATGACAGCTCTGGCAGCTCTCCTGGTGGTTTTGAAGCGGTGGGCGATATGATAAGCCTTAGCCAGGGTGGTCGGTTGCTCCTCCAACAGCTTTTGCACCACCTCGGCATCTCTAAAGGCATTGATGAAGATCTCTACACTCGTTGCCTCTTGCTCCAACTCTGACCGTGCAGCGTAGGCAATCGACACTTTTTCGTAGATGTCATCACGTAGGCTGTGAAGTGCCTCGCCCGGCTGCCTCTTCCTCTGCCACAACTCCACGGCGACAATGGCAGCATTCTCTGAATGTGGACCGTAGGCAGATTCCACTTCATCCACAGTTTGTTGGTAGCTCCGCCGAGAAGATCGAGGGTTTTTGTGGACGATGGCTCCAGCTGCTCCCGTCAGACTGCACCGCAGTTGGACGCCCATCGTGTTCACGGACCAATGGTTAGCTTGAGCACAGCTTTCAAATTGGTGTAAGAAGTCTCTCCAAGAGCCAGTGCCATCAAACTGTCCAGGTTGAAACGTAGGGATTCTCTCCCTTTTCTCATTACACTCATCATCACTACTAACCTCAGGCTGGTTAATTGAGCAACAGGTTGACAACACAGTCTTCCGTCCATCAGCATAATCATGAGAACCACAGGATAGAGGCAGAGTGCCATCGTGTGGTGAAAAACTGCAGCGTTTCACCACTGCGCGTCCATTCTCATAGCAGTCCGGGCCTAACGAAAGTTTTCCTAAGCCTCTGACATTTTCTGCTACTTCACACACGCCTTCGACTGGCGTGGAGGACGCAACTTCGCCCAACAAAGGGCCACAAACGTTCCAACAGTCTCTGACTCACCTCTGGCCGCATATAAATCACTTACTGGCGTGATGAATGGATTTTTGGAGACGGATGGCGGTGGAGTGCGCAGCCATTGCCCCTTCGATGGCGTCGCCACGAGGCCGTTTGCGCCCCGAGTCCGCTCGCGCCCCGAGTCCGCTCGTCAATTGTCCCTTCGCGCTGTGCGCACCAACCTATCCGTCGTCGGCGCCGCTCGTGTGGTTCGACTTTGGCCCAACCGTTTCCATTAAATCCGCCAGAAATTGATTACCAGGTGAGAGGTTGTGCTGCACTCGTCCACCCCACACGGTCTCCCAGCTCCAGTCACGAGCCGTTATCTCGGCGTTGCACGCTCGCGTCCGTTAACACCTCACTTATGAAGAAGAATCCCGGACGAGCCCCCAGTGTTACCAATTCGCCCTTGACTGGTAATTGGCGGTGCTTTCAACTCTTCACTGTAGTGAAGAGTGGACCGGCGATTCACGTTGACTCGCTGTCGTCGGTTGTCTACAGTTCGTCCTAGCTCCTCTTCAGGAAGGCTGCGGCAGGCATTAAAAACACAGAGAGGCGTCGGATGGCGTTTCATGGGCACTTTTATTAACAAAAACAAAACGTGGGGGACACAGCACTCGAGTCTGCGCTAACTGCGCACTTTGTCCAACTCTCGACTCTCTCACTCCCTCTCTAAATGTTTATTGAATATGCGTACAAAGTCTTGTTTGGGAGAATTCTTTACAAAAAACAGGCTTTAATTTGTTTTTCCAAGCACTCCTCTGTCCAGGTTTGACTGACACAACACATCCCTGCATTTCCTCATTCTCCTGAGTCCTTACAAATAAAGCATAACATTTTGTGGGCTGGATTTTTTAGCCCCGATTTTACCTATAGTGCGCGTGCGTATGTAGATTATATATTATTGTGTGCTTTTGTGTGTGTTGAACTGAATTTAACTGTAGCTAAACTGTACTATTGGCCTTTATGTGTATTTGGGGTGTTTTTTCCCCCCTGAAAATACTATCACAATAATAAACTTTGTGTTGATCTGATCACGTAGTCTCCCCCGTTTTGCGCATGCGCGTCTAGAGTCCGTGGGTATACGGACCGTATGACACGGACCGTATGCTGTGGGCATTGGGCATCGCACGCGATCTGCATCGTATTTTTTGCGCCATTCGGAACGGAGCTGAGCGTAGCGCAGCGGACTCCGTGTTTCGGGGGTAAGCTTGCATCCACAGAGCCCAAGAACAGAGGAGTGTCCCCACTACGTTCGGTTTCAATAACGTGCACTTTTTTTTTGGACCTAAATACTTTACTATGCAGGCATTTCTTTGCACATGTGTGCCGCGTGACATCTCTTGGCCTGGCACTGTGCTTTGGCATGACCAGGGGACTTTCTACATCTATAGTATGTGTGGTGATCAGATGATGATTGTTGTTTGACAGATATGTGCTTTAGTTGGTGAGGGTGCTTTGGTGCAAAAGGTTTTTGTTTTTACCTTTTGACACTGCCTCAATGTCCACCTTACTTCCTCCTATAAGGCCAGTTTGCTGCCTCTTGATCACTTAGGACTGTCGAGCCATGTTGACTGCCTATTCACCCCATCACAATCCGATCCCTGATTAGCTCATCGTGGAGTGCTGCGTATTTACAGTGGGGCAAATAAGTCTTTAGTCAACCACCAATTGTGCAGGTTCTCCTACTTGAAAAGATTAGAGAGGCCTTTAATTGTCAACATGGGTAAACCTCAACCATGAGAGACAGAATGTGAAAAAACAGAATCACATTGTTTGATTTTTAAAGAATTTATTTCCAAATTAGAGTGAAAAATATGTATTTGGTCACCTACAAACAAGCAAGATTTCTGGCTGTCAAAGAGGTCTAACCTCTTCTAACGAGGTCAAACGAGCCTCCACTCGTTACCTGCATTAACGGCACCTGTTTTAACTCATTATCAGTATAAAAGACACCTGTCGACAACTTAGTTAGTCACACTCCAAACTCCACTATGGCCAAGACCAAAGAGCTGTCGAAGGACACCAGAGAAAAAAATGTAGACCTGCACCAGGTTGGGAAGACTGAATCTGCAATAGGTAAATGGTGTTATACTTATATAGGCTTTACCACCTTTCAAGGCGCTTTACACTATCTCACCATCCACCTACTGGTGACACATCACCAGGAGCAATGTGAGGTTCAGTGTCTTGCTCAAGGACACTTAGACAAGTTCATCAGGGCGGAGACTTGAACCCACAACCTCTGGGTTGGGGGACAACTACTCTACCACTGAGCCACACCACCCCGCAATAGGTAAAATGCTTGGTGTAAAGAAATCAACTGTGGGAGCAATTATTAGAAAATGAAAGACATACAAGACCACTGATAATCTCCCTCGATCTGGGGCTCCATGCAAGATCTCACCCCGTAGCGTCAAAATGATAACAAGAACGGTGAGCAAAAATCCCAGAACCACACGGGGGGACCTAGTGAATGACCTACAGAGAGCTGGGACCACAGTAACAAAGGCTACTATCAGTAACACAATGCGCCGCCAGGGACTCAAATCCTGCACTGACAGATGTGTTCCCACTGCTGAAGAAAGTACACGTCCAGGCCCGTCTGCGATTCGCTAGAGAACATTTGGATGATCCAGAATAGGACTGGGAGAATGTGTTATGGTCAGATGAAACCAAAATAGAACTGTTTGTTAGAAACACAGGTTCTCGTGTTTGGAGGAGAGAGAATACTGAATTGCATCCGAAGAACACCATACCTACTGTGAAGCATGGGGGTGGAAACATCATGCTTTGGGGCTGTTTTTCTGCAAAGGGACCGGGACGACTGATCTGTATAAAGGAAAGAATGAATGGGGCCATGTATTGAAATATTTTGGGTGAAAATCTCCTTCCATCAGCAAGGGCATTGAAAATGAGACGTTTCAGCATGACAATGATCGCAAACACAGAGCCAGGGCAACATAGGAGTGGCTTCGTAAGAAGCATTTCAAGGTCCTGGAGTGGCCTAGCCAGTCTCCAGATTGCAACCCCACAGAAAATCTTTGGAGGGAGTTGAATGTCCGTCTTGCCCAACGACAGCCCCAAAACATCACTGCTCTAGAGGAGATCTGCATGGAGGAATAGGCTAAAATACCAGCAACAGTGTTTGAAAAGCTTGTGAAGAGTTAAAGAAAACGTTTGGCCTCCGTTATTGCCAACAAAGGGTACATAACAAAGCATTGAGAGGAACTTTTGGTTTTGACCAAATACTTATATTCCACCATGATTTGCAAATAAATTCTTTAAAAATCAGACAATGTGATTTTTTTTTCCCACATTCTGTCTCTCATGGTTGAGATTTACCCATGTTGACAATTACAGGCCTATCTAATATTTTCAAGTGGGAGAACTTGCACAATTAGTGGTTGACTAAATACTTATTTGCCCCACTGTACAGCTTTCAGTCAAAGCATACAACACAGTGATAAACACATCCACTGTTTCGTTAGGTTGCCGCATTCTTTGGTCGCATCTTGCCCTCTCATATATCACATTCTTTCTGGGCACAAAGTAGATTTCAAAGGTAGTTGTATATTTGCCTTTGTGCGTCAGTTTAATCTTTCCCGCGCAAAATGTCGTCCGCCTCTTCGCCCATACAGTGTATCAGAGTGTTCGCATGATTTGCCTCTGTGCTCATTTGGAGTTTGCTGGCCAGGTGGAATCTCTCGAACCTCCGTATCGATCGTTCCCAATCCTGAGGCTTTGAAAAGTGAAACGTTTAAGGTGGTTGAATGGAACACATAGCTTTTGGAGAAACATTAGCATTAGCTTGTTGCTGCAGAGGTCGCAGATGCCACGCTGCAGGTGTAGCCACGCTGGCGCCACTTTCATCGTGTCTCTTGCATGTAAAAGTTACTTTCCAGCTCCGATGTGTCCTTTTCACCGCTGCCTAACTTCTGACACTGTCGTAAAAAAGGTACTTAAATACAGTCGGTTTAGAACAGAACATAGGCATTTCTGACCAGCATCTCGACAACCAGCCGATCCTATATTTATTAAGCACACACATATCTTTCATAACATCCGGTATTGCATCACGTTATATATCAAAATAAAAGGATTGCAGTTTATACCACATTTGTTGCGTTGTTCAAAAAGATACAACGATTAATGGACATTCATTGGGAGTGGTACATTGACAAGACTACAGAGATTCGTTCAACGGATCCATATTTGTCAAAGGCATATAAACAGTATATTAACAGTGTAAGGGTATTTGTATTCGTACCGTACAGTCACGGTACAGGCATCACGGTTCGATGCATGCAGTCAGACAGCGAATACGTTGGAGTAAAAAAAAAAAAAAAAAAACAGTCAATGTTGGAGTTAATCCTCCTTTACTCCAGGGGGCTGTATCTAATGCACCTGACCCAACAACTGGCATTACAGAAAAAAAGACAAAACAAAACAGATGAAGAGTAAGTTATTCTTGATCAATACGAGGAAAGTTAAGTCCCTCAAGGCGGCAGCATAGGCGGATTTTCTTATGAAAAAAATCAACATGGATCCCAAGAAGGTTAGAGGAGGTGGTGAAAGAGGGAAAAAGGTGACGCTTACTATTGATATTAAGATTGAAATGATAGAAAAATATGAGCGTGGTGTGCGCACGACAATACGGTCATAATATTTGTACGATCGCAACAGTCCTCCTTTGATATCCTTTCACCAGTCTTTATAAGTTAAAGCAGCATTCATTACTATTGTAACATAAGCAAGGAACTTACCAGCTTCGTCAGGTTTTTAATAATTTATTTCACAACTTGCGTCAACACAATACAGCTACTGTCGGCCGTAGCCGACGCCATCAACAACAGAAAATGAAAAGAGAAAGTAAAAACTTCCCACTCTTCTCACTCTCATCAGTCACACGGTGCCTTCAGGAATAGCATGCAAAACACAACTGCCACATTAGAACACGATTTGTTACATTATTTAGTTTTATCCTATTCTTTTTGCTATTCGTAATTGCTATTTGTAATTGTATCTACAGTATTTATGAAGGATTTAGTATAGGTTTTTGGGATGTGGAACAAATTAATCAAATTATAATGTAATCTTATTTGAAAATCCCGGTCGCCATACAACCATTTCGATTTACAAACCAGGTCCTGGTCCTTAAATTCATATGTAGAGGCACCGCTGTATCTGATTTTTATAAAATGTTACCAAAGTTGTCAGCTGGCGAGTGCTACCTGACTTTAACGTCCTCAGTTACCTTAGCTACCTCAGTTGATCCCTACAAAAATGGGTATGTTGTCTATTTTTGCAAAAAAACAACTGCGAATTAAAGAATATTAGAATAATGAAAACAGAAATTCACAAGTTTGATGTTTTCTTCATTTGAGTGTAATAGCAGCGGCTTTAGTTTTTTTTTTTTGCCATTTGACCAAACTTTAGCTTTCAAATGCTGTAAAAAACATACTGTACTGTAAATACTGTATTAGTCCACCTTGCCATCCACTGATATGTACAGTATTTATGAGAGAGAGAGAATCTGTTGCTAGCTTGTCAGAATCTGATATGCAAGCACTGTTATTTTCGTAATGTTTTTGAATGGATCACTCAGCACATGGGTCCAAGAGTTGTGCTCTTCGTCTCACTTTTGTGAGCAATCGCCATGTTGTGGTTGAAATAAAGCTTGAGAAAACAAAAACTAAAGTCTAACGTGCTTTTGCTTCCCACAGACACCTACTCCACACTCAAATCAAAGCAACGAGTTAAAATTTAAATATTGAATATTCAAATTGGAGCCAGCTGCATGATAATCAGAAATGTGATTTGGCATAATAAGCCTGAAATGGTTTGAAAAAGGACACCCTGGGCAATTTCAAAGTGTTGGTAAAAAGGTATAAATGTAGGGTTGAGTATGAATGTAATGACCCGGAGGTCAGTTCCGGTCCTGAGACACAGCAGGAGGAGCCTTGACGAGACTTTACAGTCCACACAACAGACTTTATTTAAAAAAAAAAAAAAAACAACAAAAAAAAAAAAACACTAAATACAGGCTAAAAGAGGGTGCATGTATCCCTGCTTGGGCAGTGTGGGGTTCGTACCCCGCTCCTGGAAGGACGGTGCTATGTTTTGCACAACACTGCAACCAGACACTGCAAACACAAAAAAAACAAATCCACGCAGGCAGGCCTCCAGAGCTTCCGGGGATTGAGCCTCTCAAGTTGGGGCCACCCTCAAAGTCTCTCTAAAAACAATTAAGAACAGTCAATAAAAACAGGGTAAAAAAAAATTATAAAATTTACCCTCCGCTCTTTTAATGTGGTGGCTGTCAACGGGCTGGGAGGTGGCGTCCAATTGTCCCCCTTGCAGTCCTGGGGGCTGCAGACAAGCGTGGTGTCGAGCTTCTTCGCGTGGCGTGCGTCACACAACTGCCAGTACTCCTTCCTCGTGCCAACCAGGGCCACTGGTGCCGACCCCGTCCGCACAGCGGGCGGTCTCCTGTCCTTTCGCGATGCCGCCTTTATGGCCGCTCATTGTTCCTCTCCACCTAGCCAGGTGCCAATCAAGGCAGTTGGGAGCACCTGGAGCGGAAGAGTGCAGACACGTACGTGCTGCCACGCCCCCCCAGTCCATTACATAATTTTAAAATATTTTAATACGTGAACCGATACCTTTGTTTCAATAATGGTTCCTGAATTATAGTTTTTTTTCCCAATACCACTTTCATAAGATCAATTCTAACCAAAAAGAAAACTACATAACAGTACAAATGGTGGCATGGTGTTTGAGTGGTTAGCATGCCCGCACCACAGTTCATAGATCGAGGGTTCAATTCCGAGCTCCGGCCTTCCTATGTGGAGTTTGCATGTTCTCCTAGTGCATGGACCATTGCTCTCAGAATTGTCAGGTGTCGTGCTAACCTGTCATCCTCATCCTCTGTGCTGCCGAGAACATGTTTTTTATTTATTTGAAATGGTTCTTATGTCAGCCTGGGAACCTGTTTGCCAATTCAGGATACCCATGGAGGATTTTCTTTTCTTTCTTTTTCTTTTTTTTTTTTTAATCAAAGTGATTTTTCTGCCTTTTTTTTTTTTTTTTTTTATACCAAAGATAGGATAGAGTCGTGCGGGGGATGTTCTCTGAGGTTATGCTTAAAACAAACAATGCATATAAAACATATTTGTGTTCTGTCTTCTTCGTTTAGTTCCGGAAAGCTGAATAGTATACAGTACAGTACATTTTTTAAATGTATGGTTTAACTCCTCATCTCATGAACACTTCACATTTAAAATCATGCGACAACTAAAAATAAAACTCAGCTTGATACGCAGAAATGTTTGCTGGTTGCACAGACAAAAATGAAAGCAGTCCTCTGATCTTCCCCACAGCAGATGCGTGGAGAGGATGGTACCTAGGTAGCAATTAAATCTCCAAATGGAAATGAGGCCAATATCAATTTATATCAAACATTAAATTTAACCACATAATTGAGGTTTATTACCCTTCATTGTGTAAAGCTGTGTTTAAATATTAAATAATTTGACCAGCTCTTTTAAAAAGGAAAAAAATACAACACTATCATACCATAACAGACAGAAATGTGACACTGTACAGGGTGTGACTGGCACTGTTATTAAAGGTGTCCCTAGAATTATAGCACCAAGGTGAACATAGAAACATAGCACCTTTTTTAAAGATATTGGGTTGAGGTTGTTGTATCGCTTAGGAAGGATTCGTCTCGACACTCATTTGCACCGACACACATCGAATGCAACATTATTATTAAAGGGGGAAAAAAAACTCCTCACAAAATGAATAATCAATGTCTTTGAGAGATTAGAGAAAGGGAATAACAGAACCTTGGTTTTATGTGCTTAACAATATTCATTCATTCATTTTCCATGCCGCTTTTCCTCACGAGGGTCTAGGAGGTGCTGGAGCCTACCCCAGCTAACTACGGGCAGTAGGCACGGGACACCCTGAACTGGATGCCAGCCAATCGCAGGGCACAAGGAGACATACAACCAGTCATGCACACACTCATACAGTGCCTTGCAAAAGTATTCGGCCCCCTTGAATCTTGCAACCTTTCGCCACATTTCAGGCTTCAAACATAAAGATATGAAATTTAATTTGTTTGTCAAGAATCAACAACAAGTGGGACACAATCGTGAAGTGGAACAACATTTATTGGATAATTTAAACTTTTTTAACAAATAAAAAACTGAAAAGTGGGGCGTGCAATATTATTCGGCCCCTTTACTTTCAGTGCAGCAAACTCACTCCAGAAGTTCAGTGAGGATCTCTGAATGATCCAATGTTGTCCTAAATGACCGATGATGATAAATAGAATCTACCTGTGTGTAATCAAGTCTCCGTATAAATGCACCTGCTCTGTGATAGTCTCAGGGTTCTGTTTAAAGTGCAGAGAGCATTATGAAAACCAAGGAACACACCAGGCAGGTCCGAGATACTGTTGTGGAGAAGTTTAAAGCCGGATTTGGATACAAAAAGATTTCCCAAGCTTTAAACATCTCAAGGAGCACTGTGCAAGCCATCATATTGAAATGGAAGGAGCATCAGACCACTGCAAATCTACCAAGACCCGGCCGTCCTTCTAAACTTTCTTCTCAAACAAGGAGAAAACTGATCAGAGATGCAGCCAAGAGGCCCATGATCACTCTGGATGAACTGCAGAGATCTACAGCTGAGGTGGGAGAGTCTGTCCATAGGACAACAATCAGTCGTACACTGCACAAATCTGGCCTATATGGAAGAGTGGCAAGAAGAAAGCCATTTCTCAAAGATATCCATAAAAAGTCTCGTTTAAAGTTTGCCACAAGCCACCTGGGAGACACACCAAACATGTGGAAGAAGGATCTCTGGTCAGATGAAACCAAAATTGAACTTTTTGGCCACAATGCAAAACGATATGTTTGGCGTAAAAGCAACACAGCTCATCACCCTGAACACACCATACCCACTGTCAAACATGGTGGTGGCAGCATCATGGTTTGGGCCTGCTTTTCTTCAGCAGGGACAGGGAAGATGGTTAAAATTGACGGGAAGATGGATGCAGCCAAATACAGGAACATTCTGGAAGAAAACCTGTTGGTATCTGCACAAGACCTGAGACTGGGACGGAGATTTATCTTCCAACAGGACAATGATCCAAAAATAAAGCCAAATCTACAATGGAATGGTTCAAAAATAAACGTATCCAGGTGTTAGAATGGCCAAGTCAAAGTCCAGACCTGAATCCAATTGAGAATCTGTGGAAAGAGCTGAAGACTGCTGTTCACAAACACTCTCCATCCAACCTCACTGAGCTCGAGCTGTTTTGCAAGGAAGAATGGGCAAGAATGTCAGTCTCTCGATGTGCAAAACTGATAGAAACATACCCCAAGTGACTTACAGCTGTAATTGGAGCAAAAGGTGGCGCTACAAAGTATAAACGCAAGGGGGCCGAATAATATTGCACGCCCCACTTTTCAGCTTTTTATTTGTTAAAAAACTTTAAATTATCCAATAAATTTTGTTCCACCTCACGATTGTGTCCCACTTGTTGCTAATTCTTGACAAAAAATTAAAATTTTATATCTTTATGTTTGAAGCCTGAAATGTGGCGAAAGGTTGCAAGGTTCAAGGGGGCCGAATACTTTTGCAAGGCACTGTACCTACGGACAATTTAGAGTGTTCAATCAGCCTACTATGCATGTTTTTGGGATGTGGGAGGAAACTGGAGGAAACCCACGCAGGCACGGGGAGAACATGCAAACTCCACACAGGAAGGCCAAAGCCCGGGACTGAACCCTTGTTCTCAGAACTGTGAGGCAGATGTGCTAACCACTCAGCCACCGTGTCGCCTGCTTAACGATATGGTGAATGTTATTCATGATTGTCAATCCTCATCAATAAATCCAAAATTACGGGTAAAAAAATATAATTTGTACTGAGCCTTAGAAATTGTCATCATGCATAATGGCCCATTGAAGTGTACACAATTTAATGTACCCTGCAAAAATATGGATTGTGACAAAGGTACTGCGCAATGCTGCACAGCTGGTTATTCCAAATGCATGACTTTTTCAAGGATTTTACTCGCATACGACCATAAATCCATCAATCATCTTTTTTTTCCCATCGTTACATTCTGGGACGAAAGGAATTGTTTGCTTGATTGCGTGATTGGAACACAATCTCATTTTTTTTTCTTCAAACTTTTTCATAATTGAAAAAATAGAAACCTTGACTTTTAAAATGCTCTTTTGTCGTACCTCATATTGTCAAATCTGAATTTAAAGGGGTGGTGAGTAATTGCACCATAAATAATCAGATATAAGCAGGTAAAATACTCACTACAACTATATCCTGTAGGTATTACAAAACTTGTTTTACCATCATTAATATGGTAACAGTGAAATGTTATGCGATAGTAAAATGAGTCACATCGATCCATCTTTGAAAACTGATATTTTGGTCTAATCAAAAATGTTAAATTGATTTTCATTTGTATAGTGCTTTTCCACTTTTATGGCATTCAACACTCTTTGATACTGTCACCTCATTCATCTGCTGATGATGCAGCGTCAGGAGTAACGTGGGGTTCAGTATCTTACTCAAGGCAATTTTGACATGGTCGCCATGGCAGGGGCCTGAACCTACAATCCTTTGGTTGGGACCTGAGAGACAACCCTTCAATTGTGCTTAGCCAACGGGATGTTAATAAGACAACTTGTCAAGTCCACGAACCTTCAGACTGGTTTTAATGTGAAAGCGGGATGTCAATAAGTTTCTCACAGTGATCGTAGTCAACCTTCTACCTCACAGCTGTTTTATGCCCATATGTATAAAAAATTCAGTGATTTAAGAATTTATTGAGATTTTTCTCCTTTGTTTACACATGGAGGCAGCTAATTTTTGTAACTAAATAGCCTCATTGTTCACAATATTTACACGAAATAAATGCTACCTGCACGTTTTTTGTTTTGTTTTTGCTTTTAACCAAGAATCGAGACTGTTTTACGTCCATATCTATAAAGAATTCAGGGATTTTTGCGTTTATTCACAAGAATGTTCAACGGAAAAAGCTCTTTGTTTTGCTACGGTGGTCATGTTGGATTTTGCATCTCTAAATTTTATTTTAGAAATTTCTGCGTCCGTGATAAAAAATAATCAGCTTTTATGTGTTTTATTTTATGTAACATTTTAATCTCATAACTTTCAGTGAAACACCATGGTCCTACACCAACTGCAACAAGCAGATTTTGTCTACTTGGCCACATGCACCTTTGGAAGAACATCTACACCAGCTTCCACAACAACGGCTGCATGGTGCTGCTCGGGTGTTCTGGGGTTGAAGTAAGTGCACAGCATTATTCACTTTATAAAAAGGATGACTCAAAACACCTATCTTTCTAAAACAAATGTGTTTTGTAGAAGCCTGAGATGATGAGGACGGCCCGATGCTTGAGCCTGAATGCGCTGGTTAGCAGACAGAAATACATGTCTGTCAAGGCAGGCTACAAGTTGACCCAGAAGGTGCTGGCGGCCTCTTCGTTGGAGAAGCAGAGCGTCGGGCTCATCATGGCGGTCTTCAACCCCTATACGGTCGCTGGGCTGAGGCTCCTTGCCATGACCACAAGCAAGGAGGAACACAGGGACACGGCTGATGTTCTGGAGAAGTAATGTAAAGCCCAAAGCGCTTTACATTAGCACACATTTACCCTTTCACTCACACATTTACACACCAATGGTGCTGCTGCCATGCAAGGCGCTGCCAGCCCATTGGGGGCAAGTTACGGTTAAGTGCCTTGCCCAAGGGCACTTCGACAGTGGGCAGTCATAGCCAGGAATCGAACCGCTGACTACGCCAACTGCACCACGGCCACCCCTTTGAGTGATTTATTATCTTTTAAAAACAGTAAATTTGAAAAAAAAAAAAGTTTCTATTTTGGGCAAAAACATATGATATGTTTAATATTGCTACTGATCCTGAAAATATAGGTGATTATCTCTGCATTTGGTGATTTTTGTGCATCTAGTGTAAAATCTGAGAATTTTATAGCCATTTTAAGTTTTGTAATACAGTGGTACCTCTACATACGATCACTTCGACACACGATCTTTTCGACATCCGACGTAAAATTTGAGCCGCCATTTGTTTCTACATCCGACGAGTTGCTCGAAATACGACGACATGACAGCACTGCAAACGAACGCACGGTGGATTTTCTTGTGTGAGAAATCAACACAGTTTTCAAAAAAAGTTGATACAGTTGGAGAAACAAGGAAAAAAGTGATGCTTACCTTTGAAATGAAGATGCAAGTTATAGAAAAATATGAGCTTGGGGTGCGCGTCCCTGAACTGGCTCAACAATACAGTTCCATGGTCCTCTTCCGACCACCGTTCGCCACTATTTATAAGTTAAGGTGACAATTATTATTGTGGTAACATTGCCAAGGAAATCGCCAGCTTCGTCACGTTTTTATCATTTATTTAAGAACTTATCCAACACAAAACGCCCATTGTCTTAAGCAGTTGACCGCTCTCAAGAAAACGAAAGTATTATCTCTACCGCACCGACCTATCTCACTGAGACGTCACCTTCGCGGTGCGTTCAGGGACAGTAAAAAGTGTCCGCCATATTAGAATCCGATTCGTTACATTATTTACAGGAATAATTATTAATTATTCTTCTTCTTATTATATTATTCTGAATTATTTATTTATAACTTATTTGTTTTTCTATGTTTAATTGCCATTTGTAACAGTGCCAGCAGTATTTATTAAGAATTTAGTGTATGTTTTTAGGCTTTGGAACGAATTAATGGAATTATAATGTATTCCTATGGGAAAATCCTGCTCGACATACGACCATTTCGACTTACAAACAAGGTCCTGGAACGAATTAAATTCGTATGTAGAGGTACCACTGTACTCATATAAAAATAATGAATCGGGATTTTATAAGGGCCCTCCTGGAGTGATCACCTTATCGTGGTGGAGGGGTTTGCGTGTCCCAATGATCTTAGGAGCTATGTTGTCTGAGGGCTTTAAGCCCCTGGCAGGGTCACCCATGGCAAACAGGTCCTAGGTGAGGGGCCAGACAAAGCATGGCTCACAAGACCCCTTATTAGGGATGGGAATTGATACGATTTTTACGATTCCGATTCCATTATCGATATTGCTAACGATTCGATTCTTTATCGATTCTCTTATCGATTCTAATTTCGGGAAAAAAAAGAACAAACATTTTGATTGGCATCAAGTTTGTTTAATCAGAAGTCACAACCTTACAAACTCACAACGAGGTCAAAAGAGGCCCAAAGCCTCGATGTTAACTGTGGCAATAAGTGGCAAATGCACAAGAATGTGTAACATTTTACGGAAACATTTTTCTAATAGAAATAAACATATTGGTATATTTTGGCATATAGGTCGTTGTTCTGCCTTTGGCAATGTCCCCAAACTTTTTCCTGTGAGGGCCAAATAACTTTTCCCTTCTCTGATGAGAGGCCGGGGTCAGTTTGTAACAGAAAAAGTGTGACGATTGTAGGAGTGCGTAAATGTAAAAAAAATATTGTTTTTCAGAAAGCCACAATCAAATAACCCTCTGTGGATTCTTCACGGAACAAAAGTAAATAAAATAAAAATAATAATATAATATAATATAATAATAATAAATAATAATAGCACTATTAATCAAATAGATAATAACCAAATAACCCTCTCTGAGTTATTCACTGAAAAAGGCCAGGAAATAAATAACACTACTGAGGGAGAAAAAAACAAAAACAATTCAAAATGCTCTCTAGAGTTGTTCAGGGGGCCGGACCAAATATGGAGCCGCGGGCCGTAGTTTGGGGACCCCTGTTTTTATTTACCAGTATATTGAAATGCATGCCTTTTAGTTTTTATGGTGCTTTCACGCTCAAGTGGTGGCGCCCTTGCGCTTCCTCACGCGAAGAAGAGCGCACTCACGTGAAGAAGAGTGCGCTTACATGCGAAGATGAAGAAATGCGGCATCCAAGCGAGTGAGCGAGTTAGTGAGAAAGGGAAACACTGCCATGAGCCTACGTTCTTTGTTAATGTTTGTAAAATATCTACAGAGCCAACGCCTGTATGTATCATCTTCTGTGTTGTTGTTGTGTGTTTCCACTGGCGATCGGACACTTAAATCCAGTTGTGTAGTGGGTTAAACGATGTGCTAATGCCAGCGAACGCATGCTAACTGCTTGTTATTACTGTGTTAGCAGCTAATCATCGCTTATTTACGTTGATGCAAATGATTTGTTTCATTTCTAGTTTCAAGTGATGGTTGAATAAAGTCAGCAAATTATACCCACGTCTTCTGCATCGTCATTTGGGAGTTTAGCTAGCTGTATAGCCAGGACTGAGCCTTAACATCTTCGTGAGGACAGTGCAGTCTATTCCCTCCCGATGCAGTTATTTCCATCTCGCAATGACTGCAAGTCGCTTTGTTGTAATTTTTCCTTGTGAAGTGAAGACACACTTTCGAGCGTTCGAACCCACGTGCTGTCATTGTTATGTTTACGGCGGCAATGCTCGTGCTAAACTATCGTAACCTTTCATTTTCACCCTTTTTCCTGGTGAAGTGTAGCGAGTGGTTCTTGGCGCCATGCTAGTTTGATGCGTCTGGACAACAAGACACGTCACGACGCAATATGCGTCTTTAGGGATCGTTAAAGGGATCGTTAAGGCTTTTTCATTGTGATGTCGAGGCCTCGAAACACTCAGAACCGGTTCCGAATTGGAATCGGATTTCGATTCCCATCCCTACCCCTTATGATGCAAAACATTACAGGATTCAAGTTTCCCTTGCCCGGACGCGGGTTACTGGGGCACCCCTCTGGAGCCAGGCCTTGGGGTGGGGCTCGAAGGCGAGCGTCTGGTGGCCGGAAGTGTGGGCTTCCCTGCTAAAGCTGCTGCCCCCGCGACCCGACCCCGGAGTAAGCAGAAGATAATGGATGGATGGATGGATGGATGGATGGATGGATTTTATAAGGGAACGACTTTGAATTTGTTGATGCCGCTGCTCATGGAGACTCGTATACGGTTAAGGTAGGTGTCTGTTTTGGTTTTAGGTCGGTAGCAGCTTTGGTTTTGAAAATATTTGAGTTTGATGTTTTTGAAAATAGGCCCCCTACGAATCGGCCCCGTTTTCATGTCCTGTCAAGTATTATGAAGTCTATGATTATTATTACTGTATATATATTTATATTTTTATATTATAACTATTATAAGGGTTTGATATGATATATTATGATTTATTGTTACAATTAATATGGCGAAAAACACTGGTGACTTGAAGTTCTGCTCTGAGACCCCAAATTTGGCCAAATTTCAAAATTGTCCGATATCATGAGTGATACATCATTGGAAAACTTGAAATCTCAATTTTCTGGGGAATGAAAAATTTTGAACAGGAGGTCTGCAGATTTGCAGTAATGCAGACTCTGCACCGTTCCATAGTGGTTTAGAAGGAGCTGAGCCGAAGGGCGAAGCTCTCGATTTACCAGTCGATCTACGTTCCTGGCGTCACATATGGTCGCGAGCTGTGGGTTGTGACCGAAAGAACATAATTGTGGATACAAGCGGCCGAAATGAGTTTCCTCAGCAGGGTGTCCGGGCTCTCCCTTAGAGATAGGGTGAGAAGCTTGGTCATCGGGAGGGACTCGGTGTCGAGCCGCTACTCCTCCGCACTGAGAGGAGCTAGCTGAGGTGGCTTGGGCATCTTGTGTGGATGCCTCCTGGACGCCTCCCAGGAGAGGTGTTCCAGGCATGTCCCACCGGCGCGAGGCCCCGGGGACGACTCAGAACACGCTGGAGAGACTGTCTCTCGGCTGGCCTGGGAACGCTTTGAGATCCCGCCGGAGGCGCTGGTTGAAGTGGCTTTGAAGAGGGAAATCTGGGCTTCCCTGTTAAAGCTGCTGCCCCCGCGACCCGACCCTGGAGCAAGCGGAAGATGGTGGATGGATGGACTTCTCTATCCTGCATGCTCCGTACACCATGGGTGAATGGCAATAAATTAGCAATAATAATTGCCCTAGAACAGATTATTGTATCACAAGATGTTCGATTGAAATGTTTTTAGGGAAACTACATTAGCACCTCTGAAACTGATCATTTTGACTTCCAGATGGTTTACAAGTTCCTGGGCAGCTTTATTTGAGCCTTTCAAAACGTATGTACAATATGCATGAGATTGCATCAGTTGAGTGATTTTTTTTTTTGCCTGTTAGACACTGTCTGGCATATCCTGACGGCAGTTATCATTTATTTCAAACAAGGGCCTTTTTTCAAGGAATGTCCTCATGCAAACCCATCTCAAGACAGTCATGCAAATCGTCATATGAACCCTTTCTTCTTGTTTGCTACATCTAACTGAGGAAACGGGTCTGAAACAGGGCCTTTTGAATGTCTGTTCTGCATGTCAAGAAGAAGTTGAAGCTTTTGACCTGTTTGGAAACCCATCTTTTGTACTGTAGCTACTCCTGAATGTTAACTATGGACATTTTGGGGGGAAAAATCAATGGTATTGACTTCATGGAAGCATAAAAGCATGTTTGAAATTTGTTTGCAGTGGAAGAAGGAAATAAACACCTCTGGGATGACGTATGAATGTAAATGTGGACAAGCATCAATCATCCTTTTTCACTTCTTTTCTCTCTTCTTCACACATCTGTAACCAGGGGTGTCTGGTAATGCATTACATTTACTTAACTTTTAGAGAAATATGTACTTC
This sequence comes from Corythoichthys intestinalis, assembly GCF_030265065.1. Taxonomy (NCBI): domain Eukaryota; kingdom Metazoa; phylum Chordata; class Actinopteri; order Syngnathiformes; family Syngnathidae; genus Corythoichthys; species Corythoichthys intestinalis. The sequence goes on from NC_080396.1 coordinate 58,025,062, forward strand.
TAAGAGTAGTTTTACCACGCTATACATTTTATTTGATTAGATTTTTGAAGAAGAAACACTACTAGTAAAAAAAATGTCCTCTTTATCCTACACATTAAATTTTACTTTATTGTGTCCAAAGATGCCCTCAGTTGCTTTAACAGTTTCACCAATGAAACGTTGCTACAATAATCACATGACTCCATTATACCAATCAGACATAACTATACAGTCACATGACAATACACAAGCCTACAGTCGGAAGTCCTATGCTCAAGCCGGCCTGTTCAATCATGTGGCGTCTGCACTGCTGTCTAATTTACTCAAAAGTGTGGATTTCAACCTCTTTCCCAGTTTTTATTTAGAACTGGAACACCACAGAAACCGGAGATGATAGCTGATGATGATAGTTTTAATTGCATGGTAGAAAATGTTTTTCTCCATTAGAGGGTATTCATGCTCTTTGGATGGGTATGGTTTCATTTCTGTAGATTTTTCTGGTCATAATTCGATGATTTATGTGTATGTTTCTAGGCTTAATATGGGCCTGTATTAAGTTACAGTTATAGTACAGTATAATAACAATAGTTAATATAGATCAGTGTTTTTCAACCTTTTATGAGCCATGGTACACTTTTTTCATTTCAAAAATATCCTTAGGCACATGACCAGCAAAAAATGTAAAATGAATTTCTGTAGCCAATATTAACAATATACGTAAAGTCGTGTATTAAATAGAACTCAAACAAACACTAAGAAAGACCGATTTTATAATCATATTTTTACTTACTCAGGGTGACACGTGGGCTTGTTGTATTGGAGTAGGTATCACTGCATCCGTGATAAAAGTTAATCCCGCTATGTTCAGTTCGTCTTTAGAGTCCAGTATAAATCCCATTTTGCTTGCTTTTGCCTCACATCAGAGACTCTGAAACAGTCTTTGCTTTCTTTGAACCGCCATTCAATTTTGTCCATTTCTGAGCTAGTATCTTTCCTTTTAAAAAACGTTTTCCATCGCAGTCACCGTTATAGTTTTGCTAGCTAGCCGCAAGCCCCAATCCCTCTCTTACCTCATACGCATGACTAAACAAAGTAATTAGCTACCTTTTGACACCTACTCATATGGAAGGTTATTGCATGATTACAGAATATAGGATAGCACAGACATTCAGAAACAGCAAATTTGCGAATTCATTTTCAAAAAATGTTGTCAGTTAGGTGAAAAAGGATGATTTTCCAAAGCACAGCAGACACTACACCACGGCACAGTAGTGCGTCGCAGCACAGTGGTTGAAAAACATTGCAATGGATGACGTTGTGCTGAGAGAAAAAAAACCACTACTTAGAAAAAAGGACATTGTAAGCAGTTACTAATTCTTGGAATATTCTTTTCACCGAATAAGTTTTACTTGTACTTGAGTACATTTTTTGGGATGACTACTGTTATGTTATTAATATACTTTTTAAAGTTACGCTACTTTTATGTGGTAAATTTTTTGGCTATGCTACCGACCTCTGTAACTTTGGAAACTTTGACTACTATTTAGACTCTTTCGGTGGCAATAATGTACATGCATAAATAAACTGCTGTAAAATAAATACAGTATTCATACTTACAAAAACCTTAAGCAACTTCAGACTTGCTCAAAATGACAAAACAATGTATTTAAATATCAGCAGTTTTTTTTTTATTTTTTATTTTTTGGTAAGGGCTTATTTGACCACTTTAAATATGAACCATATGAATCAATAAGCCTTACTCAAGATTGTTATTAGCATTCCAATTTTCTTTTTTTTTTTTTTTTTTTTTAAACCTATCCTGTTCAGCTGTTTGACACGGAGAATGGAAGTCTAAGTGCCCGGTTGGTCTGAAGAGTTTTAATGTTTCACATTGAGAGTATGACATACTCCTATCGTTTCAGCGCAGTCCAACCCAACAACCGGCCTTCAGGGATGGCAAGAGGGGACGCACCACCAACCCCCCAAGCGCCGGAGACCAGGGGATGTCCAACCCACCAGCAAGGGACAGCAAGCCCCACCCAAGGCCCCGCGGGCCCTATGAGGCCCCACTGACGACCCTGCCGGCAGGAGGGCAGCGGCAGCTGCAGCCGCCGCGGTCCAGAGAGGCGGATGGGGCAGGAGACAGACTAAGGGGACAGAGGCGCAACCCCCCCAATCCACCCCCGGGCCAGGAGAGGTGCGAGGTATGACACCAGGGGGCACCTCCCCGGCACCCGGTACAAGGAGACGCGGCTCCGGCCGGGTCGACCCGAGAGGGGACTATAGCCGCAGCATACACCACCCAGCCCCCACCCCACCCCGGCCGGCCGGAGAAGGGCCGCGGCCCCGGACCGGCACCCACGCGGAACCCCCACCCACCCTCTAGACCAGTGTGCGCCCGACCGGACCCACACACGACCAGACACAACCAGGCAAGCCCTAGCTGAAAACCCCGGGGCCAGGACCGGCGACAGGACGTCACAGGGCAGGACGCCAACAAACTCCACCTGTGAAGCTGACAGAGGAAGAGGTTTATCAAACACCCTTAGATGTATGCCAATGACCAGTGAAGTTTATTATTTAAGCATAGTTCCTTTTTTTATTTGCATTTTTATTCATTTCAAAGGGAAATATATTTTGATTAGAGTGATCTACCACAGATCACTCTAATCAAAATATATTTTCCCATATTCCTCTCCTCTCTTCTTTTCTCATATTCCATATTTTTATATTTTGATTAGAGTGATCTGTGGTACAAGAGTGCAAGTCAGAGGAGGAATTCTAATTGTATCACACTGTACTACTGTCCTATTTCTTTGCACTCTCTAGGAGCCACAAATGCCTTGTGGAATTTTAAAACTGCCATGACAGGCTGTCTGAGACTTTTAGCCACTCACTTGCTGTGTCTTGTTTCCCAGTTTTTCTTCTTCTTGTCTCATTTCTCTTGTTTCATTTCCATTCGTGTTGGCACCCCTCTTAACAATCAGCACATCCCAGCAACTCATGTCCGGTCAATTTATTTGTATGTGATTGGATATTTATTGCCCCTTGTGAGTTCTATCCTTGGTTGTTTTGTTTTGTTTTAAATACCGTTCTCTTTCCCCTGAACGATGAACAATGTCAAAATGACATGAAGACACAGGTCAAGCACCTTTGTTACCTTTGTCACCTTTTTCTGCAAGACAAACACACATCTCAGTGGGTTCACGCATGATTAGGTGAAATTAGACACACTCGAGTAGATAGATTTTTGGCATTGAATAGGATGTTAACATATCCACACTTACATGATTCATTAATAATGGGTTCCAAACCTCACTTTGCTGATTTGTGTATGCTCCACTCTGCGTAATCACGTCCCGTTTGACTTGCCCCCCCCCCAGTTATCAGGCCGCCCACATGGTGTCCATGGGTGAATATAATTAGCTAACGATAGCAGCACTATGTTCATCGGTAGCAAAGGCGTTTAAAAATATATTTCTTGTTGTTGTTTGTTCTTCCCCTCTTCTGTCAGGTTCCTTCCTTTCTGTCCCTCCATAACCCCTACCCGTTCGCTGCTTTCTCCTAAGAATAAAACATAATGAACAAACACAATGGGAGTATATCAAACTGCCATGTGATATGTTAAAATCTATTAAGACCACAAGGACACTCACATTTCTATTCTCTGTGTCTGAGCAGCTGAACAGGACAGGGTAAAAAATAAAATAATAAAAAAGCCACCTTTATTCGAAATCTCGATTGATTGATTGATTGATTGATTGATTGATTGATTGATTGATTGATTGACAGAGGGCTGGTTAAACAGATGGAAAAAAAACCACAACAAATATAAACAAGACAGCAGTCACATGGAGAAATGAGAACCAGACGATGGTCTCACGATCTTGATTGTCTTTACTCGGAGGGGGGTTTGGGGAGGGTGCTGGCACCCAGGCCACTGCAGGCATAAATGGAGCCCGGGTGAGTGAAGGGCTAAAATTCATTGATGATGATGCATGGAGCTATAATATTGTGTTTAAGAGGGCATACGTTTGCATAGGGACTGTAGGGACAACACACTACCAACTTTTCAGTATGCTTAAATTGTCCCCACCAACTTTTAACCTTATTTGCATTACATAATGAGTTCAGTAATATAGGTAAATTACATTGTCTTTCCATATGTTGTATAAATAGAATTGACCCTACCATTAATAAGTGAATTATTCTCATTATATTCAGACTTTTACATTTACCCCTTTTTCTTGCTGAATGTGCCGGTCAATTCCTACCCCCCTCAAACGCATGTTTGATTGCATGATGAATAGACCCCCCCCCCAACACAAACGCACACACACAATCTCAACAGAAATACATGTCTATCCGCCCCTTTCGAAAAGGAGGGATAGTAGAAGTCCTATTCGGCTACCACCAATAGCCACAGTAGCAGCCACTGTAAGTAATGTGAAAAGAAGTCAATGTTGTGGACGGTGGGGAACACGCCAGTAATTTTGCTACTGACAGTCTGACCTGCATCAGAGTTGGCATAGCATTTAACTGTGTGAATTTGCCAACCTACAAAACTCGAGTAAACTGCAAAAACACACCTCCTTGTTTTAAGTGTAATTCTACTTGATATAAATAAGTAAATAAGATAATAAGTAATAATAAGTAACAAGTAAATTTGACTCAGATTTCTTCAAATTAGAAAAATAGCTTGCTAAAAGTAAGATTAACAGACGTATTTATGGTCTAATTATAAATTTGCAGTCTGTTTTCTATTGTTAGCGTTAATTGAACTTTGAGAAATGTAGTGAACTCTGTTGGAGCTATTCTTGTGGTTAAGGTCAATGTAGACTAACAATGTAGTTCCATGTATAGGTTAAGTAAAAACAAAAACAACCACTGTAAATTTCCTTTGTATGAAGCAAAGTAGAATTCCCTAGATTGAAAAATGACTTCTCCCATGAAAGTAATCATTTGAAATTTTGAACATTTTTACATAGGAAACAGATCAGCGTATTTGTGGGAAATGAAGCTTTTGCCCCCCTTACGACCCACTAATCCCACAACACACACACACACATAGAGACCTCCCTCCCTCGGGTCGGCCAATGGGGGCCTTGGTCGTACTCATCGCACCCTGGTCCTGATCATTTTTTGTCCGCCACTGGTCTTTACTATTGTACCGTAATTTTCGCACTACAAGGCGCACCTGACTATAAACCGCCCCCGACCAATGTGACAAAAAAAAAAAAAAAAAAACAGCATTTCTTCATAGATAAACCGCACTGGACTATAAACTGCAGCTGTCCACTTTATTATGGGATATTTACACCAAAAGATATTAATTGGTAACACTTTATTTGACATCAGCATCATACGACTGTCATTAATGAACCACCATTAGTCTTTGAACCAATTGGCTGCAAAGCTTCATTGCTTCAAGAAGCTTTATTTGGCCGTCACTGCTCCCTTGGGGAAGACAGTCAACATCTACTGCACCTGCTGTCAACACTGTTATTGTCCAACATGCCTCCTAGCATGCATTGCTGCGCTACAGATGTAAATAACATTTCAAATTCATGTTTTATGGTAACCATTTATTCAGTTGCTGTTCCAGGTGTTTCATTAATTGCTAGTAATGGTATTTGGTAAGACCTTATTTGACAGTGGCGCCATAAGACTGTCATTAGACAATCAAAATTATTACATGACACTGACATGAGTATTAATGAATGCTTTGTCATTTAGTATTATCTGGCAAATTATCCCACTTTTGAATGGTTGAAAAAGATCCGAGCTGAACATAAATGAAGCTGGTAACTTAATTTGTCAGATGTCACTTAATGACATCTGTCAAATGCCCATGATAGTGTCATGTCATAATTATGATGGTCTTATGACAGTCCTATAATAGCGATGTCAAATAAATTGTTACCAAAGACCATAACAAGCAATCAATGAAACAACTGGAACAGTAACTGAATAAAAAAATTAGCGCTGAACATGAATTTTGATTGTTATTTACATCTGTAGCACTGCAAAGCATACCAGGAGGCATGCGTTGCCTATTAACCCAAATAAGTCTACAAATAAGCTGCACTGGACTATAAACTGCACGATTCAAAATGAAGGAAAAAAGTAGTGGCTTATAGTCCGAAAATTACAGTACTTAGGTTGATTTGAGAGCCCGGCCTTTGTTGATCTTACTTTGAAGTTAAATCGGGGCTCCTAATTTTACCTGCGGTCTTTTATCATATCTTATTTAATACATGTACTGTATTTCCACTTCAGTAAAGTGTGTATGTACTATAATCACCTTTGGCCAACATGGCAGAAAGCTGTTGGGTTGCGGGGAGGGTGCAGAGCGTGCTCAGAGAGCGAGCTTGGCAGCGGGAGCGCGCATAGAGGAAGGAGCGGAAGAAAAGAGGCAGACCAGTGGACCACAGTCGCCCGCGGAGTCCAAGACTGAGTGGATGAACGGAGCCGAGCCTTGTGCCTGGTTTTCCTGCACGGCGTCTTTCTATAGCTGCAAAGGACCAGATCTACAATAATGCTCCAACTCGTGCATCTCATGGCGGTTTTGGTGTGCGGCAGCCAAGGTAAAACGTGCGTGCGCGTGTACGTGTATGGGTGAGAGTGCACGCAAGGCGTGAGCATGGTGACTTTGTGGACAACTTGTATTTGCTGTGGTGAGATGTAGACGGAGAGAGGGGCTGGACTGTTGCGCTGGACCTTGTTTTGTAGTTGCATCACGTCTTTGCAGGAGCCAGGGGGCTCTGAAGGGGGGGGGGGGGGGGGGGGTCGAGGGGAGCTCTTGTTTTAAGAAGGAATACTACTCCTGATAATTGTTTAGTAATTTGCATTGATCAGATTATCTATTTTCACCATTCTGATATTTTATGTACTTAGGCAACTTCAACCCGATATATAAGAATTTCTGTCGTATTGTAAATCATGAATGTGCCGACAATCCCATACCAAAACTCCAGTCGGTCTAGCAATGTGCATAATAATCAATTGCAACAACTGCACGTACACGGTGCTGCGGTTGCATTCAAGTGTGCAAGTTTCCTCATGCAAAAGTGCACTGCGTGTGGTGTCCACGTTCATCCCACGCACATCTGATTAGCTGACGTCATAATCGTAAAGATTGAGTCTGAGAAAAACATTCGAGCAGTCAGGCTTGTTATCCGTGTGATCAACATTTATTTCTTTCACGTATTTACAACGAACTTATCTTTATTCGCAACTGATGTTTCAATCAGGTGTCGACGTATCACTTTGCTTGATTGATGATATTTACAGTGGATTGCTGGCACACGACAGTAGGTGGGGGTAGAGAGCTGCGAAGTGTTGCTCCATAGCCCATATCTGGACCCTTCATTAGGTACCCCTGCACAACAGAATGCATTTCTCCCAACGTTTTGGTTTGTCTGCTTTGAGCCGAGACACTAGCCTTACATCATAAATTTCCCACAGCACCCCACCAAAACGGAAACGTCATAAAGTCTCCTCTTTACAAAGTAATGATGGTCTCAAATTCACAAATGGATTCACTCAGTATGAAATCTGTTTACTTGAACACAAACTTGATATACACACAGGAGTCATTACATAATCTTTTGTACGAATAGCAACAAGTGGATACACAGGTTGATTACAATGAACCCTGCCAGCCCTTCTAGTCAAAATGGATTGGACTTCTAGCGCCGTCAATGGCAGTCAATTAGTTAATTACACTCTGTTATCCAGCATAAGCACGCGCAATAATTATTCCAGGAACTATATATATCACTGGCATGGATAAATGAAAAAATCTTTCTTGTTGTTAAAAAAATATGGATGACGTGAAATTGGATTATTTCCTTCGGCACACCAAATGATCTATAGAATCAGCAGAAAGCAGAGTGGTTAGGAATCACTGTTCTCATGTGCCTTAAGATTCAAGTGCTGTGTGCATCAAAATAATAATCCATCCAAATAATCCAAAAATCCATTTATGATGGAATATACAAAAAAAGGTATTCCTTCCAAACTGCAGTACATAACATTTCTCTTGCTCTAAAAAAGTCATTTTTACCAAAGCAACTAACAGAGGAGACACAATGTAAAAAAAGCCTATTGCTTCTTGAATATCTTGATGTATTTTTCAGTATTTGATCCTTTACATTTTGTGCCGACTGGCCATATTCCTAACGCGGGCTGTGAAATTACACTTTTTAACTAGCAATGTGTGCAGCACAGCCCCTGGTCTCCCATTTGCAAAACATTAACTAAATGTATTATTTTGTGTTTCTGTAGCAAATTAAAAAAAAAAAAAAATCTAACAGTAATTACCTCTTTCGAAGAATGACGTTGTGACTTGCCTTTGCAACAATGACACTCAAACAAATACTATTAAATGAAAACCTTCCTGACTGAATCACCTGTTGTAAAGGCAATCTTTCTGATACAGCTTGTGTATTGGAAATAGATACAAGATGTATCCACAATATTGTGAAAATGCGAAGTGACCATAATTGGATCACTCATCACTACTGATTATAACACAACTACATCCATTTGTTTTATATCCTATATGGTTTGTGTCATGTCCCCCAGTTAATAAAGTATGAAGCTTATTTACAGAAAAGTCTGAACAAATTGAAGTTCTACCAATCAGGTTAGGAAGAGAATGTTAGTTCAACAGACTCCTGCTTTAACTTGCTAGCATATTGCTAAAAAATATGTATCGGCTTTGTTCCATTATTGCAGTGCTCTTTCATCACACTTTACCAACCATTTTCATCAGCTATCATTCATCATCTATTCATGATGGCCAAAGTCCACTGTAATTGAGCTGCCAGCCAATACCCAGAACTGAATGCAAATTAGAATAAAAACGGGGGTGATCTTGAGTTCAGTATTTAAAAAAATATATATCTATATGTATAAATATCTTGAAGGAGACATCAAATAATCACATTGCAATTGGTTTTCTTGTTGTAGCAGCAGCTTGAATTTGTGAGCGACGCTGAAAGGCTTTGCGTGTCTACGTTATTCCACTCTCTGTGCACACATCCCATACAGCTTCTCAACGAAAATGTTTGCTTTTGAAATCCCAGTTTACTAACTGCTTTGCACTTTGCATCCTTGAAGGTTGATGTATTTGGCTTTTACCGATGCTTAGTACAATGAATTACATGGTTGCTTGGGCTCACCGGGGACCCGCCGATGTGATGTTAAGTGGCGTAATTAAGATATTCTGCTGTATCTCTCAGGGGGCAACGTCAGTGGCTCAGGGTTTAAAAGATTTATACCCCTGCGCCTAAGTGTCTCTCATTGCACCCTGAGCCAGGGCCTAAGCATGTGTTTGAGGTTTGCTCACATCATGTACTGTGGCTTTGTGTGCGCTTGCTCACACGAATGGTTTTGAGCCGTAGCGCACAAAGGCGCTGTACCACAGAAGCCTTAAAATAAACCACATAGAGATGAATATTCATACAAGTCCTTTTCTAGAAATCCACATCAGCTATGTCGTGCAGGGCTTCCTGGGATTGTGTGTGCTGGGGTCTTGCAATGGTTGTAATATTTGAGCGATGGTCCAGAAAGAGCCTGTGTGTACAAGAAAGTGGAATCACACCCTCGAGGCGGCCATGTATAAGGAACCCATTTCAAGAATGACTGGAGTCAGCAGGCTTCTATGTTGTCCAAAGGGCAATCTCATTGTTATGGATATGCCATTTATTATCCTGTTTGTTTTTGTTTGTTTTTTTATATGATGTGAATGTGTGTGTGTGTGTGTGTGTGTGTGTGTTTGTTTGTGCCCTTTAGCGCTCATTTCCCCAAGTTTTGCCCTCTGCATCACTTTGCACACTGCCTATTGGCCACTAGTTCCATTACGTTGCCTGAATCCAAGCAGTCATGGTGGAAATAAAGTTCAAGAAACATCTTGATTTTTTTTTACCTGCATTTTTTCCCCTGAGCTGTAGAGCTGTTAAATTATTAACGCCTTTTCAGTGTGACTAAAACTTTGCCCAAATGCCTTGTTTCAGCATTTCCTAATGCTAAGCAATGTTTTTTTCCTTCTTATGAAAATACACAGCCGCTTTGAATATGTTGTTCATGGGGATTTTCGAGGTCAGTTGCCATGCAGTACTTTAGAAGAAGAGACTTGTCTTGCTCAAAGGCAGTTTAAACAGGCTACAAACTATGCAGCTAAAAGGATTAGCATCAGGGATTAGAAAAACCTGTTGTAAATATACTCATACTGAAATAAAAGTGAACTCTCTTGGTTCTATTTCCAGGTTACATTGGAAACAAACAAACTCTAGATGAGAGTTGACATTCCAGTAGGTGAGAATTTGGCACATTTTCAATAAGATTTGGCACCATGACATCTTCTGCCAACCTTCCCTTTATTTTCATTCAGAAGACTTCTTGTCATCACGGACGTGACTAAAGTTGTCCTCGGGCATTCTTTGCTTTCAGGAGGGCGTCTGAAAAGCATGTGCACAGGAGCAGCAGGCGGGGAGAGACTGTATTCAAAATTCATTCATTCCAAGTGAATCTGATTGCATCTCGTTAAAGTGCATCGCCAGAGATGAACTCAAAGTCTGTGGAGTCACACTGAGCCAAAATTAATAAAATGTAATTGGATCGTGTTGAGATTAAATCAGATTAGACCAGACCGATGTGATTGGAGAAGGCAGCCTTCTGCAGGACGAGCCAAGTAGGAAACACTTTGGTTTCCTTGCAGGTTAATGGACCGCGCCAGACCACGATGCTGACTGTCACCGGAACCAGCAAGAGGGCTGGCTCGCCACATTCATGTGGGTTGTGATGCTGTTGTCTATGTATAGCATGGCTATACTGCAGAGTTGTTGTAACTTCATGTAGCCCCTCGATTAAAACAGAAAAAGAAACAGGCTAAAATGGTTGCTGTCCACATGCTGAATCCTCACCTTTATTTAGCAATTAGGTTCCTGTCTTTAGCTCATTCATCTCACAGGTGGCAAACGTTTCATGTCCTGGCAGAGGTCTGCGAACACTGAATTCACTTATTTATTATGAATTTTTACACAATCTGTCATACAGCTATGCCACTCGCACGTTGCATTCACCCGAGAGTATTTTGGGCTGTGTACCTTCTCAAAATGTATTTATTCATGGCTAAACGCGGCAGGTATCAACTGCCATCCTTAGCTGCTTGCATTTAAAAAAAAAAGTAAGACATTCATAATACATTTCAGCAGTTTCACCATTGGTTGTCAATAGTAAGTATGAATGTTAATCCTAATTATATATTGGATTGGATTTAGTTTAGTGATTCTATTTATAATGAAACATTTCTGTCAATGGGCTCCATTTACAATTTTACACTGGCAATATCAGTATTAGACATTTTTCCTAGTAGAATAATCTAAGCATGACTTGCTTGAACATATTGTAAATCACACCATGTACAAAGCACTGGGTATTTACCAGGGGTGTAACGGTACATAAAAATCTCGGTTCGGTACGTACCTCGGTTTTGAGGTCACGGTTCGGTTCATTTTCGGTACAGTAAGAAAACAAAATGCAAAATATAAATGTGCTAGTTGTTTATTACACACCTTTGTGCTTTCAACAATAGGAACATTAGCCTATACAAAGCTAGAATTCTGCTCAAAAAGTAGCGGGTATTTAAAAATAATCAAACAACAATTTGCCTTTTAGACCCTGCGTATTGGTCAGCTTCCTTTCTGTAAGAAAGAAGAAAAAAGAAATCCTGTGCTCAAGAGAAAAGTAATCCCAATGACAAAGATTTTAACACGTATTTTACAAATGAAATGCCTCAATGAATCATTTTTTTTCTTATGAATGGTTTTCAAAAGCTTTATTGGTGGATTTTCTCAAGTAAAAGCGCCACACAGAAATGAATAAATTTAATTGTGTAAGCAGGATCTGTGTATTATTCTTTTTATTTGATTACAGGTGTTTTAGCTCATTTCAATTTATTTAATTTTAATGGGCTATTATTTATCTTAATATGTGTTTATATTTTACAAATGTGATGTAGTATTCATTTATATTGTATATTTAATGTTGTATAACTTTAGTTCCTATGTGAATATTAGTTCCTACTTGTTTTGTTGTGGTAGGAGGGTTATGTATTGAACACGGGGCCATGTTGGTTATTATTTTAGCAGAGAAGACAGCAGTAAATCAACAAAGACAAGTCAACTGTGCCCTGATCTACCACTCAAGAGATCTGATGGACTCAAAAAGTGGGTTACGATTGCATATTAGTTTGAAAATCAACCGGATCCACCGTATTTTTACACGAGTGACTATCAGTCTGCCCGATTCTAGCTACTAGTATTGACGCAGGAGGGTCGCGTCTCGCATCAAATAATAAACTCTGCCGTTCTTTTCACGTGCGTCGCGTTGAGCCGTTTCTGGGACGCGTCCAACACGCAGCCGCACTGCGACTGGTGTGCATTGGCTGATCAACTTTAATGCCCGCGTTTCACTGCGTCCTCGGGGCGTATATCTGGGTGATATACTGTCCTATCGTGTTGGTCCTCATTATAGTAGAGAAGACGGAGTAAATATATTCTACACAAAGAAACTGTAACCCGATCGACTCACAGCCTCGAAAAGTAAGGGTTACATTACGTCAGAAACTCGTGCGGTACGTCTCCGTTCCAAACCGAGCACCACATACCGAAACGGTTCAATACAAATACATGTACCGTTACACCCTTAGTATTTACATTTGAGAACACATACATATATATAACCGATCAAAGCCACTCATTACGCAAAGTCACGGACACTATTCTTATCTTGAGTCACAAGGGAACAAGGGCCGAGCACTGAACTCCTTTTCCCAGTTGTACTTTGCATTTTTACACTTGCCAATCTTTTAAATAGACAACAACAACAACAAAATATACTAAGCAGTTTCAAATCTTATTGAGTACATCCACTACACAGCACTAAAGAATCAGGAGAACAATTAACATCTGGCTGAGTGGCTTAGACTTGAGCCCAGAGGCATGTGTGAGAGGTCCTGGGGTGGGGAGATTTTCCACAGCAGATTTTGTGTTCAATGTCAACTAGTCAATGTCAATTTTTAGGTGTTGATTTTATTTATTTATATATTTCTTAAATGTATTATTATCATTATTATTTTTATTGAATATTTTGAATTCCTCTGCCATGTAAACATATACTGTCGGTCATGCTGAAAACAAAATGTCCTGCTTTTTTTTTCTCTCTCGCCTTGAATGCTTCCTCTCAAAATGAAGACTTTTGTTGTCTGCTATGGCACAATAGGTTTAGTTGGGAGAAACTAGGATTGTCCTCTTTGACATTGTTCATTATATACACTGAAAGAGTTATGTTAGGCGAGGTGAAAAGGTAAAAGACTTAGGTAAGGTGTAGATTTATGTGATAAGACCTGCCTCTTTCTATACTCAAGCTTGTGTTAGTGTTTTTTTCTTCTTTAGAGTCTTTCTTTAGCGCCTTTCATTTTCTTTGAGAGTTAAAATTGCTTGGCAAACCAGCCCATTTGTGCAATGTTGCTATCAACTAGGCTGAAATGTCAAGCAACAGTTTGTCAGCAATGACAAAAATAATTTACACCATCATTTTCGGACTATAATTAACTATTTTCTCTACATTTGAATCCTGCGGCTTTTACAACGCAGCGGCTTATTTAAGGATGTTTGTCGACAAATGAGCTCCATGTTTTCTTGCTTAAAAAAACACACATGAAGCTTCATCAATAACTGCATATTTCACCAAGTGCGGTCCTCGATGGCACCTATACAAGATTCAAGACTCTCATTCCCAATAACTGTGCATAAGGAACACACAACAATCAAGAGATAAATAGAAAGGGAATATTAGTACTTAATTAAAATAGAAGTAAAATATGAATGTAAATACAGTGGGGCAAATAAGTATTTAGTCAACCACTAATTGTGCAAGTTCTCCCACTTGAAAATATTAAAGAGGCCTGTAATTGTGAACATGGGTAAGCCTTAACCATGCGGGACAGAATGTGGGAAAAAAAAAAGAAAAAGAAAATCACATTGTTTGATTTTTGAAGAATTTATTTTGCAAATCATGGTGGAAAAAAAGTTTTTGGTCAATACCAAAGGTTAATCTCAATACTTTGTTATATAACATTTGTTGGCAATAATGGAGGCCAAATGTTTTCTGTAACTCTTCACAAGCTTTTCACACACTGTTGCTGGTATTTTGGCCCATTCCTCCATGCAGATCTCCTCTAGAGCAGTAATGTTTTGGGGCCGTCGGTGGGCAACACGGACTTTCAACTCCCTCCACAGATTTTCTATGGGTTTAAGATCTGGAGACTGGCTAGGCCACTCCAGGACCTTGAAATGCTTCTTACGAAGCCACTCCTTTGTTTCCCTGGCTGTGTGTTTGGGATCATTTTCATGCTGAAAGACCCAGCCACGTCTCATCTTCAATGGCCTTGCTGATGGAAGGAGATTTTCACTCAAAATCTCTCGATACATGGCCCCATTCATTCTTTCCTTTACACAGATAAGTCATCCTGGTTTCCACCCCAATGCTTCACAGTGGGTATGGTGTTCTTCGGATGCAATTCACTATTCTTTCTCCTCCAAACACGAGAACCTGTGTTTCTACCAAAAAGTTCTATTTTGGTTTCATCTGACCATAACACATTCTCCCAGTCCTCTTCTGGATCATCCAAATGCCCTCTAGCGAACAGCAGACGGGCCTGGACGTGTACTTTCTTCAGCAGGGGGACACGTCTGGCATTGCAAGATTTGAGTCCCTGGCGGCGCATTGTGTTACTGGTAGTAGCCTTTGTTACTGTGGTCCCAGCTCTCTGTAGGTCATTCACTAGGTCCCCCCGTGTGGTTCTGGGATTTTTGCTCACCGTTCTTGTTATCATTTTGACACCACGGGGTGAGATCTTGCATGGAGCCGCAGATCGAGGGAGATTATCAGTGGTCTTGTAGGTCTTCCATTTTCTAATAATTGCTTCCGCACTGGATTTCTTTTCACAAAGCGTTTTACCTATAGATAGTGTAAAGTGCTTTGAGCGCCTTGAAAGGTGGTAAAGCCTTTATAAGCCTATATAAGTATAACACCATTTACCTATTGCAGATTCAGTCTTTCCAGCCTGGTGCAGGTGTACAATTTTGTCTCTGGTGTCCTTCGACAGCTCTTTGGTCTTGGCCATAGTGGAGTTTGGAGTGTGACTGACTGAGGTTGTGAACAGGTGTCTTTTATACCGTTAATGAGTAAAAACAGGTGCCATTAATACAGGTAACGAGTGGAGCCTCGTTAGATCGTGTTAGAAGAAGTTAGACCTCTTTGACAGCCAGAAATCTTGCTTGTTTGTAGGTGACCAAATACTTATTTTCGACTCTAATTTGGAAATAAATTCTTTAAAAATCAAACAATATGATTTTCTGTTTTTTTTTCCACATTCTGTCTCTCATGGTTGAGGTTTACCCATGTTGACAATTACAGGCCTCTCTAATCTTTTCAACTAGGAGAACTTGCACAATTGGTGGTTGACTAAATACTTATTTGCCCCACTGTACAATATACAGTGGGGAGAACAAGTATTTGATACACTGCCGATTTTGCTGGTTTTCCCACTTGCAAAGCATGTAGGGGTCTGTAATTTGTATCATAAGTTCTCTTCAACTGTGAGGGACGGAATCTAATACAAAAAACAGAAAATCACGTTGTATGGTTTTTAAATAATAAATTTGCATTTAATTGCATGAAATAAGTATTTGATACATCACAAAAATCAAACTTAATATTTGGTACAGAAACCTTTGTTTGCTATTACAGATACCAAACGTTTCCTGTAGTCCTTGACAAGGTTTGCACACACTGCAGCAGGGATTTTGGCCCACTTCTCCATGCAGATCTTCTCCAGAGCCTTCAGGTTTCGGGGCTGCTGCTGGGCAACCCGGACTTTCAGCTCCCTCCATAGATTTTCTATCGGGTTCAGATCTGGTGACTGGCCAGGCCACTCCAGGACCTTAAGATGCTTCTTACAGAGCCACTCTTTAGTTGCCTTGGCCGTGTGCTTTGGGTCGTTGTCATGCTGGAAGACTCAGCCACGACCCATCTTCAGGGCTCTCACTGAAGGAAGGAGGTTGTCAGCCAAGATCTGGCAATACATAGCCCCATCCATCCTCCCCTCAATACGGTGCAGTCGTCCTGTACCCTTGGCAGAGAAGCAGCCCCAAAAATTGATGTTTCCTCCTCCATGTTTCACGGTTGGGATAGTGTTCTTGGGGTTGTACTCATCCTTCTTTTTCCTCCAAACACGACGAGCCGAGTTTAGACCAAAAAGTTCAATTTTGGTCTCATCTGACCACATGACCTTTTCCCATTGCTCCTCTGGATCATCCAGATGGTCAGTGGCAAACCTCAGACGTGTCTGGACATGCACTGGCTTCAGCAGCGGGACCTTGCGTGCGCTGTATGATTTTAATCCATGACGGCGTAATGTGTTTCCGATGGTTTTCTTCGAGAGTGTGGTTCCAGCTCTCTTCAGGTCATTGACCAGGTCCTGCCGTGTAGTTCTGGGCTGATCCCTCACCTTCCTCATAATCAGTGATGCCCCACGAGCTGAGATCTTGCATGGAGCCCCAGAACGAGGCAGATTGACCGTCAACTTGAACTTCCTCCATTTTCTAATAATTGCTCCAACAGATGTTACCTTCTCACCAAGCTGCTTGCTTATTTTCCTGTTGCCCATCCCAGCCTTGTGCAGGTCTATTATTTTATCCCTGATGTCCTTACACAGCTCTTTGGTCTTGGCCATTGTGGAGAGGTTGGAGTTTGTTTGTTTGAGCATGTGAACAGGTGTCTTTTATACAGGTAACAAGTTCAAACAGGTGCAGTTACTTCCGGTAATGAGTGGAGAACAGGAGGGGTTCTTAAAAAAGAACTAAGAGCCGAAATATTTACTAGTTGGTAATGTATCAAATACTTATTTCATGCAGTTAAATACACATTTATTATTTAAAAATAATACAATGTGATTTTCTGGATTTTTGTATTAGATTCCGTCCCTCACAGTTGAAGAGAATTTATGATACAAATTACAGAACTCTACGTGGCTTGCAAGTGGGAAAACCAGCAAAATCGGCAGTGTATCAAATACTTGTTCTCCCCACTGTATACAGCCTAAAATGTATATAAGTATAACATAAGTATGTCATGCAATGTACAAAATTAGGCTGAGAGGGAAATACAAAGAGTGCAAAATGAGGCGGGTTGTGCAAAAGATTTAGGTTATTTGGAGTTTAAAGTATAATATCCTGGGGGAAGAAATTGGATGCACTTGGCCTGTTGATGTTAATTTGGTTAATATATTTTTGACCAATAAAATGTTTTAAATGTTCAATCAATCAAGATTTGTATTCTTAAAAATGGTGATATATGGGCTGTGCTGCTTTTAGTCAAGTACGGAAATTACAGTAGCAAGAAAGCTATCTTAAAATTTACTGAAAAATTTAACTCAAACAGTCTCCAATTTTTGGGGGCAACCTATGGCCATATACTATACAGTATACAGTTTTGAAACCTATAAACACATCTCAGCCTGAATGCTAATTTATGCTTCTGCGTTCCGGTGATGGCGGAGCGATGGCGTAAACCTTATACCGTCATTGCACATTTGAAGGTCTGTGTCAAGGGTACGTATTGCTCTGAAATTCACCGCCATGCCACTAGAGGGGTGTGGCTTTGTCTTTGTACAGTTTTGGGGGACTCTTGTCGAATTCCTTTAGTTTTCGTCCGGTCATTGACAGCAATGGCAACAGAGATGGAACGTGTATATTTGCAGCTGCAGCTAATCAGTATTGAACAGCAAATGTTGTTAATACAAATGTTGAAGCGTAGGCGACACAGAGGATGTTTGCGAATGTTTGAAAACGGCGGTGTTGTTGTGCTGTACAGGAAACAACGTTCTGAGTGGACCAATCACAGTCCTTCGACGTTCACGTCACGCCTGTTGACGTGACGCGTAGTCAGGATTTTTTGGAGGCTAGCAAGCTACGGCGTAGGGTCGTTAATCGGGTCTGCGTTAATGGCGTAGGTCCACTGTCACCGCTATGCAGAAGCATAAATCAGCCTTCAGCAGGGACGGACTGGTAATCTGTAGCTTCTGGAGGATCACAGAACGGCCGGTGCTCTGGACGGCCGGCGGCCGCCATACTTACATCACTGTTTTTATCCCCTCTATACTCTGTGATTATCTACAGTTCGCATCCAATCCGACAGTTGGCAGCAATGCGCCTGGCTGAAAGACTTGTTGAGGCCTACAAAGGGGCAGGATAGAGCGATAAGAGCTTTGGCGGACTTTCTAGTTGCCACCGGGCTGAGATGGAATGAAGAGGGTTACT
The DNA here is from genome assembly GCF_030265065.1 of Corythoichthys intestinalis. Taxonomy (NCBI): domain Eukaryota; kingdom Metazoa; phylum Chordata; class Actinopteri; order Syngnathiformes; family Syngnathidae; genus Corythoichthys; species Corythoichthys intestinalis. The sequence continues at coordinate 58,043,433 of NC_080396.1, forward strand.
TGCTAGGTATATTGGCAATTGTTATCCACCAGGTAGCTACAATTTAAATTAAATACATGGCAATTAAAGGGCTAGTGCCAGCAAAAACATTTTAACTGTAAAACAACGTATGCACACGCAGCAGCAATATTAATTCAGAAGAAATATAACAAAATATTAATAACATTAATGGTTTTACTTTAAAGTTTAGGTAGTTAAATTGATATGAGATATATTTTTAATCATTTATATATTGTTTTGTTTTCTGGTTAATACTTTCCAATGAAGGTTATGTATACAGGATTAGTCTTGAAATGTTTACTGTATTTTCATTTAAATTTATTATTTGTGTGGCAAGATTAATTACGGCACAAATAATGAAGTCATTTTATAGACACAGGGGATAGGTGTTATTATAATCAATTGAATACATAAAACTTACTTTAAAATATAATTTTTTTTATTTGTTTATTCAGGTTGATTATAGAGCTAGGGCAGAAGATGAATCCAACTCCAGTTCAGCCTTGCAGTACTTTGAGCGCCCCAAGTCAGACAGTCACAGTCTAGACACATTTTCTTCATTTTTTTCTCAAAGTGAACGAAATTGATGCATTTTACAATAAAATATGAAAAAAAATTCTTCGGGGGGACATGCCCCCGGACCCCCCTAGAGGGTCTGTGTACAGCGATTCTTGTGGGCTGGGCTGAGGCAAAGTCCAGGGCTGCTTTTTAGTCCCAGTCCGCCCTTGGCCTTCAGGAGGCTATACAGTGATCCCTCGTTTTTTGCGGTTAACGGGATCCGCTCCGCCCGCCACGAAAATCCGCTAAGTAGAGTTGGCGCCTATTTACATTAAAATGAAAACAATTTTAAAAATTGTCTTTTTTGTGTGTGTGTGTTCAATGCATTCATTCAGATTTAACAGCAAGAGATCATATTAGACATGTTTTTTCTCAAAGTATAATTAAAAAAACCACCAAAAAAAAAATTTATATGTCTATTTTCATAAGTAGTTTTTAAGCACAGCAAATGTAAAAAGTATGATATAAATGGGACGTACATATAAAAGAAAACAATGATTTGTGCATGTATACATGCATGTATCTTAACATTTTAGACTCCAGCGGCTCCTTCCTTGACTAATAATGATGAAGAAACACCTGTGAACTTCGATGAAGATGATGTAGATGACACAATGCACAGGTGTCATGGGAGCCTTTTACAGTACCTAAAAAATCTGCAAATAACTGAGATCGCATTGCTGTTTAATGAGAAGTTGAGAGTTGCTCACAGGCTCATTGTTGGCTTTTGTTTGTCTTTCAAATCCCATTTTACAATTTTCTTTGCCCATACAGATTGAGCCCCTGCTTTTTCACATAAAGTATGCGTGATGATAATGCATCAGACATGTAATTGATCGGTCCATCCACCTTTTAACATAACATATTGCCTTGCTTGCAATGTTGGTAATGAGTGGCCTTTGAAATAATAAACTGGACGTTGGCATCTAGGTAAAGCGGCAGATGATTTGAATGAGTAGACGATATCAGACTGACAATGATGATAGATAGAAGATAGAAAGACAGAGCAACAGGACAGAGTAATGATGTTTTAATGATGCGGAGTAGGTAATAAGGAGGATGCTGTTATTGACAGCTACACAGTGGTGCTTTGTATTTTAATTGTGCTTTTTGATGGTAATGGGTCGAGTGTCCATGGAACTTTAGCTGTAGAAGCTGCCTACGTCGGATCCAAAACAGTGACTGATTGATTTAATTCTAAAGAATGGGGAGGCTACCTCGTGATATCATTGGGATGCCTTGTGTGAAAAATGTTTTCTTGTTTTTCAGCCACAATTTGAGTACAGTATTTCATTGCACAGTAAACAAAGGTCTGTTTTGTACAATTATGTTATGACACAGTTCGCACAGCATGCTTCCACCACACCACTTTGTATCAGAAGTGAGACTTGTTAAAATGCTCTTTTTATAACTAACTCAGGGCAAATTTATGTTGCTGATCGTGCCAAGATGGGCTCAGCTGCCAGTCTCTGCTTAACATCATCTGCCAGATGACATCATATTGTTGGCTGTCTCTCTGGATTGCTTCTGCTTGGAAACGAATGTAGAGGCCATCTTGAGAAGAGATCTCTGATATCTTGCCTGGTGGCCATTATCCTTTATGATGGGAGGTGGTACTTAATAAGCAGTAGATGAGAGGGAAATACAAGGTTTGGTTGTTGTGTGGGAGGTAGCTGTGCGGCTTGCAGCATGGCCAAACAGTCTCAGTGCTCCTGATTGCCTCTTGATGCCAGACGATCTTCAAACAGAATTTCCTAATGAAACATAGGCCAGCTTCTTTTTGTTTCTTATTTGACTTCCACATTTGATTTCTTCTCTTCATGTGCTCACGCTGCGCTCTGCACGGTCCTCCCACACCAGAAGTCTCATCTGCTCGGGGAGTTAGGCTTTTAAGCAGCAGTACTTGGTCTTGTTTGCCTTAGAAGCTAATTTCGATGTTTGTGACTGCAGCTCCCAATATAGCCAGTAAACGAGATGGTCTTTTGGTTTTTCTTTCTTAAGTCAAAGTTTTACTTTCACATTACACAGATTTTCATTCATCCTCTCACGTGTAAACTACAGGAAAAAAAAAAACGATGACAGATCGTCTGAGAGCTAGAGCTGAAAGCTGCAGATATATAGATGCCCGTCTCCTCGGTCAATAAGCTATGAGAAGCAATGCTGGCTGTTGCTGCATCGCCTTTGCTGCTCCCTCCCCACGGAGCCGGCCTGAGTCCCAAATTAATAGAGCACTCCCACACGATCAGGGAGTTTCATTTGGAACCGTCACGCTACATAAAACACCACAGAAATGAGGAGTTCACTGAGGGCCCCCAGGAGTCCAAGAATAACCTTTGCGTCATGCTGATCTTCCACCTGTGCTTCTCCCCTTCACGAAAACCCCTGATATTGTCTTCATTCGACCACTGCCAACTATTGTCTCCCTTATTTCAAGGTTGCAGATTAGTTTATACACGTGAAAAAGCTGGATGAGATTACGCTACAGCCTTTGTTTGTTGATGTATGAAATTAAAACGCATATCACTTTTCACCACATTTTTGTCTGTTTCCCCTAAAAAGTCAGTTAACTGGCAACCGTGTAAAATTCCAAGTGACAAATAGAGAGCGTGGCGCCCACACCCCCGAGTACTGCTTTACTCTTATCATTATATATGCAATGGCCAAGATTAGACATGGTAACCAGCTCAGTCACGACTGCGTGCCTCACAGCAAGGATTACCACGATGACTAACCACTCAACGCTCTGGACACAAAACGAGTCATGTTGTGCCATAAATTCGACTTAATAAAAACCTGGCAGCTGTTTTGTTCATGGCAAAGCCAAGTGCACAAATACATATTTAGAGATAATAACCTCATCATCTTGTTTGTCTCACATAAATCATATGCACAACAATTGGGGAGAATTCATCTCATTTTGGTTTTGTACTTATTGATTAAAAAATGGCTCAACTTCAATTATTTTGAATTTCCGTCAGAAAACACAAGAAATAAACTGCCCAAGGTCTTCAAACCGTCTCCTTTTCTTCTGTAAGTAATTTTGAAATATTTTAACATTGTGAATTCATTGATGAGCTTACAAGTCGCTACATGTCACCAAATGTATTGCTTGTGTTAGAAGTGTTGTGCACATGATGGCACGGGGGTCCTTCACTTTCAGTGTTTAGTTATATAAAGTGATGTAAGAGCAGTGATTCTTGGCATTTATTGAATGGAGGGATATAATTTATATTGGGTGATCTCATGTAACACTACCAAACAAAAATGTTACAAAAACTAAATAATAATGCTCTAATCCCAATTTTCTGACAAATGTTCTTGAAACATCCCTCCCTCCCTCCCTCCCTCCCTCCATCCATCCATCCATCCATCCATCCATCCATCCATCCATCCATCCATCCATCCATCCATCCATCCATCCATCCATCCATCCATCCATCCATCCATCCATCCATCCATCCATCCATCCATCCATCCATCCATCCATCCATTTTCTCCCGTTTATCCGAAATAAAAAAACAAAAAAAAAAACAAAAAAAAAAACACATTGCCATTCCATTCTGATCCCTCTTCACCCCGCGGTGGCCTCTCGGCATTTACCTTGCTCCCGCCTTTCTCTCCCCTTTCTGCTTGGGTGTCCTCCTTGGGCCCGGCGGTATTCACCGACTGGGCTTCGGTGGTACAGCAGGGTATTGCCCCCTCCGGGTGGGGTTCCTCTCATGCCCCGGGCCTCATGGGCTATGGAGGTCCCGTTGTGGGCCTCGTCGATAGGGGGTTTGCGGTGGTGGCTAGGGGTCAGAAGGGTGGGTGGCAGTGGCCTAGAAAAGGTGGCCCAAAAATTTGCCACTCTGAAATATCTTGGATAGGCCAATGCACCTGCTAGGAATTCCACTCAGTGGTCGAAATACAGCAAAGAAAATAATCTCTCTTAAACTGGCATCTTGGAACATAAGAACACTCCTTGACACTACCATCTACAACGAAAGACCTTAGAGGAGAACTGTACTCATTACGGCCGAACTCAACCGATGCATTGTTGTCATTGCCTCACTTAGTGAAACCAGACTCCAGGATGAAGGTTCCCTAAAGGAAGACGGACATGGCTATACTTTATTCTGGAAAGGATACCCTCCAGGACGGCAGCATCAGCATGGTGTGGGACTTCCAATAAAAAAATAGCCTCCTACCAAAACTCCCAGAAACACTGACAGGCATAAGGGAAAGGCTTATGTAACATAAGATCCCTCTGGCTAGGAAAAGACACGGCCACGCTTCTTAGTGCTTATGCACCTACCCTACCATCAATTTAGGACGTCAAGGCCAGCTTCTACCAGGTATTAAATGAGATCCTCCACCGCAAAGCTAAGGTTGATAAGATCTTTTTGCTGGGCGATTTTAACGCAAGCATGGGGGGGGGGGGCATCAAGGTGTGGAAAGGGGTGATTGACGGGCGTTGAGTCAGGCAACTTAATGCCAATGGTTTACGGCTGTTAAGTCTTTTATGACGAGCATGACTTGACCACCACAAACACCATAATATTCCAACTGAAAAACAAGTATTAAACATCCTGGATACACCCACGCTCTGAACAGTGGTACTTCATTGATTACATCATTGTGAGATGCTTGGAGATAAAAGAAATCTTACTCACTTGTGCAAAGAGAGGAGCTGAGTGTTGGACCGACCACAGACCATGCCCCAAGTTCAAGTACGCCCTGCTATCAGCCTTCAGAGGTCAGGAAAGAAGAGAGTGGACAGTACCTGGCTAGCCGAGCCTATGGCTCGGGACAAACTGATACCCTCTTGCTGAAAACCGGGAAGACATTGAGCCTATTCTGTTGAGTGTTGAGTCCTTTGATGAAAAATGTTCCTTTATCAACTACGGACTCTATGAGGCAGCATCCCAATCCATCGGATAAACTGTACGTGCATGTCAAGTTCAAAAATAGATCCTTAGGTAGACATTGTAAAATTACCCAAAAATAAGGAGAGAAGACACTCAGTTTTCTTGGCCAAGGAGGTCAAACATGTGACTCGTGAGTCACCAAGATTGATCTAAAGGACAAAAAACCTCCTTGGTATTTTATTTAGGGGTTTTCCCTGAACAAGATTGAGGCCGCCCTGAGGGGAAGGGTAAAGCAAGCTGGCGACACCCACGTGCTTTTCGATTGGATATGTGTGTGCATGTAGGTGGAATTAAGTGATACACGTGTGTGGAGCAAGAGCTTATGTAAACAATAAACAGTCAAAATAATGCAGACACTTTTAGTTATGCAACGTTAAACAATCAGCACAATAATCCAAACACTTCCAGTTATGCACCGCTGTGGCCCTGGAAGATGTCCTCGGATGGAAAATTGTCCTCGAAGGGCTAGGCGAAAGTCCAAACCCCAGGTGCTGAGGATGCCTGGAAGGTCTAGTTACGCAAGGACGCGGCCATGAAGCAAAGCAGTTGTCACCCCGACCCTCTTTTACTCTTTGTAACACTTAAGCATTATACGTCAATCTGGTATAGCAAGCAATAATCATTTACTGGTTATATACGTAAGAAAAATATGGGAATATGTATTATTTATGGTATATATGAGCACAAGCAAATCTAGAAGTAAGAAGAATATGGCAATATGTATTATTTATGGTATATATGAGCACAAGCAAATATTCAATCAACCAACCAAGCAAATATTTAATCAATCAAACCTCGATAATTATCTCAACAGTGCAGAAAGCACTAGGACTGGTTTGGTGAACATAGGCACAATAACCTCCATGTTCAAACACATGCAGCACACTGTGCTGTACTCAACAACCCCACATCAACTGTGCTCCAGCAGCAATGGGAAAAGTCCAGGGAGGAGGTGGAGTCAAATTTGCATGCCTTGCCAAATGAGTTGTGGACATCGAAGCTGGCTGCAATACAATCTCCATGTCAAGCAGCTGAACAGGACATACAAACAGAAATACAATCTCATGCTAGCAAAAAATGATATGCACAACTTTTACGATGTAGTAATAACTGTCGACAGCCCAAGAAACTGTTCTCTCTCCCTGCTGAAGTCTAATGACTTTACATCTTTCATAAATGCCAGAAGCTCATCACTAAATCATGGCCTGAACATTTTCAAATACTACTCAACCAGCCGTACACCACTGTCTCCTTAATTTGGAGGAACTTCCTGATCACCCAACGATCCAAGACCATGACCTCCCACCAATTTATGGAGAGGTTAAGAGTGCTTTAAAGTCTCTGAAAAACAACAAGAGCCCTGGTCCTGACAGTATTCCCGCTGAGATCCTCAAGCAAGGAGGCTACCTCAGTACCCGTGCCCTCCTCCACTTCATCTGTATCGTGTGGAACCATGAAAATGTACCTCAGCAGTGGAAGGATGCGATTATCATCACAATCTATAAGGGTATGGGAAACAAGTCCCTCTGTGGCAACAGCCATTGCATTTTACTTGTGCTGCCGGTAAAGTCTTGGCTAATGTAATGCTACATAGACTGGCAAGAAGCACCGAAGATTTGTTTCCGGAATCCCAATATGGTTTCAGGAAAGACAGGAGCACTGTAGACATAGCCCGGCAGCTTCAGGAGAAGTGTGGGGAACACCCCCAGAATATCTTTGTTGCTTTCATTCATCTGTTGAAGGCCTTTGACACAGTCAACAGGGAGCTTCTCTGGAACATTCTCCTGAAGTTTAGATGCCCACAGAAATGTGTCAACATCCTCAGTCAATTCCACGATGGGATGATGACACGTGTGACTATTGGTTAGGCATGAAAATGTCTCACCTTTCAGCGAAATTCGCCGTTTTGAAGTCAAAAAGGGGTGACCTATGTGAATTGTGTAGATCCGAGGAGATATTTTTTTTGGGTCAGGAGATTTTTAAAACAAAAATATTATTATTATTATCATATGATTAACTTAGTACTGAGCACTTCAGAAATCGGACCTTTGAAAAAGTTTCACTTGGACAATCAGAAAAGCCTTCTGGCTGCTTCACTGATGAGAACCAATCATAGGCCCAAATTGCGTTCCATTATTCCAGTCGTGCGCACACACTTTCACGTGTACATGGAGTGCTTGGAGAGCGTTTGGTTGCATTGCAAAGCTACGAAAATAAAAAGCAGGCCTTATCCATGCCGGGGCAGACCAGAGCGCAGCAGACACACTTGCCTGCATTTGGCAGCAGATTGAATTTGGGGAGTAATGGTTTCAAACGTTTTCATATTTTGCGATATAATAAAGTTACTGCTGTTCGTTGCAGCTTCCATTGAACACTGCCAGAGCTAGCCAAATCTCCTGTGAAAAAATAGCTCCCGTTAAGTTAGCGTCAAGCTTGTGTATTTAACGGTAATATAAACGTAGAAACACACTGTTGAATCAAATTAAGCGGCATGCTCTCGGATGGAGGCGGGCGCCTCGCGTCGATCTCGTCGTCCGCCTGAGGTGCGTTATTTGCGGCTGGGACTTGAGCTAACGGCCGGCCCGACGAGTGGTGGGAATGAATCTTGCTTCTTAATGCTTTTCAGAAATACAGTGACCCTTTGTTTTTTGCGGTTAATGGGGACCAGAACCCGCCGCAATAAGTGAAAACCTCGAAATCGCACACCCCCCCATTTTTTTTGTTGTGCGTGTTCAATGTATTTATTCAGATTACCATTGGAAAAAAGATACATATATATATGACATGTTTTTTTGCTTTTTTCCCTCCCAAAGTATAATTTACAAATGGTTTTTAAGCACTTCAAAATGTTACAATTATGATAAGTTTTGAAACATGTTACTGTCCTACCGAATTATTTTTAAACAAGAATAAAGTAGTAGGAAAATGCTTGTTTTTATTAAATGCTTCATAGTGAGTCTACTCAAATCCTCTCAAGCTGCTCACTTAGTTAAACGATGATTGACGCATGCGCAAACTTTTTCTATTTTTTTTTTAATTTATTTATTTTTTTTTTGATTGAAGTAAATTTTTTTTTTTAAATATTTATTTTTGTTTGAAATAACTTATTTTTGGATTGAATAATAAAGACAAAAATGTAGCCAAAATGTAGCCCTAACACAAAACAACATTACTTCAATCGAAAAAGTTATTTCAATTAAAAAAAAATAGTTTTCAAATGCTTTTTTTTGTCTCAAATTTATTTTTGCATTCAAACATATTTTTTATCGAAGTGACTTTTTTTGGATTGAAAAAAAAATATTTTGATTTTAGCACCTTTGTTTTTGATCGAGCAACTTTTTTCTTGATTGAATAATAAAGACACAAATCTACCTCCATAGTTATTGAGAGAGAAAGAAATTATGAAAGCTTAAAAAATAAAAGCTACCGGGGAGTCTGATTTTTTTTAATTTTAAGATTTATATTTCATTATCTAGACATGCCTCGTAAGGAAAGGAGATTGAGGGATTAAGAAAAAAAAAAGGAGTTGGATGAGGCTGCTAAAGGCAGTGGATACCTCATCAGCTGGGTGAATAGTGCACTTGGTAAGAATAAAAATTTGCAAGGATAGTCGGTGATAAAATACAATTATCAACACACTTACAATGGTATTTTTCTATAAGATTTTATGTTATTGCTTTATTAATTATTAGGTGCTAGAGTTGTCAAATATTGGTAATAATGAAATAATAGTGTTGAGAAAACTGTGCTGTTGGTGGCTCAGTGACCATCTGATGTGGTTTGTTCTCAGATTAACAACAAGTTAAGGAAGGAAGTTTTGATGTAGACGTTGAAGGAAGAAAAGAGGCAGTGACTGAGTCACTGCCTGAAAATGTTGATGACAGTGTTGATGACAGTGTTGATTTCTATTCACTGTTGCCCCCTCCCAATTAAAGTATGTCACCGTCACAGCCAATTATAATCTAAAGCTGGTTAAAATTGAAGTTATGTTGTTGTAAGGTGTATTAAATACTTGTTCATGTGTCCCTTTTGATCTATGAGTACCTGGCCCTCCACCAGTCTCTCCACGGCCCTGCTGAAACACAGTGTGGGTCGACAGAGCTCAATATTTTGTTGGGTTGTACAGTGTACCGGAACATATTTCCTCCACACCCTTCTCACCTTTTAAGCCCTGACCAATTTTCATGCCTGCATTAAATTGGAACCCTTTAAGGTGCGGACTGTTGAATGCCAGGGATGCGTTCTCGCACCAGATCGGTTCAATATTTTCCCTCTATGTGAGGAACAGCTGCTCCATGGGATGATTGAGAAGGACAGTGGGGTTACCATAGACTCCATTGCAGTTGTTGTGTACGCTACACGCTATAATGTTTCTTTCTGACTTACCTTTCCTCCTGTTTTCCTTTGGTTACCAGTCCACCCCACTCCCCTTCCCACATGTTGGACACAGGTAAACATAATTGGATCATATTTAGATGTATATTTCTTGTTTGTTTGTTCTCCTCCTCTTCTGTCAGTTTCCTTTCTCCCGTTTCTTCAAACCCCCTCCTGCTTTCTTCATATTCAAACAATATGAAAAATCAAAATGGTAATGCATTAAATATATGAGGACACTCAGATTACCAATCTCTGTGTCCAAGCAATTGAACAGGATAGGTGAAAAAAGGGAGAAAAAAATCCAAGATCAATTTGAACATTAATATAATGGCTATTATTTATTTATTTATTTATTCGTGTGACAGTGACAGAGTGCAATATTTAATTAAGCACACTTGCAGAGACAATTCAGTTTGTTGGAAAAACTAAATCATTTCCTACTTTCTCTTTTTACGAGTTGCCAAGGAAGCAACACCAAGGGCGCATCTATTGTCTCCTGTGGCGGCAAATGTTTTGACATTACTTTTCCACTATTTTCTATGCTCAGAGGGAACGCCACGGGTGTGTAAGGGGCTAAAAGTGCTTGCCGTGATAAAGCTCAGCATGACATATGACCCAGATGCCAGCAGGGCTGTTTCTTTTGCCCGATCATAGATTTGTGCGACAGTCTGATGATGCTTCAGCATCCAACCGTTGCTTGTTTGTAACAGTGGGCGGGTGATGGAAGTGCAAAGGTCATCCTCCTGTCAAATCAAACTCATTGACTGTGCAAAGCAAACAGGGTCCTTAAGTGGAAAGTAAATCATAAGGAAACAGATCAGGGACATTTGTGAGCTTTTGTAATAGGATTTTTTCTTACTTTCATTCTTGCTTTTGACTCTTTGTGCTCCTCTCTTGCTCAAGGCCCTCTGTGTGATGAGTGAAGATGAAGCTGCCTGTTTCAGCAAAAAAAAAAAAAAAAAAAAAAAAAAAGTAACACCTTGAAAGCAGGCATACACGTCTACAATTGCCTGGAATGTATACCTATCTGAAACATTGAGAAAATACAGTGGCATGAAATAGTATCTGAACCTTTTGGAATTTCTCACATTTCTGCCTAAAATCACCATCAAATGTAATCTGATCATTATCAAAATCACACAGATGAAAAAAAAAAAGTGTCTGCTTTAACTAAAACCACCCAAACATTTATAGGTTTTCATATTTTAATAAGCATACAGTAGTATGCAAACAATGACAGAAGGGCAACAATAAGAAAGTGATCCATCATATTTAATATTTTGCGCCCCCACTTTGGCAGCAATAACCTCAACCAGGCGCTTCCTGTAGCTGCAGATCAGTCTGGCACATCGATCAGAACTAGTCTTCTGTCCAAAACTGCTGCAGTTCAGTTAGATTCCTGGGATGTCTGGCATGAATCGCTGTCTTTAGGTCATGCCACAGCATCTCAATCAGGTTCAAGTCTGGACTTTGACTTGGCCACTCCAGAACATGTATTTAGTTCTTCTGAAACCATTCTGAAGTTGATTTACTTCTGTGTTTTGGATCATTGTCTTGTTGCAGCATCCATCCTCTTTTTTAGCTTCAACTGTCTGATAGACGGCCTCAGGTTGACATCTCCTATCACACCTACGCAGATGACACACAACTCTACATTTCTGTGTCACCACCTGATTATGGTCCCTTAGTCTCCCTCAGTAAATGAATACATCAAATATATGAATGGATGTGCCAGAATTTTCTCTAGTTAAATGTGGAGAAGACATAAGTGATCATTTTTGGGCCAAAAAAGGAAAGGTCAAAGATTGAAACCATTGCTGATTTCAGTTATTATTATTAGTAGCAGTATTTTTATTTATTCATTTTTAAAATTTTACTTATTTTATTATGCTTATTTATTTTTATTCTATTCGTAATTAAATGCGATGTTTATGTTTAATTGCCTGTTTCGATTGTCTTTGTTTTTACATTCTGTTGTTTTAATGAGATTTTTATGATCTTCATGTGATGTAAAGCACTTTGAATTGCCTTGTGTTGAATTGTGCTGTATAAATAAATTTGCCTTGCCTTGCCTTCATCAGTCCACAAAATATTTTGCCAAAACTTGTGTCCAAGTGATTTTTTTGCGGACATTAAACAAGCAACAATGTTTTTTTTTGGACAGCAGTAGCTTCCTCCGTGGAGTCCTCCCATGATCACCATACTTAGCCATAGTTTTGCATATACTTGATGTGTGCACAGAGATATTGGACTGTGCAAGTGATTTCTGTAAGTCTTTAGCAGATACTCTAGGGTTCTTTTTTTTACCTCTCTGAGTACTCTGCTTGGAACTCTTGGCGTCATCTTTGGTGGATGGCTACTCCTTGGGAGATAAGCTCCTCATTTGTAGACAACTTCTCTGACTGTCAATTGATGAACATCCAGACTTTTAGAGGTTTTATATCCTTTCCCAGTTTTATACAAATTAACAATCCTTGATCACAGGTCTTCAGACAGCTTTTTTAACCGAGCCATGATGCACATCAGACAATGCTTCTCATCAAGACATTTCTGAGCAGGTGTGTGTTGTATTGAGGGCAGGGCAGCTTTAAACCACTCATCTGCGATTGGGCACACATAATCTTAACTAAATAGACTTAAACTGTTTGGTAAAACAATGGTTTCAATTGCTCTTTTTTGTTTCCCTAGGCAGTGGGTTCACTTTCCTATATTTCTCCCATCTGTCATTGTTTGCATGCTATCCTCATTAAAATATGAAAAACTATAAATGTTTGGATGGTTTTAGTTAAAGCAGACACAGTTTTTTTTATCTGTGTGATTTTGAAAATCAGATCAAATCACATTTGATGGGGATTTTATGCAGAAATGTGAGAAATTTCGAAAGGTTCAGGTACTTTTTCATACCACTGATACCAACCTTTTTTTTTTGTTTGTTTTTAACCTGTCCTGTTCACCTGCTATGACATGGAGAATGGGAGTCTGAGTGACCTTATGGTCTGAACAGTTTTAATGTATCACATGGGAGAATGATATACAGTGGGCCATCGACATACAATCCTTTCGACATCCAACTTAAAATTTTCCTTTTTATTTGTCTCCACATATGACGACATGCTCGAAATACGACGATTTATGACAGCGTTGAAATTCATTTTCCCGCAAGACGGACGCACAGTGGATTTTCATGTTAGAGAAATCAACATGGGTCTCAAAGGGTTAGTGCAGGTGGTGAAAAAAAGGAAAATGGTGATGCTTAGAAATTAAATTAAGATGGAAATGATAGAAAAATATGAGCATGGTGTGCACGTCAGCGAACTGGCTCGACAATACGGCCGGAATATGTCTATGATCTAGATGGTCCTTCTCCGACCTCCGTTCGTCAGTCTTCATAAGTTAAGGTGACAATTAGTTATTGTAACATTGGCAAGGAAGGCGCCAGCACCATCAGGTTTTTATTCATTTATTTCAGAACTTGTGTAACACAACTGTCTACATGCCGACGCCGCATAAACATGAAAAGACAGAAAGAAAAATTTTTATGCATCCCTCTCACTCTGTTGTCAGTCAGACAGTGCTATCAGGAACAGCATTCAAAACAAAACGCCACATTATAACCCGATTCATTACATAATCATTAATAATAATGTTATCATAATTACGGTTTTTAGTTATAATTTTTGTGTTATGCTATGTGTAATTGCTATTCGTAATTGTACCAGCAGTATTTATTAAGGATTTAGCGTAGGTTTTTGGGCTGTGGATTGAATTATTCAAATCATAATGTATTCTTACGGGAAAGTCCTGCTCGGCATGCGACCATTTCGACTTCCAAACCAGGTCCTGGAATGAATTACATTCGTATGTAGAGGTAACACTGTACTCCCATTGTAGTTATTCATTGTGTTTTGTTTACTAGGAGAAAGCAGCGAGCAGGAAGGTGTTATGGCGGTACAGAAAGAAAAATACAAGAGACACAGAAAACAGAAGAGGAGAAAAACAAACAACAACAAAAAATACATTAAATGCCTGTGCTATCTATGAATGTATTGGTGCTCAGGTTAGGTAATTGTATTTCCCGTTGACACCATGTGGGAGGCCTGATGACCTTGAAGAAAGGGGGCTTGTGAGTTAAAAAGAGATGTGATTGGTCTGGGTGCAGCATACACAAATCTGGATCAACTAAATATTGATTTATTTTTCTGTTGGGTTTCCCTGGCTGCTTCTGTTAAAATAATTATTGCATACCTTCCGTAACTCCAATAGTTTTTGTTTTTTTTAAACTTCTCATAGAATAGTGTGTTTGTCTGCTAAATTATTAATTTAACTGAAATTGCTGGGCCTTACAACCAATGATTTATATGTCAATTTATACGATTTTGCATGTCCACTTCAGTTGAAGGGTCAAAGGTTCAATCCTGGGCTCCATCCTTCTTTTGTGGAGTATGCATGTTCTTACCGAGCCTGAATGCGTTATCTTCAGGTACTCCGGTATCATTTCCACACCCCAAAAACATGCTTAGTATGCTGATTGAACACACCAAATTGTCTGTTGATATGATTGTGTGTGTGAATAGATGTTTGCCTTGTCGTGCCATATTGGCCTACAGATAATTTAGGGTGTTCCCCACTACCCTGCCTCCTGCCCATAGTTAGCTGAGATAGACTTCAGCATCCTTGTGACCCTTGTCAGTATAAGCGGCACATACTGTAAGGTGAATGAATGAATGCACATTGATAAATGCCCCCCAAAAATAAGGACTTCATATCGCTTGGCTAAGTCTAATTACAAGCTCCTAACACAAGGCATTAAGTGATTCTGCCAAGTTCCACGGGAATGCAGGTTTTAAGCATTTCTGTGAAAATTTGGGGGAATTTTCAAAAGATGCTCAAACCTGGAAATGATGAGTCTAATGAGGTCATGTGGATAAAAATGTCTTCCAGTGCACTGATGATCGCTTCTCCTTCACATACTTCTACAGGCTTAAATTGAAAATCAATAATGTTATCTGGGCAATAGTTTTACCAGTGATGAGAACTTGAGCATATTTGATCTGGACTCACATCGGATCGGACCAAGTCATCACCTAGAAGACTCAGGACATAGACGAAAAGACTTGATTCTTGTCTTTGGACATGACTGGAATGACTTGATTCCTCAGAATTTTATCTATTCAGGATGAAAAAAAATGTTAATGGTCATATGCGGTTAGCCTGTCAATCAGTCAAACCCTTTGTCATCAAGAAGGACACCCTCTCATATCAGATGACTTCGTCACGCCATGTTGGGCTGTCAAGAGTTATTACCGCTCAAGAAAAAAAAAAAAAAAAAAAAAAAATACAAGTGCTTTGTAAATTTGCAACATTCATTTGTCACAGATGATTGACAGCAAAACTAAAACATTGAACTTTGTCAGTCAATTAAAATTTTAAGTGCAGCAAACATGCATGCACAGACTCTCAAGCCAGACAAAAATGTGCTTTTGAAATGGGGAGTAAACAAGTAAAGTAGTACTAATTTTACAACGGGCAACATTTTAGTTTAAACAGTTAATGGAATGAATATTTTTCTTGTTTAAATGTTTATGTACTATATGTATATAAAAAATACATTTTAAACTACTACAAGGATGCCGCGAGAGCACTTTCAGTGCCAAATTCCCTGGATATGAGCATTTTTAGCCACGAAGGAATTATTATTAACCCATATCGTGCAGACAAGGCCCTTTTACTGTATATCCACCAAAACGTTTCATTATTCTGCAAACAATTGATTTGAGTGGAAAAACAAGTATAGATTGACATGTGATGTAAAATCAAGTTGTGTTATTACATAATTGTGTAAAATTAGAGCACAATGTGTTGGGAGGTTGCTTTTTGGACATTATTATTTGACCTTATTTGTTTTATCTTTTCATGTAGACTGCAGGTTGCTGCAGGTAAGACTGCATTAGTAGGTGACCTGGCTAGAATTGTAATTGTTAAGTTGTTTATTTATACAGCCCTAAATTATCAAAAGATCCCAAAAGGTTTCACAGACACATACTTGACATTAAAATTCCCAAATAAATAATTCAAGTCAGGTCAAGTCTTGATTTTGTAGTGAAACCACAAGCCGTTGAAGGTGAATCCCAACACAGACTCAGAGACGATGAATAATTTGAATATTTATTATACAAAGTTCAACCAAGGGAGCATGCCAGAAAACAAGTTTATAAAAGACTACAACAAAGGGAGCACGCCGAGAGATGCGAGAAAAACAGGGACAAAATCAGCATGAACTGAGTCGCCGAGAGAAATGAGATTGCAAAACGGCCAGAAAAAGTCCAAACAAAGGAATCGCAAAGTTATCAAAAAACAGGAAAAAAATAAACAAAACAATCAAAATAAGAGATACTAACACATGTGCAGAGAACTCCAAGGAGATGTATGACGCACACAGTGGTAACCAAGGTAATAGTTGACAACAGCTGATAGTGACAGTAGCCTTAAAATCTGTGCTCCTAATGCGCCAAGATTAGTAGTAGTGTGTGAAAAAATTATTATTATTTTTTTTAATTAAATTTAATCCTTGTCTGAATCCAGTCGTTGAATTTCTTAAATGTGAACACACTTTTAATGTTAAAATTATTACAGTAATTTACAATAGTATAAAAAAGAACCACGTGCCTTATTTTTGACGGCTACTTTGGTTTTCTACAGTTGAGTGTATGTGAGTGTATGTGTATGTTGAGTGTATTTTGCTTAGGGCCCCCATTTGGGGGCCCTAAGCAAAATAATACCAAGGGGCCCATATTTTTGTAAAAAATGTATTAAAATTGTAACCTTGTGTGCATCTTTCTTGATTCTTGATCTCTTAACTATGTACACGACATTGCCCAGCATTACCTTGAATTGTACATTTGGGGAAATCATCATCTTGTGAAGAGGACTGCACTCCACCTCCAATTCCATACTGAGATACTTCTCAAATTAGAATCAATAGCTCCTTTGAATCATCCAAAGTACAACATATGATTACGTGGAACAAAATTCAGCCCAGGAAAATATTCGTCAACAAAAACGTGTACTGTGGGGGATGCTCAACTAATCAAGTAGATTCACCGTAGGCTGATACATGGCATACTACTTGACAATAATGTGCGATATAAATGCAATGAGACACATAATTTTCTCAAAGGGTATTTTGCCAACTATTTTTTTACCTTTCCACACTTCGTTTAAGGTGCGTTTAAGCTCCCCCGCTTCTGCAAGGCACGCCTGCATTTGCGCAAACTACGCATGCGTAGAAAGGAGAAGCCTAATGCGTTACGTCGTCGCCCGCGCGGTTTACCTCTGAACCGGAAACTCATTACTTGCCCGCGGCAAATTTTGAAATCACTACACATCACTGTCATTATTTTGTGATCACTGTTTTTTTTGTGATCGCAGTTGAACACATCACGCAGGAGCGAGAGTGAAGGGAGAGCACTTTTACGAGCAGGTGCAGAGTTGTGATAGAAATAAATCTTTATAAAACAACGTAAGCCTGACATCGTTACTTGGGATGTTACAATCGATGCTCAGTTGCGCTCTCACCACTTGGAAAATAACAAATAGAAGCATATGTTGAGGTTATTTCCTGTAAACCTGTGCATAAAAGTAGCGATCCTGGAAGTGGCGACAGTTTTGACAGGCAGAAATGACTTGGGGGAAAAAAACTGATCGCACGCCTCTTTGACTGGGGGTACCATGCAGGTCCTTTTTCAGGGTTTAATTTTCCTCAACGCATTTTTATATACAGTACTCATTTTTGGTCGGCATTGAGTTGGGAGGGGCCAGCCCCGCAGCTGGCTGATCGGAGACAACTCGGGAGACGAGCGCTGTAAAAAACGCTCATCTCCACCTCATCCGCGATGGGAGGACCCCAAATGGGCACTGAATTGAAGCATATAATTGAGACGTCACGTAGTTTGAAGGTTCAAGAAAAATGTGTGGAAAAGAAAAGAGCAGGAATGCCACGTCGTGATCGTCCGCCTCCATTGTTTACGATGCTGTCATGCCGCAGTAAAAACAGCGACGGCATGACGTCCCTTCCTGAATCTCCGAATGTTGTAAGGAGACAGCAGTCCATATTAGGCGGCCGCGGCGCGTAGGCGGCAAGGGCACTGCGGCTAATGGCAATTACCAGTATGACATATTGACAATCTCAGCTGACAACAACGTTCAAGTCGGAGTGTCTTGCACAACAACAACTTAAACAACATGCTATATTACCTTGATACTGTTATTTTCTTCTTCTCTCGTTTCTTTGCTCCAAAGGATAAATTCTCTTCGACATATTCTTGCATCTATTTTCCAAGCAAGTGTGAGCACCAATCATCGCAAAGCAAGTTCAACGTCACTCCCAGGTTGCCAGATTGTAATGACAAGAAAATGGATTTTTGCATAGATAAACGGCAATGCACGCCACATTATTCACGATGCTCTATTACCAACTTATAAAATGCGCATGCCAGATTGGGGGCCCCCTAGTGGTGGCCCTAAGCAGCTGCATATTCTGCATATAGGCTGGGCCGGCCTTGAGTGTATTTTAATGTTGTACATGTTGGTTGTACTTGGGGAGTCAAGTATTTTTTTGAGGTGTACTTGGTGTGAAGAAAATTGAGAACCACGGCTCTCGACAATATGATTCAGTACTTGCTTGAAATGTGAAGGTTAATCCCATTTCTGACTTCTACTTTATCAAGTAATAATGTGAGGATACATGTGTATAGTATCAGAGACAGATGCATTTACAATTGCTGTGCCCTTGCTTTGCCGTAGTACCACTGCAGATTTGGAAAGAGTGGAAATGTCTTCACTTCTTCAGAAATGATAGCTTGGCTTTCAACCCGTCTTTTAAAAATATATGACTTTATGTAATTTATACTAAAGTAAACCCACACACTAAAGTTGCTACTGTATGATTCAATATTATATTCACCTTCAGATATTTTCAAATGTAGTGAAGACCATCTCATTTTTCACATTTTTATTTTTTCGGATTATTGCCATTTAACCTGCTGCTCTTTAACAAAAAAAGCATTTAATGCGCCAAACCTTCAACTCTTGATGATTGAATCGGTTTTTTGAAGCAGTAAATTGAAAATGTACACTCAGATGCACTCCAGAATGGGAATGTTAGCTTTTTTTCGTGGTTGCTCAAGTCATATCTTAGGCATATACAAAAAAATAATATCTGCCAATTTGAGATGGTTGCATGTGGCCCTGTGTCAGTGTGCACCAAGATGAAAAGTGAGACACTTTTGTTTACTGTTTAGTGCAAGCTATGACCGGCTAATTTAAGCCAGCGTTGTATTATTTCTCTGGAAGAAATGAGGCCAAAGTGGTGACCATTGAGGGTGAAAGATCGTAAGGAAGTTGGCAGCGAGGCGAGACTATATTTATTTTTTTACATATTATATTTAAATAGTAATTTATATATGCAGTCATGTCAAAAAAAGATATTTACTCATGGTCCGTGGACCTCCAAAGTATCTGATATGCATTATATTGATGAATGTAAAGAGACTGAAAGAGAGATGGCTCATGTCCCTTTAAGCTAAAGGTCTCCTGTCCTTATTACAACCACACGATGAAAATATGTTATAAAATTGAAATACTGATGAGTAAGAACATTTTGTGAATTTATTTTTTTATTGCAATCCATAATGACTTGATTGGTTTACTTGTAACTGTGTTGTAGTCCAGCTATGCTTCACTATTGAAGGTTTTACTAAGTCTAAATCAGATCTTCTTACATGCATGTTTTGGGTGTGCTGATATGAGTTTCTTAGTGCATAAGATTCCGACCACATTATATGTTAATGTGTTATATATGGTATGACAATAAAATTCCTTGAATTATAGAAACATGTACGTTAGATTCATTTAAAATTTAAAATGATCTACAATGACAAGTTTCAGAGTTGGTGTTCCTTTTTGAACTGCTCCACTGTGGGAGATGCTATAGGTGTTTAAAAGCAAGAACAAACAGACTGAAGAACAGTTTCTTTGCTAAAGCCATCTCCACCGTGAACAGCCATTTGTAACACCACATCACCCAATGTCCAATATTCATTTACATGCAATAGTCTATGTGCAATACTTACTAAGTGCAATATTCAATGCTTTACTGTCAACTTCTGCAACTTCTATTCACACATATTCTATGTGCAACACTTATTTACGTGCAATATATATCTGCAATGTTCAATGCCTTCACTCCCAACTGCTGCTACTTCATTTCAATTATTTGCACTGCCTGAACATAGGACTACCTCATACATATTTTATATTTATTTAGCTTTTATACTTTTATTCTTGCAAGCCACTTTTGAGCTTTTTACTTGTGCAATATTCAATGCCCTGACTTTCAACTGCTGCTACTTCACGTCAATTATTTGAACTGCCGAAACATAGGACTACCTCATACATATTTTATATTTATTTAGATTTTATACTTTTATTCCTGCAAGCCACTTTCGAGATTTTTATTTTTTTTACTTGTCCTGCGCTGTAAAAGGAGATGCTCCAGAATTTCATTGTACAACCGTATAATGACAATAAAGGGCTATTCGATTCGATTCGATTAGATTCTAAAGGTGTCCTGAAACTGACTGCTTATGCACTAAGGCTGAACCCTGCTGCAGTGTCTGCTGCCACGTGGGATAGGAAATGGATTGATGTTGAAAGGGCTGTTCACACTAGTACAATGCAATACGCAAGCAAGCTTACACAAACCCATTCATGTGTATGTGGTGTAGGACCAGTGCTGTTAATTTTACTTTAAAAAAGTAATTAATTACAGTTACAAATTACTTCTCCCAAAAAGTAATTGCGTTAGTAACTCAGTTACCTGAATGTAAGAGTAATTCGTTACTTGGCAAAGTAACTAGTGATAATTTTCTTTTTTTTCTTCTCAAAAAAAAAAAAAAAAAAAAAAAAAAAAAAAAACGGGTCACGCAATGTGAAGTTTAAAGGGTTTGGGGGACGATTGGCCCTAGCCCAATTCTTTACCCTCCACTTAGCTAGACACAAGGGTATTGCGATAACTAGATAGTAACCTTTGCTATGTGTGGAAGTCATTTAAAGTTGTGAATCAACCGTTAAAGTTGTTAAAATTGCTCCCGTTATTGCATTAGTTTCCTTCTGTCTACTTTAAACATGTGTAAGTTTTAAAACTGTTTCATCATTTAAAGATAGATTTAAGTTAAATGCTCCTAAATCGGCAAAATCTTTAGATTAAAAAAAAAAAAAAAAAAGTTACTTAGGTTCGCTAGGAAGGATCTCTACATCAGAGCCGTCCTGAGAGGTCTACTGCTTTAAGATGGCGGCTGTTTACTAACGCATGTAGTCCTTCAAACATGTTGCCAATGCAGCTGTGTCTGTCATTTACATCTAGTTCTACAATATGATATCTACCGTTTCATGTGGGCGTAGTTTGTCGGCTATGGCTACAGTCAGGTATTATTGGAGCCACCTAGCATCGCGGTTGCAATGGCGTCTTCCCCACTCCTGCTCTGCTCTCTCGTCTCCGTGAGTCCGTTTCTCTCAGACTTTTTTTATTCAACCAACTTAGTAACGCATAGTAACGCACGCCTTTCCCGCCTCAGTAACGGTAACGGCGTTGCCAAGATGAGAAAAGTAATTAATTAGATTACTCATTACTGAAAAAAATAACGCCGTTAGTAACGCCGTTATATTCTAACGCCGTTATTAACAACACTGTGTAGGACACACACAAAGGAGTATTACTGGGTGTTTTGGGGTGATAAGTAAGAGTAAGAGTAAGAGGTCCCCAAAATAAAAAGATGTTCTATTCGAGTAGAAGAGCGGCTTGCACAGGGATTTAGTGCTGTTTTGACGGGCATATTCACGAGAAGAATCTTAAGGACAATGGAGGGGAACCTTGACAAATGTGCTTGGTTTCCCAAACTTTGTAACACTTTGAGAGAAGAGGCTATTATATTTCGAAGCGATTTGGGTAGTACCAGTTTACAAACCAGATTAAATTCAACATAAGACTTCATGCGCAACGATGAAAAAAACATGCCGTCATGGCGCGAATGATAGTTCTCGTCCATGACAAGCCTTGTTTTTTTTCTGCTACGTCAGCACTTGCAAATTTCGTCATGCTGCCAAGGGGGGTGTTTCCTTCTTTTTGCGTTGCCGCTAAACCTTTCCACACTGGAATTGCATTAGCATGAAAAGTCAATGACTAGTCAACTATCAAAACTGTCTTTTGCCAGAGTCCAATAAGTGACCTAGACTAACATGATTGAGCACATAACCTCACAGTGTTTCTAACAGTATGTGCTTTTTAATTAAGAGCAAAGATGAAAAACATATTCAACATATTCAAACTACTTCGACTCTACGAGACTTTGGTAGAGTGTGAGTTCACATTCATGTGACCATGAGATTTATGATCTGTTTATAAAGCCAGCCTGTAGAGAATGTTATTATGATACCGGCTTCTCTCTTGGCCTGCAAATGAGCCGCCCCCAGTGCACCCTGGGAAAGCCTTCTGTAATTAGACCGGGGAACTCACCTGTTACCAAAGTGAGCTCTAAGGAGCGAGAATGAGGTGAGGGGGCAGGGAGATAAACCAAAGGGGAGGAAATAGAGGGAAGCAGTGGTGCCGGTAAAGGGTCACAGAGGATGAGGTGAGGAAGCTGACCTTGACACCAGCAACACCAGCTTGCCTTGGAAGAAAAAAAAAAAAACATCTGAATATGAGCACCAGCAGAGTTCTGTGAGAGTATGCACTCCATTTCAAATTCAACTTCTTGTCCTAATAGCTGAGGTGCACAGAGAAGGAAATGTCTGATACGATTCGCCTGACTTGTTTTCATGTGCAGCTACTGTCATAGCTCCTTTGTGTCAAAACACAAACTCCAGAGTTTACTCATCTTCCACTATAAATATTTGTTCAAAACATGTATATAGTTCTCTCAAGATGTCGACCCTGTCACGTGACCTGCTTACTGCCTAGCCCTGCTGAAAACAAGCTACCCAAACAGGAATCGTCAGCATGCGTATTTTTCAGAAAAGTACACAGGCAGACACCGATATAAACACGCAGCACTCGCCTTCCGTTGGCTCAGTAAAAACATGATGAAATATTCAGCATGTCTCCCAGCAGTTTGGGTTCTACCTGTCTCGATTTCTCGTGCTGGATTTGTGTAGTGTACTGTATATGAAATGAAAAGTCTCTGTGCTTGTCAAGATCCCCATGGATACATTTGGCGGGATTAGGTAGGTTTCTGTGTTTATGAGTGTCCAGGAATACTGTGTACAATAGAGACTTTTACGTATCCTTGAATTGGACCAAGCTCAAATTCTCACATCGCAAGGTAATTTACATTTTGGTCGACGGTAAATGCTGGAGTCTAGTCTTTATTTTTATGAACTTTTTTTTTCAGTACAATGGACGTGTTTTTTCCGGAAACTACCGCAATAAAAGATTTCCTACTGGTAAAATACATAACATGAATAATGATCACATAAAAATTAGAAGCTCATGGAAAATTAGATAATTCAATGAGACAGCTTCCTAAAATCTAATCTAATCTCAATCTGAATTTAGATATGAACTCTGTCTGTGTGATGTGCGTGTGTGTGTGTGTGTTCATTCCCTACGGACTCTGAAACGACTCGACCGATTTTTTGGAAGATTTACACATTTGTACTATGAGCGTCTCTGAGTGTTCTTAGGTAGTTTTTGAATCAAAATACCACCTATAAGTATTGAAAATTGATAATCGAAAAAAAAATCGGGTTTCAGAAGGATTGGCCCGATTTTAACCAAATTAGTCACACTCATAGAGAGTGACATCAATTGTGTTTCTCAGAAGTTCCAAGGTCACAGAGCTTTCAATAGTGCACAAAACGGATAAATTCCTAAAACCGATATAGTCCGATGGCTCCCAAACCATTTATCAGATTTTAACGAAAATTGGCAGATTCGTTGTTGCAGTCGTTGACTGTCACCATGGAAATTTTCACACCAGAGCGCCCTCAAATAAAGCGACATATTGACAGTCGATAAACCTTAAGATAGGACTACTTTCAAAAGTGGTATTTTTGGAATGTAGTTCACGGTAAGGTCACGCTATGCATGAGATGGAAAAGTTGGTCACAGTGCGGTGGAGTGGAAGTCGGATGCTGCTGAGTTAAATTGGCACCTAATGTACCTCTATTGATGGGTTTAAGCCTTATACAGTATGCAACATGTATGTAACAACGGTTCTATAGTTTGGGCTGGTGTCCCCAGAAGTGTACCCACGTGCCCGGGATTGTTAGGAAGAAAGCAAAATTGACATGCTCAGGTGTCCAATGTTCCATTGTCCATTTTTCCAGCAAAACTACAAGTTTTAGCTGCTTACTGTAGGTAACGCCGGAATTCATTAACTGGAATTTACTCCTACCACGAAGTGCCCATCATCGTGGAAACGCATTAGATTTTAGAATGATTCTATGTTTGCTTGGTCCTGCTTCCTCCACTTCACCTTGCAAGTCGTGCCGCTTTGCCTAATGTCGTTTAGCACATTGATGTACAACTTTTGGCCCAGGGTGGTAAGTTTGGAACCGCTGATTTGGGGGCCAAAATTTATTGGGAAGTCCTATTCGCGGAATGGAGAGGATCCCTATGCAGACACAGGCACGGTGTAACGATGAACCAAAATACTTTCTGATCGGGGTAGTCGAGAGGGAGTGAGTGTGAGGCAATGAAGCTCGGGAAGGAGGCAGACGTGAAAGCCAACAAGGGATGCGCAAAAAACAGGACTCAGAAAACAGACACGTTGATCGGGCGACGAGGTGTCGGCGTCCACTGCTTTTAAAGAGGGCTGGTTGTCATCACCATCACCTGTGGCCGCTCCACCCGTCTGACGTCCAATCTGTAATAAGAGTAAAAACACGCACACCTGCCCAAGGTGAACCAGGGCTCAGAAGGGAGGGGCATAGGCCCTAACATTCTTATGTGTCGATTTAACAAACCTTGACCCCAACAACCTAGCACAAGTATTATGCTGGCTACGCCGGGCTTTACTGCTTGTATTAAATTAGTACTGCAATGTTTAATCGATTAACTCGAGTAATTTGATCAGAAAAAAGCTTTGAATCAAATTATGCTGTTTCGAGGATTCGTTCAACTAGAGTGTCATTGTAATGGTTTGTTTCGAAAGTGTTTGCATTTAGTATTATTGGTTTGGGTGGATACACTGCTCTTTAGTGGCAACAGTGAATATGACTTAACATGGCTGATTCCAGCTGCTCCCTGTTAAGACCAACATAAGTAAAGTTTTTGTTTGAGCTAATTTATATTTTTTGTAATGCATTCATATTCTAGTTTATAGGTATATTAAGCCTTTTTTGTGGGAATGTATGTTTGAACAATTAATTAAGAGCATTTAAAAAAAACAACAACAACATTTTAAGCATTTAAGCTGCAGGCTTTTGCTATACAAGTTAGCCAATTGTTCTTTTGTTTTACTTAGATCCTCCTTCATTATTTTTTTCATACGAATAAATGCATTTATTGCTCTTGTGAAATGAAAGTGCAGTTCTGCATAGTTTGAAAAAACACTCGTGAATTTTATTTTGTATTCACATTTGACGCTCTTTTTAATGTGCAATCTTAGCAAGCCTTTGTTTTACATCTCCTAAAAATATTCTGCAACTCATTAAATTTTCCTAAACCGATTACTCGATTATTCGAACTAACTAATCGATAGATTAATTGATTACATAAATAATCGATAGCTGCAGCCCTATATTAAATACAGTATTATCAGTTTCAGACAAGATCGGTGCAAAAATATATAGTATCGCACACCATATTCTCCCATCGTCTTTGTCTTTTGTTGAGAGATTTTCAACATATACAACAACAACAACAAAACTTAAAGCACCAACATTTTCTTAATAATGGTATTAAGTTGCCCGTAACAAATGAAAACAGATTTCCTCAACTTTATGCTCTGGCAAGGTCTAATTTGTGAACATTTTTTACAATGGAAATACTCAAGTAACATAAGTAAACAATGCTTAAAAAATGGTCAGCTTTTTGCAGTAGATGTTGGAACATTGCATTTTTTGAATAACTAATAAGTATATAAACAAACCACTGTATTGGTAGATTCTTTATATTCTGGATGTCCTTCATTATTTTCAGGCTGTCTCTTCTTCATGGTGTCAGCCTTAAAGGCCTTGGGCAGTGACTCATAATAACACTGACTTTGTTTGACAGGAAGGAAGGAACTGTTCCTTTTGTTGTCCATCCATCCATCCATCCATCCAGATAGTATTTATGTGCAGTGGGGCATCAGTGAGTGCATAATGCAGCGGGTTGAATGTGTTGAATGTCATGCTAGCAGCTGGCCGTTGCCCGGTGAGCTGAAGCCTATCTATCGATCAAGAGGTAAAGTACGTCCCGGAGCGCTCTTCAGGTAATTGTATGCCATGGATAGATAATATTGTTATATAACAAACAAACAAAAACATCAACTGAGATACAATATAGCACGCCATGACCCTGAGCAGGATATGCGGTGTTGAAAAAGGATGAATGCAAGATTTGCAGTTTTTCATGTACTGTACTCCCATGAAGCTTTTGTAAAATCTTTGGTATTGGATTGTACCAGTTGGCTTGAAAATCCCCAAATGTAATTATGTTAGTGAAGGAATAAATGCATGACAAAAAATATTCCAACAAGATATTCCAGTATTTGCTCACCACTCTGGGGCTTAGCAGTTGGAAAAAGAAAATAAATAATACCTTTTTATAATCGGAAGTGCCAATGTTTTTGCCTTCCATTAGTACGTGTGATTCATGCCCAAGCACCCTCCTCAAAAACAGTGTAATGACCAAACATCCCAAACACATGTCGAGAAGTGTTCATTACTCCCACTGT
The DNA here is from genome assembly GCF_030265065.1 of Corythoichthys intestinalis. NCBI lineage: Eukaryota > Metazoa > Chordata > Actinopteri > Syngnathiformes > Syngnathidae > Corythoichthys > Corythoichthys intestinalis. The sequence continues at coordinate 58,070,212 of NC_080396.1, forward strand.
TCCAAATGGTTCATAAATCACAGCCATCTGGAAACGCTCTCAGGGTTGCGAAGTGGCGAGCTTGATGCATAACCTACCCTGCTGCCCTCTTCCTACCACTGGCCAGTGACCAATCAGATTTAGAGATCCCATGGTGAAAAATGATGGCAGAGAAATGCTGTTCACACCATGGCTAACAAACACTCTTCATAGTGGGGATTATAAAAGTGTAACGGCGTGATTGGAAAAATGTTGACATTTGCGTGAAACTAAAAAGTTTTATCTTGTAAAAGTCTTCCATTTATCATTTGCATAACAATCTAGGTTGTACCTCCACTAAGAAGGAAATTCTGAGCGATATTACCATAATTGCTCTTTGTTTGCTATAAACATTTTTACTAAACTAGAGGCAATCAAACTATATGAGCATTTTGTATCATGAACACAGTTAACAAAAATAAAGTAACATGAAGTGCATGGAGTGCTGCTGGGTGTACAAAGTACACTTCTGGTGCTCTTCGGTGTGGGGATCAAAAAAGCGACAATTCAAAAAACCGAGGCACTCAAGAAGTAGAAAAATAAAAAGCCTTTATTGAATCATGGCTTTGTTCAGATTTTAAAATGCCGAAATGTTTTGGCCGTGTAGGCCTTTATGAAGACAATCGACAATAATACGGAATTAAAGTTCTCCGTATTGTCAAACAGAACAAAATATACTGTAGTGTGTTCCCTCGTGCATTGGGATTTATGACACATTTATGGCCACCTGAGGTTGCCATCCTCATGCTCTACACTGTAGAATTCGTGACTTTAAATGTGTTTGTTTCTTTAAATTATAAACCGTTGATATGGAAGCCAACAATTCAGAATGTAACGTTATCCTAACTATTGTAACCACCTGGAATACAAATTCTTTTAACGAGATGTGGTGAACTATAGTAAAATATGGGTGGGAACCCATCACGATACGATACGAAATGCAATACAAAGCTCACAATAACAATTATTTCACGATATGGCAATACAACAATTATCGATACATAGGTCAGCATACAACTATAAAAGAAAAACAAATATAAATATAACAAAAATTGATTTTCTTACACTTTTATGGACAATCTCTCTTCCTCAAGGCAATGAGACTATTTCAGTAGAGCATTTCTGTAAATAATTAAACCAACACTACAATATTGCAACATTCTTTAAACAAATGATTGTCTTTTTTTAACAGACACTTTTGGAAAGTTTTTGGAGCAACTCTTTGCTTCCTTTATTAAGGAGTAACATTTTTTAAAAAATTTTATCATCGACTCTTTGCATGCACATAATGGTAAATTTTTTTTAAAAACCTGTCCTGTTCAGCTGCTTGGATACAGGAGAATTTTATTTTATGTATATTACATTCTTTATATATTTTTTTGTGCATACAGTACACAAGTTAGAAAAGTAAATGAAATATTAATATACAATAACATGCATAAGATGAATAAAATGTACTCACCTCATTGATGATCTTGATAAATGAAGAAAAAACTCCAGAACAATGGATGTGAAGGTAAAGATGATTTATTGAGAAGTTTGAGAGTCACGCGATCTTTGTGGGCCTTAAAGACTCGCCTCTTCACTTCTTCCTTGAAAAGGAACGTCCTGGATGGCATTCTCTTCCAAAAAAGGTCAGTCTCGTCCATGTTAAACACCTGCTCCGGGAGATAGCCACCCTCTTCAATTAATTTGGGAAACTGGTCCTCAACGTAACGAACAGCCGCGTCATGGTCCGCCGAGGAGGCCTCCCCATGCAACGTAACGCTGCAAAGTCCAAACCTCTTTTTGAATTTTTCCGAACCAGCCCTTGCTGGCAACAAAACCACAATTTTCTTCACTTGAAGCACTGGTTCTAGGCTGTGGTTCATCTTCGTCGTAGTCGGCATCACCGCCACCTTCATTCAACTCTCTTTCCGGAATGAGGCTATCATACAGCGCTTTGGCTTTTGCCCGAATCATGTTTGTGTCGAGACTCACCTTCTTTTCCCGACAGTCCAATATCCACACTGTTAGTGCATTTTCCATTTTTACAATCGTCTTGTTGCAAGGAGTCACGACTCGCTAAGTGTCCCTGGAAAACCACATTGAGGCGGTCTTTCGGGTTTTCGCCTCGTCTTTTTGTATGTAATGAACGGTTGATTCGTTTAGTCCGTAATGGCGTGCTACACACACATAGCTGTGGCCAACTTTAAGCATGTCCAGTAATTGAACTTTCTCCTGCACGGTCATCATTTTTCTTTTCTTTTTGGGTTCGCTAGAGGATTGAGCAGGCGGAGGACGCTTTGGAGCCATTTTCCTTCGATAGCAGCAAGGTTAAACATCTCGGCCAATCCGCTTGCGATATTCCCGAGCGATGCTGGCCAACGAATCAGAGCGGTGGAATATGAATTGGGCTGGTTCTCCTTGCCATCTGTTAGCGAACGGGCAGATTTTACACCATATTTTCTCCATTATTCTAATTGTTTATGCATGTATATATATATATTTTGACTGAAAAAAAATCCGCGATAGACTGAAACCGCGAAATTCGAAGCGCGAAGTAGCGAGGGATCACTGTATATTGATATATTGTCACACCTCTAAAAGTAAACTAGCTAACAATGCTACCATGGGTGATTGGGCGTACACTTGTGCAACTGAAGAGAGTCGTGTTTTGCCATAGTTTTATTTCACTTTAACTAATTTTAATTAGCATGGAATGATTGCAAACTTTGGATACGCTCATTTTACTTATCACTCACTTATTGCTGCGTAGATAAAAAAAAAAAAAAATATTGAACTCAAAATATAGATAGAACGTCATGCAAAAGTTTGGACAGCGGACATCCGGACATCCTTTTTAATGCAACTGTACTTACAAAATAGGGCTGTAGTATATGAGGAAAAATTCCATCACGATATTTTCATCATATTGGTATATCAATATACTGTGTATCACTATATATAACAAATTACTGTTTTATCCATCTTAAATGTTCACTGTTATCCCTTTGCATTGAAGTCAAAGTTTGGTTGGGAGTGTGACTTATAATCTGGAGTGATTTATGTGTGAAATTATTAACACATTATTATATCATTTAACATGTTATTTTGGTGTTTTGGATTGACACTGATGGTTTGGTAAACTTGTTAGCATGTTCTTTATGCTGTAGTTATCTGAATAACTCTTAATAGCTATGTTACGTTAACATACCGTCCACGTCGCATTTCTTTGTTCATACATCATGTAACATTATCATACTGTACACTTATTCAGCACGTTGTTCTCTATTGTAATTTTATTTTAATTTGCCTTACAAGATGACATACTGTATTTGCTCTATGTGTTGGATTTTATCAAGTAAATTTCCCCCCAAAATATGACTTACATGTTTGTTTGTTTTTCCGATTCAGTGCGCATTTTTGGGCTGGAGCGACTTATATTCAGGTGTGACTTATAGTCAAAAAAATACGGTATACATCTTTACCGTATCTTTATCTTTATGTCAAAAGGAATATGGACCATTGTAAAACTGTCAGACAAATCCAAATTATATATGCTGTAACGAGTCTAATATCGACCATACAAAGGTTTAAGTTTTCCCAATCCAATTTCCAGTCAGGCAGTTTGCATCTGTCTAATTTCCAGTCAGGAAGTTTGCAGCAAGGATCCATTACTTCCACTAATCCCAAATTTAAAAAAAAAAATTGAATGTTTGGTTTATCTCACACATTTACAATCAACACAGACAGGGAGGGAGGCTTGGTCTTTCTGGAGAGAACCTGGCAGCAGATGTTCTGCTCAAAATGCTCAGCTATGCTCACAATTCTCAGCTTGATCAGCTACTCCTTTATTCAGCAAGGGGCAGGATCGAATTAACATACAGTACATTCACTTGTGACTGGGCAAGTCGACAGAATACTCATACATGTTTACAGATTACTGCAGCTACCCTCAGACCTTGATTGATAAAATCATTGATTCATCATCCAACACTTCCAGCCACTCTCTAATCACAGATCTGTACCACATACAAAGATGATTGAAACAGTTTCATATTACATTAATGTATAAGAAAACATCAAATCAGAACAATGTAAGTACAACATAAAATGAGTCAACATGTTGTACAATTTCTCCAACAGAATGAAACATATTTTATTTTGAATACCAAAAAAGGAAGAACCGCCAAATGGCAGAAGATGGTTCTAGATTTAGTATGCACACTTGAATTCGAGAGATCGATAGAGACACTGGAGCTCATCCTCTCCGTGGCCTTTCATACCATCTCTGGGGAAATCGCGAGTGGGGTCAGTGAAATGTTAGCGCAATTCTCTGTTACTTATTTATCCACCTGTGGCTCCTTCTATCCCACCTGCTACACAGTAACAATTGTTACATCAGTCATAATCAAATATTACCTTATTTGACCTGTCAGTCTTGAATTCACCTATTTGACTGTAATGTTTGTCTTCACAGTTGCATCCCCTCCCATCTTCCTCATTATCTCTGACCCGCCGTACAGTTCCTGTCACATCTCGACTCTTTTTCTTCCCTCCTGTCCTGGCCAAATTAATAAGTCCGCTACTTGAGACGAAGGCTGCGCCACATCATACAGTCAACAATAGTACGAGTGTGTGTTTTGAAATGATATTTTTTAAATATTGGATAGTTATGCTGATGTCCCATATTACAGAAAACGTCACCATGACCAAGGCTCCAGACTGCTACCAAATGGTTGCATTTTGCGGCAAAAATTAGAGCCGGTACACTGTATCTTTTTCATCTACTCACACATGCACAACCAGTAGCATTACGTTTTGTTTTGTTTTTTTGTTATGTGTTTGTTGCTGACAAACTCCCTCACTGTCAAATCCACTTGTTGGCAGTAATGTAATGAGCTGGTTTGCTAAGGGAAAATAAAACAGAAGAAAAAGAGGTGGAGGTGGCCGATGTGTGGATTGGTTGTCTCTTGGACCCTCCCGTCTCGATGCCGAGCGAACTGTCATATATAAAAAATGCATAGGGGAAAAATAAACCACAAAAGAGAACCACGTGGTAACCTAAGTCGCACAGGCGTGCAATCGCTTTTACTTTCCTGACTTTTTAGACTGTCAAGTAGTCGCCACTTACAGGAGAGCGAGAGTGAATTGGGCGCCTGGAGAGGCTTCGCCTGTCTTGACCACTGTTACGCACACATCACACTGGTCGTCACCGGTTGTGTTTTCCGATTCCAGAAAATAAACGCGGCGTCACACCATGTTTCGATTATTTTTTTTTCTTGATGGTGAATGCGCAACTGCGCAATGATTGTAGCTTCCCAGGTATTGATGTTAGACTTCAAATGCGTTCACGAAAGAATCAGTGCTCACAAAATGAACTCTGACAAGCTCGCAACAGAACATAGAATATACAGTGTGAATATAGTGCATACACACATTTGAACAGGTATATATATATATATATATATATATGGTGGAAAACACAGAAAAGACTCAAAAAGCAGTTTCTGCTCTTGCAACCCTCTATAAAATAAACTGCGTTATTTTAAGCCAAAACAACTGTTGCGTCTCATAGAACAATATGTGTATATGCTGCCATAGCAGATTCATGGCCTATTAAGCCCCCCAACTATTTTTAATTTGTCCGTTTTACCCCGGAAATCCCCATTTACAGACATTGCGCAACCGCTTTTGTTCCAACCCAGCCATATAACGAAGGTAATTCATTATGTTTATTATGCAAAATGTCTGTCATTTTTAGCCTAGAATGATTATTCGATGTCCAATATTTCGTTAAAAAAAAAAGACTTTAAAAAAATTTTCATTCGCGTATTTTAAACTTTTAAATTTTAAACAAATTACGTCAGAATGAAAAAACTGGTGTCTGTAAAAAAGTCATGGATATCTGCCTCTTAACTATCACTTAATTGTATTTTTTTTGTTACTGTCGCATTCTCCCTGATATGTTAGATGATAAATAATCGATCCAAACAAAATTAAAAAAAAAAAAAAAAAAAAAACGTTTAAAAGGGTAAATATATGAAAAAGAACATCTCGGCCACTCCTTGATGTCTGCAATTTCTGCATCGTGATCCTTGTTATATTACCATGTTTCACCCATCAAATACCAAAATAATCCAGCTGTGGCCTTTCACAGCTGTGTCTTGACACTCAGTGATACATGCTAAATGGAGTTTTTGGATTGAAACAGGGTAAGTACGCGATAATAACTTTTGTTAAAGTCATGGCGTCTGTAATTCTGCTCTCACGTGCTCTCATTTGCAGATAGGGTTTTGCTGTTTAAAAAATATTATTTTTTAAAAAATGCCCTCCTGTTCAATTTTTTCTTCCCCCAGAATATATATATATATATATATATATATATATATATATACATATAAAAATACATATATATATATATATATTATATATATATGTATATGTATGTATGTATATGTATGTATGTATATACAGTGCCTTGCAAAAGTATTCGGCCCCCTTGAACCTTGCAACCTTTCGCCACATTTCAGGCTTCAAACATAAAGATATAAAATTTTAATTTTTTGTCAAGAATCAACAACAAGTGGGACACAATCGTGAAGTGGAACAAAATTTATTGGATAATTTAAACTTTTTTAACAAATAAAAAACTGAAAAGTGGGGCGTGCAATATTATTTGGCCCCCTTGCGTTAATACTTTGTAGCGCCACCTTTTGCTCCAATTACAGCTGCAAGTCGCTTGGGGTATGTTTCTATCAGTTTTGCACATCGAGAGACTGACATTCTTGCCCATTTTTCCTTGCAAAACAGCTCGAGCTCAGTGAGGTTGGATGGAGAGTGTTTGTGAACAGCAGTCTTCAGCTCTTTCCACAGATTCTCGATTGGATTCAGGTCTGGACTTTGACTTGGCCATTCTAACACCTGGATACGTTTATTTTTGAACCATTCCATTGTAGATTTGGCTTTATGTTTTGGATCATTGTCCTGTTGGAAGATAAATCTCCGTCCCAGTCTCAGGTCTTGTGCAGGATACCAACAGGTTTTCATCCAGAATGTTCCTGTATTTGGCTGCATCCATCTTCCCATCAATTTTAACCATCTTCCCTGTCCCTGCTGAAGAAAAGCAGGCCCAAACCATGATGCTGCCACCACCATGTTTGACAGTGGGGATGGTGTGTTCATGGTGATGAGCTGTGTTGCTTTTACGCCAAACATATCGTTTTGCATTGTGGCCAAAAAGTTCAATTTTGGTTTCATCTGACCAGAGCACCTTCTTCCACATGTTTGGTGTGTCTCCCAGGTGGCTTGTGGCAAACTTTGAATGAGACTTTTTATGGATATCTTTAAGAAATGGCTTTCTTCTTGCCACTCTTCCATAAAGGCCAGATTTGTGCAGTGTACGACTGATTGTTGTCCTATGGACAGACTCTCCCACCTCAGCTGTAGATCTCTGCAGTTCATCCAGAGTGATCATGGGCTTCTTGGCTGCATCTCTGATCAGTTTTCTCCTTGTTTGAGAAGAAAGTTTGGAAGGATGGCCAGGTCATGGTAGATTTGCAGTGGTCTGATGCTCCTTCCATTTCAATATGATGGCTTGCACAGTGCTCCTTGAGATGTTTAAAGCTTGGGAAATCTTTTTGTATCCAAATCCAGCTTTAAACTTCTCCACAACAGTATCTCGGACCTGCCTGGTGTGTTCCTTGGTTTTCATAATGCTCTCTGCACTTTAAACAGAACCCTGAGACTATCACAGAGCAGGTGCATTTATACGGAGACTTGATTACACACAGGTGGATTCTATTTATCATCATCGGTCATTTAGGACAACATTGGATCATTCAGAGATCCTCACTGAACTTCTGGAGTGAGTTTGCTGCACTGAAAGTAAAGGGGCCGAATAATATTGCACGCCCCACTTTTCAGTTTTTATTTGTTAAAAAAGTTTAAATTATCCAATAAATGTTGTTCCACTTCACGATTGTGTCCCACTTGTTGATGATTCTTGACAAAAAAAATAAATTTCATATCTTTATGTTTGAAGCATGAAATGTGGCGAAAGGTTGCAAGATTCAAGGGGGCCGAATACTTTTGCAAAGCACTGTATATATATATATATATATATATATATACACATATATATATATATAAATAAATTCTCTGACTACTTGACATAAAAAATATGTTTATTCAACAATTTTTTTTTTTTTTTTTTTTTTTACAGTTGTGACTGATTTTGATTTCTTTTTATGGTATTGGTAATGACAGACGGCTTACCAAGGTTTCCCCAAAATTTGCCTGCTGACTGAATGAGGAAAATAAATAACGTGTGTGGGGGGAGACAAACAAAAGCTGAAAATTAATTTAGTAAAACCTCCCCCTTAGGGTGCTTTCACACTAGCACTGTTTGATTTGTTTTAAACGGACCAGAGTTCTTTTTCTCAGCTAATCCGCTTCGTTTTGTAAATGTGAATGCACATCCAAACTCTAGTTCGCACCAAACAACTGAACTCTGGTCCGCTAAAAAATTGTGGGTCCCGGTCCGTTTTAAGCGCACTCTGGTTTGTTTCTAAATTGCAACCGGAGCAGGGTGTGCTTTTGCCACTTTATGTGCAGAGTCACAGCGTCGAGCTGTGATGCCCTAGACTGTGACAGTACACGCAGGGCATCCTTGGAAGCGCAAGTTCAGCGCGGACACTATTCAAAGTCAACAATGGCAAGATGACAGCTGAACACCCATGGCCAAATGTTTTTGTGCTGTGCTAAGCAGTTTTTTTTGACAGACAGAATCAAGTTCTAATATGGCGATTGTGTTTTGAATGCTGCTGCTGAACATACTGTGTGAGAGTGACAGGCTAAGACAGGTGGAGCCTCTCGGGCAGCCATTTTGTGTGTCTCACTCTCCTGGAAGTGGCGACAATTTGACAGTCCAAAAGTCACGAAAGTGAGCGCGATTCCGAACCTGTGTGACGTTGGGTACTATGTGGTTCCCTTTCGTGGTTTAATTTTCCCGTATACATTCTTTATATACTCCAGTTCACTTGGCATTGAGTCTGGGAGCAACCCACCGCTGGCTTATTGATGCATACAAACTTCTGCTTCATAAAACAGTGACAAGAAATTTACGCATAAATGCACGGTTATATTATCATTGCAAAATAGACAGGAATTAAAAAAAAATATATATATATATATATATATATATATACATATATATACAGTTTAACATGTAAAAATAATGCTAGGCAACATTACTTGCATCCTCCCCACCCAGGAGAGAGGTACTTCATCTTCTATTTGTCCAATCAATGAGTGCGGCTTTCGTCCACATAATGTTACTCGGAAAGTTCGGTTGGCGCAGTGTGAATGCTGAACTTTCTCAACAACTAATTTGCAAGTGTCTAGTCTCCAACTAGACCCTGGTGCTCTTGGTCTAGTGTGAAAGCGCCCTTATTATATGTGTACACACATCGCTTGTTTTACTTTCACCTACTGTTTGTGTTATAATGCAAATCACTTTGTCCTGAATTTCTATTTATGGACAGTACTATCAAAATAAATGTTTAATTAATTGCTGGATGGATGGATTGAAATATTCCAACACATTGCCAAAGTTATTTTTTTACACTTTTATGTTACATTTGACTTCTCAGGGCAAACACATATTTTCCCCGTGTCAAGCTGTGTCAGTCATCCATTGCACTAGATTTGCAATGGAAATCAGGTTGGGTGTCCTAAATATTGTATGCAATTAACATGCTGTGCACTGAAGTAGCTACTTCATGCACATTGTTAGTCATCTTTGTTCCCATATCATCATAAGTATAGCCGTTGCAAATTTCCTTAAATATCATGCTATAATATTGAGGCTACAACGCCCACCACTTCATGGAGATCCTTTGACTCAGTCAAAGGCTTTAGACTGTGAAAGTGCTGATGTTTCCTTGCTTTGTAGCTCAGTGTACCACTCAATAATCCTTAAGCGCTTGGATGCAGGTGTGATCAGGTTTGCGAAAGTGGTGAGAAGAGATGTGATGTGCTATTGATGAGTGTCTGTCTTTATGGGTCTTACTTTCATGGTTTTTCTGCACTTCGTCTAATCGTGACACCCCCACACTCTGTTTTGCTTTTAATTTCCAACATGCTTCCTTTCATTTCACCTGCAAATATCACCATCTCATTTAGTGGCCGAGCTTGTTCTATTCAAGTTTAAATAATCGGCATTGTTTCTTATCTTCCGTCATGTAAACTTCAATTCCCACGTCTCAACATTTTGCATAACAAAAATAAATGGCAGAAACACTTGTAAAGGTTTTTTTTTTCTCCATCAGCAACTTTCTTGCACAAGACATAACATTTCCAGATTTAATCCTCAGTCTTGCTTAGCACCGAAAAGTAGAAGATTAGTCAATGTTCCTGGCTGCTCTTAGCGGTAAATGAGTATTATTTGGCAGTGTTGCCGTGCCATAGATACAACCTGTCCATGCAACGCTATTCGGGAGCAGATCAGCCTCAGTGTGACATCGTTTGAAAAGATACACAATGTTTCAGACTCATTTAAGTGTGCAGTGAATCATCTTCATCCCCATTTATCCTTCTTACAATTGTCTCCACTTGATATCCCATACATATTTGTTACATTTTCTTATACTGAAAAAGTGCATGGGAAGTGTATAGTGTGTATTGTCTTTTATTATTTTTTATTGGCGGTACAATTTAAAAAATTTTTTTTTTTTAATTAAAAAAATACTGGTCATGTATCCATTCTGCAAAGACAACGTGTTCGTTTTTAAGTTAAGAAGCACTTTTAGTCCACCATGATAAAACCTACTATGAGCTGAGATTGCCTTTGAAAAAAATCTGACCTTTCTGGCCCAGTGTTATGCCTGTGATTGGCTTTTAACTTTTATTATCTGTGCAAAGAAAACCAGCTTGTCAGACACTGTTAGAACTGCTGGCAACGATAACCTATCGAAGACTGTGGAGAGAAGGTAGGAATAGTGAGAGGTGTTTATATCTTCATTAATAAATGATAAATGTGCATGTGCACGTCCACACTCACACAACCAGAGATATGAGAACTTCTGTCTTCAATAAAGCCTTTCTTTTTTATCTCCCTATCCAACCCATTTGCACTGTTAGCCACCCAATGCACATAAATTACTACACAAAGAATCAAAAGGAAATTTATTCTCGTGGAGCAATCTATTGAAAAACTCATTGGTAGATTTCCATTTTTGAATCTGCACCTGGATTACTTCTTCACAGTTGCATTAGATTGCACACTCGGAGTCTTCGTTACTCTCAGTTTCAAGTACTTGTCCTTATTATTATTCCCATTGTACAGATGGGTGCATGCATATTTTTTTTCTCGCTGATGTCTTACATTTTCCGTCTTTAACTACTACGGTAAGAAGGTGCTCCTGTTGTGTGTATGTGTGAGCGAGCTGCAGCAAAAGGTCAATAAAACATTTACATGTGTGTGCTATCGTTAAAGCTAGGGGGAAAAAATGGCTTCCTTTAGTGGGTACTACATTTCTCCTAGTCAAAACATGCTATGAGGAGGTGGGCGAAAACTCAAATGAATTATTTGTTCCAAAACACCAAATTTTCATTTTATTTATTGTTCAGGCTTAGCCTCCAGGCACGGTCTGTTTTCAGGTGCAGGCATTGTTAGCAAGCTAACTGCCTGCTCAAATGGTAGAAAGAGGTCTGGCAATAATAACTAAATAGCTCAAAATTGCTTATGATATACAACAATTACAGCATTAATGTAAGTTTTTTTTTCCTTTTACTAATTTAAGGGAGGGGTATCTCATGCCATAGTTTCTGTTTTTGCCCCAACCAAAAAATTAGGAAACTGTAATATTGAGACCCTGTCAGTTTAACTGTTTAGCCACAGAATTCAGTACTGCATAGTTATTAATAGGAGTTGTAATTATAATCTTAAAACACATAGCCGTCTATTATTTGTTTTTGTTATTGTGGATACTGCAACAAGGTAACATTGTCCTTTAAGAAGCAGAACAATTGTCTCTGGTAGCACTAGGCTTGAAATGTAGAGACCGAAGGGGAAATGGATTTTATGTTGACTCCCTTATCAAATCTAATTAGGCTTAGCTTGCAATGTTATAAGGAGAGATCAGCTGTCCACATGTTTTCACACAGTGTTGCACTTACAAATGAGAAAGAAGAGATGAAAGGAACAGAAGATTTGCTGTCTGCACTTTTCCAGCATCTAGACATTAATCACCAAATCAGTCGTAAACTTTACACCTTGAAAACACGGTCACGCTACTTGTTTTGGGTTTTTTTAATGGTGGAGTTCAGAGTTGTGTACAGGGCTCTAAAGTTGTGTAGTTAATTCAGAGTGAAATTTTACCAATGGTAAAGGGGATTTAGTAAAGACTCATGAGGACCTCTTAATAAACGATAAACGTGCACGTGCATGTCAACTTGCACACATACCAGATATACTAGTATGAACTATTTTTTTCGTCTAGTTTTATGATCTACCTTCCACTACAAACAGACTTAACTGACCATCTTTTTTTTTTTTGTTTATTTACTGTTGGATGAGTATTTATGTATTTACTTTAAAAAAAAAAAAAAAAAAAAGTGATTCTATACAATTTTTAACTACTAATTTTAAATCTACCATCAGTTTTTTGTTGCTGTATGTTTTCGTTTTCATGCAATCTTTGACCTATATTGGTGGTATTTCATGCAAATTCTTGGTGTTTTTCAACCAATACCAGTTTAACTTGTTTGTCCATTGCAAATTTGTTATACAGTATACATTTTACAGTATATAAAGTTTTCTAAATAGTTTTCCACTATGAACTATTTTTCGAGTGGCAACTATATACTCACTTTATTAAAAATACCGTTTTGCAATAATTTTTAATTAGCAGAAAAGCTAGTGTACAGTAAAAGATATTCCCATATAATATATAGGCATTTTCACCAATCAGGTGGCTTGGATTCTAATCTTCCCTTAACTTCATTTTATGTAGACTTCGGCCAAAAAATACAAAAAAAAACCTCTTCGCTACCTCTTTTTGCACTGGAACAAATGCACTAGGGTTGTTCCGATCATGTTTTTTTGCTCCCGATCCGACCCCGATCGTTTTAGTTTGAGTATCTGCCGATCCTGATATTTCCCGATCCGATTGCTTTTTTTTTGTGCTCCCGATTCAATTCCAATCATTCCCAATAATTTTCCCCGATCATACACATTTTGGCAATGCATTAAGAAAAAAATGAATAAAACTCGGACGAATATATACATTCAACATACAGTACATAAGTACTGTATTTGTTTATTATGAAAATAAATCCTCAAGATGGCATTTACATTATTAACATTCTTTCTGTGAGAGGGATCCACGGATAGAAAGACTTGTGACTTTGTATATTGTGACTAAATATTGCCATCTAGTGTATTTGTTGAGCTTTCAATAAATGATACTGCAGCCATGCCCCAATGCATGATGGGAAGTAAAACCATGACTGTGCGTCGTGCTACCAATGGATATATCTTCTCTGCTTTGGGAAATAACTTAAGGTGTTAAGACAAAGATCAATTGCCACCTTGCTTCCCCACATTGCTTCCCATGATATTTCTAATCATAGGGAGAGGGATTTCAAGGTTTTAGCCAATTGAAGAAAGACTCCGATGGCTGCCAAAATTCACTCTATTCATTTTGCGCTGCCTTTTATCTCTCTTTATAGGTAAAACGGCGCCATTACAATTTGAGCGCGACAGTGAGTGAGAGGGTCGTGCAGCGCATGTATTAATATTAACGTGACACATTTTTTAATAAATTAATTGCTGCCGTTATCGGGATATTTTTGATAACCCTACCTTAAGCCTGAACTAAAGACTCTGGATGAGCGTAACATATTATGTCTGTAACGTTAAATACAATTAGAAAACGATTTAATTAAAAAAAAAAAAAAAAAAAATATATATATATATATATATATATATATATATTAAAAAAAGGCATGGCCGATATTTTTTTTGCCGATTCCGATACTTTGAAAATGACGTGATCGGACCCGATCGATCGGGATGCCGGTCGATCGGGACATCTCTAAAATACACTGTATTTTAATTTCTCTGTGGGGTATATGCCACAATACAAACTACTCGGGCTGCATGAAATTCTTCGCCGGAGGTCTCACCTCTTCCATTGCATGTAACCCACCTCATTGGTTCAGATATGACAGGAATAAACCATAAAAAATATTCATAAACACTAGATAATAAGAGAGACTTTTCCATAGTGACGAACAATGTTCCCTCTAAATTTTCATGTGTCTGATTAGACACACAAGCTCCCTGAGCACACTGAGGACCACAGTGAGCAACATCAGATGTGTACCCTGTGGCTATACACAAGAATCACGTCTCCTCAAAAGCTTGGATCATAGCAAATTACGTGGCATATTAAAAGAATCAAATTACAGCTGCAATTTTCATTAGTTTACTTTTAACATAATTGATTTTCCCACTTAAAATGAAAAAGACAAAAATGTCATCGTTCATGAGATGTGTACCATGTTATTTGTAAGAGTCCTGCTTTAACCATAGGAAGAGTCCTTTTTTGGGCTCGGTAAGATCAGTTGTGGCATGGGTGAGTTAATAAATAGTTGATAAATAAAACATAATGAACAACCACGATGGCAGTATATCAAACCCCCTTACATTAAAACTGTTCAGACAATAAAGACACTCAAGATTCCTATTCTCCGTGTCTACGCAGCATTATAAGACAGGTTTAAATAAAAATCTCACCTAATTTCATCGCTTGTTCTTCTATTTGCACATACTCCGACAGCCATTCCATCTTAAAAGAACCGCATTTCTTCTTTACTTTGGTTTGATGAGTGTAGTGTCGATGCCCGTTCGTTTTGCCGTGATGAGGGGTTAGCATTTGTGTCTCTTAACTGCCGCTGCACTATGGTTAGCTAGCTAACCTTCATGGTGCGTATGTGCAAGGCACATATGCAGACACTGTCAATGCTATGATTGGCTTCATAGCCTAAGTGAACAACAGTATATCGTATTATTGGCTAGATTCCTGTTGCCCATTGTGTTACATTGCAAATGATACAGGAACAATATTGTTGGTCTAATTAACCAGATTATATCAGTTCTAAATTTAGATATTAATGAATACTGTTGCATTTGCAATTGGCAAATTGGCAGCGGACTACGGCTTCTGCAAATCAGCACAATAGTTTTACACACTTTTCACTCTTTATTTTTCTCCGCACTCCTCAAGTCATGCCCCTCAAAACTATATACAATCAAGGTGTCAGTAACCTACCAATGGGAGTGCCGCGTTGCCATATCGAACACACCAGGAGGAGTGTGGCGCTGACACATCACTGTGACGCCGATAGTAGTCCTAGTGATGCTACAATATGTTGCTGCTGAATTTTATTTTGTGCGCTGCATAGCAGTGCACGCGCACAGCTTAGAGGGAACATTGGTGACGAATGACTTACCATACTGTTACCATCAAGAAATTTTTGTCCTGTGAGTCTCTTTTCTTGGTGAAGGGCAGGGCACCCTGGAACGAGTTCGCTCAGAGAGAGGAGCCGGCGCCCTAGAAAGTTTCGCAGTTTCGGCACGTCTGCTGAGCTCTCGCCCGCTCTTGAAAATCCGGGGGAGAGGGTGTAAATCTCTCGCCAAGCCGTACTCTGTCTTTTGTAACCGCAGAATTTTGAGGCAGACCCTGATACCTCAATCCTACTTTCTGATTGACTGTTTTGGAGGTATAGCCTTCTTTTTTTTTTTTTTAAATGGCTTCTGAGTGGGACACGGCGTCTGAACTCTCAGGGGATGTTACATGATTCCCACATGTTCCACTTAGTGATGGGTACTAGATTTTCTTTAGATGAGCAGAATTATTTAAATTCCTATGGTCTCATTAACTTCCCTCAAATGATTAATCCTTCTGAACGAATCATTTAGGGCGACAATACTCGTTCCACAAAGTGGGGAAAAGATTGACTGTAGAAATTAACTTGGTTTACATTACTGTGTTAATTATAATGAGTGAGAAATACAGTGTGTGGTGTCTGAGCAAGTAAACGGAACATGTGTGTCTCACACCAATTGGGTGATACCTGAGACCCTAGTGTGTATTGACTTATTTTGAGCAGTAGACTGTTGCAAAAGTGAGGGATTTTGGTCAAAGGGGAGTATTGTGATGGTTTCCCCAACTACTTTCGGCTTTTTGGGTGTCTCCTTGTTTGTACCCCAAAGCCCCACCCAATCCCCCGGACTCCACCTTGGGCTGCCAGCCTGTCATATGTATTGTTCCTGGTCGGCTGCTTCTCTGCTGGAGGCCAGTCTGGAGGTCGGTTGACTGGTGTGCTGTCCTGCGCTCCAGGTGGTGCTCCGCCTGCTGATGAGCATCAAAACTCCGTTATGGTAATGTATAGGGATTGGTGGCATAAATTGCTATGTCTGTCATTTGAGTGCATATGAATGCCAGTATCACACAATGGCCACTTTTGAGCGTGACATTCTTCTGCCCAGATAGCAAAACATACATGGAGCGGACATGGGCAAGATGTACTGCAAATTTCAGCCCAACTTCGTAAAACGGATCTGCCCCAGTATTGTTTTGAACAATGGCCCAAACTTAGGAAGCAGTCATTTGCCAGATCAGCAAACAATTTTGGACTAGAACTGGTCCAAAGTAGCAGACACGACATTAACGTATGGCCCGGATATGGCACACATGTTACCCAATCTGGGCCAGATTTGTATCAAAACCGTTTTCATTATTAAATTTGGAGTCGCTTTTATTCAATGTATCATACTCTAATGTGTTTATATCGCAAATTAAATTAGTCTCTTCAAAACAATAGTGACAACACTTCTTTTTCATCCCATTTATTAACGCTAACATAGTAATACAACAACATAACAATATAACATTATTTTTGCACAAAAGACTTTATTTGGAACAAGCAACTCAACATTTAAGTTGACCCATTTTTAGACTGTAAACAACATATTGTATTTGTTAAGGTGCTGGGGTATTGGGGGACCTAATTCATTGACGATGCGAGGGAGTGGTAGATAGTGTCCAAAGAATCCGGTGGCCAGTTTGGTGATAGAACAGGTGAACGGGCAGGTAGGCGTTTTGCCAGACTACCAGTACAGGATCTGTGGGGGAAAACCACAAAAATGAGCTCAGTAACAGAATTACAAGATTCTTTGTTAGCTGAAAGTCACATACCTATAGGTGAGTTGTTGATCTGGCGATAATGTGAGGCCAAAGACCGGTTTAGGTAAGCTGCTGACGATGATCAGCGGCACCTGGTCCCAGGCTCACCCATCTGTGCAATCAAGGCGACAATTATGGCAAAACTGTCATAGTTCTGATCCAGGCCACATCTGGCGCAGTGAAATTAAGCGAGAGTTCGAGCACCTCCGGTGTGCACGGTCCACCTCGGAACAGTGAGTAACCTATCATTTGGAATGTCATAGTGCTGATTCAGGCCGCATCTGCCGCACTGACGTTAAGCGGGTGTGATTGCTATGGGGATCTGGCGAGTTGAGGCCGGATCCGGCATGCAGTCACCTGCTATTGGGGTGGTCTTTAGTTGAGCATTTACTTTGTGCTTTACTTTTGGCAAAAGGGATTATTGAGTGTCTCTTGGAATGGGACATGAATTTTTTTTTTTTTTTTTTTTTGTTTAATTTTAAACCAGCACTGGTTCTAATAAAGTGTGCCTGTATTCACTTTTACTACAGACCAACTTCAGATTACCATCTGTTTACTCTCTACATGTACATATAGTATTCCTATCATGAAGGGGTCATTGACACACTCCTACAACCTAGTGTCCCCCGGTGTTTGGACTAAAACTCAACATAATAGATATGCCATGGGTTTCAGGCTACACTTAAGTGAGTGAACTGTCTGGCGAGACTGTTATATGTATTGTTGGATGTTAAAATATCAGGAATAATAACTTTATTATTCATTGTTCAAATAACAATTTGACTCATATCATTTTTAAAAAAGATTTCTGTTTTTAAACAATATTTGTTTCATATAAAATACCTATTCATCTTAATTGCAATATGTAATGGGATTATCAAGTAGCAATGCTCTGATCTATCGGCCAATTTTGGTATTATTGTTGATCATTGATCCATGCCTTTTAGTGTCAAAATACATCAATAACTGGCATCTTCTTAGCAATCCTGCAAGCCTACATTCAGGGCTATTCAAGGCTGTCTTTAATAAGGTACGAAAATTATTTCAGTTTTTTCTTCCCAAATGTATCAAATGCTGAACTATCCAGTAAAAAAAGGATTGTTGAAGTGCGGGTTTGGTGGAGGCATCATGCAAAATTCAATTTCAAGGTCAAAAGAAATTGGTGCATGATCATTGATAATTATTGGATAAATTGTTGATGTAATATTGTTGATAGACAAATTATTTGTAGGAAAGAAATCAATTGTAGAACAGGAACAATGGATCAAAGAGTGAAAAGTGTATTTTCTTTTTGTTGGCTTGTTCTTATTGTTATGGATTTTTAGGGGATATTTGTTGAAATCGGGAACATAAAACTAATATGGATCTCTATTATCAAGTATAAGTATTATGTATCAGTGATTATTTAAAGATAGGC
Organism: Corythoichthys intestinalis; assembly: GCF_030265065.1. NCBI lineage: Eukaryota > Metazoa > Chordata > Actinopteri > Syngnathiformes > Syngnathidae > Corythoichthys > Corythoichthys intestinalis. The sequence goes on from NC_080396.1 coordinate 58,088,884, forward strand.
ATTTTTGCTCCTCCTTAAGGAAAATAGTGGTATTAGTGCATCACTAGCTGTTGTGATGAGGTTAATTGTTGAAGGCAAACAATTATTTGACCTTCACATTTGACCTTGAAAAGTGACCCTGCAAGGTCAGTACTGAGTTACTTCAAAAAATAAAAAAATTTTTTAGACCTAAGGCCCAAAGATATTCTAACGTGTGTGTATTGAATATAATGTAAGCAATGTGAAATATTTTCTCCAGTATTGTAATGCTTCAAACAAGTTGCTTGACTGTATTGAAATAGCTCCTCAAAAACCCAAACAATAACAATCATTTCCACAGAACATGTGTAATCCATGCTGTCGTTTACGCTCCAGAAAAGATGAAAAGGGAGCCATCTTGGAGGGAGAATGATAGATTAGCTGCCTGCTGAGAATCAAACACCTTCTACACAAGAAGCATCATTTTCTTCAACTTTGATTCTCTTTGAACCAATTTCTTTTCCTTTCCTTTTTAAGCAGCAAACAGTTATTTTTATCCAAGCTTATTTTTACAAATTGCCACAAGAGCCACTTGTGTTGTGTCGCTGCCTTGCAGCGGAATCAGTAAAAAATTCCAAGATGGATTTCAAGGAAAGCGTCAAAGCTGATTAATCGGCTCAGCTTGGTTAGCTTTTACTCACTTTTCCTACCCCACTCCTCTGTAATCATCTAAATCTGACAAGATGATTAATCATGATCAAACAAGAACAAGATTAGCATTTTTATTCAGCTGTATGTATCAAGTGTTGATGCTGTGCAGGAGAAGTAATCCATGAAAACGTGCACGTCTACACCTGAAAGAAAAATATTGCTTCAAAGTGAAAAAGAGAAAACTTTAGTCACAAGACCCATGCATGTAAATTTCATCTCAATAAATGATGGGAATGTGAGGTGTTATATCCTAATTTAAAATCAATTTCCATCTCTATATGCCTAAACCCTAACCTGTAAAGCAGATAGATTATCTCACCAAAGGGCAAGTGCTCCCTAACAGAGTTGGACAGGCCTTCTCATGTGAAAAGTGTCTTAGCCTTACAAGCAAGACTGTACATCCTGATTCATTGATTCATCATGCAGTACCGTCTTGCAAAGCTCAACCGTCCAACCTCTTCCACTGTCATCTGAGGTTTGAGCCATTCACGAGAAAGGGGCGGGAGTTGCAGACGTGATCAGAAAGCAACTGTCTGGTTGAAAACAATGTCGTAGGAAAAAGCGGTTCATGTAGATAGTTCACTTTCTGAAGTTTTGTCAGAAATACACCTAATTTCCTCATTAAAAGGGGAGGAAAGAACATCACGAAAAGCTTTTCTTGATGGGAAACAATGTTTTTCCTCTTCCATAAACAAATACGCCGTACTGTGGCTTAATGCAGATTGGTCGCCTTCTGATGGCGAGCCAATCAGGGCAAAGAGCTGCAGACAGACCAGAAAACAACTATCCGCAGCAATTTTATTGCGGAATCCCAAACGTTTTTTGTAGCTGTCTCAACTTTTGTCTGAAATACATTTAATTCCTTCATTATGAGAGGAGCAAAGAACTTCACTAAAATGTTTTTGATGTGAAACACGAGTGTGACGAGAGGAGCCATCGTCCAATCAGCAGTCTCGATTGGATCTTTCCTAGATTGATTATGTGGAATATATTCGTATATGGAACATGGATATATGGGACAGTCTGGCATTCCAGATGAAGTTCAACACATGGAAATTTAAAGCAAAAAAAGGTGTGTTTCTCTTTCTCTAGATTCTTATCCCAGGTTTATAGAACTTCTTTCTGCTTGTATGAAAGACAAAAACGGGAGGAGGGGACACTAGAGATGGTGTTTAAAAACCAACAACAATAATTAAAGTAAACTGAGTGCAAAGTATGTGCTATAATGACAGATAAATGCCTGCAAAAACCAATAAGCAAGATTTGTTAATTTATGTGTAAATCTTCACAACATTTGTTTTATTGTTATTCAGTGTGGTTATTTTTCATCGAAGCTGATGCCACTTGCATGCTTTGAGAAAAGTATGAAAAAGTAGATGCTTGAGGTGACTACAGGTTGAATCTTAAATCATTCTGACATGCGTGGAAGTATTTGGCTGACTGACTCAGAGCTGGATACGATCAATAGAATTGTTTACTACACACTATTTCCACACTTTGCCTGCATCTTGTCACACCGCCACGGTCGCAGGCGCCTGATTGAAGGCGAGAATTTGGCAAGGGAAGAGAAGTCCTGACAGGCCCTCAATGAATGCGTGCAGCAGAAAATCTTAGTTAGTCACGCAGGGACGCATGATACAGTAAAACAATGCAAATCAAGAGAGTACAGGAAAGCATCCACACTTACAGCAAAACAAAAAATGTACAGTATCTTTATCGCATGCATCTTTATCCACCAAAGAGAAATGTTGTCCTCGTGATGTGGCTGCTATTTGCCATCCATCAAGACAAAACATGGTGCAAAAATAAATCAAGCCAACAAGGTTCACATGACCCTGTTTCCCTTATGGTATGATGTGTGGGATGTTATTAGCCCCGAAGACCCAGCATTTGTCTGAAAAGCCGGATGGCTGCCGAGGAGGTGAAGCGTGTGTCGGCCGAGGTCAAGGTGACGTCGACAGGGATTCCAGCCTCACATAAACCATCAGCCGTATGCCATATCCACATTATAAAACAATCGACACTTGTAACTTTATATATGGGGTGTCTTATCAATGACAAACTATGTTTCAGGTAGCTTGACTGGATGCATGGTTTTTTTGCACTGCTGCCACACCAGATAAGCAAACGACACATTGCGTTGGCCCCCCTAGTGGTCAAAGGGGATCACAACAAGTCATGCTTTTTAAGAGGCTGCCTTACACGAAACTCTGCAATGCTTGGCAGAAAAACCCTGCGGGCTGGATTAGACCCGTGGAGGACTAATTCCAGCCCACGGGCAGTACGTTTGAGACCCTTGTGTTATTCAAATAGTTTTTTTAGTTTCCTCAAAATCCTGCTGTTGTTTTAGAATGCATATATCACAGCTTGTGGGCATGATTATGTAAACTATATAATGTATACTACAGTATATATTTCCATTCCTCAATTTTCTGTACAGGTCATTCTCAGATGGGCAGGAGCATATTCCAGCTGACTTTTTGAGGCAGAGGATGCTTTCAAGTGTTTGTCAGCCAATCACTGCCCAAATAGACAAACAATGATTGAATAGTCCAGTTTCTGTACTGAGCGACAGCAGGATCCCATTTCCAACATCTGAACCAATCAAGATTAATCTGCACTAAACTAACTTTGACCTGGAGCAGAGACTAGAGAAGGTAGAGAAAAAGCACAATTCATGCTTTTTTTCTGCTGTAACTCAGACATCTCATTATTGTCATTGTGATTTTTCTTTGGCTGCCACTGCTGACAATGCTGAGTTGAAAGTCCGTGTTGTCCAACGGCAGCCCCAAAACATCACTGCTCTAGAGGAGATCTGCATGAAGGAACGGGCCAAGAAACCAGCAACAGTGTGTGAAAAGCTTGTGAAGAGTTACAGAAAACGTTTGGCCTCCATTATTGCCAACAAAGGGTACATAACAAAGTATTGAGATGAACTTTTGGTATTGACCAAATACTTATTTTCCACCATGACTTGCAAATAAATTCTTTAAAAATCAAACAATGTGATTTTCTGTTTTTTTCCCCCCCCACATTCTGTCTCTCATGGTTGAGGTTTAACCATGTTGACAGTTACAGGCCTCTCTAATATTTTCAAGTGGGAGAACTTGCACAATTAGTGGTTGACTAAATACTTATTTGCCCCACTGTACATGTAAATAGACATTTAAAGTATATATAATAAGGATGTATAAAATAAAAGTACTATAGATTGTACAAAAATAAATAAATAAATAAAATGGAAACTCCACATGAGACTAAAGCTTGATCCCTTGATTTCAGAACTGTGAGCGAACGTGCTAACCCCTCCTCCTCCATGCCGGCCTTTTATTTTAAGTATATTTGGGGAAAATGGATATTTAATTCATCTTCGCAAGTATAAAGTAGCCTAATTCTAGTTTCCAATGAGGCTTAAATACTAGAAGCTAGAAGCTTAAAAACTAGGAATATTAGTAGCAACAGTCATAACTGAGGGGAACGTTTTGACACCTTTCCTCCTTTGTTTTTTTATTTAATGTCCTGCGGGTTTAAAAGAAAATAGAATCGCGAGGTGAAAATGTTCGATGGAAACACGGCTTATCAGGTTGCATGTGACCCTCGGGTCCCATTATGCCACCTCACTGTTCTCGCACAGGGAAAGCAAGCTTAAATTGAAATGGAAACCATTTGATTCACTATTTAATAATACATCCATGCGATCTCTCGTGATTTCCTAATAAATAATGGCTATATGAATGGAAAAATTGTAATCCGCTAAAATGAAACAAATATTAGGCAAATATATCATTAATTTAAAACATTCAGAAAAAAATGTACTACAAATTACTGATATTGAAATTTAGACTTTCCAATTAATGTCAATGAGTGTAAAGGATCTTAATGTTTGAATGGTTTTGGAGCTGAATTTTCCACTAAGGTTTACTAGGGATATAACGTTCAGTTGTCTGTGAAAGCTCTCCATTGTGTGATTTGAAAGGAGAGCAGGATGTTGAAGAGAAGACCCGCAGACATTTTTGTCATTGACAGATGGAGTTTATGGTCATCTTGTTGTGTGTGCAAAGTAAAGAAACAAAACATAAAATGGACAGCTGCTCAATGACTATGATAATGATCGGAATAAAACAAATAACAATGGAATGCCAACAAGCAGTCATCATGCAGCTCAGCGCCCAGCATCTATCCATGTCGCCGTGGTGTGTTTTGACATCTGTGCACTGCAGGAAACTACGAATGATTCCGATATATAGACTTTGAAACCGTTCTGCAGTCAGGCAGAACCTGTTGTCTGCTCTGTGTGCAACGGATGACACCAGGTGAGCGGAGAGGGGTAGAAGCATTCTCCATGAACTCCCAGTGAACCTTCCACTGCCCTCTTGACATTTTCTACCACCCGGCAATAGCGTGCATGCACACATATTGCACGTTGCATTACATTTGGCCTGTTCTTAAAGAGCGAGCGGCACATGCACTAATAGGTTCTAGTGGTTGACTGTCACTTAGTATGATGAGAGGTGACAGCGGGGCCCCTTGGCACACTCGCGCCGCTGTTGGCGAAGGTCAGGATGGGACAGGTGTCTGTCAGCCTTTGGCAGTCATAAGCGCGAGGTAAGGACGAATGAGACAACCACAGCATCTGCGCACATATAAGTATGTTCTGCATCATGTCATTTCACTTTCATCTGAAGCTACGACTCCACTGTGGCCTCCCTTGTTGATGATCTTTGCCAGCGATTCAATTATGGCCTGTGCTTGATGCTCCCAGCAGCAAAACTCATCAACCCTGGTTGATGTTGGCAAGACAGATTTGATAATGTATGAGTGAATACACATCAGGCAAATATACTCCTCTAGTCCGTTTGCAAGGACCCCATCACTTATGATTACTTTTCACCTTTCCTCCTCAAAGCCTTGCTCTATTTTTTAAATTACATTTTAACAGGTGTTACTGTAAAAATTCTATGGATTCTATTTAGGGCTACTTGAGCGCAAAATGCAAGTCAAGAGTATTTTCGTGCCAGAGCAGACTATATCACAGTGGGTGGGGTATACATAGAATCAAGTAATCCGGATAGCAAACGGTCTCCAAGTGCTTATTTTACTGCACAGATTTCACTGGACAAATTAATGAAAAACGCCCATTAAGTCTGCTCTTACTTCCTCATACCATGCACAAGTTGATTTTCCACTAAGAAAACTTTCAAATTGTGATATAGTATATAGAGTTTATCATATTTATGGGACAACCACCAAATGTAAGTATTATACCACTGCTTCCCTAGATCAATAATCCTGCATACCGCACTCTATGCTCCTTGCCCAGTGGTTCTCAGCGCCGTGGTTCATTGTGTGCAATGGTGATTTACCGTCTTGTTTAGAAACAATCTATTTATTAAAGTGGGGTCTTTGGAAATGAAAGACAGCAGCCGGCTCAAGATTCGTAGTTTATTTTTTTGTTTGTTTTCTAATTTTTTCCAATTTTTCCATGCAAAGTAGAATGAAGCAGGAAGGAAGAGGTTACCGACGCGTTGTGTAGTCATCACAAAAACTGGAGTGAGGGAGGGTGAAGAGAGTAAAAGCGAGCATGGTTTGGTTGATTCTTATTGCTGTTTACTGTAGTGAAACACAATTTTTTTGTGGTTTTGTGTGCATTGATTGTCGATAAAAGGGAAATTCAATAAAAAAACATTGAAATAAAGAATAAATATCATAGTGAACACCTCCTACCCCCAAATATTTGCATTGAAAGGTTGATAATTTTAGATTAAATTGTAATTACCGTAATTTCCCGAATATAATGCGCACCTTTTTTCCCCAAAATCAACTTTTAAAATCATGGTGCGTATTATAAACGGGTGCATGGATGGAGACATATATATATAAACCGTTTTTTTTTTTTTTTTTTTTTTTTTTTTTAAATCGACCCGGCCATGTTGTGTTGAAGAAACGTGTGAACTACCAATGTGCTATGCTTGTGCTGTGTTTCACCAGTCAGTAAAATGACATTTCTTTATCTGTACACGAGCTCTGTTTTCTTGTATTCTTCTATCTATTGGTGCTAAAATTAGGGTGCGTGTTATACACGGGTACAATATTTTCTCTAGATTTTACAAGTAAATTTGGGGTGCGCGTTATACACGGGTGCGCCTTATATTCAGAAAATTATGGTACTGAACCAATGTAAACCTGGACAACAAAATCCAACGGATATATATATATTTTTAAATAAACTATTAATATAAACTATTAATTAAACAGTAATAACAGATTAAAGCATGCATGTGGGAAAAACCTGCTGTCTTTTAAGGATTCCGAGCGTTGAATATTGGCTCTTGAAAACAAAATTGATCATTTGTGAGAGTATTAATTTTCCCCAAACATGGCTCTCAGCTCCTCCATGATATCAGAATTGGACTCATAAAAATAAAGAGATTCAGTCCCTAGAGACATCAAGAGACAAACGTATATTGGTCTTTTATACTTGGTAATGAAGAACGTTTTGACACATGCGCAAATATGCTTTCCCAAGCAGATGGAACAAGGTGACATTTTGACCCCGTTTTGCTTCTATGATGAGTGGGAGCTTCCTCCCTCTTCAGGGTCGCTTAACTACTGCTCATTGTTAATGAAGACGAATCATCCAGTGAAATCAATCAATGATGGAGTCCCAGTGCTCAAATCCCCAGAGGCTGCGGTAACAGACAAGCGACAATACTTGCATGGCACAGCCTGGTTCACACGCAGAGGAAACGTCATAGGCCTTCAATGAGCACATTTTCTGTCGAGCTGTGCACTTTCTCAAAGCAGCACCAGCGCTTCCCAGTTGTGTGCCCCCCCTGGAATTCCCATCCTCACTGTGTCTTGAAGCTGCCTTATCAGAACGCTGGAAGTCTTTCGTGGCAGCGAGCTGCTGCTGCTCGCCGGGAGGAAGAAGCATCAGTTGCAGATCAAACAGAACTCATGCTGCAAACACGGCGAAAAAAGACGTCCGAGCTTCACCTCATTGCCTTTGTGGGCACGCGCTTATAGTAATCTGTCAGTGTATGTGTGTCACTATGAGGATTGGGTTTTTGAAATAACTAGAAATAAAAGTTTGCTGGTTACGCAACAAGAAACCCAGATGAGGCTGCCGAGTACATATATGTATATATATATATATATATATATATATATATTTTTTTTTTTTTTTTTAAGTACTTGAATTTTGAATTAAAAAGCTTCTAGTGCTTGAAATCGTATGATTTTTACCATAACTAATCCCTATACTGTATACAGTATAGGGTATATATATATATATATATATATATATATATATATATATATATATATATATATATACATATATATATTTTAAAGTACTTGAATTTTGAATTAAAAAGCTTCTAGTGCTTAGTGATTTTTACCATAACTAATCCCTATACTGGATGTTGATTCATTTTTCCAATGTGACAAAATTGTTTTATGTAATATAGAATTGCGTAGTTTTATCATTGCGCTTTGCTTGAGCTTGACCTCGAAATGGACAATGAACAGAGCAGAATATTTTTACGAAAAAAAAAAAATAAAAATTATAATAATCTGCTGTCAACCAGTCACTGACCAAAAAGATTTCTTTTTACCTAAATCCAATTCTGTCTCTCCCAGAAAAGTTAAAGAGTGATTTCTTTTACTGCTTTTGGACCATCTGTCTGAGGAGAGATAAAAAGGTATATTTTCTCCTCCTTTCCATTTGGATGTCAGATAGTTTGTTGAGTTTATTTTGTAATGGAACATTCTGCTGGAAGGCAGATTCTAAAGATCATTCCTGGTCTTGCTTTATTGCGTATGTGTGAGAGTTTAGCTGTGTTTACTGGCTCTAGTATACCTGTAATTGTACTGTATATGTTTGATTCTTGATTCTTCTTAACTCATTCACTCCCTGCCATTTTCACCGGAGCAAGGCCCTTCGCTCCCGGCAGTTTTACTGGATTTTGACTGATTTTGCAAGGCCCACAGAAAATTCTGTTCTATTGCTATATAAACATGGAACCCACCAAAAGAAAGATTAGACTCTCGTCTTTCAGCAGAAAAAAAGTAAGTTAAAATGTTTTTCCTTTCTTTAGAAATCAGCATTAGAAAATAGCTTAGTTTGAGCAATTTTCCAATTTCTGATGAAAAAACTGAGAAATTGAGCTTTTTGTGAAAGCATACATTTCAAACATAACTTTGACTTTAACACAGCTATTTTTTGCTTTAGTTACATCCCAAACATCTGAATAATATTTTCCTTTTACAAAATAACAGAAACAACAAGACAAATAGAGCTTTTGATAGCAAAGTAACAATTTATTTACACATAACTAAATGAAAGATGACGCTATTGTGGCCGCGACAACCAGTTAAACTCTTCCCTCATCGTTGCCTGTCTCCAAAAGATGAATTTTTTTGAGTCTCTGCCAGGTCTGCTCGCAAACAGCACGGACTCAATGACATCTAGTGGTCCTGGTCGTTCTGCTCGGTCGTCCAGCGCCTGGCATCCATTCGGTCATCTTCCGCCGGCGCCCAGGCTTTGCAGCTTGGCCGTTCGCTGCCTTTGAATAGTGTTGCGGGTCTTACCAAATGCGCTACTGCCCTCCAGTGGCCAGTTTTATTGCTTTGAAATGGATTTTCAGCTTTGTGCTTTGGAGCTAAATTGAATCACAACCCAGGGATGTCTTTTTTTTTGGGGGGGGGGGGGCGTAAAAGACGTATAAATATGTCTTTGGGACACTGAAACAATTAAAAATAGAACATATTGATAGTTATTGGGAGCAAATTAGTTCATTGCCATGGGCAAAAAGCTTGTGGCTATTGAATATTAAAATAAGGGATTTAAATGTGAATACATTATTACCTAGTTAATTTGAACTACAAAGCAGAATAACGTAATTAAACTTTGATTTTGTAAAATTTATAAGTAATTTATATTCTGGATTCACAATTGTGTGTCTTGTTTCGAAAGCTAGCTTAGTTTTTGTTGTTGTTTTTTTTTTTGTTTTTTTTTTGTGCAGACCACAGGAGGTCAGTTTCTGGTTTAGATTTCATTCAAATGTTGTGTTTCTATCTACTTGAAATCTCAGTATGAAATGAAAAGGTAATCCCTTTCATTAGGTGTATGAAATATGATCAAAATATATCCTTTTGGAAAAAGGCTGTATGAAAAGGATCATACATCAATCCGACATTTAACCAAAGCACAAGTTCTGTACCCTTTTTCTCCCCCGACCTACACTAAATAACTATCCAGTTCCTGAGAGTATACTTTCCATGAGTGTATCTAAAGGCACAATCTTTAACTCTTCACAACTTTTTCTCTGTCAGAGTTTTCACAGACTTTTCTCTAAGTCAAAGACCTCAGAGAATAAAAAGCGAGACCTCAAGGGAAGCAAAACTTCCAGCAACTATGTGATAGATTGCAGGTGAATCCATGTCACGCCTGTGTGTACGTCTTCGCTCTGCTACATTGTTCTCACTCAAAACAGGGAAGCTATTTATAGCACAATTAATTCGGATAGTTCATCGTATTTCACCGAATAAAAGCTTAAACCATAAAGCTGTTGCATTTCAGATATTCTTGCTTACCAGATGTGATGTATTGTTGCTTTGTAAAAACTTTTTCAAAATGATTGAAATGGGCCTTATCTGTTAGTGTGGAGTGGGAAATCGTCACTGTCACAATATTCTGTCGAAATGAAGCTATTTGTGCAATTTTCCTGCCCACCTCTATCTCTATGAGCTTCTTCCAGCGCATGAGGAGTAGTACAGTACAATTTAAAGTTGTGGTACAACATCTTTCATGGCCGACTGGAAGCAAGTCAACTTCACTCTGCTTGAACTCTTCTGAAGAAAAATGTTCTCCCACACACACTGCAGAAGTGTAGATTTCTGTTGAACATATTTAAGCATCGCAGCCTGACTGCAATGGGTTCAAATCCCATCTGGTTAAAATGGAAATCAGTTGGAGCACTGCTGTGAGTCTTCTAAGCAAATGTTTAGAAAAAGCTCAATTCATTTGATTGAATGTGCATGTGGAGCATCCTTCAATTGGTGAGGAGTAGATGTTATTTTGATTGTAGACATATTCCGAGCCAGTTCTCTGACGCGCATACAATGCTCATATTTTTCTATTGTTTCCATCTTAATTTCAATGGTAAGTGTCACATTTGTCCTTTTTTTCACCACCTGCACTAACCTCATTGGGACCCATGTTGTTTTCTCTCACAAGAAAATCTGTCGTACTGCGGTCTTGCGGGAAATCAATGAAATTGCCACGTTGTCGTGAATCGTCGTATTTCGAGCATGTCGTAATATGTTGAGACAAATGATGAGTCCAATTTTAGGTCGGATGTCGATAGGATCGTATGTTGAGGTATTTTGTATTGTTAAATTAAAACGATAATATCTCCGGTTTTCTGGTGCCCAATGAAAATTGGGAGAGACTTTAAAGTCTGCTCTTTCGATCCATTTTGACGACGCGTTAAAGATGTCACGCGTTTGGTCACGCCTGTGTGCTCATCGGACTCCGCGCATAAAGCAGTTTGAGCAGCATTTTGAGCATTAATAAAACTGCAAACATAAAATCTGAGATAAACTTTTAAACATTTTTTTTTTTTTTTTTAAACTTCCATGGTCCTTTTTATTTTTGTTACCCTTCATTCCGCTATTTTGTCTTCCTTTATCTTCATGACAAGCGACAGTACCTCGACCAATGAGATGAGCGGAATTTCGTTTTATCATACTCGTACCTAAGTTTTCTGTTAGCTCATTGGACACAAAGCAGTTGTGGCGGGCAATAAGTTTCCCTGGTTATTCCTAAAAAAGCACAATACAAGTATTCATTAATTCTTGAAATTAGATGCTATTTTCAGGATAATACGGGATGAAGCTCATCCTTTGCGAGCTCAAGATAGGATGCTTACTTTACCTTAGAGTTTGTGCTGCTGATACCCGTCAAAAGAGAAGACTGATCGTGCAGTTAGCTGATCCTAACTTTAAAGAATAGTGCTTTCATGTTGTCTGGCAGCCACTGTTTAATGATACCCCCGCCTAGAAGAGTTGCCAAGTCAAGGGTAGGGAAACTGCAAAAGTTTAAATGAGCTGCACTGTTTTATCACAATCTGTCAAAATTTGGAACAGCTTGCTGACAATTTTTCTGATATATGCAGCTAACAAAAGTTGCGTAACGTAACTCTTGGTTAGTGGACAGGCCCTCCAGAAACCCAACAATTTGGATGCAAGTAATTAAAGCATATGCACTATGCAGTCAACAGAGAAAGCACCCATCAAACGTGGCAGCTGGAACAGTTTGCACACTAGGAGCGAGACAAAATACTGTAGCTCAGGGTTCACTAAATCCGGACCTCGGTGCCACTTCTCCTGTTGTGTTTTCCATGTCTCCCTCCTCCAACACACCTGAATCAAAATAATCAGGATCATTATCAGGCTTCTCGAGAGGTTGCTGATGACATAATCATTTGATTCAGGTGTGTTAGGGGAGAAAGACGTAGAAAACACGACAGGAAAAGTTGCACCGAGGTCCGGATTTAGTGAACCCTGCTGTAGCTGTTTATTAGTTTTAAGTCTCTCAGAGTTACAGAAATGACAGTTGTGACTGTGTCATTACGTTATGCTCCAAATTATCAAGGTTGGGCAGGAGTTTATGATTATTTCTTCATAGGGACTATGTAAAAGAAATTAAACCGTTGTTGTAGACGACATGTGAACATCAATTAGCTTCCATGTTTATTTAGGAAATAATGACAATGTTGCTATTGTATTTGATTTCACAGAAAGTTCTTCTGATCTGAACCTGATAGATTTTCATGTTAGAAAGCTGAGTGACACCATATGACCTGAAGGCATATATCAAAGACAATATGATATTTAGCATTGTTATGTATGGAGGATAACGGTGGAAACTTGTAATCTTGAAAACACCATCACAGTTGTAAAATACAGGGATTGTGGCATCATGTTGTGAAGTTTTCTTGTTTTGTTGTGGGAAGACGGGTGCACATCACAAAAAAGAACAATATGTAGAAATACTACAGCAATATCTCAAGACAGCAACGATCTTTGAACCTTGCCTTGATTCAAACATTGTTAATCAGCCATGAAGTTGAACCTTGGGTGCACGTGTGAAACTACCAACCACTCAATTTCTGCGTGATCTTAAAGTAATGATTAAACCTCCTGCTGCTCACTAATCCACACTTAACCAGGTACACTATCTGTGTTTGAAGCTGTGTGTGGTGTTTCATTGTCAGCTTTGTCTCTTAACTGCATCTTACTATGAGATGCGTACTGCAGCCCAAACACTGCGCATTCATTATCATGCACTTGGCAGGCTCAGTCTGTAATGTACTGTGCGTCCTCATTTGCATACAAAGATGTCTCTCCTGCATCACAGATGTAATGAAATTAGTATGAAGAGTAGAAGACCTTGGAGGAAGCTTATTGCACCACTGCAACATGTTAATACTGAATGCCTTCTGCCAATGCACTGCTTAATGGTAGTCTGCCTCCTCTTTTCTTTTCTTGTCATTTTTACTCCCACTCTTCCCCCAGATGCTCATTTTTCATAAAAAAAATATATATTTGCTGTCGAAGCTCTCTCAGCATCTTGCACGGCGTCCCCATCTATCTCTGCTAAATCCACTTTCTCTTTCAAAGATTCGCTTTCTGGTGTTGTCATTCTTGACATGAGCTGCAGAGCTGCGTTCAGGGCATCACGTATCACTGCCTTTGTCATGGATGCACAGCTCCTACTTTAAAAAGACTCTATTTAATTCTTTCCAGAGCACAAATTTGACAATGAAAGGTTGTGACTTGACATGGGTGAATGTTAACACTGTTCTAAATCTCTTCTTGGGTCAAGTAAGTCTTAATAGTCAACCCCTCTGGGAATGTGTGCGCTTTTGCTTGCTGTGTAATTTTAATACTTTGATTTTGCACCCACATCACGCTATTCTTTGTTAAATCAGGTCCTCTTTCCTGTAACAAGTTTATGCTCAAAATAGTCTAGCGAGGACAGTGGAAAAAATATGGTACAATCAGTATTTGTGTTCTTATTCCTCTGCCAAGTCCCCTGTCTTTTACCTGCAGCTTTGTTTCCATTACCAAACGTATCGTCTGCCGCAATCAATAGCAACTCACGGCGCCGAAATCCATAAATTGCAGGTTGGGGAGTAGAAAGAGCTTTTGTCTCAGGTTTCCATTAATACGTAGACATTGATGCTGTCAATCGTTTAAGTGGTCGCTCGCTCCTGTGAGGATTTCAAAATAAGCAAACAGAACAGATGTGGTGAAGGATAATGTGTTTTTTGGCTCATAAGCAGAGATGAGTGTTGGGTAGTCTGCTGAATGACCTCCAAAATAACATCTTGAGTTCTGAAAATCATTTGGGAGCGCCGCAGCTATGTTAAGATCTTAAGGTTCTGTAAAATGAATTTCACCACCTATAGTCACACTTGTGGAAATGGATCAACTCAGTCTGCAGTTCTGCGTTGTCACCCTTGTGCCAATTTACTTCTATTTCTTTCATTTCTGGGGAAAGATTTGTGCGAGTGTGTCAATAGATTGTTTTTTTCCACCTATCTAGAATAACATTTCTGAGTTTAGAATTCACAGATGTTGGTTCATTCCTCCCTTTTGGTTTTATTCCAAAGGTGTCTCATGAGATAGAAGTCAGGTCTCTCATCCAAACATGTCCTGATGCTGAGGGGAAAACTTTTACTTAAAAATGTGAAAAACATATAGCGCACTATTTACATCCCACACAGCACTGTATATTTTATATTTAAGATGCAATACATTTCTGCTCATAATAGAGATAATTCAAAGTGCATGACTGATGCTCTGCAATGTTTTTGCTACTGTTCACATCTGCACTGGCATTTATCACTATCAGGCACACATAAAAATTATGTGTCCACATGTTTCATTATGTATTGCTTCATGTTATTGAAGTGAGTGTACACTTTCTCAATTCATTGTCGTTGTCGCTCCTTTTTTTTCTTTGGCAGCTGTCAGTTTGGCAGCCAGTCTGCATGCTCTTCTATGTGAACAAGCACAAAGTGATGGCTTGTGAGGGCAGGTTTGAGCTGACAGTTTTGAGGCTGTCTTCACAGCAGGCAGTCGAGTCAGACGGCAGACCTCCGAGTGCTTGTGCTGCAGCAAAGTATGAGCGGCTTGCATTGACCACTGCTAAATTAACTTAACAGCACCATGCAGCGGCACAAAATGTATTCCTATATGCATTGTTTATAGTTAACAAATGTGTTTTACATATTCATTTAAATACAATAGACCGGTGCACTATCAGTGGATACAGGTGTCTTTTGCTCCACCTCAGCTACAATGGGCTCAGCATAGAATGCTGTGATGAAACTTTCGCTGGAGATTTAGCTGCTCACTCTTTTCTGGTTTTGGTTTTCCTCCCACCGCTGCCGTTCATAATCCCTCATTTCCAGCTGAGTTTGAGACATCCTAAGCATATTTTTTGTGTTCGTTCCAAAAGCAATACAAACAAAAGCAAAAATATTTTTTGTGTTCCAGTGTGGACATTGTCAACAGATTTCAACGTGATTTAATTACCAAAAACTTGTGTAAAGCATCTCTTGCCTAGCGCATACTCACACTGCTTTAGATTTTAACTGACTACCAAAATAGGGCCCATGATTTCCAAGTCAAAGTACAGATATATTCAGCCTTTCAAACATGTCCTAATACAAGTGACACAAGTCTGATTTATGTATGATTTATGTGTAAATGCATAAAGTGGTAATTATATCATCACTACCAGAGCTGTGTAGAAAGAGAGTTGCCACACTCACATAGGGATCCATGATACGATGTTACTTTCTGGGTACTTCTGGGTAATGGAGCCTCAGGTAGTTCCAAACATCGCTTCGACGAGGGCGGACCTCATTCATATGAACGGCTGGCTGTCAAGTATTTTCGGAGGTTAGTTGATGAAAAAACGACCCCATTTTATTTTTCAATTGTCTCTATTCTATCAGAGGCGCTTAATGATGTATATCTTGAGCTTTATTTGTATGTGCATAGTGTAATTACCGTATTTTTAAGACTTAAGTCGCACCAGCCCAAAAAATGCGCAATGAAGAGGAAAAAAAGTTGCAGCGGAGTATAAGTCGCATTTTTGGAGGAAATTTGCTTGATAAAATCCAACACATAGAACAGGTACAGTAGGGCAAATAAGTATTTAGTCAACCACCAATTGTGCAAGTTCTCCTACTTGAAAAGATTAGAGAGGCCTGTAATTGTCAACATGGGTAAACCTTAACCATGTGAGACAAAATGTGGAAAAAAAACAGAAAATAACATTGTTTGATTTTTAAAGAATTAATTTGCAAATCATGGTGGAAAATAAGTATTTGGTCACCTCCAAACAGGCAAGATTTCTGGCTGTCAAAGAGGTCTAACTTCTAACGAGGTCTAACGAGGCTCCACTCATTACCTGTATTAATGGCACCTGTTTTAACTCATTATCGGTATAAAAGACACCTGTCCACAACCTCATTCAGTCACACTCCAAACTCTACTATGGCCAAGACCAAAGTGCTGTCGAAGGACACCAGAGACAAAATTGTAGACCTGCACCAGGCTGGGAAGACTGGATCTGCAATAGGTAAAACGCTTGATGTAAAGAAATCAACTGTGGGAGCAATTATTAGAAAATGGAAGACATACAAAACCACTGATAATCTCCCTCGATCTGGGGCTCCATGTAAGATCTCACCCTGTGGCATCAAAATGATAACAAGAATGGTGAGCAAAAATCCCAGAACCACACGGGGGGACTTAGTGAATGACCTACAGAAAGCTGGGACCACAGTAACAAAGGCATAAAATCAGTAACACAATGCGCCGCAAGAGACTAAAATCTTGCACTGCCAGACATGTCCCCCTGCTGAAGCCACTACATGTCCAGGCCCGTCTGCGGTTCGCTAGAGAGCATTTGGATGATCCAGAAGAGGACTGGGAGAATGTGGTATGGTCAGATGAAACCAAAATAGAACTTTTTGGTAGAAACACAGGTTCTCGGGTTTCGGGGAGAAAGAATACTGAATTGCATCCGAAGAACACCATACCCACTGTAAAGCATGGAAACATCATGCTTTGGGGCTGTTTTTCTGCAAAGGGACCAGGACGACTGATCTGTGTAAAGGAAAGAATGAATGGGGCCATGTATCGAGATATTTTGAGTGAAAATCTCCTTCCATCAGCAAGGGTATTGAAGATGAGACGTGGCCGGGTCTTTCAGCATGAAAATGATCCCAGACACACAGCCAGGGCATCAAAGGAATGGCTTTGTAAGAAGCATTTCAAGGTCCTGGAGTGGCCTAGCCAGTCTCCAGATCTCAACCCCATAGAAAATCTGTGGAGGGAGTTGAAAGTCCGTGTTGTCCAACGACAGCCCCAAAACATCACTGCTCTAGAGGAGATCGGCATGGAGAAATGGGCCAAAATACCAGCAACAGTGTGTGAAAAGCTTGTGAAGAGTTACAGAAAATGTTTGGCCTCTGTTATTGCCAACAAAGGGTACATAACAAAGTATTGAGATGAACTTTTGGTATTGATCAAATACTTATAATTTTCCGCCATAATTTGCAAACAAATTCTTTAAAAATCAAACAATGTGATTTTCAGTTTTGTTTTTTTTCACATTCTGTCTCTCATGGTTAAGGTTTACCCATGTTGACAACTACAGGCCTGTCTAATATTTTCAAGTGGGAGAACTTGCACAATTAGTGGTTGACTAAATACATATTTGCCCCACTGTATCATCTTGAAAGGCAGCTTGAAATGAAAATACAATAGTGAACAACATGCTGAATAAGTGTAAAGTATGATAATATTACATGATGCATGAACAACGAAATGCTAACGTGGCCGGTATATTAACGTAACATAGCTATAAAGAGTTATTCAGATAACTATAGCATAAAGAACATGCTAACGAGTTTACCAAACCATCTGTGTCATTCCAAAACACCAAAATAACGTGAAATTATATAATAATGTGTTAATACTTTCACACATAAGTCACTCCTGAGTATACGTCACACCCCCAGCCAAACTATGAAAAAAACTGTGACTTATAGTCCGAAAACTACGGTATACACATATGTTATCTTTTTTCACAAGCGATTTTCTCCTACTACTACTTTTTAAGCTGACTGTTCTAACTGGGAAGGTACCGCCAGGGATAAATTGATTAGGGCATACGTCTTTTAAATTATTAACACTTTCAGAGGCCCTTTGTATATATATATATATATATCTCCATAAAAAGCATTAGAAAGTACAACAGTAAAGAAAAGTGGAAAATAGAATTTCAAAGTCGTGACCACAAACCCAAACTTTTAGGGAAACAAAAGTGATTTTTCACACCTACATAAACCACGTGACCACCCAGGGCGAGATCAGAGTGTTGCAACTCTCTTTCTACATGGCTCTGATCACTACTAACAAAAAGTTATGTTTTTTGCCAGGCCGCTTGCTTGAAACACCACCCTCACTCTTTCATATTGCACTGTATATCATTTTCTAATTTAGGGCATTTACTGCCAGAATCCATATTTTGTTAAACAAATACGAATTAAGGCAGATGGCTTGAAAATGAAACGCTTGTTCTGTGTATCCCTGCAGTATCGCTTTAGATGTTTTTGTTAATGGGGATTAAAAAAATAAATAAAGAAAAAACACTACTTTTTAACCTGTTTCTAATAAAATGATCAATTTGAAAGGCGTCTTTTAAGCTTCAGGATTTTAAAAATTAGCCTAGCAGGTGTTCATTTTGCAAGCGCTACTTATTCGGAGGGAACTCATATCTTGCCCTATTGTTCAAAGCGCCTTAGAGTAGCCTCGCTCAAAGCCTGGCCTGCAAATAATGTAAGAAGCCTGAATTTGAAAGAAAATCTCAAATGAGGAACGCTCGAGGAGAAATCAGCAATTCAAAGCGGTGTACTGTAAGTCATGCATTCCTCCCTGTTGCACATCAAGTTGCCGTGAGTCACAGTTTTATGCTTTGCCTGCTGGATCTGCTGAGCACCTGCCAGCACAGCAAGGACATCAGAAGTGTATTGGCAATCATTATACAGCCACATCTACTTTATTTTACAAGTTGGTTAATTACCACTTGCACTCAAGCTGACTTTCCCCTGGAGCCTTCTCCCTGCGCTAACCCCCACCTCTAGATCCCCCCCAACCCCCTCATCGATTTTGACTTGGGGAAAAAGTAAACTTTCCGAGGGCTTTTAGTTTGTTTTGTTTCGACACCTTGATGATTCCCAATTGGGTGAACTGCGCTGGCAAAGATGCTAATTTGTTCTTGACTAACAGAGAAAAAAAATCATTAGGCAGTTGTGCAATACCCAGGAGGAAAGGGAGCTATGGGAAGAGGTTGCTTGTACACAAAGCTTATTACACTCTGGATGCTGATGCTGAGGGAGTTCATACGGCAGTTTCTAATTAAAGAGGACCTTATATTTACTGTGATCTCTTATTTTGTATCTAAAATAATGGACTTTTTTTTTCTCTCTATTTCTTTCACGCTTCAATCTCTTCGTGGAATCAGGTAAGCCAGCCAATGTGTTTCTGAACTCAGTTCGTACTCACTAAACCCCCTATGTTCATATTTACACCTCCACAATGCAGAATCGCATATTACGCCCCCACCGTGTGTCGTGGATCATGACGAGGCAGCTCTTGTGTATTCCACTAGGAAGAAGTATGACAGACGCGTCTCCTGGCGACAATGCACATTTAAATTGCATGCAAACATCAATTCATCACTGCCAGCTGTGGTGCTCACCGCGACTGGGAGGCTTTTTGATTGAAGTGCATGACATTTTCAGAGAGTGTGCATGTGTTCTTTCACAGAATTACATTTTAGCACCTTTTCAAAAAAGGAATCATCATGCTTCTTCCACCATTCTTAGGAAGAAAATAGCAACTTGATGTTTTTCACCTACTATACGATATGCAATCATACATTTTCTATGAAGGACCACTTGCCGATGGTTTATAAGACGGCGATTGTTCATGTCTATGGTAACATGTTGAACTCATTGTAGGTAATCCCACTGATTGCAATTTGTGAGATCTTATACTTTACCAAATTTTTTAAAGGGAACCTTGGATAAAAAGACATGTAGTTCTTAAAAGAAAAATGTTGGTACGAGTTATAACAATTTGATATTAAAACCCCTCTTAATGTTTTCATTTTAGCAAAATTTGTAAAATTTTATGCCAAAAAATTAATAGGTCGCCATTATTGTTGTTGACGTCACAGAGCGGTGACGTCACATGGGCTCACTGCCGGACTTGCACAGTGTCACTCGTGAACTACATAAACATGTCGTCGGTTCTGCCCTTCCAATATAAAGCCGAACGAAATATATATGAGAAAGATAGCCCTGTCAATATTTCACAAAATGAGCAGCAAAAGAAAAATGAACATCAAAAATGGGATGAGAGGAGTAGCTTACACGTGTCAAGTTCGCTAGTGACATCTAGCACTCCTGCTCTAGTGACGGAGCAGGAGAGTGATATGAAAAATTGTTTGCAGGTCTTCACGGTAAACTATTCTGTGATCCAACTCATTCCAATATTATTACGTACAGAGATAGTTAGCATCCACACAGCTGTTTGATTATTTTTTTGCATCACCTTATTTTTGTACGTAAAGTCGCTGTCCACGTCGTAGATGATCATCCTGTTCTGTTTATAAGATGTTGCTTCCGCAAGTTCGGAAGCTTGCTTCCTGGTTCATAGGCAACTTTGCCTAGGTTTCTTCATATTCCTGCTGCCCTGGTTATTTGAATCCTTTACCATATGCAGTTGACTATTTTTTTTTTCGCCTTACTTTTACGGCTTCCCACCACAGTTTTCCCCCTGTTATTTGGTTTCTATTGTTTCCCGTTTCGCGATTGCGTATTATTTTGTGTGTGTTCAATAAACCGCTGTACGCAACCCCTCTGCATTTGTTGTCTAATTTGTGGTCAAGCCTCGCTTCCCCATTTACGAACCATTTGTTGCTTTTCATATGAGGACTTGAGTTACTGATTGCAGCTAATAGATCGATAAACAATAAACATACTATCGATGAAGAAAAAAATAATATGGTCATCGTGGTGTTTCCTGATTGTTGACAAAAGTGTGTGGTCTTGAACGCTCCCTTATTGCAGCGCCAGTGCAGAGTGGAAAAGAGAATCACGTTTGGTCACAATGTGTCTCACGTACTTTAAGTACAAATGAAGTACACGACAGTCCTCTTAGATCTCAATGTGCAAAATAAGGCGTCATTGTAACCTGTTGGGCAGAAAATGATGTGAATAGCCAGCAAACAAACTAAGTTTAAAACATTTATTTATTCCTTTTTTAAATAAGTTTGATAGTTTCAACTTTCTCGGGAGCAACATTAGATAAATTGAGACACAGGCAGGATGATCATTGACGATGTGGACAGTGCATTTATGTGACAAAAATAAGGTAAGGTGATGCAAAAAAATAATCAAACCGCTGTGTGAGTGTACTAATGCCATCCACACGACAGCTCTGGATGCTAACGATATCCATAATAATGTAACAAATCGGGTTATACTATAGTGGGGGTATTTGTTTGCGTTCCTGAATGCACCACGTGACTTACGGAGGTGCTGCAGAAAGCAGCCGTGTGTTGTATAAGTTCCCAAAATAAAGAATTGCAACTTTACTAAGCGGGTGACACTTTGTAAACGTTACAATAATATTGGAATAAGTTAGATCACAAAATAGTTTACTGCTCTGCAAACATTTTTTCACATCACTTTCCTGCTCCGTCACTAGAGCAGAAGTGCTAGCTGTCACTAGCGAACTTGACAAATGTATGCTACTCCTCTCATCTAATTTTTGATGTTCATTTTGCTTTTGCTGCTTGTTTTGTGAAATATCGACAGGGATATCCTTTTCATTAATTCTATGTTCAGGTTCAAATTGAAAGGGCAACCGACCACGTGTTTATGTAGTTCATGAGTGACACTGTGGAAGTCCGGCAGCGAGCCCATGTGACGTCACCGCCCTGCGACGTCAACAACAATAATGGCGACCTACTAGTTATAATAATTTTATACATTTTATTAAAATGAAAACATTAAGAGGGGTTTTAATATCAAATTAGTATAACTCGTACTAGCATTTATGTTCTATGAACTACATGTCTTTCTATCCTTGGATCCCTTTAAGATAAACCTTTCTTTGCAATAATTTATGGCATGGTATACAACTTTACACAGAAACACAGAAACAAATCATTAGTAACGCGCACACACACACACACCCACACACACCCCTACACAAAAAGAAATGCAGCTGTTTTGCACATTGTAATATGTTGCACATCCTTTAATTTCCTATTTTGGCTCTTTCTTTCGCTTTTGTTTTTTTATATCTCCTTGTGGATGATTTTTCCTTGTCTTTGCAGTGTGCTAGTGTTGAAAACTGATTTGTCCTCTTGTAAGGAGTTCTTATTTGAACATTGAGATAGTTGCGCCATGGTGTCCTTTTGGGGAAAGGACATTTTTCAAAGACTTGTGCAGGCATGCATTTGTAATCCTGCTATCATTTCCCAATCATGAAACTGTGGGAAAGCTTTTGGAAGTAGTCCAGTATTTATTAAACCATCATAAGCCAATTTGTCTTCGAAAGCTTGTCCTTGAACAATGCGCCCATTGTGAATCTTCAAATAGCGTATTCACCAATAGACAATGAGCTGAGCACTTTAAAGGTCAGTATTCGATCTTATTTATTTTGTTGATGGGTGGGTGTATCAAAACGCAAACTTAAGCAATGGCATTGCCTCATTATACCAATCCTTCACATATTTAAGAAAATTAATTTGGTTTTGATTTCCCATTAATTCTACAGTTTATACTAGTATGTAAGGGAACAGATCAGAAATAGTTTACCAGTACTATGTACAGACATTTCTTCATACTTTGCTGGGATAATTTACATTCTAGTAGCTACACGCAGCGTCTGTTCTGTATATGGGAGCAATACAATTGCGTATTCATGGGAAAGAGGAGAACGTTTACTTACAGGTATGCTAATTAGGTACAATCTTGCACTCATTAGGAATGTGATTTTTTTTAGAAAATTTTTAAAACACTTCCCTGTAAGATGTTGAGAAAATTTTAGAATTGACTTGTTATTTTCTATAACCTACCCAGTTTGCTTTAATTGATGTTGCAGTTATTTTTTCTGTAATAATACTGCAACAAATCAACATACGTATGTTCAGTGTATGAATGTGCTACATTTCTTGGTTTATGTAGAATTGGCACTTAACCTGTCATCTCTATCATGCATCATGAAACCGATACAAAAATGGATTAACTTCTCCATCTTTAAAAAGGATACGATTACAGTTAGTGTTGCACCGATACCATTTTTTGGGCCCAATACCGATACCTGGCTGTGCGGTATCGGCCGATACCAATACCATTCTGATACCACTCTGTTTAAAAAAATATATATATATATTAGGACTGTCAAAATTATCGCGTTAACGGGCGGAAATTAATGTTTTAAATTAATCACGTTCAAATACTTGACGCATTTAACACACATGCCCCGCTCAAACAGATTAAAATGACACCACAGTGTAATGTCCACTTGTTACCTGTGTTTTTTGGTGTTTTGTCGCCCTCTGGTGGCGCTTGGGTGCGACTGATTTTAAGGGTTTCAGCACAATGAGCATTGTGTAATTATTGTCATCAACAATGGCTAGCTACTAGTTTATTTTTGATTGAAAATTTTATAAATTTTATTAAAACGAAAACATTAAGAGGGGTTTTAATGTAAAATTTCTATAACTTGTACTAACATTTATCTTTTAAGAACTACAAGTCTTTCTATCCATGGATCGCTTTAACAGAATGTTAATAATGATTCCTGTTGATTTATTGTTATAATAAACAAATACAGTACTTATGTACCATATGTTGAATGTATATATCTGTCTTGTGTATTATCTTTCCATTCCAACAATAATTTACAGAAAAATATTGCATATTTTATAGATGGTTTGAATTGTGATTAATTACGATTAATTAATTTTTAAGCTGTAATTAACTCGATTAAAATTTTTAATCGTTTGTATTAAAGATGTCCCGATCGATCGGGATGCCGATCGATCGGCATCAATCGGGTCCGATCACGTCATTTTCAAAGTATTGGAATTGGCAAAAAAATATCGGACACGCCTTTTTTTAATATATATACATTTTTTAATCAAATTGTTTTCAAATTTTATTTAACGTTACAGACAAAATGTCTTACACTAATCCAGAATCTTTAGTTTTGGCTTAAAGAAGGGCTATCAAGTTTATCGCGTTAAAGGCGGTAATTAATTTTTTCAAAATTAATCACGTTAAACTATTTCACGCAATTAACGCATGCGCTGCACGAGCCACTCACGCATTGTCGCGTTCAATCTATAATAGCGCCGTTGTACCCATAGATAGAGCTAAAAGGCACCGTAATGTGAGTAGAGTGAATTTTGGCAGTCTTTGGAGCCTTTTTTAATTGGCTAAAGCCTAAATCCCTCTCTCAACAATTAGAAATATCGTGGGAAGCAATGTGGGGAAGAAAGGTAGTAGTTGATCTTTTTCTTAACACCCTATGTTATTTCTCAATGCAGAGAAGATATATCAATTGGTGCCACTACGCACAGTCATGGTTGCACGTCGCATCATGCATTTGGGCAGAACAGTTAAATGGCTACAGTATCATTTACTGAAAGCTCAACAAATACACTAGATGGCAATATTTAGTCACAATATACAAAGTCACATTTATCCTTTAAGAATTACAAGTCTTTCTATCCGTGGATCCCTCTCACAGAAAGAATGTTAATAATGTAAATGCCACCTTGAGGATTTATTGTCATAATAAACAAATACAGTACTGTACTGTATGTTGAATGTATATATTCGTCCGAGTTTTATTCATTTTTTTTCTTAATGCATTGCCAAAATGTATATGATCGGGAAAAATTGGGAATCGGGAATGATTGGAATTGAATCGGGAGCAAAAAAAGCAATCGGGAAATATCGGGACCAGCAGATACTCAAACTAAAACGATCGGGAGCAAAAAAACATGATCGGAAGAACCCTAGTTGGTATCGTTTAATAGTTTATAATATACTATTATATAAGGGTGCAACGATACAGTTAAGTCACGGTTCGGTACAATTCAATACATTTAATTTTAATGCTCTAAAACAGAAAATACAACTGTTATTTATTTATTTATTTATTTTTTGCTAACAAGCAAAAATAACAATGCCATCATATAAACACGCATTTTGGTGCATAATATTTATATTTATGTCCTTACTTCTTACTGATCTGAAGAAATTTTGTATAAAAGTACTGACAACAGTCTTTACAGTAGCTAAATCTTTTAGCAGCTATATTTACTACATGAGCAAAAGATCCTATTTGTGGTCCGAGTCCATCTGCGTCACGTACTGAATTAACAATATCTGCAACATTATCTATAGTCACTGGTATGGATTGACTTGGCCAACTTAACTTCCATTCAGACATGGCGGTGTTTAATTCATCAATGTATTATATGGACTACGCGTCACTCTGGGCTCACGCAGCTAATGGCATGGGATCTAACGTCGCACATCTAGGTTGCTGTTTGATGATATCTAGTGTGTGCCCGTGAGTGTTTTCGGGCATTAAAAAAGTTAACAAACGCCACAGAAGTCACTTCTGCTCATCACTGCTTAACACCAGCATATGACAATCGACTTTAATAAACAGGACGAGTTTGAAGTACGGCGCTCTTAATTTGCCATTCATTGTTCATCATGAAACTGTGAGTTTGGTTAGTGTCCCGCGGTCTTAACCTTTCAGATCCCAAGTCGTTACAACAGCAGACGCTAGTAAGCACATGGTAACCGATTGTGAATGTCATATTTGTATGAACAGCGTTTCATCGCGGATTTGCGTTGTTGCGAACACACTTCTTACTGATGACGAAGGTGTTTATTTCGTTTGGTTAATTAGAGACAAGATTTTACGGATATCATGCATCGGGATTTGGGAATTTAGCTCACTTGGGGAGAAACACGCACAGATGCGTTCAAGTGATGCTAGTAGATGGTATCAGCGCCCTAAATGTTGGTACTCGTAGTTGCCGATACCACCAATTCCGGCCGGATACTGGTATAGGTGCAACTTTAATTACAGTATGCTGCTTTGAAAGATGATTTTTTTCTTTTTTCTTTCTACTGCCTTTTTCTATGTATGCCTGCTCTCCTTCAATCGTTACCAGTCCTGTACACAATCAATATGGGTACAGTGTCAAAGAGCTTAGTGTTTCATAAAGGCACTAGGGGACTCCTTTGCCTCTCTCGATTTCACACCACATGGCCTGCATAATGTAGTTCTCTGTATTCAGATACTTACCATTAGGAGTGCAGCTATATAGTCTTTGTAGGCCAGACATGTGTATCCCCTTGGTTGATTTGAATATACTGATTTCAAGCTGAAGTTCACAGTCTTCACTTGTCTGGTTACACAGCTCTAGAACTAAATGTGGAAAATACATTTAAACCCAATTTCAAGATCACCTTCACTACAGGGGAGGAGAAGGCCACTTGTGATTTTCTCATCCCCAGGTGTGTATTGATGGAGCTCTCTGCTGGAGTGTTGTCCGTTCTTTCGGACGTTTTTCTCATTGAAGAGATGCCGAAAGTCAATTGCAACTGGAACCTAAAAAGATTCTTTTTTGGTGCATGGCAGAATACACAAGAGAAATTTATTGTAGAGGTGCTACTGTTAATTGATTAATTAATAAATATTTTAATAGTCCAAAATCAAACAATTTAGGACTATTAAAATATTCATCAAATTGTCAGTGTCCAAACAAGAAATCCTTCTAATTATCATGTTCATGCAAAATAAGGGCCAGTGTAGAAATTGTTTTAATACCATAAAATATCAAGTACAATTAATGCATTTCACCTTCCTAATAGCAAATGTCCATTGGCTTGGATGCGGCCTAGATGGACAGCAAGGATGTGGCCCATATATGCGAAAGCAGAGTTGAACTATTACATGGGTTTAACAAATGGAGAAGGAAATCATGATGCATGTCGTGCACCAACCTGAACAGTGAGAAGTGGAGAATGAATGAAGTCTTGTTAATACTATGGTTTAGGTCATGAAGGGTCTGTCCAATTTAGTTTTTATTAAACTTGAGAACGATAAACCGATACGACCAGATATCCGGTTTTACAGGTGAGAGATACAGCTGTATCGATAGTAAAGTTACCATTCGACAGTAATTAGCCATTAAATATTCAATGAACCGATAGTAGAGATTGAATTCGGCTATCGCGAGCACAAGAATCGGCTTCTAATGACTAGTTCAATGCATTGCTTCATATGATAATAATTTAGCTTTTACCTCACATGCTGCGCTTGAGTCATTCACCACACAGCGGACTTAGATTGTGACCGCCGTCGTGGTTGCCTCGACCTCCCATTCATTTCGGCAGAACCGCTAGTAGTCGCCGTCATTACCCGATCGTCACGGGCATGTCATAGCAACGCGAGAGCTAACAAAACCTCTGTAACGCACGCTCCGTAGCGTTTTCTTCACAGCCCAAAACGAAACTAGTAGCGGCAACAAAGCAACATGCTAAAACAATGGACAGTTTGCGCACCACGCCAGCAACGTGCAGCGATTGATTTTCAACGCACCCAGGAAAACAAAAGTCAGACTTTGAATTGACGAAGGCAGCCAGATCTGTTCGCATGGGACAGAGCTCGTGTAAAGTGGTACAGAGATCGTGCGTATTTAACCCTAAAAATTAACCCACTGCAATGGTGGAAAGGGCGGCATATTGTTTCCACGAAACGCAGTGTACTAAAACATGAACATGTGGATCAGTTGATCTTCCTTAAGAAAAATCTGCCCTTTAAAAAAGATATAGACAGTGATGAGGAATAAAAAAATGTGGAAGCACAGGCATAAGTGAATGACTTTGCTGTGTATAGGGTTAAAGTAATGATTATAGACCTGTCTGTCTAAAATGCCATGTTTTTATTCCCCCAGTTATACCAGTGGTAAAGCATAATTTATTATTTTTATTTATGATAACACTAGCAGGTTGAATTATTTTTTTTTTCTAGAGCTGCTGCATATAATTAACATTTTTTGCTTGTAAGATGTTTATGTTGAAAGTTTGCACTTAAATTACTTACTTATTCTGTTCAAAACACCAGGAAATACAGTAATTAAATTAGTGCACTTTATTGTTGTCTGTCACTGGCATTATATTATATTATCAATCCTATCCAACAAAATGACGGTCATATAGCAAGCTTTATTTTCTTTTTTCATAAAAAAAAAAAAATAACATTGGTATGAAATTTTGTTGTTTAATTTAATCTTTAATCTTTTTTATATGTTTAAAATACTGTACGAACACACACAACAAATGTTTACTATCGTATTGTTTTCACTCTGTATCGAACCGTATCATTCTTAAACTGTATCGAATCGTATCGCATCGCTCGGCCTTAAAAATGTATCGTTTTTTAATCGAATCGTAACCTGTGTACCTAGATACATATAGAATCGGCTTAATGCCAGAGATTCCCAACCCTAGTTATTATGTGATTTATGCTAGCTGCAGAAAATTCTCGGTTCAGCACCGCTTTCTTATATAGGCCAGATGTAGGCCGTCATTCACTTCCGTAAGTGGGCCACATCTTTGCTGGTTACCGGGGCCAAGCCAGTGGACATTTTTTATTATGGTTGTTTAGATTAAATATACAGTATCTACATATTTAATCTGTGTTTTTTTTAACTTCATAAAAACAATGAACATTTTTGCCTATTTTTTGACATTATATACCAAACCGGTAAATTATAATATTATATAATATAATATATAATATAATATATAATTTATTATTTATTTTGTTATTATTATTGATTTTTTAATGCACTGTCAATTTAAAAATATGTTTTGAGTCATCAATCAAAAAATAAGAGACATTAGTTTATTTTTAAAATGATCATCATTTAGTATCATTCTATGACGGGTATAGCGGTGAGTACAGCTGGTATAATTTCCTCTCAAATTAAAGGCTGCTAAAAAATGCTTATGGTAGCAAAATTGTTTGTTTGCTTGGTTTGTGCTAAGCATTAAGGAAAATGGATGCAAATTTTATTCCTGCCTTTTTATTGCCTCTTTGTTCTTGAAACTTTAAGTATCAAAATAAGATAAAACATGTATTTATTTACTCTGTTAGAATGTCATACTTCCACGTCCGGCGGCATGCCAAGTTTACAGTCATGGTGGGCCCTCCATTGCAACTTACTGCAGTACCTTAGGCTTGGCTTCATACAGTATGTCTGTCAACTTTCACGGAGAGGTTACCATTGTTCAAACCGGTCATTTGTTATATTGATGGCGCGCTGAAGGCCTTCATTGATTTGCCATCGACGCGCTGGTGAGCAGTAGATAAGCCTTCAGACACCAGGAGATAAGTGGCTGTCGTTTCCCCTGACAGCCACAAATGTCACGAAGGACAGCTCAAAGTCGGATGTCCCCCAAAGTCAGACTGAGAGTATCGAACAGCCTTCCCTTTACACACACGACAAAACAAAGGCACTCATCCAACAGTCTAACCTCTATTGCCAGGCTGTTGTATCGAATTATTGCTTGATGCCGTCACGAGAAGTGATTGCCTTGACAGTCAGCCAGAGTCGTACTTTAAGACTCTAGTTTGGTTGTATGACATTATTAATTGAAAGAATGAAACATTGATGTGAGTTAATGAGGAACTAGGGAGCCAAGATGATGTTACGAAATGGAATATCGACTATTATAATCTTCTCATTCAGGTGTTGGTCTCTTTAATTTGTCTCCATCTATAAAATCATTTGTACTCACTGTACATGAAAACTTATTTTCCTGGGTTCAAGCATATCCCAGTCAAAGAACAGGTGGTGTTTGAACATCTAACCTGGTTTCTTTCATAAAAAAAATATATAGATAGATCATGAGAGAGCGATGAGATAAAAGAATGTGTTTGAGCAGAAATAATGTGCTGTAGCTCTTATCCAAGATCAGGACGGGGCTTCAGTGCTTTGCTCAAGGACACTTGAACAGTGCCTGAGAAGCACTGCTTTGTTGCGCAACATCCAGAGTTTCTATTTTTCCACATGCAGAAGGATTTAAATAGCTGATAATCTGCTCAAAAGTCAATTCCAACCGACTGACCCATGTAAAGCCTTTTTTCTTTTAAACAAATATTCCCTGTGCCATCTTAATATACATACAATTGACCTGCTGGTATTTGGGTCCATATTTGCATGCAATCGAGTGTCAATTAAAGGACATGATTTATATGACGAAGCTGAGCTGTTCACTTTTTCTCTCAAATCAACCTCTCGTGAGGTAGAAAGCCCCCCCACCCCACTGTTCT
This sequence comes from Corythoichthys intestinalis, assembly GCF_030265065.1. Classification (NCBI taxonomy): domain Eukaryota; kingdom Metazoa; phylum Chordata; class Actinopteri; order Syngnathiformes; family Syngnathidae; genus Corythoichthys; species Corythoichthys intestinalis. The sequence goes on from NC_080396.1 coordinate 58,119,097, forward strand.
GTGCATAAAATAAACGAGTCTGTGTCTTGGTCAAAGTTTTTAAACAATGTTGTTTGTGATTAGATTGCAATCGCTTTTGAAAGTCAAACCGCTCTGCAAATGAGCAAATCTTACGATGTGACATAACACAAGCCCTATTGTGCAAATATCTGCCTACGTCACTCTGGAGTTTTCTTCACTAAGTTTCGAAGACTATTTAGTGTGTGGATGGCTTGCTGGTGTGAAGAAAATAAAGGCAAATTCAAGCGATAATCCTTAATTATGAAGCCCCTTACGGAACTCTACGGTCCCGTGTTTGGGAACATTGATTTTTTTTTCCCCCCATCAAACTAACTAATGTACAAATTCAAGTGGATAATTCGAAAGTCGTGTGCTGACATTGCTCCACCTTCTTACTACTTCCTTCCTTACTCCCACCATCTCAAGTATTTTTTCATCTCGTGAAAGTTCTCAAGATGACTTGAATTCATGCCAAAGAATGCCATATATTAACATATTAATGGGGATCTGGCTGTTTGCAAAGAGAAGACCAACTAAAATAACTTTTTCCAACACAAATTGTCTAGACAAACATGATGAAATGACATCAAAGGTTATGAAAAATAGTTTTTCAAAAATGTAAGGTCACTATTAATGTTACAATATTAACCAATTTAATGTTGAGCTTTTTCTTTCATCTTTTTCTACATTTTAAGATCCATGGCACTATATTCCTATGGCGATTCTGAGCTTTTTTTTTTTGGTCCTTTTGCATGCCCCCATTTCCTCTCAGGCTTTTGGGCTGAGCTAGCTTTATTGGCATTGATAAGCTGGTGTCACGCTCTCCTGTGGCTTCCAGGGTCCGACTGCGCCACTGCAAACCTGCGAGAGAGTTTAGCCAGACTGATGAGAGAATGTGGCACGGTTTAGTGTCATACTGCAAAGGACACTGGGAAATCCAACTAGCCGGTCATTTCGTGCATTTCATATTTCAAGGGTGGACACACAAATACACACATAAATGCGGCAGCATGCAGCCACATTCGTAAACAAAACAGTTGATTCAGATAAGAGCTTTATTCTGCTTTCCACACCAGCAGTCTTCACGCCGCCTGAATAACAATTGCTCGTTTACATGCACTCAGGAAAGCCACGCAAATTAGATGATAGGATGCATTTTGTATCTCTTCCGGCCTAAGATCACCTGCTTCCAACTTGCTCATTTTAGCATTTACCCCCTTTGAAAACTCTTGGTTTGGATCAATACAATCAGTGGTGATTGGTAGCCAATGAGCGTATATTGCCAATAAGCATGACCATGTCCATATTTGATGAAGCTGTAAATTCAGCATTATCTCCATTTGTAACAATTGTAATCTTTTTGACTCTGAAGAGCACTTTAGTGGACTAGAAATCAAATGAACAAGACCTGCTGTTAACTGCAGTCTTTCAGATTTAAGTTAAGGGTATTTCCATATAGGAAATACCCAGGTGAATGCTGTCGGAAATTACACCAATTGTAAATTTGCTTCCCACTATTAAGGCATCTAACCTAATGGAACGATTGAACAACTCAGCTATTTCATGGCAATGTGGGCATGTATGGTTTCCAGTTCCATAAAATGAATTCTCAATCGTTTTGGGTAATATTATCTGCTTATATTCAGCCACATACTTCAGACATCATTGGACGGTACTTCACTGTGCAGATGGACAATTAGCATGTAATGAACGGCAAGCCATATATGTGGATCTCAATCACAGCCTCAGAGACGAAAAATAGCGAATAGGTTTCTATTTAATAGAAAGTACAACTAAGGGAGCACGCCAGAAAATCACGCGAGTATAACAAAGTACAACTAAGGGAGCACACAAGAAAACGCGAGGATAAAGGTACAATTAAGTGATCACAAAGTCCAACAGAAAATAGAGCACAAAAAATCAAAATGATGAAACTAGGATTACAACCGTAAGAATGTCAGATAGCACAAAGATGATGGGAGACATAGCGGTAAGCAAGGTAATCGTCCGACACAGTTGCTAGACACAGGCGTCCTTAAATCCATGGTGCTTCTAATGCGCCACAGGTGCATCCCATGATCCCGCCCATCCAGCTCAATCAGATGTTGGAATGAAAAAAAAAATAAAGCAACTGAGAACACAAACATGACATAGCAGAAGCATTCAGAAAAAAAAAATCAATAAAGATTTGTATTTATTTATTTATGTAATAGTAAATATGTGAAAGGTAATGCAATGGCGTAGTCTGTCACCTGACCCGGATCTGATTGAGTATGTATTTCATTAACCTGGAACTCCAGACTCTATGCTGTTCCAGCTATAGAGTCTGGGACCCAATTCCTCGTCCGTGCAATCAGATTCGTTTATTTGCGTGACGTGTTCTTAACGAGCAACGTCACTCTTGCGCGTCGGAAGTCGTCTCCACAAAAATCACAGATGGCGAACGGAGAGAGTAAATTCAGTTTTAAATGACCAAAAATGCATTGAGTCGCTAAAACCAACAGTCTGTCTCGCGCTAGCCATGTTGAATAAACTTCTCCGTTCTCCGCTCTCCTCGTATGTTTACGTCCTCGCACTAAAGTTTCTTGTCGCTTTACCAACGTCACATCTGCCCGTCGCTGATTGGGCCACTCCGCTGTCTGTTTGCTGTGGCTTGCTCCGCCCTGGGAATTTGATCCGCGGAACAATCACCAGACTCTATACCTGGAGCAGCGGTGAGTCTGGAGTTCCAGGCTAGTATTTCACAGTAATAATAAGTCTGTTTAATTTATGATTCTCAATTCAGAACAGTGATCTCTCGCTACTTCGCGCTTCAAACTTCGCGGCCTCAGTCCATCGCGATTTTTTTTTTCAATAAAAAAAAAAAAAACAAAACAGATGAGGTGTTCCAAGCTGATCGCGTTGTCTCACTCTTTCCCACCCTCTCCCTGCTCTCCTGTTCTTCAGGTAGGCAGTGCAAGTGCACTGGAGTTGCTTATTAAAGTTTAACGGTCATTGACAGATGAATATTTTTGATAAGTTAACGATGATTGACAGATGAATGTGTTTGATCTTGCCAGAGTCACGAACTTCAGAAGCGCCACATGAATCAATCATTAACTTGTTAAACAGTTGCTGTGGCAATTCATTGTGTGTAAGGGAGCAGCTCCGAGCGAGCGGATTTGTGTAGACGCACTCAATGAAGCATTTAATGAAGCCAAGCATTTTTCTACCGCTACTTTATTCTTGTTCAAAAATAATTTGGTGCAACAGTAACATGTTTAAAATTTAGCATAATTATTACATTTGAAATGCTTAAAAAACAATTAAAAAAAAAAAAAAAAACTACTATTTTTACTATAATTTTAAAAATTATACTACGGGGAAAAAGTGAAAAAACATGTCTTACTGTATATGCATCTCTTTCCAATGCTAAATCTGAATAAATACATTGAACAGAAAAAAAAAAAACAACAACAAAAATTGGGGGGGTGCGCTAATTCACGGTTTTCCACTTATCGCGGCATGTTCTGGTCCCCATTAACTGTGAAAAACGAGGGATCACTACATTACTGTTTGTCCCTTTAAAAGTGTGAAGCACATATACAAACTAGTAGTATTGTAATTCCATCACTGTTCACCTGATGTAAAGATGAACACCTTCAAATTAAAGCTAGGAACCTCGAGTTAGAGCACATCAAGTTTTATTTAATACACTGTTGTGGTATTTAGAACCAAATGATAAGAATTGTGCTTAATTCCCCAATACTTAAGAAGTGCATTCATTCATTCTTCGTGCTCATGAGAGTGGCAGGGGTGTTTAAGCCTATCCAACTATCTGAGGGCAGGAGACAACAATGGACTAGTTGCCAACCAATCGCACAGCAGATGGATGGATGGAAGAATGGATGGATAGATGGATAGATAGATTTTGATTTTACAAACAAACATAAGGTCCGGACATACTAGTAGAGACTTTCATGTTAATATTTACCCCTGTGCAGCATTTGGAATGGTCACTCAACCTACCACACATGTTTTAGGGATGTGGGGGGGAAACACCACTCAGGAAGGCTGGAGCCCGGGATACAACAGTGATCTCAGAACTGTGAGGGGGCATGCTAACTAGTAATCTACTGTAAAATACTGTATCTTTAAGAACGTAACTGTCTAAACTGTCTGAGAAGGCGGTGACCATTTACCTGGTACACCAGACTCACCGCTGTTCCAGCTATTGAGTCTGGCCACCATTCACGCAGATACAATTTCCAGGGCGGAGAAAGCCACAGCAAACAGACAGCGGAGTGGACCAATCAGCGACGGGCAGACGTGACGTTAGTAAAATGACGAGGGAAGGACGAGGGACTTGCGCGCGGAAGTAAACATACGAAGAGAGCGGAGTTTATTCAACATGGCTAGCGCGAGACAGACTGTTGTCAATGACTCGTGTCGATGTGTTTTTGGTAATTTAAAACTGATTTTACCTTGGAGTGGAACATATTCTTGGCTCTCCTGTTCACCATCTGTGTTGTTGTGGAGACGACTTCCGACGCGCAAGAGTGACGTTGCTCGTTAAGAACACGTCATGCAAATAAACAAATCTGATTTGTCGATTGATTTTGTACCTGCTCGAGAGGCCGTTAATGGGCTGGTTCCCAGACTATACTCTCAGTGTTTAAAAAATACAGGGAGAACAGTCTGGCAGAGCCAGGCAAGGTGACCATTATAGGGAGAAGGGTTTGATCTCAATGCTTCCGACTGCTGAGAGATATGGTTTTGATTCTGCTTCCTGTCAAATTAATCTTAGCCTTGGGTGACCTAATTAGGACAGTAATAAATCACAGCACCCCCACCGCAATCATCACCAGCACCACTTTTTCGCACACTGTCTATGGCGTTCTGTTGCGCTCATGCCAAAGACCCTCTGGGAGTACAGGTCCTCCGTCACCACCTACCATAAGGTTAGTGTTAACACACAAAGACTGCCAAGTCAATTTTCTTCCTCCATTCCACTTTTAAAGTCGAGTAACAATCTAAATACATGTTACATGTATCAAGAAAATAGATCTATACAGTACAATAGTATGAAAAAGAATCTGAACCTTTTGGAATTTCTCACATTTCTGCATAAAATCACCATCAAATGTCAACTGATCATTGTCAAAATCACACAGATGAAAAAAACAGTGTCTACTTTAACTAAAACCTCCCAAACATTTACAGGTTTCGTTTTTAATGAGGATAGTATGCAAACAATGACAGAAGAAAATAAGCTAGAATAAGAAGAAAATAAGTAAGTGAAGTATCACATTTAATATTTTGTGCCCCCCCCGCCCCCCTCCTTTGGCAGCAATAATTTTAATCAGACGGTTCCTGTAGCAGCAAATCTGTCTGGAACATCGATCAAGACTAATCTTGGCCCATTCCTATCTACAAAACTGCTGTTGTTCAGTCAGATTCCTGGGATGTCTGGCATGAATCGCTGTCTTTGGGTCATGCCACAGCATTTCAATGGGGTTCAAGTCTGGACTTTGACTTGGCCACTCCAGAACTTGTATTTTGTTGTTCTGAAAACATTCTGAAGTTGATTTACTTCTGTGTTTTGGATCATTTTCTTGTTGCAGCATCCATCCTCTTTTAAGCTTCAACTGTCTGACAGACAGGCTCAGGTTTTCCTGCAAAACATCCTGATAAACTTTTAAACTCATTCTTACATGAATGATTGCAAGGTGTCGAGGTCCCAAGGCAGCGAAAAAAAACCAAATCATGGTACTCTCTCCACCATGCTTCACGGAGGGGATGAGGTGTTGATGTTGGTGAGCTGTTCCATTTTTCCTCCACACAGGATGTTGTGTGTTACTCCCTAACAATTCAACTTTGGTTTCATCAGTCCACAAAATATTTTGCCAAAACCTCTGTGTAGTGTCCAAGTGCCTTTTTGCGAACATTAAACGAGCAACAATGTTTTTTTAGACAGCAGTGGCTTCCTCTGTGAAGTCCTCCCATGAACACCGTTCTTGGCCATAGTTTTACATGTAGTTGATGTGTGCACAGAGATGATTTCTGTAAGTCTTTAGCAGATACTCTAGTGTTTTTTTTTACCTCTCTGAATATTCTGTGCTGAACTTTTGGCATCATCTTTGGTGGATTGCCACTCCTTGGGAGAGAATCAACAGTGCCAAACTCTCTCCATTTGTAGACAACTTCTCTGACTATCGACTGATGAAGATCCAGACTTTTAGAGATGGTTTTGTACCCATCCCAGTTTTATATCAACAATCCTTGATCACAGGTCTTCAGACAGCTCCTTTGACCGAGCCGTGAAGCACATCAGACAATGCTTCTCAACAAGACAATTCTTACCAGGTACTGTATGTGTTTTATAGTGGGCAGGGCAGCTTTAAACCACACATCAGTGATTGGGCATACACCTGACTTAAATTGTTTGGTAAAAATTGGTTTCAATTGCTCTTTAAGTCTCCTTAGGGGGAGGGTTCACTTACTTATAGTTCCCCCTTCTGTCACTATTCGCATGCTATCCTCATTAAAAACGAAACCTGTAAATGTTTGGGTGGTTTTAGTTAAAGCAGACACTGTTTTTACATCTGTGTGATATTGACAAAGATCAGATCACATTGATGGTGATTTTTTTGCAGGAATGTGAGAAATTCCAAAAGGTTCAGATACTTTTTAATACCACTGTAGCCTTCACAATTAAACAAGTAAAAAATACTTTTCATAGACTATCGCCCATCCATTCTGTACATAAACTTTCTGATTTTTAGGTCTAAGCAAAGGCCACCTAATAATGGATCTCTGTTCACATCTCCCTTGTCAACAAAAATCTATCTGTCATCAAACAGCCACAATTAATGTGTCAGCGTTGCGTTATTGTGCGTTATTGTCGTAAATAAACACATCAACAAAACAATTGAATCATTCACAAAATGTTAGCGGTCGACCGTTTGTGGGAGGGGGAGGGGGAGTGTATTGCTCAGGCTAGACTCGGGTGGTGGCCGGAAGACCCAAGAGACACTCACTGCTTATCTCAAAAAGGAAAAAATGCTGACAGGGAGGTGCTTGAATGGACACCTCAACTTTCTCACCTTCACTCTTTGCTGGCAGCGTAGCATGATCTGTCATGTGGATAATGAAACGTGAAGTTTAAGTAATTGTGGAGAGTAATGCACATGCTGATGTCAGCATGACATTCAGCCACTACTAGACGTGCATTAGGATTTTAGTTCTTTGTCTAATCTCATCACAATGACAGTCAGTAAAGCGTTGTGCACAAATAAATATATGAATAATACATTCAGTGGTTTGGAGAGTCCTGGAGAAAAGCATATTCCATGAGTGAAAATGTGTTATCTATTCGAAATCTCTCTGCCTCTCATTACACGCAATCCGATTTCGGTGATACATGCAACCCCCTAGTTCACAAGCAGGAAATGAAGCGCTGCACTCATGGTTTCTTCCTCTGGGTTAGGATGTTCCCTTGATACAAGACAGTGATGATGGTTTATGGCAGGGGTCCCCAAACTTTTTCCTGTGAGGGCCACATAACGTTTCCCTTCTCTGATGAGGGGCCAGGGTCAGTTTGTAACAGAAAAGGTGTGACGATTGCAGGAGTGCCTAAATGTAAAAATGTATTGTTTTTCAGAAAGCCACAATCAAATAACCCTTTCTGGATTCTTCACGGAACAAAAGTAAATAAAATAATAATAATATGATATGATATAATATAATTAATAATACTAATTTAATTAATTTAATCTAATTAATTGAATAGATAATAACCAAATAACCCTCTCTGGATTCATCACAGAAAAAAGCCAGGAAATAAATAACACTATTAGAAAAAATATATAAATATATATTGTTCAGGGGGCCGGACCAAATGTGGAGGCGGGCCGAAATTTGGGGACCCCTGGTTTATGGGATGAACCTAAACAACAGAATAATGTAAAATGTTTTGTTGCTTCCAATTTCCGTTTTCAAAAGGGTAAACCTAACCCTTGCAAAGCTCCATCCTCACGGCTTTGAGTAGTGGCTCCTGGCTGCAAGACCCGCTGAGCTGCGAGTCTTAAACACAGTGTCATGACTTCCAAAGCCCTAGGCGCTGCAAGCTGCTGCTCTCAATGGTGCCAGCATTGATATGTTCATACATGTGAATGCAGGTGCATGCTTAGACTCACGTTTGTCTAATTTCTACATAGCCAAACAGGTTTGCTCGCAGAGGATCAGAAGCCAGCTCGCAATGTTTACTTTTAATTATGTCGTCTCCCGTCCCCCCTACCTTGCTTTCTTTGGAGTGTATCGGAGTGTTTGTTAATTATACACAGGAAATGTGCTGTGGCTCTTTTGTACATCTTCACACCTTCTTTTATTGACTTTGAGGAGATAAATGTGATGTGTTCTGGTTCGTATTCAGCAGCTGTCATTGGCTTGTGCTTAGTGTCTGCCATTACAAGTGATTAGCTGTGGATTAGCCGCATCTCTTGTCTTGTTTACTCCGTTTTTCTCGTCTCTTTCTAATGCAAGTCATTTGGAAAAGTGGCACTTGTATCAAAACCCAATCAAAAGCAGAGGGATCTGTGAAAGTGCTTCTTTTGATAGTTTGACGTGTTGGCAAACAGAAGAGAATGTTTGCTGAACATAAAGCAGGATGATGATAAGGTCAAATGTTGATCACAGTTTGCGGAAGTTGCATCCACTCACTCTTTTACTGTGGGTTTAAAGTAAACATCAACATTAAATGAATAAGGAGAAAGATTTGCAGCCCTTCAGAAGGTGATGTACGATGCACATTCTGTGAAATCATTGCAGAATATTTGCTCTGTAAAAACACACGTGGACACACAATAATTACAGCGTCAAATAAATGGAAATTCAAAGCGGGAATATATGTGTAACTCATGATTTAATTTGATTAGGTTTCAGAGGGCTAAGATTCTATTGGATTACCAATTATTTATGCATGTGGTACTTTTTTCTTCCATTATTATTATCTATTTTTGCTAGTTTGGATTTTGTATATGACTCCATTGATGAAGTGAAATACTGTATGTTTCCGTGTCAAGCAAGAAGAGCTACAGGGAGAAGCTACGCGCATCTCTGATTGCACGCCAAGGCAAAGTGAAATGGCATGACTAAATCACATAGAGTTGTATTTGAACTGTTGAAGGTTAATGTAGCGTTAGTGGGAGCTATTCAGTCAGGTGGCTTGCAATATTGCATCAGTTCTCACTCAAACTTAATCCCACTTTATTAATGTATTGAAACAATATTTTTGGACTATTGAGTTTTTACCCTTTCCTTCTTAAAGGTTTAAATACAGCAAGTACTGTTAGCCTTGTGCAATGGACATTCTCACATTGCATATTATACCATCTATTACAGCATATTTCTGTATCGCGTGAAAAAGAAATACCTTTGTTATCATTGACGGTTTAACACAAACCTTTACTTTAATGTTTCTCAGTGCGTCGTCATTTTGGAGTGTGAAAAGAGAAAACTACATTACATACATTTCCTCTTTCCTCATTTATTTATTTCACTTTTTGTTTATTTAATTATTGCACTCTTGTTCCCCTATTTATTTCACTTTTTATTGATATCATTCTTGCCTTGACTATCTGTCATTGGCTTATCAAACTTGGTGGGCGGGCGTGAACTAGAAGGGATTTGAGTTGAATGAGTCAAGCTATTGCTCCTTTCATGCCAAAATGGCAGCGTAGCAGCAATTGCTGAAGTTCTGCATGAACTCTCTTGGGATTTAATAACGGACATGTTAGACTTAGCACAACACATTGACGCAGGAACTTCGAACCCTGAGCACATGGCTTACATGGGAAGTATCTGGATAGCCAACATGGCCTCCACGTAGGCACTTCGCTATTTTAGCTTGCTGTCATTTCATCGGACACTGCCTGTCAGCCTTTCTCCTATTCGAAGATCGTTGCTGCAAAAGCTTATTCAAACTTTTGCCAGACTCATAGCCTCAGCTTTTTTCTGTGCCCACGATAAAAACGCAACCATAATCATGGACTCGTACACCACCTCAATTGTCAAATCGAGAGAGCTAGCTAGCCAGCCGGAGCTGGGCAAACAAGCTCTTAAACAACGAAAATATGTCTCCACTGACCTTGCCTAGTTGCGATAGCTGCCATCGACTGAGTCAAAAGGTTATCGAGTTGAAGGGAAGGATCTCCTTGCTCCACCAGCTGAGGGAAGATGAGCAACTTCTGGACTCGATGGTCGTCGATCTAGGTCCTTCATTCATCTGTAAATTTGGACTCCAGTTTCACTGCTACGCTGACGACATCCAAATTTACATCTCCACAAAAAACATCTCGCACAGCACCGAATCCACACTTCACAACTGCCTCAGTGAAATTAAATACTGGATGCAAGCAAATTACCTTCAACTGAACAGTAACAAATCGAAAATAATCATCATTGACCCTGCAGCTCACATCAAAGACATTCAATTTTCCCTCACCATCAGCAAATGCACCCTGCCTCTCTCAACACACGCCCGCAACCTTGGTATCATTTTTGACAATAAACTAAGATTTCACCAGAACATCAACCACATCACCAGAACTTCTTCCACCTCATGAACATAGCCCATCTTCGCCCCTCCCTCACCTTCTCTTCTGCTGAAGCCCTCATCCATACGTTCATCACCTCCAGACTTGACTACTGTAACAGCATTCTTTTCGGTTCTCCATCCAAACTCCTTAATAAACTACAATGTATCGAGAACTCTGCTGGGCGCCCCCTCACCCATTCCCCCTATAGGAATCACATTTCAACATACGTTTTGATGTTTTGTTTTTTTTTCTTTTTTTAACCTGACACTCATTTTAGAGGATGGTGCAGAGGAAGATTATGAATGGGAAAAGAAGCGCACTCACATTAAAAATCGTAAAGACTCAGGTGGTGTCAAATTACTTTTATCTAGCATCTCAGTGTTTGTGGTGTGTGATAAAAAGAACACTAAGGGAACATTTAGTGGATTACGTTTCTTGTGCTAGCCTCTAGCTAGTTAGCAGCCGACTGGTTAGCTGCCATATGCTTGACGTGAGAGTTGGAGTATAAACTGTTGGAATACACTTACGTTAAAAGAACAGTATGCAAATGAATATGTGCATCTCCAGGCATTTTTCAGTTCTTGTGTCTTTGTAAATAGGGATTACTTAACAATGCTGCCACATGTCCGTGGAACAAAATAATTCACTAGAGGGTGCGAATAGTTATGTACTCTTTGATTCATCTTGATGCAGTTGTAAACAATCCAGATCCCATAACAATGTCAAGAATAATCAATGATTCCATGGAAAAATCTTCTTTTTTTTTTTTTTTTTTTAAACAATCTTGATTGTTGTTTTATTAGGTTTGCAAGATCTACATATGTCCAACAATATTTATAATGTTTTTATTATTACTTTTTTCCTCTAAGTATTTGGCCAAATCATTTCACAAACCAATGGCATAGCAGGCCCACAGATTGTGCAATCAGGTGCCAAGTCTTTGCATGAATGCAGCCGTTTAGTCATTTTTCCTGCGTTGGCTGAGAATGTCACAACATCAAATTTGGCTGGTAATTGAAAAATGTGTCTTGTCTTGAGGCACTGACGAAGGCTAAACATGTGCAACGGCTGCGCAGTACGGTCCACTCCAGTGGTCGAATGAGATACACAAGGCTTCTACTTTGGACAGACGCTCAAGGTCTTTAAGCAGTTGTTTCACACGCCTATCTATACAAATGACGAATGACTCAAATTGGGGCTCCAAAATCACAGCGTTGTTTACTGTATAACGGCACACGTCTTTTTTTGAAAGTAGTAAATAGTCAAACAGTAAGAAAGAAAAGAATCTCTTGAAAAAGCATTGAGATGCATCGATGACCAACAACCGGATCGAAGCCTCAGTTGGCAAAAGATTCCCATCCCCAGTAGATGTAAAGAATATGTGAACAGGTTTTGAGTTTTAAAATATTCATTGCAGGATTTCATCATCCCTTGTATTTTGTTAAGGTTTTTAAATCATCAACTCCAGGAGGAATAGTTTTATAGATGTGCACCTTTCTTAACAATGAACTCTTATTGTAAATTGCCCTTCATGAACCCAGATTTACTAAATGTTTATGCGGACAGAAACAGCTACTTACAGTATTTGATTACACTTACAAACTGATGTGGGAGCTGATCTACTACGATGATTGCATCTGCCAGACGCAACTGCAGAGCACATCTGCATATTGTGGGAGGAATGTAACTTCTGGCATGGGGCAACAATCTCCTAAGCATCCATCAGTACTCAGGAAACCCCAAAATGACATGTTTGTCGAGCCATATGTCATTTGATAGTAATTTGCTAAAGCAACCACCACCACCAACAACAACAAAACATGGGTACCTATGGACCAAGGATATAACTTTGTGGCAAAAAATGTGATGAAGTGAAGTTGATAATTTTTTGACAATAGGTTTTGGCCCGACACCAGCAATATGCAAAGATTCAAACACAGATTTTGGATACTCCTCGAACTGTTAGAGTATATTAACCCTCTATTTAGGAGTTTTCTAAGTCAGTCCTGTTATCCTGTGTTGGTGATCCAACACACCCATCGATTTTAAATATGCAAACAAGATGCTTGAGTTGTTTATTTCAAAATTAAGAGTATTTTCTTTCTTTTGAACTCACATAGACTTCCTTTAACTCCCTCCCTCACTCGCTCACTCACTTCCTTAAAGGTGAAAATATACAAGTTTCCAGGCTTGATATGGCTACAATAAACATCCTGATGATTGTGAGTTTGGCACCCTATAAAACTAACTGGAACAAAGTACCACTGGAGAGTTTTATGTTGCTGTAAATAATGGTGATTGACAAGAAGGGTCTGATTTGGGGGGAGTAAAACAATACAAGACAGGCACTCACAGAACCATTTATTACAGTTTGAGACCAGTGTGGAGCTGCAATTCTGTTCGTCTGGGAACAAACACCACTTGTCGTAATGAGGGATGAAACCTCCTAAGAAGCCCTCGGTTCCATCACTTTGACTAATGCACATTTTATGTTGCGCATAGGATCCAATGCAACACAGATGGCCAACATTTTCAGGCAATGCAAAGTGTCTGAGATCGGTTAGCCAGGAGAGGGGTGGGATGATGAAGACAAAAACCCTGACAGGATGCTGAATGTAACGTTCATGTTCATTCATCCATCATTTGGACCTGAGGATGACACTTGGCACATGAAAGCCGTAAAAACTGCCGCATGCACAAAGGTGTCGTACGGGTGGGGAAACTGATGATCATGATTCTAAGAGGCCATGACTGATAGGGGCATTGATGTTGTTTTTATTTCGGGATCCAAAATCCCTGGTGCACCCCAATGTGTACACACACACATGCACACACAATGTCTTGTTGACATTTTCATAAGCACTAGGAGTAATTTATGTAAGGTTAGCCTGATCCCAGTGCACCGTCCCAGAACACAGCAAAGCAAACGGAGAGCCAAAGAGAACAAATTGCTTTTTTAAATTGCTCAGACAGAGTGCTCTTTTTGCTCTATTAGGACAAAGTGCAAACACTGCTACTGCAACGGTTTGGGGGTAGGATGTGTGGGGTGTATGGGTGTTGCACACCACAGGAGTGTGAGTTAGTTTAATAGAAATGCCATCTGCCTTTGTGGATACCAACTGAACCAGTGTGAGCATGGAGAACATGATATTATAGCAGAGCTGAGCTTGTGTTTTTTGTCAGAGGTATCTATTTTCAGCCGGCAATGTGAGAATTGGTTGCATTCATAATTGAAGATTCAACTCAACTGGAAAAGTAACTCCAACCTAAAAATATTACTGTTTGCACACTACCACTGAACTATTGACATATAAACATATAAATGTATAAATTATGACAGTCTGCCTTCAATTGCAAGCTATATTCATGCAGTGTGCTAGATCCACATGCATCTCTCGACCTCATGCTGTAAACACATAGTGTGCCGCTTCTAATGAGCTGTTACTAATGTACACTTTTATCCTCGTTAGAGGGATATCTAATTGAAAATTGTCATTCATTAATTTGTGTCATAATGAGCATAGAAATCCGTAACGACATAACATAATGAAATAAACAAAAGAGGCAAATGTGCATCTTCCAGACTTAAATCATGGCATTACAGTGGCTCAATGGTTATCATTGTCGCTTAAATGCAATAGGACTTCGTTTAGGTTATATTATGTGCAGTCTCGAGCCTTATCAATTTACAGTATGTGGATTTCCTTTGCCAGTGCCCTTCAAAGAATTTGTAAGGTTCATGCGAGACTTTGAATTACATGTAGGCATAGAGGCGAGTGTTTTTTTTTTGTGTGTGTGTGTGTTTCTATGGGCCGGTTCAATAATTGACGAGTGATAAATCCATGTTGTGTCCTCTCAGTCTAAGTATGTTCCGGTGATCCTGAACAGAAAAAACATTTTGTAAGATGAAATGTACTTATAAATTTACACATTTTAAATTTAAATTGCTATGTCCCTTCCTTGAAGAAAAATCTGCTCTCTACCAGAGTCGATCAGTGGCCTTTGTACTCCAGGGAAGGTGATATGTATAAAAATAGATGGCAATCCTCAGGAGTGAGCTTGACAAGAGCCCAATCATTACACCATATCTAAAATATTCATGAGAACATCTTCCATGCTCTCGTCTCAGAACAAGCATCTCTTCCGTGCTCAGCTGCATGTCGAGTTGAAGTTCCACCAGAAAAACTGGCCTGTAAAACAAGCAGACCCGCAGCAGGAAATTCATTCAGTTTGGTAGCTGAAGAGATAATACCGACATTTATAGTTTTTGTTATTTAAGTATTTATTAAAGTGTACCATATACCTGTTTGCAAGCTGACTCAGAGCACAGAACTTGAATGAATACTGAACGAACCTACAATATTGAAACTTATAATACCTACCCTCTGGTGTAATCTGTATATGTGCAATAGATACAATGAGAGAAAATATGAATGAGAAGAGAAACACAGTCCATTGAGGATGTTCATAATGTTTGATGTTATGTTTCACCATGATAGGAACATTACAAGTAACCTTTTCTAAAAAAAAAAAAAAAAAATTAAGGAAAAGGGGGGGTCTAAAACCACAATTGATTACTATAATTCTTTGACTTAGAAAACCCCTGAAGTAAGATAATTTTGATGGATATTCATTCATTAATTCATTCATTCATTTATCTTTTGTACATTTTGAACTTAAACTTGTCAAGTAACAGGAGATGTGTGGATGCCAAAACCGATTAGGAGACAAAAATGTTCAAAAGCTGCATGCCGAAAAAACAACAGATAACCTACAGCAAAGAGTGACACAACAAAATATCATTGGCAAAATGCAATATATATTTTTATCCTGTACTACTGTTTTAAGAATCTAAAAACAAGCCTTATTTTGGGCCCAACACAGCAGCGGTGCAACATTGTGAGGATTTGCATTTTATTTTCCAATAATTATGGACTCTGTGTGTAGTGAAATAATTCCCTGCTCTCTTTCCACATTGATCGTTAGTTGTTCAAAATCCTGCTTAAGCCTGGCTTTTTTCCTTTTTACTGAACCTCGCTCACCTAACAAGGGATTGCAATCTGAAGTAGAAAATTATTTAATTCATTTTGAGTGAAAGATTCACAACTATAGTGAATGTCACACTCTAAACGTGGAGCAGTAAAGTTGCCAAGGCGACCAGTCTACATAATCCCAGAGAGGACTGACTCTCGACGTTTTGGACTAGTGCCAAATAAACCACCACCTAATTAATATCAACAAGACTAAGGTGGTGGATAATTTGGGCATCCAAGACTGGTGAGCATCAAGTTGAAGCATACTGCAGCCTATACAGTCGATCTCAACAAGAAACTGGATTGGACGAAACCTACACTGTACAAAAAGGCCAGTGCTGTCTCTCTCTGCTGAGCAGGCTCATGCGGCCCTTTCAAACCATTTTTAATGACTCAATAGTGGCAACAGTCTTTTTCAGTGGTCTGCTGAGATAGCAGCATCTAAAACGCAGACAGGAGAAAACTGAACTGAAGCTGATTAGGAAGTCCTGCCATAGTGTGTCCATCAACTCAATGCAAGTGGTCTACAATAGCAGAATGTGTACCAAAGCGATTGTTTGTGACACCCGTTCATTGTAAGGCATTAATTGTAACATCAGTCAATAATAGAAAACACCAAAGTGTAAAGGACAGGTACTGCATGTGCTTTATTCCTGCTACAGTCAGACTACAACCAACACTGCAACACTGCGCGCCGGGACACAAATTGTTTATTCATGTTCAATTTAATGTTGCTGTCAGCTGCGTATATGTATATGCTATTGCTCATCTATTAATATACAGTATGTCACACATCATGCTAGTACATTTGTTCACAATTGTACTGTATATACAGTACAGTGGGACAAATAAGTATTTAGTCAACCACTAATTGTGCAGGTTCCCCCACTTGAAAATATTAGAGTGGCCTGTAATTGTCAACATGGGTAAACCTCAACCATGAGAGACAGAATGTGGAAAAAAAAAAAAAAAGAAAAAAAAAGAAAATTACATTGTTTGATTTAAAAAAAAAAAATATTTGCAAATCATGGTGGAAGATAAGTATTTGGTCAATACCAAAAGTTCATCTCAATACTTTGTTATGTACCTTTTGTTGGCAATAATGGAGGCCAAACGTTTTCTGTAAGTCTTCACAAGCTTTTCACACACTGTTGCTGGTATTTTGGCCCATTCCTCCATGCAGACCTCCTCAAGAGCAGTGATGTTTTGGAGCTGTCGTTGGGCAACACGGACTTTCAACTCCCTCCACAGAATTTCTATGGGATTGAGATCTGGAGACTGGCTAGGCCACTCCAAGACCTTGAAATGCTTCTTACGAAGCCACTCCTTTGTCACCTTGGCTGTGTGTTTGGGATCATTGTCCTGCTGAAAGACCCAGCCACGTCTCATCTTCAATGCCCTTTCTGATGGAAGGAGATTTTCACTCAAAATCTCTCAATACATGGCCCCATTCATTCTTTCCTTTGCACAGTTCAGTCTTCCTGGTCCCTTTGCAGAAAAACAGCCCCAAAGCATGATGTTTCCACCCCCATGCTTCACAGTGGGTATGGTGTTCTTCGGATCCAATTCAGTATTCTTTCTCCTCCAAACACGAGAACCTGTGTTTCTACCAAAAATTTCTATTTTGGTTTCATTTGACCATAACACATTCTCGCAGTCCTTTTCTGGATCATCCAAATGCTCTCTAGCGAACCTCAGATGGACCTAGACGTGTACTTTCTTCAGCAGGGGGATACGTCTGGCAGTGCAGGATTTGAGTCCCTGGCGGTGCATTGTGTTACTGATAGTAGCCTTTGTTACTGTGGTCCCAGCTCTCTGTAGGTCATTCTCTAGGTCCCTCCGTGTGGTTCTGGGATTTTTGCTCACCGTTCTTGTTATCATTTTGACACCACGGGGTGAGATCTTGCATGGAGCCCCAGATCGAGGGAGATTATCAGTGGTCTTGTATGTCTTCCATTTTCTAGTAATTGCTCCCACAGTTGATTTCTTTACACGAGGCGTTTTACCTATTGCAGATTCAGTCTTCCCAGCCTGGTGCAGGTCTACAATTTTGTCTCTGGTGTCCTTCGACAGCTCTTTGGTCTTGGCCATAGTGGAGTTTGGAGTGTGACTGACTGAGTTTGTGGACATGTGTCTTTTATAGCGATAATGAGTTAAAACAGGTGCCATTAATACAGGTAACGAGTGGAGCCTCGTTAGACCTCGTTAGAAGAAGTTAGACCTCTTTGACAGCCAGAAATCTTGCTTGTTTGTAGGTGACCAAATACTTATTTTCCACTCTAATTTGGAAATAAATTCTTTATAAATCAAACGATGTGATTTTCTTTTTTTTCCCCACATTCTGTCTCTCATGGTTGAGGTTTACCCATGTTGACAACTACAGACCTCTCTAATTTTTTCAAGTAGGAGAAGTTGCCCAATTGGTGGTTGACTAAATACTTATTAGCCCCACTGTATGTTATGCATATTATAAATGTGTATTTATAAAATTATTTATTAATCTTTAGTTGGTATTCAACAGTTGCTTACAAATACCGCGTTTATTGTTGCATGTATAGTTTTGCTCCAGACAATCTCTATACCTGTGGGTGATCTGCAGTCTATTCCAGATTATTACATTTTGAAGCGAGGTCACATGCAAGTGTTGATTGATTTGATTATTGATTAATTTTTTTATTTCGAGCTTAATTTTTTATTTTGAGCGTTTAAGTGTCACTTTTTTAAAAGAATTAATCATGTTATTTGGTCGTTCCCTGGATAAGACTGGTTTTCTGACTCATCCACCTATGTCTGAGATCTCTCCGGTCTGCCTTTGCGGGCTGCATAAATGCTCGGTGTTACCAACTTCCTCCTCTTTTCCCAAGCTCCTCCTCTGCTCTGACATTCGCCGCACTGCTCCCTTCCGCACTCCCCCTCAAGAGAAGTCGAAGCTAGTCCCAACTCGGCCAAATTTTAGCAACTGTGCAGAGTACCTCCTAAGCCCCAATTTTCCGGCCCATTGGCCAATGCTTGTTAGGTTGAAACAGAAAGAACCGGTGCTAAGCCATGAGCATGAGCCTGGAACAAGCACCAACACCAGCTTTGTCGAAAAGAGGCCCTAGGAGAGCAACACACACGGCTGGATTTTAAATCGCGTGATTTTCAAAATGTTGACCAGGAAATGTATATTGGATGGGTGTCCTCTTCACATTTTCTAAGGATGCCAATCTCTCAGAAATGGTTGAACTTTCATTTTTGTAAACAACCATCCTTTCGAAAAGATCTGCTGGTTGTGGAAGTACGACTGCTTTTGAAACTAAAGCTCATTTGATAGCGGACCTGTAAGCAGAAAGATAAATCGCTAAAAGATAATGCCATCGAAACTGCAGACAATTGCGCAGGTAAGATAAATTCATTGTTTGACTCACTTTGGTGGACTTTTTAAGCGAGCATATTTTAATGTCATATTAAACACATGATTGCTTTATTGCTGTCACTATAGACCCTACCCACCGACGTCACAAAATCACGTGCTTGCTGTATGGTTCCGCCCCCTTGTCCGTCATTTTGTGTCTGTATTATCAATGGTCTCAATTGATCGAGCAATTTATAATGCATTTCATGGAAGACCCGGTGCTTTCGGATGCCGTAAACTCACTTGATGCGTTGCATAAAAGGCGTTATGTGGAAAAGCTTCAGTTTATCCATTCGCCAGATCCATATTTGATGCCTAAATCGATGTTTTTCGACCCGCTGTCTCCGCCGTATTTGCCTGACATCTGCTAGCTACCCTGATATGTACAACTATCTTGTCCACACAAAATCAGCCTATTCTCACGAAAGTTTGAAAACCTTTAAGAGCTTGGAGGCTTATAAATACTTCGTTGCTGGTTGGGTGAAACAGGTCCTCGTCCACGAAAATTCGGCAGGAATCTATCTTGTGCTTGGAAAGGTGAGTTACGAAATTTTCAATTCAAAATCTTTTGTTATTGCTAACATCCACTGTCAAGTCTAATGTATTTCATGTCGTTTGTCAATGGAGTTAGGGCTTTTAATGTTTATATGGTTTAGCAATAGCACTCTCACTACATACATACGTGTATGTTGTCGGCGATTAGCCTAGCAATGATCTTAATTGTGGTTGTCAGCCCAAAACCCTCTAAATATATATTAAATGCATCTTACCTGATATAAAATGACTACTACATAATCTGTGGTAATCGTTTGGAGCCCATTTTTCTCGTCGAATTGCAGCAGCCCATCTCGCTCTCTTCTCTCCGGGTCTCTCGGAATCCGGTAGAACTTCAAGTCTCTCCGTCTTCTCCGTCTATCTTCTCTGTTATTGCAACCGACCGCCACACACGCCTTCACCATTTTGATTATTAATGTTAACGAGCAGAAAAACACGTCGTAAATAGGAGGAATGTACGTAGCCGTAACAGGTAAACATGATGTGTTGACGGACAATTGGGCGGCACCAGTCAGGAGGAAGGAGTTGTGACGTCACGTGGGTAGGGTCTATAGTGGGTCGCGACTAAGCCGATAATAGTCTGCCGTCCCTGGCGACGAGAATGAGTAGTCAGGAAAGCATGGATGCTAACATCTTTGTTGTAATGTGACCAAACGCCACACAGCAATTAACTATTATGTCCTTTAAGCCTGAAAGGACAATTGTCTCTTACTCAAAAGGCTGAGTCCTCCAAATTTTCTATTACTGTCAAATTACAGGTGTTCTGTCCATTTGCGCTCCCTCGTCACAGCTCCCTTTTGTTGACAGAAGACTGTGGTGTGCCAGCAATTATCAGCATCGCCATATTTGTGCACCTAGTCAATATTTTCTGTTGCATTTTACAAAAACACTAAAGTAGTACATAACTATCTCCAATATGCTCCCAAAACACACCTAGTAAAATGACAGCAAGAGTTACGTCGCGAACGCGTGTCAGGGAGGGAATGAGTTTCTTAAAGAGACAGAGTCTAAATTTTAGCCATTTGAGACAATCATGATTCAAAGACAAGTTTATATTGAGTTGTGTATGAAATATACAGCTTTCACAAATCAACTAAAGGTAAAATTGTTACTTGACTGTGCTTTAGAATGATACCATATTGCTAAAAAAATAGGCGATATCACCTCTTTAACGTCTAACCCTGAACTGTTTGTCAGCAAATGACAGGAAAAGCACTGCAAATTAAATCAGTCTAATTTAAGAACCATGTTTATGCTATGTGGGAGCTGCCGCAATATCCAGAAAAATGCAACTCCAAACCCTGATGCATGCTAACAAACACCCGGTTAAAAAATATGCACCAGACTTTTTCAAATTGTTTGAACTATTTTCCTTCCTGACATCAACGAGAATGTCAAGTTAATACTTAGTTTGCTAGATTGAAATGTTCAGCATGTCCTGAATGAGTTTGTTTGCCGCTGGGCAGACAGAAGAATAAATTAGTTTGTATACAGGAAGAGACAATCTTCCACTTGTCTCTTTCTTGTTGTTATTCAACTCCCACATATTGTGTCACAGCAACACACATTTACAGTAACGGCTTGATCATTCTTTAAATGTCTTAGCCAAATATACTTCCTTTTTGCAGCTAGTTGACTACCATGCTCCCTCTGCTTATGCAGCCGTTTATGTGATCCTGTGTGTGCTGCTTTATCGACTAGAAATGAGGATCCGTAGCTTGGTGATTTATCTGTGCAGGTGATGCAGTGTACATTTATCAGTGGGACGTAGAGCTAGTTCAAGTGAATGAGGCATTTATAACGATAAGGATGTGATGTAGTCAAGGACGAGTTCAAGAGGGCGAGTGTGCAGTGCGATAACTGTGATGTACTATCTCTTTTCCTCGAACAGCGAGGTCTGCGGCAGTTGACGTAAAAGAAACAGTTTTTCTGTGTTTCTTAATGGGGTGATTCATGATATGCAACGCACAGGAGGGATCACTTGGCCCCACGGCACAATTTGCTCCGCAGGGAGCACTATCTCAGCCGAAGCTTTCATTTCTCCTAAAAATATGAGTTGAAAAGTCATCAAAAAAGCATTGCAAGCATATTGATAAGTGCTGATTGCAGTGAATGCTTTAATATTTGCAAATGAATAATATGCCATCTAATGCAAAATATTCCTGCTCTAAGCCAATTTTTCATTCTATTATTGAAATGAAGTACTCGCTTTTGTCCCCTGATGATATTGATTTAGAAACGGCTTTGTTTTCGACTAATTTGGAGCTTCATGTCACAATTCTAAAACAGCAAGGATGTAAGTTGCTGAACAAGAGGGATGATTGCCTCTGTGTTGAGTTATTCCCATGTTAATGCAGCCTTTGCGTTCCTCTCTTGCAGTGAGGTTTATCATTTTGGAAGAGTGTCACTATCTCCTGCCAGTTTAGTATTTATTGAAGTGTGAACATTTCCCAGTGTGCGAGCTGCCTTAGAGCGGAGAACTTAATTGAATCCAATCCTACATCAATGATACATCATTAAAACTGTTACTAATGACACATGAGAGTAGCTATTACGGGTGCAATAGCTATTATGGGAAATTATGTATGAATTAAAGGTAAATTTCATTCACGTTATTCATAATGTAGGCAGGAAAAGTCAATCAAATGTATGCTAAGGATGCAATAATAGGAAGTCTTCTATTACACCTGCCATAAATGTGTGATATGGTCCTCAGTGACAGCTTCAAGTAGTTGCAATTGATTGAGTTTTATTTTATGTATGATTTTCCAAACTATGTGCTAATGTGAGGCATTTACGTGGTGACTGCAGTGTCCTGCCATTTCATGAGCGTCCACTGAACATGGATAGAATATAAATACAGTCATGGCACACAGTGCTGATTTAATGACTCACTCAAACTTGCTCGCTCAAGTTCAATAACATGACTTTCTAATTTACTGGGCGTAATATTGGCTATGTCACACTATTTGGAATAAAAGTGGCATTACACACCAACAACATTATGTCCACTTGCACAATTATTGTGATTTCATGCAAGAGCTGTAGCAGAACATTGCACAGTTTCAATTATTTAATTCAATCAATTGTTCAATGCCATGATGAGAGAGGTATTCATATTTGTAGTAATTTTCTTTACTGAATCATAATGACATGTTTATATTACTTTAACACTCATATACTTAAGTTACAGGATATGAGTGAGGTGATTAGTTCCAGTCTGTAACTATCAGAATTATACAGTGCTTTCTATAGTTCAGCAAATTACAACCACATGAATAAACATGGAGTTGAATTAACAACTTACTAGCAATGTATAGTAAATATTGAACATTATCTTAAACCCCAGATTTTTTGGTCCACTTCCTCTAAAAAAAATAATAAAATAAGTGTATACTGTATTTATGAACACATTTCATCCCAAAAATACCTTAGTAAAGAAACAAACAAACAAAAAAGTTACGTGCCAATCCATACTGTATAGACAAGTTTCCGAGGTACTTCTGCTTTACTTCCGCATGTCTGCTACTAACTTCTTGTTTTAGAATTTCTCCATCCAAAACAGCAGTGGAGCTGGAGTAGCATTACTCATCAAAATCCCTTAAAAAAGACAATATGGAAATACCACATCCATCTGCTATCATCATAACATGGAAGGACAACATGTTCATGAAGGCAGAAGTGGAACCAAAGCTCGTGCCACCACAAAGACCGGGTGTTTTTGTAGCCATGTTGTCGCTGTGTTATGGAAGGTATGTTTTTCCTATTCCTGCATTTTCATGTGTCCAGTGCTCCAAAAATACTTAAGCTAAAATATATTGCACATGAAACGACTTGTTGTCTTTGATATTATTATTACGATAATGATTGTAATTATGATGATCCTTAATATTATTTACTACAACTACTGTGGCTGCAACACACGCTATCTGCTGCTAGTTTGTTGCTAATCAGTACGTGTAGATGGCACAATTATGTCAACACATAAATGCAAGTGTTACAAGTTTTCTGTTCGTTTGATTTCAGGTGGGAAATGCTGTTAGGCAAGGGATGATAAGTTGATGTGCCTCACAGCAACACTTACAGTACGTTAGGGGTGTAACGGTACACAAAAATCTCGGTTCAGTACGTACCTCGGTTTTGAAGTCACGGTTCGGTTCATTTTCGGTACAATAAGAAAACAAAATGCAAAATATAAATGATCTAGTTGTTTATTATACACCTTTGTGCTTTCAACAGTAGGAACATTAGCCTATACAAAGCTAGAATTCTGCTCAAAAAGTAACGGGTATTTAAAGATAATCAAACAACAATTTGCCTTTCAGACCCCGCGTATTGGTCAGCTTTCTTTCTGAAAGAAAGAGGAAAAAAGAAGTCCTGTGCTAAAGAGAAAAGCAATCCCAATGACAAAGGTTTTAACATGTATTTTACAAATGAAATGCCTCAATGAATCATTTTCTTTCTTATGAACGGTTTTCAAAAACTTTATTGGTAGATTTTCTCAAGTTAAAGCGCCACACAGAAATTAATAAATATAATTGTGTAAGCGGGATCTGTGTATTATTCTTATTATTTAATTACAGGTGTTTTAGCTAATTTCAATTTATTTTATTTATAATGAGCTATTATTTATTTTGTTATGTGTTTATATTTTACAAATGTTATGTAGTATTCATTTATATTGTATATTTTATGTTGTATAACTTTACTTCCTATGTGAATATTAGTTCCTACTTGTTTTGTTGTGGTAGGAGGGTTTTGTATTGAACACGGGGCCGTGTTGGTTATTATTATAGCAGAGGAGACAGCAGAAAATCAACAAAGACAAGTCAACTGTGCCCCGATCTACTACTCAAGAAATCTGATGGACTCAAAAAGTGGGTTACGATTGCATATTAGTTAGAAAATCGACCGGATCCACCGTATTTTTACATGACTGACTTCCGGTCTTCCTAGTTACCGGTAGTAGTATTGATGCAGGAGGGTTGCGTCTAGCGTCAAATAATAAACTCTGCCGTTCTTTTCGCGTGTGTCGTGTTGAGCCGCTTCTTGGACGCGTCTAACACGCGGCCGCACTGCAACTGGTGTGCATTGGCTGATTGACTTTAAACCCGCGTTTCCCTGCATTCTCGCGGCGGCCACGTTGTCGCGCCGTTGACGTTTCTGGGTTATACTGTCCTACGGTGTTGGTCCTCATTATAGTAGAGAAGACGGAGTAAATATAATCTACACAAAGAAACTGTAACCAGATCGGCTCACAACCTCGAAAAGTAAGGGTTACATTACGTCAGAAACACGTTCGGCTCCGAACCGAGCACCACATACCGAAACTGTTCAATACAAATGCATGTACCGTTATACCCTTACTGTATGTTGATGGATATATATCGAGACAGGAGATGGTGGCTCGCATCGCGGCGGACCATCAGCTCAATCCGCATATCCAACTACAAGCTTTTTAACTGCAGCAACTTTAAGATAAGCTATTGGAGCTGGAAAGACCGAGGACAACGGGAGAAAGCCCGTCTGGAGGCTCTTATGTCGGGTGAAAGTTTGGCGAGACTCCGGAGCTCTGCTGTCTGATATCACATTCTCGTATGCTGTTTTTCCAATAATTTCATAAATTGTGATTTATTGACCTGTTTTGAAAATGCACCAATCGTTTTAAATAAAACAAGAAATGGAATCATGTTGTCCAAATGTTTTATTGCGATCAATATCTGCAATAAAAAAGAATGACATACTATTTTAGTTTATAAGTATGGACATACCTTGTAGTATTTCCTTGTAACAACAAAATCCATGTAAGCCCATCTGCATTCGGCAAATGTAATATAATTTGTAATTTCACCTCATTTTGGACACTCAAGTTGCCGGCGTATCAATCGATACCTCACGTCAACACAGGCTGACAGGTTGTTATAATTTTGTCCACGAATGAGCAACGAAGTGATAAGAACAATCATACAATCTCATCTGCGTCCCATGTACGAATCCATGAATCCATTGTTGGAGATTCTGTGGGTTCCTCTGGCTTGATTTTGCAGTTTTAACTTTGTCAACACACTGTTTACTTTAACTCCAATTTATGTTGTTTATTCTAAAACGGAAGATCGGAGAAGACATTTTCCAAGATGATGCCGTCCAAATTTCGTTCAGAAAACTTGTCTATAGATAAAGTGTTTGTCTATACATAATTAAACCACAAAACTATGGGCCGGCTCATTGAAAAAGCACTTCAAAATACAGTCGCTTAAAACGAAATCAGCCCTGGTGAAAAACGAGGTCGAAAAAAAAACGAGTTTCTTTTTTTTTTTTTTTTTCAATTTTTGCAATATGGGCCATAAAAAGTTTCATAAACATGTTTGTTTCATTTAATATCTATAATTAAGTCTACAGTATTACTTTTTTTTGAGTCAGAGAACTCTGCTTTATTGGTAATAGAACTGTTAATGCTGCTACTCTCCAGACTCGCTGTTACGTGTTTTTTTTTTCATTAAATTGATAGCAGTGGTTTGAAGTACTTATGCGATAAGCATAATGTCTGTTGCTCAATTTGCACTCAACAATGCTGTTCTACGTGCTTCCATTGGGCATTTTTTTCTATTGAAATAATTTTTCCTTACAATGGCCAAAACAATTCAACGTCTTTATACACTTTTTTCATATGGTGAATTCCTGCTGTCTCGCTCCCGCTGCCATCTCCCTGTCCTTTATAGGAGCCAGATATCATGACACTGGAACAAATTCACTGAGGAAACCTTCCGCGACACCACCCTCATCAAACCTTTTATGGAAAAAGAATAGAAACTGAAAACATAAATTCAGTAATAAAAGTAATTAAAATATTAACTATTATTTGATCAAGCAATTTCTCATTGGGTTCTTTTCTGGCTTGTTCTATGAGTTTCAATGGCAAGGAATGCCAGTCGAATGATTGCATATGTTGTTCTTGAATTTTTGGCTAACGTGACTTTTTGCTATGTCTTTATTTGGCTAATTAAAGAACTTCCCTGGGGTACAGATAGCTGTGCCCATGGCGAATCAGCGTTAGGGCCATTTTTTTCCCACCTAATCTGATTCATTACCACACCCTGGCAACCGAGACATACCTGTCACTCAAACAACAACAGCATTGCAGCATGTTGGCAAACCCATGGAGTAGTTTATTGGATGAGTGCTATCTCTATGTGCGCTAAGGGTGGGAACTCTAGGTACCTCACGATAGGGTTTGCGATACAATGCTCACGATAACAATTGTCCCACGATATGACGATGCAACAATCATCGGATACATCAGTCAGAAATCATTCTACAATATTTTACTACACAACTAATCAACAGAAAAACAAGTTCTTTTCATCCTTCTGCTATGAATTGAATTATTATTGTCACTCGAAGATGTCCAATTAATTTTAAAATACAGGATGTCTCTTGAGGTCAATAGCAACCAATGCATTTAATTTTGGGGCATTTCAGGACATTTTCTGTTGATTTTCAATCACTTCCTTTTGATTTTGGGGCAATTATGGAGCACTTCATGTTGATTTTGTATTGCAGAACCTGAAGTGACCTGGGAATCTCCCCAAATGAATAGGCAATGACTTAAACTCAACAGGAAGTGACCTATAAATGCCCTAAAATGAACAGAAAGAGAATGCCCCGAAAATTGGAAAGACTGGCAGCGAATGCTCTGGTTCCGAATGAACGAATGTTCATCAGCCCCCTTTTATTGTTTGTTTTTTAAAGAGTGACACCTTTTGAAAACGATATCTCGATTCTTGGCAGGAGCATATCGATAACCTTTTGGGACGGTGTTTTGTCACACCCCTAATGTGCGCACACATGACCAAACACAATTTGTTATATAAAAAGAGCTATCTTTAATTTCCATTGCTTGCAAATCTCTGTTAGGTACTCGCTGCACACTCCTTACAGATACTGATGGATACATTGTGAAGAGGTTGAGAAAGTAACATATTCAAAAGCAATTGTTTATTTCTATTGGAATGCCCTTGGCTGAGAGTGAGGATAGAAATGAGTTATTGTTTAAATAACAACAATAACAATAAATACAGGGGGTTGCTCTCGGCCATGACCCACACTAGTCTCAGTTACCGCCAGACTGACTTCTCTTCCATATGTGTCACCAAACATGCCCTGGCCTCCTCTTGAAGGTGCTGTCAAATACTACAAAAATTGACTTTAAAATGATAGTAGGCCATATTTCAGGGACAAAAAAACGAAAGAAAAAGTGACAAAAAAAGCTTAATAAATGTAGATCCTAAGTAGTCTTCCTTTCTCAGCTGCCTTCGCCTCGCCCATTAAAAAAAATTTCCAAACAGAAGAGGATGTCACACTTACAATTGGCTGCCGATTTTTTCATATGCTATCCTTCAGCTTTGTATTCTGTTGTTGGCGTGTGACCGTTCTATCATTCTGTCAACATGTACTAGCTAGCCTAGCACTAAAAAAGCTAGACAAGATTATCAATTATGGTTGGACGTCACACCTGGAATTAATGAACAAAAAAGTGAGTATTCCCTGTTGCATTATTTTAGATGGAATAACTCTTATATGGTAAATAAAACCGGCAAGACTGAGTTTTTTCTCTCCTTTTGCAAAGCATTCAGAATATGCAATTTGCCTGACACTCCTCAGCCACTATATAGTACTGCCTGCAGGTGCGCTAACCCCCCAAAATATCACCAGCACCACTGATTACACAAAAGAGAAAAAAAAGGGAAACTAAAGGTGCTGTAGAGCAAAATTTAAGAGTAAAACTACTGCGGCATCTTCGCAGTAATTCACTGCTTGCTTCTCTGTGTTTCTGTGATGGAGATGGATTTCAGCTTTTAAATAAATCAGCGCTAATGTGACATACTTTGACTAAATAACAGAAGTGTATGAAGCCATGCATTAAGGCAGCAGATGAAGTGCCCAATTTCATGATGACCATAATAATGAAATTCAGTGTCCACATCTGCTTGCAGGCAACAAAGCAAACAAAGGAAACAATGATGACATTTCATTTAAGCGAGTGAGTCGAAAGAGGAACTTTTAAATTAACCAATAATGTTAATCGATGCAGCAGTGTGATGATAGCTGGAGGAGTCCTCCGCTATTCCAAAGACAGCATTGTTTCCAGTCCAACTCCCTTGTGAAAACAACTCAGCAAGACAATCAGTTTAGTTAAGGTCATTAGAGACAAAGGCAGCAGAGTTTTAGCAAATCTCAATTATTTCTCCTTTTGTTTTGTTTCTTGGGAGCCTGGAAAAGAGCATTATTATTGTTTATTAGTGCTATTGTGCTTTATCTCATCTGTGGTCATCGTTCTCGTGCGCGCCACAGTTTGAGTCGAGGCAATTATCCAAATTTCTTAACTAATTAGTCTGCAGCTTCTCTGCGGGAATATAAAAGTTTTCAAGGATGACTAACGATAGATAGCAATCTGTAGAACATTAGCAAGGGTTTCATCTCTACGAGAACTAGTAATTGGAATATTCACAGCTCGAGTGGCCACATTTTGTTGAATACAGCAGAATGTAAGTATCTATCCACTATAAATTGTCTGTCTGTGTTTATACACAGGAAATAAGTCATTAGATAAATAAATATACAGTGCCTTGCAAAAGTATTCGGCCCCCTTGAACCTTGCAACCTTTCGCCACATTTCAGGCTTCAAACATAAAGATATAAAATTTAAATTTTTTGTCAAGAATCAACAACAAGTGGGACACAATCGTGAAGTGGAACAAAATTTATTGGATAATTTAAACTTTTTTAACAAATAAAAAACTGAAAAGTGGGGCGTGCAATATTATTCGGCCCCCTTGCGTTAATACTTTGTAGCGCCACCTTTTGCTCCAATTACAGCTGCAAGTCGCTTGGGGTATGTTTCTATCAGTTTTGCACATCGAGAGACTGACATTCTTGCCCATTCTTCCTTGCAAAACAGCTCGAGCTCAGTGAGGTTGGATGGAGAGTGTTTGTGAACAGCAGTCTTCAGCTCTTTCCACAGATTCTCGATTGGATTCAGGTCTGGACTTTGACTTGGCCATTCTAACACCTGGATAAGTTTATTTTTGAACCATTCCATTGTAGATTTGGCTTTATGTTTTGGATCATTGCCCTGTTGGAAGATAAATCTCCGTCCCAGTCTTAGGTCTTGTGCAGGTACAAAACAGGTTTTCTTCCAGAATGTTCCTGTATTTGGCTGCATCCATCTTCCCGTCAATTTTAACCATCTTCCCTGTCCCTGCTGAAGAAAAGCAGGCCCAAACCATGATGCTTTCACCGCCATGTTTGACAGTGGGGATGGTGTGTTCAGGGTGATGAGCTGTGTTGCTTTTACGCCAAACATATCGTTTTGCATTGTGGCCAAAAAGTTCAATTTTGGTTTCATCTGACCAGAGCACCTTCTTCCACATGTTTGGTGTGTCTCCCAGGTGGCTTGTGGCAAACATTAAACGAGACTTTTTATGGATATCTTTGAGAAATGGCTTTCTTCTTGCCACTCTTCCATAAAGGCCAGATTTGTGCAGTGTACGACTGATTGTTGTCCTATGGACAGACTCTCCCACCTCAGCTGTAGATCTCTGCAGTTCATCTAGAGTGATCATGGGCCTCTTGGCTGCATCTCTGATCAGTTTTCTCCTTGTTTGAGAAGAAAGTTTGGAAGGACGGCCGGGTCTTGGTAGATTTGCAGTGGTCTGATGCTCCTTCCATTTCAATATGATGGCTTGCACAGTGCTCCTTGAGATGTTTAAAGCTTGGGAAATCTTTTTGTATCCAAATCCGGCTTTAAACTTCTCCACAACAGTATCTCGGACCTGCCTGGTGTGTTCCTTGGTTTTCATAATGCTCTCTGTACTTTAAACAGAACCCTGAGACTATCACAGAGCAGGTGCATTTATACGGAGACTTGATTACACACAGGTGGATTCTATTTATCATCATCGGTCATTTAGGACAACCTTGGATCATTCAGAGATCCTCACTGAACTTCTGGAGTGAGTTTGCTGCACTGAAAGTAAAGGGGCTGAATAATATTGCACGCCCCACTTTTCAGTTTTTTATTTGTTAAAAAAGTTTAAATTATCCAATAAATGTTGTTCCACTTCACGATTGTGTCCCACTTGTTGTTGATTCTTGACAAAAAAATTAAATTTCATATCTTTATGTTTGAAGCCTGAAATGTGGCGAAAGGTTGCAAGATTCAAGGGGGCCGAATACTTTTGCAAGGCACTGTATATACTATATGTTCCTCTGGTAACACTTTATTTGACAGCTGTGTCACAGGACCGTTATAAAACCATCATAATTGTGATGTGACACTGTCATGATCATTAATGAATGCTTATGACGCATGTCATTAAGTGTCATACGGCAGATGATCTCAATTTTGAATGGATGTAAAAGATCCGGACTGGACATAAATGGAGTTAGGGACAAATTTGCAGGATTACACTTAATGACATCTGTTATAAGCATTCATTAATGCTCCTGATAGTGTCATGTCATAATTTTGACGGTCTCATGAAGGGCTTATGACGCCGCAGTCAAATAAAGTGTTACCGTTCTATGTGAACAAAACATTAGTACTACTGGGTGGTTATGATATAACCTCTGCTTATGTTTTACTTTAATGCTTCAAAATCTGTTATAACCCATCCTAAACATGACAGGGTGTTGTTGAACCACACTGTAAAAAATCAGTCTTATGTGTCTGATTTCTAGTATAAAAAAAAATCTCAGCGAACTTAAAGAACGATAAAATCTTTTAAAATGTGTCATTTCCAGTGTTAATGTTAATGTTACTTTAAAAAAAAGTAAATAATTACTGTTACAATTTACTTCTCCCAAAAAGTAATTGAGTTAGTAACTCAGTTACCTGAATGTAAGAGTAATTAGTTACTTGTTAAAGTAACTGGTGTCACTTTTTTTCATTCTAAAAAGAAAAAGCTTAGTAATCTTTGCTAAGTTTGGAAGTCAATTAATGTTGTGAATCAACCGTTAAAGTTGTTAAAATTGCTCCCGCTAGTGCATTAGTTCCCTTCTGTCTACTTTCGACTTGTGAAAGTTTAAAACTGTTTCATCATTTAAATATAGAGTCAAGTCAAGATTTTGCCGATTTAGGAGTATTTTAGATAAGTGTTACTTAGGTTCGCTAGGAAGGTTCTCTACAACAGAGCCTTCCTGAGAAGTCTACTGCTTTAAGATGGCGGCTGTTAACTAACGCCGGCGAGTCTATAATTTCGCATCTAGTTCTCTATACATGTGCTAACGCCGTCATGTCTGTCATTTCGCATCTAGTTCTATATACATGTGATATCTACCTTAGCATCATGTGGGCGTAGTTTGTAGTCTATCTGCTAAAGTCAGGTATTATTGGACCAACCTAGCATTGCATTTGTAGCGGCTTCACTACTCCCTTCCCTACCCCCCCACTCCCGGTCTGCTGTCTTGTCTGCGTGAGTCAGTGTCTCTCAGACTATTCTCGTGTCATCCAACCAACGTAGTACCGCGTAGTAACGCACCCCTTTACATCCTTAATAATGGTAACGGCGTTGCCAAGATGAAAAGAGTAATTAATTAGATTACTCACTATTGAAAAAAATAACGCCTTTAGTAATTCCGTTATACTCTAACGCCATTATTAACAACAGTGGTCATCTCAGTAAGATATGAAGGCTTATATTGAAGTGGCATTTTTCCAGTGCAGATCTTGGTGACAGTACTAAAATTAACCTGTGAGATGCAGAAAGCTGCCGCAGGATAACTAAAGTGCTGCAAAATATCCAATGACAGGGACTCTTAACTCATTGGCTGCCAATGACAGCGATAAAGAGCCAATTCATTTGGACTGGGATTGTTTAAATGAATTGGATGTCCATCGTAGTCAATGGCAGCCAATTAAGTAATGACAACTACTGGCGTCGAGAACCCCTAAGTTGTCGGGAAATGCTTTGCTATTAAGAAATAAGAATTTGACCTATGTGTGTTCAGGCTAGTTGGATGATTAAAAAAAAAAAAATGATGATGAAGCGGTGATCTCCATACACTTGTCTGTACGTTTAGTTTGTATCCAGTAGAAATCATACTGTTCAGCTCTCTGTGACTCCATTGATCCGTCTGTCTTCCAGCTCCCCGTGGGGCAGCGTTTATCAGTTAATTGGGCTGCAATTCACTTCCTGGCAGGGAGCATATCCTGGCGACATTTCAATAAGAGCCAACTATGCTGGCAGGTTCCGAAACAAGGTCCTATCCCTTGCTTGAATTCATGTCCCTGCATTGGTGCATCGTCCACAACAGATGCACACAATTATTGTTGCACTATCAATACATGTGTGACAGGTTTAAAATATACGACGGGGGGAACAAAAGTCTTACTATGCTATTAGTATGTGAATAAAGCCGTACTATTAGTACAAGAGTAAAGTTGATTAAATAAGAAATTATAAAATCATACTAAACAGTAAATACCCAAGATGGATAAATACAGTAGGTAAGTGGATCAGCTATTGCTAAGTTTGATGAAATTAGGAACAAAACAGGAACCACAGCTCCCTTAGTTCTAAAGATGAGTGACCTATACCTCTATCCTGAGGGCTGTAATGGCTGTGCAGTGTATTGGAGGTGTCAGAGGCTATCTGGATTTCTTTTAGTTTGGCCCTTCTGTTGTCAATGTTGGTGAGTGGGTCCACATCCTTTCCGATTATTTTGCTGCTCATTGTGAGGATTTTCTTTAGTGGGTTGAGAAGATACTTTTACTTATGATTGGCTGATGACCGGTACTTGGTGTATCCCGTTGCTTGCCCAAAATTCGCTTGGTTAGTGGGTTAGATCTTAATGCGGACAATTGCATCAGATAGTAGAAATTTGATGGATGTTTATGAATCCCCCTCGAGTGGCAGCATTCACCCTGAGCTGAGCATAAAAATTCCCCATGTGTTGCGGTTGTATGCTTCCTATTAGATCATGAGCTGTTTAATCTCTGGAATTGTCAACATCTCGTGGTTGGATTTCATTTGTTCGCTAGTTTTATCGCTGATGAGTTGGCTGGTCCCAGATTATGTCTACACCTTGCAATTGTTGCTCCTCAAGTCACCTTAGCAATTGGTTGCACCTTGGAGGGCATCAATATGGAATGAGTCCAACTCAAAACATATTTAACAGACATCAAAATACAATGTTGTGAAGCATCAGGTCAGATAAGCTATTGTTTTAAAAGTCCCTTATGTCGGTGTACCAGAAAATGTACTCGAAAGTACAGAATCTAAAGATCAACAAGTGTTATATGATTCAGTTACTTATATTCCATATATATATAATATATATATCGGAAAACACTCAGGTGACTTGAAGTTCCGCTCTGAGAACCCCAATTTAGCCAAATTTCAAAATTGTCCTATATGCATGTGTGATACATCATTGGAAAGCTTAAAATCTCTATTTTCTGGGGGCAGAATTTTTTTTAACAGGAGGGCATTTTTTGACACCTTAGAAGTAGGTTAAATCAGTTGAGTGAAATAATAAACATTTTTGAGACCTTTGACATTTTCTTTAAGTTTATCATTTAAAAAAGGTTTTGGACACCCATCCTGTCACATAATAAATAACGAACACGATCATCATTGATAATCAATATGCATGCACTAAGATGTGTGGATGGATGTACAATAACAAAGGAAATTGATATGTGAGTAAATGTAGATTTAATTTAGCAATAAATTAAGGAATTACAGGAAAATAAATAATCCTGTGTTTTATTTTGTAAATAAACATGGATAAAGCTGTATAGTTAATGATAAATTTACAGCATACTGTTTTTGATGTGGCTTGATTTTAATTGTGGCAAATAAAAACCAAACATTTTGAGGGGAATTTTAAGGGTTAAATTATTTCATTTATTTTCCATGCCACTTTTCCTCACGAGGGTCGCGGAGGTGCTTGAGCCTATCCCAGCTAACAACTGGCAGATGGCAAACCCTGAACTGGTTGTCAGCCAGTTGCAGGGCACAATGAGACATACAACCATTCACGCACACACTCATACCTACGGACAATTTAGAGTGTTTAATCAGCCTACCATGCATGTTTTTGTGTAATGTTAATGTGCAGGTCCTGCACCCATCCGCAGCAAAACTGTTCGTAGCTTTGTAGCGATTTGTAATTTTGGAATCACTGATGAGTTTAGTAACATACACCAAGCAATAAATACAGCAGAATGTCCATTTTGCGTAATTGTGGAAGCCTTCGACATTTTTACTCCATTTGTCTTCGGCTAGCTCGTAAGGGTCAACATTGTTCACATCCTTAAGTTTGATCACATATCTGTTCTTTGCCTTAGTAACGAGTTTGTCTCTTTATCGAACTGGCAATTTAAAGTTTAATGTCCTGGGACCCAGACCTGCTTCCAATATGGCTGTGTTGTTGTCAAATCTCACTTGATCCCCCATTCTGTGCTCGAGCCTAATAGCGCACGTAGTTCAGAGCCGGTTGTTTATATGTGAATTGTCTCGCCCTATGTTTGTACATGTGTATTTGTTGTTAATTCTGTGCTCGAGCCTAATAGCGCACGTACTTCAGAGCCGGTTGTTTATATGTGAATTGTCTCGCCCTATGTTTGTACATGTGTATTTGTTGTTAATAAAGTTTTTTTTTTCCTTCTTTTTTAAACAAACTTCAGAGCCGGTGTTTTCACTCACAAACCGGAACAGCGCATGCGGCAAACACACACACGCAAAATAGATGCAGAGGGATATGATGGCAGAGCATTCAGAGAAAAATTTGTCCTTTACGAGGAGGAGATATAAATACTATTTCAAGTTGGTCGAAATTAAAGGAAAGAACGTGCATGTAAAGTGTAATTTATGTCCCGGGGCAAAGCTTTTGTCGACATCTGTGGTAATCTATATAAATCTGTTTATTTTTGTTGCACTTCAAGTGTAGGATAAATCTGTTGCTGGTGAGGTGCAATAAATATTACAAGGTTCTATAACACAACTTCCTGTCTGTTCTTCTCTATTCAACTGACTCGAATACTGCTTAGAAAATTTGAAATTCTTTGACATACAACAACGGAAATAGTTACTTTCCCTGGTAACTAGTTACTTTTACTATAGAGTAATTCAGTTACTAACTCAGTTACTTTTTGGAAGAAGTAGTGAGTAACTATAACTAATTATTTTTTTAAAGTAACATGCCCAACACTGATCACCGAGTGTCAAGACACAGCTGTGAATGGCCACAGCCAGACTGTGCAGGGGTTTCAGGGGGTGACATTTCTTGAGCATTCATTCATTCATTCATTCATTGATTTTCCATGCCGCTTTTCCTCACGAGGATCGCGGAGGTGCTGGAGCCTATCCCAGCTAACTACGGGCAGTAGGCAGGGGACACCCTGAACTGGTTGCCAGCCAATCGCAGGGCACAAGGAGACGAGCAAAGCTACTAAAACTGTTTTCTAGTCGAATCTTAACATTAAAGGTTGTCCTTTTTTTTTTTTCTTCTTCTTTTTTTTGTAAAGTGAATTTCCATGCCTTGCGGAGTTGCCCTCTGTACTGTATGTAGAAGAACATATAAGGATAGATGTTGTGGGGTGACATTCTTGGGTACACATCCTCAGTGTAAATATATATTTTTTTTTTTATATGTAATGATTGAGGGGAAATGTTTCCATTTAAATACCAGTTACACAATTTAGAAAGGAAATGAAAGACAAAATTCAAAAGATGCAGGTGTAAAGTTTTTATTTCTAAATGACTACAGTATATCATATTTGAATGATAACCTCGAGTCACCAATGAGTATTTTGGTAATATTTATTAGGATAGTGACAAAGAACGCCTCAGGATACGAAATACTGTAGATGTCACTAACATCAAAGGTTGGATAGTCACAGTAGCCATTGTTTGCAGAAACTCAGTAAAAAAAAGTCTACTTGCAAATCAAATATGAAGTGCTAAAACAACCCTGGGGGTTTTACTACACACAGCATGTGTAAAGCAGCCCACCCAGATAGACACAAACAGGAGAAGAAGAAAAAATAAGAAAGATCGATAGCACATTCAGGCAGATAAATGAAAGTGGGATTTGTTGGTTGTCATCTAACAGGTTTTCAACCTTGAGCGAAGATGTGATCAACCTCCTATTTGATGAAAATCTGTGGTTTCTAGTAAACATTCTTTGTTTAGCATTGTTTCTGTATTGTCTGCTGCACTGTGTTCATGTGCATTGATATGGTGGATTGCTGTGGGGATACTGTGAAAATTATAAAGAGCCATCAAAATAGTATGTTCGTGTATCCTTATTTAAGAGGCTTGCTCACCACAATTGAAAAGCAAGCAAAAAGCTTTTACATGATTCTGGTAATGTTCATGCTTTTTTTTACCTTTTTACTGAATGCCTATTATGACACAGGTGTCAAATAAAGTCAAGGATGATTTTTTTCCGTACTCAGACGCACATATCTTTGCATACCGCCCTCTAGTTTACTGTTCTCAGTGGCTGTGCTCCACCCCATCTATCCCATCTTCACTTCCAATCCTGTCTTCCTCATTACTTCCACCTGGGTTAGTCATAGTATCTAGCAGGAATATTAAAATATCAAATTCTGGACAACATCAAGAGTTAGAGTTGGAAAAAAACACTATTACGAAAGGTGAATGGATTAGGGATGCAATCCTCCGAAAGAGAAAAATGTGTATTGTGGACTGTATTTGTCTGTGTATATTTATGTTTGATCTGCAGTGGTTAACTGTTTAAAAGAACAATGGTGCCTTGAGGTATGAGTGGCCAAGGGGCTGCTTTCATGGTGACTTTTCAAGAATACGACACATTTCATGTTTACATTTACATGGTTCCGTCTCCATTTGAACAATGTCGGAAGTCTGTATGATGTAGTATTCATGCCAGGCCTTAGAGGGCAGTCCAGTTTTACAAGGCGACGGCCAATAATGCACTTCCTTGACAACAGGCTCTCCAGCCTGGTGTAGGTACACAATCCTCTTGGGCTGCACAATCTGCTCGGGGGCCTACGCATGACAGTGTTGTTCTATTATTCTCACTATATGATTGGTCGAAGAGTCAAAATGCCCTCCAAGAGCCGTGCTCTCCCGTAAAATTCTTGTTAAAGTGTTAACCTTTTAACAACTGGGCCGATTTTGTCCGAATTTGCATGCCTTTGGTGTTGCCTTTATATTTAAATAAAAATAAATAAATAAAAATAAAAATAATAAAATTTAAAAAATAAAAAAGGTTGTTCACAATGACCTGGTTGGGTCCACTTCTTTCAGGACACCCTCATGTCCAAACTGTTGTTTTCTTCACTGACCAATTATGACCGGCATTTTGGACCTAAAAAGACAAAAAAAAAATCCCAAAGTTTTTCATCAGCATGTGTAATATTGATGTCCTATTGACAACCAAACATGTTCAATGGACCATTTTGAAGCATGAAAATATTTATTCAACTTGTTAGGGTAAAGATTCAACAGAAAAAAATAAAACTGGGCCAGCCCAGAAAACGCAGATCTCAACACATCAACATTGCTACCTGAACTGAACTGTCCTTAGTTTTATTTTGTTTTAAAATGAAATTGTAATCTGGCACGTATTGGCATCACATATGGTATCACATGGTATGTTTATGGCATAAAAAATATCCTTATAGTTGGACCAAAGTAAAATAGATATATTTTTCAACAACAGAGGTTTTGGCAAATTGAATGACTATATATTCTGTGGTCATATTACTAAAAAACTAGAAAAACTAGGGAAAAAAAAATATATATATATGTATATATATATATATATATATATATACATACACACAGTTGAGGTCAAAAGTTTACATACACTTGTGAAGAACATAATGTCATGGCTCTCTTGAGTTTCCAGTTATTTCTACAACTCTGATTTTTCTCCGATTGAGTGATTGGAACATATACTTCTTTGTCACAAAAAATATTCATGAAGTTTGGTTCTTTTATGACTTTATTATGGGTTAACAGAAAAAGTGATCAAATCTGCTGGGTTAAAAATATACATACATGGATCTGAAAAAGCGAATCATTGACTTGAACAACTCAGGAAAGTCACTTGGAGCCATTTCAAAGCAGCTGCAGGTCCCAAGAGTAACAGTGCAAACAATTGTTTGTAAGTATGAAGTGCATGGCACTGTTTTGTCACTGCCACAATCAAGAAGAAAATGCAAGCTATCACCTGCTGCTGAAAGAAAATTGGTCAGGAGGGTGAAGATTCAACCGAGAATCACCAAAAAGCAGATCTGCCAAGAATTAGAAGCTGCTGGAACACAGGTGTCAGTGTCCACAGTCAAGAGTGTTTTGCATCTCCATGGACTGAGAGGCTACCGTGCAAGAAGGAAGCCCTTGCTCCAAAAGCGGCACCTTAAGGCTCGACTGAAGTTTGCTGCTGATTACGAGCATAGCTAGGGAGTTGAGTGTAGTCTCACTCATATCTCACCAATATAATCTGAAGAAAGGTCCTGGGTATGACACCTTTTCAAGATGGGAAACAGAATAATGGAAAAAATTTAAATTTTCTCCTTTGACAGAAGACACCTTTTTTGTAAATCCCTTGTTGCCACATAGAACCGCTCCGTGCTCCTCATCCTTTTTTCCTAATTGTCATATCAGTCAGTCGATGATATTCATTTCAAAAGCCAAGTGTAGATGGAAACTTTCTACATGGAGTGGCGCTAACACCCCCTCCTACACACAAACACACACACACATTCATGTCATTTGAGTGATTTAGGCTTTCCTTCCTTTTTAAATCTCAAGGGTTTGTTGGCTTATCAGACATCTTTTAACAATCCTGACATCCGAAGTAAAACAATCGTCGTTGAATGCAAGTCAACTTATTTAATTGGAATTTGGAGGTTTACATTGACATGTTTTTCTGTCATCCCAAGATGATTTTTTTCATGTGAATCAACTGACAGAACAATATAGTGAGGCTGAAAGCGTGCATCATGATGGATTTGTCAGTATGCTCAATCCAAGTGGTTGTACAAATAAAAGATCAGGCTCAGTGGTGCCTTTGCTTCGTTAAGTTTTCAGACTTGAAGGATAATGAGGGACGAGCTGAATGGCTTCCGTGTCTTCTGTCAAATTAAAAAATCAAATAAAAAAATAATGGCGCATATTCACCCCAGTCTTCTGATGACATACACAGGTGGCTGCATCTATATGCAGACAATTAAGAAAGCTTTTACAGCAGTGTTGCATATAGATGTCTTGTTATATTATAGCGGAAAGAAATACAAGTGCACTTGTTACTCGCAGAGGCTCTATATTAAACTGCTAAAAGACTATTTGATGAAATACAATTACTCTTGAGATACACGGTTCTCAACTACAAGTATTACGGATTGAGCACGTCTCTCATGCATTTCAGCCCTTTTTCATGTCCTACGCAACACCTTACATGTTTCACTCCCCAAAAATATAACTAGGCCATTGTTGTAATGTAAAAATAAATTTAAGCTGCTGGTTGTTAAAATTGTTCCATTTACATTTGCTGTGCAACCTTTGTACTGTGTGCTGGCAGTACATCGTGTTCCACCTCATAGATAACACAATATACTGTATAAAGCTAGATGTCTAAAGGTGGAGATGACGGTGTAAGTAACTGGTACCAATCTTGCATCGGAGCAGATGTAAGGTGAGTGATTTTCTCGCTTGACCGACTGATTTACAAAGATTCTACAGGTTTACAAACACAGACAAGCACTGTGCAATAGCTGAGCAGAAGCTATGGTGGTACAGGCAGGGGACTTAATGGCAGATGAGGCACAGATGTTGTAAAATCACAGTAGGTCGAAGATATAGTAACCCGAGGACTCCCTGTATATTTATTAAAAACATTATATGTATATTTTTATTTAAATAAAATAAATACATATCAAATATTTTAAAATATATTTCAGCCCCAGCTTCTGAAAAAAATTCTAGAGGAAACATGTTGGCATACACATATATAGTTTCACTCTAAATAATTTTCGTAAGGTGAGAAACCTGTTGTTACCTGTCCTGACCTGTATGATATTTTTTAGATATTTTGAGGCATGTTATCCAAACACAATTAACAATTGATCAAAAATGTGGCTTAACGCTTTAACACCCATCCCAGTTCAGGTTTACTGGCAAACTTAAATATAACAAAATAATTACAATTAGGGCCGAACGATTTTAGTTAAAAAATCTAATTGTGATTTTTCTGGCCGATAATACTTTCAATCCGTTTCACTATTTTTTTTTTTTTTTTTTCAAAATCAAGCTTCAATGCAAAATTCACTATGTCGTATTTACAAATAAGACATGGACATCATGCTATCAAAACACTATAAGCTATTAGTTACTAATCCAAGCAGACTCGTGTTACACATTGCTTTTAATTAAAAAATAAATAAATAAAAAATGTTTCCAAAAACCAGTGACAGTACTGCCATTCTTATCTGAACATTAACTAAGTTATACTGACAAGGATAAGCAGTGTTGAAAATGGATGGGTGGAAAACTTTTAATAATTAAAAAAAAAATTGAACCAAACATGTTGTTTTCCCTAATGTAGCTGTTTATTGAACAAAAACCATATGTAAATATCACAAAAATATCATAGGGTAAATGATTTTAAATGATATTTTTCCTGATTAAAATGATAAATATAAATATTAATTGTTTTAAAGAAATAAATTAGTAGATTTATTAGACAGATCCTAGGTCAGTCAAGTGCATGACATAATCGTGACTGCGGCGATATCAAACCTGCCATGTCAGCATTAACGATTGCGATGTAAAATTGATTAATCGTTCTCAACTTAACTACACGTTGTGTATTAAAAGCCACCCTACGTTTGCCTTCGGATGTTGATTCTAATAAAGATTGTAGAACAGCATTGACATGTAAACTGTTAACATTGGGGTTTAAAAAAAAACAATGAATATTTGTTGGTAAGCACATAGATCTGTATTATGAAAATATTCACATGCATATATTATTTTTTTAAATATTAGACATATTAAAAAAAATATTATTATTATTAAAATCTCTCACATTGGTCTTCTACAAGAATTAGTCTGATTGAAAAGGTTATCTAGGGCCCTTGACAGTCATGGGCACTTGTTACCATAATTTCATCAAATGCTAAGTGGTGACAAAGAATTATTATTCTCAAGAATCAATGTGTACTTTTTTCTCTTCTGCTGTCACCAATTCGCCAAGGCTTTCTGATCAAAAGATTTTATTTAGTCTCATGATAGGCGTAGATAGACAAGATACCCACAAGGGAGTCATCCTTCAACTATCCATGACGCCCTAAATAACCCTCTTCATCCATTCTGATGACAAGATAAACACCACCTTTCTCTACCTGATAGAGAAACCAGGCCACTGCAAGGGAGCCACCATCTTCTTCCCTGGCAGAGATAAGGACATGTGATCAGAGGACATTTATTTCTCCTAGACAAGTGGGGCACCTTAAGTGTCTGTGATGCTGTTTAAGTTATTTAGGTCGAACTTTACTCTGAATTAAACCGGCTGCAATTATTGTGGGCCAAAACTGTATTTTACGAGAAAGAGTTAGGGCCAGTTTACACGGTGACGATCCGACCGAAACAACAAAAAACGAACCATTGCGGGTTTGTATGCACACGGCAATGATCTCTGTTGGAATGACTCCGCAAATCTGCATGGTGTAGTATTCATGCCATGCAGTAGGCAGCAGTGCAGTTTTACAATGCTACAGCAGGTGCACACACTTCTTGACAACATCCTCCTCAGCTCAGGTTACGTGTGCAGAAACCAACCTTGTTTTTCAGTACTTCTTCCAGCAAAATGATCATTGCAGCCTGCTGTTTTCTATTTGGACGGACTAACGAAAAAATAGAACTACTACTTCGCGTTACACTGGATTACAAAACGTTGAAATATTAATATACCGTAGACTGGGAGCCACAATAATCTAACTGCACAAATATCCAAGAAGGACATTCGAGTTGTTGTTTATTCTTTCATTGGTTGTAAGTTTAGTGTTACTTTTTTCTTTATTTGTCGTCTAACAGTGTCGTGTAAGTGTTAAAAGGAGAATAGAAGAAATTCAAGGCGGACAATGTAAATTATTTATCAACATGCCACACAATCGTATCGAAACAAAAGCAACAATAAAATGAAAAATGTTGTGTATTTGTTGACAAGGCTGCTGATGTAAGCCACTAAATATCTGTAGAGAATCAAAACTTTTCTCCGCTCATCATATTTATTAATTCAACATTGTCTCACCACTGGTTGGTTGGTTGGTTCGCCGACAGCTTTCAAAAGTGGACATTTTATCAAAAAAGCAGCCGCTTGTCGGAGTAAAATAGGACATGAATCCCAACAGTGATGCTAAGCAAGCGTCGAGTGCCGGCCGCTGAGCACGTTGAGCTTGTAAGCCGAGTGGACGTGCCTGGACAGCAGTAGGGTGTCTCCAAATCCTCGCGGGCCGAGCGATCAAATCTACTATAGTGTTTATCCACCCTAAAGTTTTGAATATTTTTGCATATAAAGTATTTAATGTTTACCCACCGACGCAAACAATAGAACGGGACCAAATGTTGTTGCAAGATGCAGGGATAGAAAGAAGAAGCCACATTGACTGCGCATGCCCAAAATGATGTGCAGTGTTTGTTGATGTCATCAGAGCGAGAGAGCCCGCTGCGTTTTGCCTTTACATGGTGTCGGAGCAAGTCCCACGACAGAATTGTTCCCCTTTGGAGTTTGCATCTTTGTGTTGTGTTTGAATTGTCACCGTGTAAAGGCAACGATTAGCCTGGCCTTTGATTGATGTTGCTACAGCACCCTTTACCCTGTAAAATGGCCCCTAGTCCACCTGTGAATATGCCATTGATCCAGGTCATTTCAGGGAATTCAATAATAGCGTACCGCATATAGCACGTCACCTTTGCTCATTAATATTCATAACTTTAGTAACTGTTGCTGGGGGGTCAAACTTGTGTTTGCCTCTCATGCTAGATGCATGTAAATAGTGTACGGGTTTGGTTATAATATATAATATATATAATACATTACTTAACATTAATTCACATATACAGTACATTAATGCATTATTAAATAGTTATTAATGTATACTGGTACTAGTAAGTGATTATGCTAAGTGATTTTTATTGCTCTGTGAGTCCTTGGGTGCTGCTAACCTAACCTTATGTATGGTATTATTTCACTTGACCGTACCTCATAAGTATTACTTAACCTTAATTAACCATTACTGAATATTTTCAGACCCTAATTGTAAAGTGTAGCACATGTGTCACTTACCTAAGAAATTATAAATGCTAAGTTAACAAACCCTAACCCTAAACCAAAAATTTTACCAAACCATTAGTAACTGTCTGGTTATGCATTAACTAATGGCATAGGCTAATGCATTAGCTAATGTATTAACTCATGTTAATTAATATATGAATAAATGTGAGATAAGAAATTATTTTAATTATTGTAATGTTACTTAAACATTAGTTATTGTCTAAAAATGCTAATGTTAATTAAGGGACTTTATTTTAAAGTGTTACCTTAAATTTTTTTCAGGTCATTCATTGTCAGACAGCAGCAGCACGGCAACGCTAAAAAAATAAGTTAAAATATCAAAATGGCCTGCCTCTTTGGGGCAGGCTGTGGCAGGCTATGGATCAGCATTGTCATCTGTAGGACCATGGCCCCCAACAAAATGTTTACTGCATATGAAGGTGAATGGCTTCACCTTGCCGGCATTTAACTGGTCTTTTGGACGTCCTGATAAGTTAATCCATTGTTCACATTTTTCCCTCTGACTTTTTGGCTTCGGGAAATATATGAAGAAAACATCCTTCATATGTCAAAATGTCTAAAGTCGTTTTTACATGTTCCATAACAGCAGTGTTTACTCGGCATGTTGTATTTTGAAAGCAAACCTGCAGTAAACAAGCGGTACTAGTATGGGTTGTATGCTAGCGTGCTTCTATGTTGACACCCTTCCTGTTTACGATGGTGACGTCACGCAGCCTTGCGGTCTGAAAGTAGCATTTGTGCAGTACACTATTGCAATTGGACTGTTCAGTCTATTGTAGATTGTTTAGCATGTCAACCGAAAAGGTTTCATCAGTTCATGTAACAGGCTGATGCATGCCATATACTGTATTTGGGAAATTAAGCAATCATTCAGCAGGCGCAAGTCACAGCATACAATGGATGGGCCAACTTCTCAGGTCAAGACTCAGCTGTTTACCTGTATTCAAAGAGTATACCTTTTGAGGACAAAAATGTGCATATTACCCTTCCGTCTATTCAGATACTACTC
This sequence comes from Corythoichthys intestinalis, assembly GCF_030265065.1. Taxonomy (NCBI): domain Eukaryota; kingdom Metazoa; phylum Chordata; class Actinopteri; order Syngnathiformes; family Syngnathidae; genus Corythoichthys; species Corythoichthys intestinalis. Next base: position 58,164,016 of record NC_080396.1, read on the forward strand.
AATAATTTTACCCAAACCAAATAACAAACATTAAAAACACATTTGACTTAGAGGCAGCTCCACAACCTTCATATTACTGAATGTATTATAAAGAGAGTTTTGCCAAACAACAAACAGTAGTCTCTCTGCAAGGCACCTTAATGACTGTCGTATTAAATCCCAAAAGAGTGATATCATTTTTGGTTTGGGGCATGTCTTTAACTTGACTGGCAAATAATTGGGTTTCTCATAAAAAAAAATAAAAATAAATAAAAATAAAAAAAACAGGCTATTGCTGCTCTAACTAGCCTGGTGGCATGACTTCATGAGAGGCCAAACATCTTCGAAGGCAACAAAAGCTGTGGAATTGTGATCGATTCAATATCCTGGGGAAATTCAGTCTGACAAAGTTGGTTGAATATTACATTACAGAGGAACTTGTAAGGTCTGAGCAAAATGCATTGCAGATGTTGGTTATAATTTTCTTCACATTTCGAATCTTGTCCATAGAAAACTTATGGAAATTCAGTAAATATGTTGCTTGATAAAATGTTGCTCTCCAAAAACCTGTATAAACATACACACCTGCATATTGCCCCCCCCACACACACACATTTACATTCAATATATTCAGCACAAAATAAGGGACCTTTTTAAAAATGCGAGAAACAACAGGGGCTTTTTCATTCCCAAGTACCGCTGCATATAAAATAACAAGACACTTGAGCATTTTTTGTTGGTGTCTGCCAAACAAGGACATGATTGTAGATTCTTGCAGTGCAGCTTCAGTGGAGTTTGATTGCAGAGGCACTTTCAATCAGCAGGGATTAGAAACATCCAGCAAGGTGTTACTCGACTTCAACATCTTTGGTGATGTGTCATTCACTCATCCATCAGGCATGTATGAAGACGTTTATAGCTGAATAGGCAGTCAAACCTGTTTTAATAGAATGCAAATTGTGTGGTCCATATTTGAAAATTAGGAGGGTACGTGCACAAACACGACATAGTATTAAGTTAAGGGAATTCCGGGATATTTTGACAACAAAAGTAGATCTGCATATACTGTGCGTATCACACATTGATCATCAACCCTCCAGAGCACCTTTTTTTCCCCCAAGCCCAAAGGTTGCTTTTGATACGGTATTCCTCCTTTATGCAGCAGATAGTCATGCATATATTTAATCCATTTTTATGCTTCAGTTGTAAGTGTGTCAAGCATGATTAAAAGATCACAGCATTTACCGATCATGCCTTGCTTTCCTTTCAGGTAGACATCTGCAGAAGTGTCATCCATATCATCTCATGTTTATTCTGTTCGGTACTTGAAGGCTTAAATATCCAACCTTTATTAAACCTTGGGAATACCATGGTTTCATAATTCATGATTTTTAAGTATTATTGAGAGCAAAAAAACAGATCAAAGTTTGATTTGGACTCCACTGAAATATCAGTAATACTCCTAGAGTTGAACTTCCACCAGAAATTGCTTCCCTTTATTCAGTAATTAAATGCTATGATTTATTCCCACTTCATATATTTAGAACTGTGTGCCCAACTTGGCCTGTTCTGTTTCAGGATGGAAAAAGTATGTCTATGAAATGTTAGATCTCATATAGAAAAATAAGAGACAGCTAGGTATCACGACAAGGTGTCAACATTATTGATGCAACTTACGACGAAGCTGCGCAACCTTGAGATGAATGTTCGTCGGGAGGCAGCAAGGAATGAAAACTGCGACTAGGATTAAGTCGACGAAAGGGGGGTGGCGGACACGGCCTGCCATCGGTCCGCAGCTATTCCCTATCTTCTGGATCGAATCAACTGAATAAACTAACCACTGAATTATGAACTAATCTACTGGATCTTATCAACATAACAAGCACATTGCCACGATCGACAGTGGACTATTGGGAAAAGGAACAATCAGAGGAGATGGTTAAAAAATAAATTTAAAAAAACTTGTAATCACTACGAAATCTGAGTGTCAAAATTTGTTATTTGATATTTTCTGCGTCCTATATGGTATACTGGGGGCGTGTAAGCTTCGGCTTCTCCCCTCTGCCCTTTTCGGGTTGAATTAATTGTAAACACATATAAATGCTGTATGTTTGTTCGGATTTGTCATGCCTGAAGGGAAATTAAATAAATAAAACAAAACAAAACATCAGTATCAACAGCCCATCAAGAAGAACATTAAGATTATGTACTAGTGACTAACATGTTTACCTCGCAGTTCTGAGGTTTGAATTTTAAAGCATTCAAGTTTGCACTTTTGAGTATTGCACTTTTGAGTACTCCGCCTTCCTTCCCAAATCCCCCAAACTGTCCTACTTAGGTTAATTTTTGTACATTTGACTGTGTTCATATATAGATCTTTTCGACATCTGACGTAACAGCGCCGCAGTTTCTTTGTTTTCCCGCAAATGGACGCACGGCAGATTTTCTTGTGAACGCAATCAACATGGGTTCCAATAATGTTAGTGCAGGTGGTGAAAAAAAGCAAAAAGATGATGCTTACCTTGGAAATGAAGATGGAAATAATAGAAAAATATGAGCATCGTATGCGCATCTGTGAACTGGCTCGACAATAACGCCGGAGAATGTTTACTCTTGACGGTCCTCCTCCAATCTCCGTTCGCCAGTCTTTGTAAGTTGTGATGAGATATATTTCCATTTATTCACAATAATCATATGTGGACATTGCATTCTCCATCATAAGAGAGTGTATGCCATTGAATAACGGCACATCTGGAAAATATTAGCTAGTCCCAGCAAGATGGGAGTGCACAATGCACATTCCAAGCAAATTGACCCTGCCCCCAAGTTAGAGGGGAGAAAAAGACACCTAGCAGATAGGCGGGAGGACTTTCTTCCTTTGTCTGATGGTACCAATGTCTCGTCTGTATTTGTTTGTCTTTCAGTGTAAATTCTTTGTTCTTTTTTATTCCCGAGTTCTGTGTCATCAACTCCTGTTCGTTATAAGAATAAAACAACCTGTAACAAGGAAAAATCGACACTTTTCCTTCAGTTGACAATTAGAATTGTGGTAACGTCGTCAAAGAAATCGCAAGCTTCGTAATCATTTATTCATTCAACTTGTGCAACACAACATGCCTACTATGCCCCGCAGTTGAACAAAGTAAAAGTTAAAAAGTCCCATCTCACTCTGTCTAGTCAGCAACGCGATGCGTTCTGGTACCCCACGCAAACACATTCGCCACATTAGAACCCAATTCGTTAAAGTATTACAGGAATTATTATTATTATTACTATTATTTTATTATTATTCCAATTTTTATTCACAACTTCTTTGTTTTGCTCTGTGTAATTGCTATTTGCAAAATTACCAGCAGTATTTATTAAGAATTTAGCGTAGGTTTTTGGACTGTGGAACAAATTAATGGAATTATAATGTATTCTTTTGGGAAAATCCTGCTTGACATTAGGGCTGGGCGAAATGGCCTTAAACATGTATCACGATAAATTGAGCAGATTTATCTCGATAACGATAAATGCCGATAAATTCACCCAAGCGGACTGTTATATAATTTGAAAATCTGAATCAATGCATGAAATACAGATTAACTATTTCTTGTTGATTTATTTACCAGCATTCAATTTGATATACTGTATTTAACAATTGTACATGCAGTCTAAACATTAAGTTTATAAAAATGTATTGTAAGCAATAAGAATTCAAGTATGAACATTTATAACAGCGTGTATGACTTGAACAATGTACATTGTCAAAATCAATATGCCTGTGCAAACATGTAATTGTAACACAAATGACTTGCAGCTTGAACAGTACACTTCAAAAAGACAACTTATTGTTAATGGCTGCTGTGACATAATTATTAAATACAAGTGTTTACTTTATGGTTTAAGGGTTTTTTCCCCCCCCAGTGCATTTTTTAATAAATGCACGCACAATAAAAATAGCTGGGGCCATTTCTCGGTCATTATAAGTTTTGCCGTTGGATTGTACTTTATGCTGAATGCTTTACCATCACAAAAGCTATCAGAGGAATCACACACAGATACAAAATAACGCCACATAGTAATTGCTAGATGCAGTCCGTGCCCAATCCACTCATTAAGTTCAGCCGTTTCGACAATGTTAGAGCCGCTATCCGACTCCATAACGTTCATTTGTAGCGTTAGCCGCTAGCTAGCGTTAGCCTCGCTACCAGTAGAAAGCACTGAAAGCACCATCTCCGGAAATCGTGAGAACAAAGGAGGACAGCGGGTGAAAGCCCGTCTGGATGCCACCAAGAGTCTACTAAATGTCGGTTGAAAGTTTGGTGAACCTCCCTTAAGCCACACTCCATCACGTTTTGCTTGTAGCGTTAGCTGCTAGCGTTAGCTTACCGGGCTTTTGTTTGATTGGCTTCCTGATGATCACGTGACTCCCTACGTAAGCACATTCACTGCTTTCTTAAAGGGGAATGAACATAGACGAACAACACAGAATCAAAGCGGGATGAAAAGACTATAATTTCTTGTTTTATTAATTTACCGAATTTACCGACATGGTCAAAATTACGTCGGTCATCGTTAAGAATTTCGGTGACGGTAAATTTTCGGTTTACCGCCCTGCTCTACTTGACATACGACCATTTCGACTTACAAACTAGGTCCTGGAACGCATTAACTTTGTATGTAGAGGTACTACTGTAAAAAAGAAAAAAAAAAACCTTGTCATCTCATCCACCTGGGCGGTATGGTCTCTCCTTCAAACTCGGGTCCTCTACCAGTGGCCTGGGAGCTTGAGGGTCCTGCGCAGGATCTTAGCTGTCCCTAGGATTACGCTCTTCTGAACGGAGATGTCGGACGTTGTTCCTGGTATCTGTTGGAGTCATGCACCCAGCTTTGGGGTTACTGCCCCTAGTGTCCCGATCACTACTGGCACCACTTTTGCTTTCACTCCCCACATTTTCTCCAACTTTCCAACTTATTTCTCCAGCTTTTCGTGTTTTTTTTTTTCCTGATGTCGCTATCACTCGGGACTGCTACAACTATCACTACTGTCACTACTGTCTTCTGATGCTTATCCACCACCACCATGTCAGGCTGGTTGGCCATCACCAGTTTGCCTGTATGGATCTGGAAGTACCACAGGATCTTCGTTCAATTGTTCTTGACCACCTTTGGAGGTGTTGCCCACCTTGACTCTGGGGTCTCCAGTCCGTACTCGGCACAGATGTTCCTGTACACTATGCCTGCTACCTGGTTATGTCCTTCCATTTATGCCTTGCCTGCCAGCATCTTAGACCCTGCTGTGATGTACTGGACTGTCTCAGGGGCCTCTTTGCATAGCCTGCACCTGGGGTCCTGTCTGGTGTGATAGACCCTGACCTCTATCCATCTTGTGTTTAGGGCCTGTTCTTGTGCTGCCATGATCAGTGCCTCTGTGCTGTCTTTCAGTCCGGCCTTTTCCAACACTGGTATGTTTTCCTCATGTCAGCTACCCCCTCAATTTGTCGGTGGTACATACCATGCAGGGGCTTGTCCTTCCATGATAGCTCCTCAGGGTCCTCCTCCTTACTGGGCTTCTGTTGCCTGAGGCATTCACCGAGCAGGTCATCACTGGGATCCATTTTCATGATGTACAGTGTATCACAAAAGTGAACACACCCCTCGCATTTCTGCAGATATTTAAGTATATATCTTTTCATCGGACAACACTGACAAAATGACACTTTGACACAATGAAAAGTAGTCTATGTGCAGCTTATATAATAGAGTTAATTTATTTTCCCCTCAAAATAACTCAAAATATAGCCATTAATATCCAAACCCCTGGCAACAAAAGTGAGTACACCCCTTAGAAACTACGTACATCCCTAAATGCCCAAATTGAATACTGCTTGTCATTTTCCCTCCAAAATGTCATGTGACTCGTTACAGGATTGCTGTCAGCACTGCTGCAGAGATTGAAGAGGTGGGGGGTCAGCCTGTGAGTGTGCAGACCACACGCCGCACTCTACATCAAATTGGTGTGCATGGCTGTCACCCAAGGAAGAAGCCTCCTATGTAGACGGTACATAAGAAAGCCCGCAAACAGTTTGCTGTAGACATGTCAACAAAGCACATGGATTACTGGAACTATGTCCTATGGTCTGATGAGACAGACAGCCTTGGCATATAGCTTGATGTCATCCATGTAGAGGAGGTGACTGATGGTAGTTCCACTTCAGAACTGGTACCCGAAACCACTCTTGATGATAATCTGGCTAATGGGGTTTAGGGCTATGCAGAACAGCAGGGTTGACAGAGCAGCTCGTTGGTAGATACCGCATTTGATGCTCACATGTGCAACTGGCTTTGAGTTGGCTTCTAAAGTTGTCTCCCACATCCCACTGAGTTCTGGAGGAAGGTCCTTAGTTTCCTGTTGGTGTTATACAGCTTCAAGCATTCCAGTATCCATGTGTGTGGCAATGAGTCATAGGCTTTCTTGTAATCAATCCAGGCAGTGCACAGGTTGGTGCTCCTGGCTTTGCAGTCTCTGGCGACTGCCCCCTCCACCAGTAGTTGGTGCTTGGCTCCCCTGGTGTTATTACCAATTTCTTTCTTTGTCCTGTGCATGTATTGCTCCATGTGCCTGCACATTTTATCCGCTACAGGAGGGCATTTAAAAAATAAAATAAAAAAACAAGTTTTTTAATCAGCAAAACCCTATCTGGAGGTGAGAGCACACGAGAATTACAGATGCCAAGACTTTAATGAGATATTATCGTGTACCTACCTTGTTTCGATACAAAAGCTCCATGTCGCATGTATCACTGAGTGTCAAGACACAGCTGTGAATGGCCACAGCCGGATTTTTGGGGGATTTTATGGGTGAAACATGGTAATATAACAAGGGTCACGATGCAGAAATTGCAGACATCAAGGAGTGGTCGAGATTTTCTTTTTCATATATTTACCCTTTTAAACGTTGTTTTTTTGTTTTTTTTGTTTTTTTTGTTTTTTTTGTTTTTTTTTTTATTTTCTTTGTTTGTATCCATTATTTATCATCTAACATATCGGAGAAAATGTGACAGTAACAAAAAAAATACAATTAAGTAGAGATGTTCCGACCGATCGGCATCCCGATCGATCGGGTCCGATCACGTCATTTTCAAAGTATTGGAATCGGCAAAAAAATATCGGACATGCCTTTTTTTAATACTTATATATTTTTTAATTAAATCGTTTTCTAATTGTATTTAACGTTACAGACATAATACGTTACACTCATCCAGAGGCTTTAGTTTAGGCTTAAGGTAGGGTTATCAAATTTATCCCGTTAATTTTTTAAAATATTTCTCACGTTAAAATATTTAACGCAATTAAAGCATGTGCTGCACGACCCACTCACGCATTGTCACGTTCAATCTGTAATGGCATCGTTTTACCTATATATAGAGCTAAAAGGCAGCATAAAATAAGTAGAGTGAATTTTGGCAGCCTTTGGAACCTTTTTTTAATTGGCTAAAGCCTTACAATCCCTCTCCCTGCGATTAGAAATATCGTGGGAAACAAAGATAGTAATTGATCTTCTTCTTAACACCCTATGTTATTTCCCAACGCAGAGAAGATATATCAATTGGTACCACTACGCACAGTCATGATTGCACTTCCCATCATGCATTTGGGCAGAAGTTAAATGGCTACAGTATCATTTACTATAAGCTCAACAAATACACTAGATGGCAATATTTAGTCACAATATACAAAGTCACATTTATCCTCTAAGAATTGCAAGTCTTTCTATCTGTGGATCCCTCTCACAGAAAGAATGTTAATAATGTAAACGCCATCTTGAGGATTTATTGTCATTATAAACAAATACAGTACTTATGTACTGTATGTTGAATGTATATATTCGTCCGAGTTTTATTCACTTTTTTCTAAATGCATTGCCAAAATGTATATGATCGGGAAAAAACATCGGGAATGATTGGAATTGAATCGGGAGCAAAAAAAAAAAAAAAAGCAATTCGATCGGGAAATATCGGGATCGGCAGATACTCAAACTAAAATGATCGGGATCGGATCTGGAGCAAAAAAACATGATCGGAACAACCCTACAATTAGGAGATAGTTATGAGGTAGATATCCGTGACTTTTTTACAGACACCATTTTTTTCATTGTGACGTAATTTGTTTAAAAGTTTAAAATATGCGAGTGAATAATTTTTTAAAGTAATTTTTAAAAAAAATACATTTTAGACATCAATTAATGATTCTAAGCTAAAAATGACAGACATTTTGAATAATAAATATAGTTAACTACCTTCGTTTTATGGCTGGGTTGAAACAAAAACGGTTGCGCGACGTCTGTAAATGGGGGTTTCCAGGGTAAAACGGACAAATTAAAAATAGTTCGGGGGCCTAATACGCCATGAATCTGCTGTAGTTGCATATAGACATATTGTTCTATCAAACACAACACTTGTTTTGGCTTAAAATACAGCAATTTCTTTTAAGGAGGAGTGCAAGAGCAGAAACTGCTTTTTCAGGCTTGTCCCTGTTTTCCGCAATATACATATATAGTATATATATATGTATATAAATATATACATGTAATTTTTGTTTTTGTTGTTTTTTTTGGTAAAATTTGCTCTTTCCTTTTTGCACCACGCCACACACGAAAAATTAGCTGGCTTTAACTGTAGCCTTATTGAGGTTAAGTACCATAGAAAATGGGCGGATTGTTGCTGCATGGAAGGCTGGTTGGCACACAGCAGCCACAATGTAATAGGCTTTGTTCACACTTTTGTTTTATCCGCTATTCCGTATAAAATTGCAAAATTAATGACCTTTTCTACTTGCTATATTTGTATTTTACTGGTTGTGATGTTATCATGTCTAGAAAAATAATGGGTGCATGTAAATGATAGCTCATGACTTCAGCACAATTTTCAATGTTATCACAATTGATCAGGCGAATCGCAACATCACAGCTGTCAGGTATTTCGGAACCAAAGTTTCAACAAACCTACAGTTCCAATTAATTCAAATAAACAGGGCACAAAGAGACAAACAACCATTCAGTCGTATATTGACATCTCTGGACAATTCGAAGCAAATTAATCTCCCTTGCATAATTTTGGGATGTGGGAGCTTCCTGACATCTGTATTCAGGTGTCAGGAATCAAGTGGCTCAGAGCCTTGATTAAAACAAACTTATAACTTAATATTTTTCAATATAATACACAAACAAAAGCATTTCATCATTGTTGCCGCAGTTGTGGAGTGAATAAATTAACTAATGTTAATTGAGCGAAGGGTTCCAGTCAACACTTCAAAGTCTCAATGCAGTCAAATGTTTGCGACCTGTAGAAAATACGAGCCGCGGTTATTAATAATGAGTTGGTACTGACACAGACATCTGGCTGATGACTTCTGATATGTATTAGCATGTTTAACTTGTCTCCATGGATGTACTACACAGCTATCGAGCATGTTGACACACTCTCCTCATCTGATCCACTGCTCGCACGCCGTCAATGTTGTACTCCACGGGGAACCTGATTTAAATGAAGCCTCACTCGATTTAGACTTAAGTTTGAAGTCTAATTTCCTTGTGACACAGCCGTAAAATATTCGGAGATGACATTACAGTTTGAAAATGTAATTAATTTTAGTTACCACCAAGTTGACAATGACAAGCATTTAAAATACTGTACAAATTTTGAACAGATGGTCAAATTAAAATACTATTCTTAGTACAAGAGAGTATAGTTGCAACTTCAGTAACAGTTATAAATGCATAGTGAAATTAATTAATCAAAAATGTAATAACTGGAACTTGCTGCCCATATAATCTGAGCTTGTTTCTGTCGATGATTGAAGATCAGAGATGGTTGTAAAATGCTTGGTATTCTATGGCCACATATTGGTAAGTTATTTTGGGTGACTGCATAAAAAAATGTCCTCGAAGCAAAACTGCATCACATAATATAGATTTGTAATTGAAGATGTAGGCATGACTTGTGTCAAGATCTTCAAAGGAGAGAATATGGACTATTTTTAATGCTTAAAAGACTGATTCTTCAAAATTTTCTCTCGCTGTCAAATTACCAGCGCTTTAGACCGGAAGGAGGTGCACACACTCTAGTCAGCGGTCGCACCTAGTGCTATTTGTGCACCTAATAAATATAGAACGGTTTTATAATCAGACAACATAGTTTTATTTTTACCTTGTAAAAATTTTGAGTTAAAATTTTCAGGTGGCGTAGATTGTGAGAATGAGCTGAAATGCATGAAAAACATGTTCATTGCGTGATGGTTGAGAACCCTGTGAAATTCCTCTTGAGAACTCCATTTGTTTGTTCTAAAACTACAACTGTCCCACATCTGCCAATCAGAGCTCACCCTGCCCTGCAGTGTCTGCCCTCTTTCAAAAGTGAATCAGAAGACCTTAATTGGCAGAGAAAAGGCTTCATTCACTCAGTTTATGCCAAGCCTTAAATTGTGATTGATAGCTCCAGGCACATGATTTACAGGCACGTGGATAAAAACACATAGGTGTGGTTGAACGTGGCTGAGAAAGTCTCTAAAACAACCAAGGTCACTAATGAGATGTCACAAAGCTGCTTCTGTGTTGACATCTAATTGGGGCAGGGAATGAAAAGAAGAAAAGTGGGAGACAAGAGGAGGATGAAATGGATTGTGATCTGCAATGTGAGTATTCAGTTTGGTTGTCTCTGGGAAAAAGAAAAAGGTTAGTAAGATCGGGGGAATGGTATTCATTGGCTTGTTTCCATGTTACACTATCTTGTCCCAATCACCTCTTTTGTTTAATTTACTCTCCAGAATTATCTTTTTCTGCCTTGCTCCAGTTTCACTCTGGCACCCCTACAATGTGTTGGCTTCCTCTAACGTGCATGATTTTTTTCCTTAAGTCAACCTGCTGACATGTTTCTTGTCCAATCTTATTACTGCAGAACAATTGGCCTTCACACTCGAGTGGCCAGTTCTCCTTTACACAACTTCCAGAAACTTTCTCTAACCTTCAAATATAATACATTTGACAATCGCAACAGGATCTTTTCCAGATAAGCCCTGCCAAAAAGTGAACCCCCGTCACCTAAAAAGGTTTTAAAAAAAGAGGATATGATACTTGTACTTTTAGTTTTTATATTGAAGTGGGTGAAATTTGGATATGTTATTAATAATTTGCACGAAAAGGTCCGTATTTTGGTACTTTTGCCTCCAAATGAACTCACACAAGAAGGTGTCCACTAAAGATTAGTGTGTGCCGCATTTGGGTTGGGGGGGGGCTTAGTGCGTGCATTAAATTGGAGCTGTCACAGGTGGCGGTACCTACATTTTTGCGCTTGCACTTTTTTCATTAGTGGTGGGGCATATTTTGGAAAGATCCTTGCAACATTCCCCCAATGACCAAATATGCAAATGTCTTTTGATATAATGTTATCAAACTGATCAAACATTTGTAGGTGAATACTGCTGGCTTGTAACGCACAATGATTTACATATTTGAATTCCGGTCTAAATGAAGTTAGTATAGAATAATGTCATTTTAAAATTCCACGGCATAACTTCTTTTATTTTTGTAAACACTCACAGGAGATCCAACTTACTTGGTATGTCTTGGCTGAGGGCTCGATGCAAGAAATATACAGCCCAGTAAAATGCCGCAATAAATGTTGTAAAACGCCCAGGTGTTGCTTTTAATTTCGACCAAGAAGTGGAGAGGTTTTACACGGACTCGAGGGGCTTTGGGCAAATAAACATGTCTCCGCCTCTGAGATCATTAGCATTGCAGCTAATAACTCTTCCCAATCGAACTGGCCTCCGTGCCCACTTGACTGTTAGTGGAGTTGCCCACTTTGCCGAAAAACACACAAATTCTGAATCAAATCAAGTTATAGTTTATTGTCACATGTGCAGAAAAAAAAATCATGTTTTCTTGTACAATGAAATACTTCCTTTGTTATCTGCAATGAATGTCGAGCACTAATTATAAAAAGGCAACAATCCAACAAATAAAAAGAAGACAATATGTAGAATAATGTGCAATATTGCAAATAATAAAAAAGAGGAATGTACAAAATTGACAAAAGTAGTCTATGGCTGAGATTCTTTTATACTGTTAAGGAGTCTGATGACTGAGGGAAAGAAGGTGTTCTTAAATCTGGACGTTCTGCATTTCACACTTCTGTCACGCAGACCTGAAGGGAGAAGTGTGAACAGTCCATGCTGGGGGTGGGTGGGGTCTTTGGAATGGAGGCAGCCCTCCTGAGGACTCTGCGTTGGTAGATGCTCTGCAGAGAGCGCAGTGGAGTACTGATGATCTCAGAAAAGAAAGAGAGAGAGCTATGTTGGCTCGTTATATGCTTTCTTGAACAGACAGGAAGCTAATCTGTGTTTATTAAAAAAAAAGATTCAATAAAATGAACAAAAAATTTCATTGATTCCAGAGGCTCTGCTGAACAAATATCTTTGGCTCTCCCTATTGAGAACTTGATGTCTATTTATGTCTGAAAACAGGCAGGCTAGACCACCAATAATGGTGTTGGCCACTGGAAAAGATTCTCTATGCGGTTGGATTACTTTTAAGACCAGGCATTACATCTCAGAGCTTCAGCATGCAGCCTCTGGTGCGTGGTGGCCCAGTTCTTTGATTGGCTGCTCACAGTGGCCCATGATTAACCCGACCGTTTACAGTAGTTCGTCGACTCACAGCACTTGCAGCTCAAAAAAAAACTGTCTCCACTGAAATAAATGGAAATACCAACGTTATGATATTATTTGATTTTTTTAAATAATAAAAACAGACCTCTGTAGTATTTTACTCAAAATAAAACATACTGCTACTCAATGATTAAATTGGACAAAAAGACATGTATACACAGACGATCAAAAGTAGTTAATAAACAGAATTAATTTTAATGTGTTTGTCAATTTTGTTACTGAAACTTAATCAGCTTTGTAAGGCTTTTTAAACAAACAAACAAAAAAAAAAAGTGTTGGACGGCATACTTGTTGATCAAAACTTAAGATTCAAATAATCATACCTATCTGCCTTACCGCGGCTCATTATGACATGAGGTATTGAGGTCACTGCCGCAAAATGTGTCCGAGATATAGTTTTGTATCAAATTAGAAAATAATTCCAAATCATGTCACTCATAAATTAAAGCAGCGCTGCTCAAACTACATCATTTTTGGGGGTCATTCTGACAGTCACATTGTCAATTTACAAGACCTTTTCAGACATATTCTGACGTATGTAATGTACCATTATTTAGGCAAGGCAAGGCAAATTCATTTATATAGCACAATTCAACACAAGGCAATTCAAAGTGCTTTACATCACATGAAGATCATAAAAATCACATTTAAATCAATACAACGTAAAAATCAAGACAATCAAAATCGGAAATAAAATTATACATAAAAATCACATTTAACCACAAATAGAATAAATATAAATAAATAAAAATAAAACAAAAACCACTACTACTAATAACAATTGAAATCAGCAAAGGAGATAAGCACAAGAGGAATAGAAAGCAAGTAGACTGAAATACGTTTATAGCCCTGATTTAAAAGACTAACAGTTTGAGCATACTTCAGACATTCAGGTAACTTGTTCCAGAGGTGAGGAGCATAATAACTAAATGCCGCCTCATCCTGCTTGGTTCTTGTTCTTGGAACATGCAGGAGACTGGTTCCAGACGATCTTAGGGGTCTAGATGTCTCATAGGAATCTAACAAATCAAGCATGTATTTTGGTCCAAGGCCATTAAGTGTTTTGTAGACGAGCAGTAGTATTTTATAGTCTATCCTTTGACTCACTGGAAGCCAGTGTAGCGATTTCAAAACCGGTGTAATGTGGTCCAGCTTCCTTGTATTTGTTGTATCTGGCTGCAGCATTCTGTACTAGCTGCAGCTTCTTGACTGATTTTTTTATCAAGACCCGTAAATATACCGTTGCAGTAGTCCAATCTGCTGAAAATGAATGCATGCATAAGTTTTTCCATGTCTTGTTGAGTCAGAAGCCCCTTAATTCTGGTCATATTTTTTAGGTGGTAATAAGCAGATTTAGTGACGGACTTTCGATGGCTATCAAATTTTAGGTCTGAGTCAATAATTACGCCAAGGTTTCTGACTTGATTTGTAGCTGTAAGTGACATTGTGCTAAGTTGCCTGCTTATCTATGACCTTTCCTTTTTTGGCCCAAAAATGATCACCTCTGTCTTCTCCACATTTAACTGGAGAAAATTCTGGCACATCCATTCATTGATTTGATGAATGCATTTCCTCAGGGAGACTAAGGGACTATAATCATGTGGGGACGCAGAAATGTACAGTTGTGTGTCATCTGCATAGGCGTGATAGGAGATGTCATACTTTTCCATTATCTGAGCTAAGGGAAGCATATAGATGTTAAATAAGAGTGGTCCAAGAATTGACCCTTGAGGGACTCCACAAGTGAATTTGGTTCGTTCTGACTGATGGTTACCAATTGACATAAAGAAATCCCTATCATGTAAATAGGATGTGAACCACTGAAGAATAGTGTCAGTAAGCCCTACCCACTGTTCCAATCTGCTGAGTAGTATGTTGTGATCAACTGTGTCGAATGCGGCGCTGTGATCCAATTGTAACAGAACAGATGATTTGCCTGCATCGGTATTCCGACGAATATCATTGAGGACTTTGATAAGCACGGTCTCGGTGCTGTGTTGTGGCCAAAATCCAGACTGAAATGAGTTAAAAAGATTGTTTTGCATCATAAAAGTCTGGATCTGTTCGAACACAACCCTTTCGATAATTTTCCCCAGGAATGTCAGATTTGATATTGGCCTGTAATTACTAATGGTTGAGGCATCCAGATTAGGGTTTTTTTTTTAGGATTTTAGGATGCAATTTTTAAAGTCTGTGGAAACTCTCTTGTTTGGAGAGAAGTATTTATTATCTGAAGTATGTCTGGGGCTATGCAATGAAAACCAGTTTTGAAAAAGTTTGAAGGAATGATGTCAAGGCAGCATGTTGTGGGCTTTAATTTTGAAACAATTTCTATTAAAGTGGCATAGTCCAAGAGGCTAAACTGTCTAAGATTGATGTGCGGGACATTTTGGGAGGCATTTAGTGTAACAATTGTTAATCTGGAGTTGCACACAGTCCGTCTAATCTTTAGAACTTTGTGTGTAAAGAATACTGCGAAATCATTACAGGACACCTCAGATGCCAATTCCTGAGGTATTGATGCTTGTGGGTTTGTCAGTTTGTCAACAACAGAAAATAGTGTGCGAGTATTGTTGGTGTTTCTACTAATCTCTGAAAAATATGACTGTCTAGCATTTTTCAGTTCCTGGTTGTATTTGCGAAGACTCTCTTTGTAGATATCATAAAAAACTAGGAGTTTGTTTTTTCGCCATCTGCGTTCTGCTCGTCTCCAATCTTGCTTTTGTTTTAAAGCTAGTGTGGCATTTCTCCAGGGTGACCTCTTCTTTCTTGACAAAGTTTTTGTCTTAATCGGGGCAATAGTGTCAATTACAGTCATCACGCTGGAATTGAAACTATTTACAAGTTCTTCCACTGGAGCTGGTATAGGGGTTAATGGTGAGGCATAGGCCTGTGTGAATAATGCACAAGTGTTATCACTTATGTAACGCGTCCTAATCTCCTCTGTTTCCCTTTTCAGAGGATGGACAGGGGTGGTCATTTTAAACATAATGCAGTAGTGATCAGAAAGAGCAACATCATTCACTGTAACCTCAGAGATGTTAAGACCTTTGGATATTATTAAGTCCAGTATGTGCTCTTTGTTATGTGTTGGAACTGTGACATGCTGAGATAAACCAAATGCATCCAAAATATTTAAAAGCTCTCTAGCACATCCTTCTTCAGGATTATCAACATGAACGTTAAAGTCACCTACTAAAACTACACAATCAAAGTCCATGCAGACAGAAGACAGTATTTTGGTAAACTCATCAAAAAACATTGTGTTATACTTTGGTGGTCTGTAAATTGTTACTAAGGCAGCTCTGTAAGGGCTTTTTAGCTGAATAACAATTTATTCAAAGGAATCAAACTGACCACATGAAATATTCGTGCATTGAAAACTGTCCCTGATCAGACCGGCAACCCCACCTCCTTTCTTATGGGTTCTTGGCGCACTAAAGAAATTGAAGTTTGTGGGGGTTAACTCAATCAGAACTGTCGTGCTATTATCTTGATCTAACCAAGTTTCTGTTAGGAACATCATGTCAAGGTTATGTTTGCTGATAAAATCATTAATTAAGAAAGATTTGCCAGCTAAAGGTCTGATATTTAGCAGAGCTAAATGCAGATCCCAGACTGGATTCACTGGTGAGTTTTGGGAATGACATACTATGCTTAACAGGTTGGCAGAGTTGATTGAAAGTTTTTTTATTTCTCACCAATCTAGTCCTTTTTTTGTTGTTGTTTATCACCACTGGGATTGTTGAGCATACAGACTGTACTCCATTGGGCCCCGACTTTTGCTGGGACGGAACAGTCTTTGTAATGTTGTCACAGCCTGGACCCGGTGCGTATCATATTGGTGTCACAAACATGGCTTCCTCGATAGAAGGATAATACCCTGTAGTTCCTGAGTTGTAGTGCTTTGGCTTTGACCCGAGAGAATTCCAGGGGAGGCTGGTTGGTTTGTAGCCATCTTCCCCTGGCACCTGTCGGGTGAGACAGGTACAGGGTGGAAGCGAAGACATGAGCTTGAGGAGATCAAGAGACTGGTTAACCTTGCTATTTATTGTATCAAGATCCATGGAGTCCCGACCAGGTCGACTCATTATTCCATCCAAACTAAGTCGTCGGCGGGGTGGCTTCTGGGACTGTGGGGATTTAGGCCTTGATGGTGCCTTAGCCTGACTGAGTCGGCAGCATGGTGGGCGTCTTGGAGTGTGAGGATTTGGGGCTGGATGGGGCCTCGTCAGCAGAGGATTGCACGGTCGGGTGGTTCTCCTCCTGTTGAGCTGATGGAGCCACTTCTTGGGTCTCGTCTGAAAGGGGTCGATCACCTGCTACCAGGGTCTCCTCCCATTGAGGCAATGGAGCCTCAGCAGAAGAGGGTTGGTCACAGCCTGCTAGGGCTGGCTGAGTCACTTCCACTTCAGCAACTGTAGGCTCCATTTTTGGAGGAGACGTTGATCCTGCGTGCTCACTGTCTGAGTCAGCACTCATCCCAGCCTCCATGTTTATCAGATGTTTTGGGACAGCTTGCCTCCTGTCCTCGAGATAAGCAGACTGTCTGTGCCTCAAGAGATAAAACATGCTGCTGCTTAGTAACCGCACTCCTGACTTATTTAGGTGAAGGCCATCGTTCTTAAAGAGATGCCTGCGCCCTGAAAATATGTTGAAATTGTCAATGAAGTTCACTGATTTTCCAGCGCATGTAGCTTTGAGCCATTTGTTGAGCATCATCACTCTGCTGAAACCTTCATCCCCCAGCCTAGGCACGGGTATGGGTCCACTGAAAAACACCCCAATATTTAAAGTTCCGACTTTACCCATTACGCGCTGTATAAACGAAATTTGCCAGCGCTGTTGACACGGACATTAGCCATAACTTTAAAAAACTGAAGACCTAGACACTAGTCAGGTACATTACCGGATCACAATATGTCTGAATGCAGCAGGTAATGTATGACTTGAGGTCAAACAGGTTGATGTTACTACACTACATTTCCTAATTTTTCTTTACCGTTAGAAAAAAACAACATTTGACAAGCAGTAAACAAAGAATTTATCACCAATCCACATGCTGTGGTTTTGTACTTGTCATTGGGAAGGTGCGAGACTGTGGCTGAGTAAAGTGTGTTCATAGGTTTTCTTTGTTTTTTGGTAATTTTTGTATAAACATGTTTGCGGCCATGTTGTTGAATTGGTCAGAACAGTGCAATAAATTACATATCTTTATTTTTTTCATCATAATCTAAAATAAGTGAACAGTATTTATTTCGTAATGTCATGCCTTAGTCATATGCTGCATATGTGAGGACACACCTCTAGTCTGAACGTGGATGAGCCGGTTGAATAGAGGTAAATTTCACTATGTCTGAAAGCTGCAATCTACCCGGATTGTGGCTTTCAGACATAGTCATCTGGTAATGGTGCTGTATGTTATGTTTGAAAGTGGCTATGGTGTTTTGAAGTTGTAGTGTGTCTTGGAACGATCGAGCCTGCCTAAACATCGTGTACTGGCTTAAAGAAAAGACGTTGTTGTGAGGCGGGTCAAGCTGTCAATCAGGCAACTGATTGAGCAACTTTGTATCAAAAAGTGTTCCTCTGCTCAGGGAAAAGAATGGCACTTTTGACTTGTTCCTGAGGTTGGGGGGGTTGTAGGGCTATCCATCCTCTAAACATGATATAAGGTAACCAATTTGTCAACACCTGTTTAACATTATCACATTAACTACAAACAGAAAGTTATAATAAGATTTGCTGTTTATATTGTCGCCCAGTCTTCACCTACAGTACAGTATACACACAGAGAGAGAGAGAGAGAGAGAGAGAGAGAGAGAGAGAGAGAGAGAGAGAGAGAGAGAGAGAGAGAGAGAGAGAGAGAGAGAGAGAGAGAGAGAGAGAGAGAGAGAGAGAGAGAGAGAGAGAGAGAGAGAGAGAGAGAGAGAGAGAGAGAGAGAGAGAGAGAGAGAGAGAGAGAGAGCACAAGCCAGTTAAGAAGTTAAACTGTCGGTCAACATTCAGCAACAAATTATAGGAGCACGTACTGTAGAACTTGTCACAATATGTCCCTTGACAAAAAGAAATTCTGACATGGCACACTTTCTGTGTCACGAAGCATCCAAAATTCCAGATCAGTAGTCCGTGAATAAGTCGCCGTAGACAAGGCGATTGGCACCTCTTACCTGAAGACCTCAGCCACGACAGTCAACGTTTGTCCACACCGTGTCTGTCTGGCTAAAATAATGTCATCTGAGCTGAGCACTTTGGATTGATGGCAAATCAGCTTGCATCTTTACTGCTAGCCGACAAATTCATTTTGACGCAAGTACTAACACAATGCAAGACTGCTATAGACGGGTGCACATAATATTTTTGCCCAGGTTCTCAGAGGAGGACCTGGAGATGTGACTTGGTCCTCATTGAGCTTGAGAGCCGACCCGCCTGATGCGATAGATTTATGACAAGCTTTACTTAGAGCCAATTAACTTTAATTAATTATATTAACAATTAATGCTTGATTAACATCAACTGGCACAACAAAATTGCCATTACTTTGAAGTGAAATGTAAAGAAATAAACATAAAAGCACCAATTCCAAATAAAGGGCATTATGCGACTCCCACATTAACTCCAAGCCTTTTTAAAAGTGGGATGTCCTCCTCATAAGACCTCATTGAACGTGCATGTTTAGCTTTGTAAAATGCGAGCAAAAACACGTTTGTCAGTGCATGTCACTGTTCATTACCTTTATTCCGCCCTATTCCGCCACTTGTCTGACATCGATAGTTTGCTTAATTGCCACATGCTCTCTGTTTTTTTCATGCTTTTCAAAGTTTGGATGGCTGAAATTCTTTGACCCCACATAAAATGCGCTGCTCTTATCGGCGACATTGGGATTCTCATGGCACATTTTGTAACGCATTTCGGTGCGAGCATCATTTGCTTCTAGCCATTGTACCTACTGTAGCCACTTTTCAGCAAAAGTCCTGTTTTTTCGGTAGCTCCGGTGACGTCTCTGTCGTCTGTCTGTCTTTTTACGGGGGTGGGGGAACACGGAAGTAATTACTCAGTGTGGCCTGCCTCTTCGACATTTTGAGAAGTTATTTTCTCGTGTCTGCCGCAAATACAGTGGTCAGCCATCGGTACGCAAAAGCGTATGGAAACCGTTGAGGGCCAGCGCGTTTGTCTACAGATAAAAATATCGCCCGGCTGTGAACTTTAAAATTTTTTTTTTTTTTTTTTTCATTTTATTTCCTATTCATTACAATGTCAATTTAGATGAAACAGGTTCAATAATATTTGCCCAAGTCAGGTTGTGAAGGTTATTGGGAAGAAATGCATTGTCATTTGGAGACGACTCAAGTTTGACTTAGTAAAATAATGGACATTAAAGAAAAAAAAAAAAGGAAACATTCAGTATTTTTGGGAAGATATGATGAGACATGATGAGGGTAATATATTTGAATATGTGTATAAAAGGTACTTGAATCCTGATTAGGCCACTTTTTTGCAACATTTTAAGTCCATATTTCCATTCATTTTTGTCAAATACTTCTATACTAATCTATAATCGCTTTTCGGTCTAACAATTGCACTACTCAGTTGACGTATACTGCCATAAAATTATTAATTTAACAGTAAATCGATCAGAGCTAAATTTCATCATAGTAAAGTCAATGGTGATGCCAGCAACTCCAACCTAAACTTTATTTAGAACATGTGGTTTATCCCTCTGGAAGGCCATTTTTCATCATCAAATGAGAAACAAGCATATATGTGGCATGAACATTTTTGCAGCCCCTTGGTATACCAAAAATGTTCATTTCACTGTTACCTCCACGGATTTACCATGAAAGCAACAAATGTTATTGTAGGAGAAGAATATTGCTATATTATGACTTTTTTTTTTTTTTTCATCACAGTTGTTTTAACTCATGATAAGAGTAATGTTCTATTCCTGTATTAGTGACAAGTTTCTTTTAGAATGACGAGTAAGTAGTATGTTATAGTTATGACTGGGGTTCCAACTAGCACTCTTGCAATTACTTGACAGCCACCTGCAAGCTGCTCCCTAAGATTAAACTTGTCAGTGTTAATGCTGTATCCATTTTCCCAATCAACAGCCATTGTCATTAAAATACAATTTACTGTATTCCAAACTAATGTGCAATTTTGCTCTTTTTTTCTGCCATGCTCACCGGATGGCCACATCTGCTTTTGGCCAATGGGGACATTCATCATTAGGTAAGACAGCCTTTGTTTGACTAAATTGCTAGTTTTAGTAAAATGTGACAACACAACTAAATTTAAACATTTTCTAACTAATTTATGTATTATGGAAAACAGCAGTGATTATTATTCCGGTATGTTGTTTTAGTTTGTTTCCACTATTTTGGAGTGCTGAGTTTTTTTTTAGTTATGAAGATCTACATAATGATATTACATTTACAGTGCTGAAGTCCTTACACTTACAGTTTGTAAGTCAAGATTGCACATTGCACCTTGGTGCAATGAGAATATAAAAATAACAAAATTATAGTAAGTTTTCTGAGGTTTTGTGAAGACCCAACTCCTTGAGATGCACCCGAGTGGTCTAAAATTATAGGGAGGCAGAATGATTGATCCTTTAACGCTATAGCAGTTTCCACTCTTTTGATTCTTAATTTTAGAGTGTGTTGTTAGAAGTGGCCACAAAAACAGGAATTTGCTGAAAAAAGATGAGTTAAGATTCAGAAACAACAAAGGTGTTCAGCAATTATTAAAAAAATAATAATGATAATAATGAAATTAAATGACCTTGACGGGCTAGTCAAAACTTTCAAATACTTCAAATCGAGTATCTTGCAAAAACAATTTGGCCTTTAATTCAATTAGTTGCTTCTATCTTTGAATACAACTGCAGACTCTGATCATAAATAAGTGACAATCAACTCCAACCATGAGGATGTGATGTCTGTTAACCTAAAAAAAAAATTGCATCGCTTGGAGGTACAACATGACCAACTGATCTAAACAGCTTTGAAAAACAGGGAAACTGTAAAGCACGAGCCGACTGTTGATGGTAGTCGTAGTTCAAGTGAGGGTTTCAGAAGCACTGCCCCTGGCAATGTCACAGCCCACACGGTGAAACACTTCTTTCATTTGAGCGGGACTGCAGAGCATTCAGAAGGTTCATTTTGGGGTGCCTTAGGCAGTCCAAGCTCACAGGTTTTGATCATTAGCACCACAGGAAAGAAGCTGTGTGAGTATTAAGGAATATAACCAGCCAAATGATAATTTATAGTGTTGTGACGGTTATCTGACCGCAACGCAGGAATGATTCTCCCAGTGGGTTGTGCTTCTGCTGGTAGATTTGTTGTTTGAGAAGAAAAACATCTGTAATTTATGTGTTATCTTTTTGTTTGTGGTGCAAATTGAATGAGATGTCTACAAGTCAAGTGCATTGCCTGGAGCCTCAGACTGATTTAGTGCTCCTGTGTGTGCGTCTGTATGTGTCTTTGTATCCTTGTCTCTGTGTGATGCTTGTAACATTATCCTATGGCACCAGAATGTTGTCCGCTACATTGAATTTATCTTCATAGCGATTGAAATGTGTTGGTCTATGTCCGTGCTAATGAACAAGTTAGAGCAATGTTGCCTTAGAAATCGTGCACGTACTTTGTGTGTTTGCACGTGTGCGAGCCCGAGCCTTTAATCCTTTAACAGGATTACAAGCATTGTCCTGTGTTCGCTTGTTCCTTTACACCCACGGATGCTGGTAGTTGCAATGTCAGAGCCCACATTTAGGATTACTGTACAATGGGCATATTTTCCCATCCTTTCTTAAGCTCTGGCATGTTTGTAATACAACTTTAAGTATAGATGCAGTTTTTCGGATTAGTTTTCATTTATTTAGCATGTTTTAGTCGATTGCATTTGAAGCAGATTATTCTTATTCGTTTTTTTTTTTTTTTGTTTTTTTTTAGTTTAAAGGGAAATACAATGTTTTGACCATGTGCATTCAAGCAGAAAGGACCTTGTTTAACAATTAAAAAGAAAATTAATGAATTTTATGTTTTTAGATTTAAAATATTGGAGAAAATATTCTATTTTCATGACAGTGCTCATAGTCATCATGTATAGATCGCTGTCTACTATTCCATTCGAAGATGTCTCCATGTGACATGTGAAGGTAGCACCTTTAAAGAGGATGCCAGGCGCAGCTTTTATTGTCCATGGATGGTGATCAACAGCACTAACTGCCATCTTTCAAATGCACCTCCCACCACGTGTCCACCAAATTACAAACCCCCAGGGTCTATTTTTGTGGTTAAGGTAGGTCCGTACCAGCGTAATACGTAGTGTAAGGACCTACCAACGTAATACGTAGTGTAACTGGATTTTAATGTCAGCGCAAAGTTCTCGGAATTTGGCAGCCCACTGTGGAAGCCAATGTACCAATGTAGTCAGGTTGTGTTTTTGATGTAATGCCTGTGTGTGTCTACTAAACTACAAAAAACTTTTTTGTAGTTTAGACTACCATTTGGAAACTCACTTTTTTTCCCATAACATTTCCTGCTCTACTTCATTTTGCAGAGGCTCAATCCTGTTATACTGTATCTCTAATGCCAATCTGCAATGCAGGCGTACCCCACCTCACCTAGTTAGCTTGGACAGGCTCAAGTCAAGTATTAGTGCCCTCTAAAGGGTTAAGCCAAGCTAAGATAACTGTCTATGACTGTAGCTCCATTTAGAGCGGTAGCTTACTTTATGGATCAGTGAACTCCTGCCTGTAGGGATGTGGTGGAGCTCCATTAAAATGCTGGCTGCTGTTTCTTCAGTGACCTTCACGGACATACTCGACCGCTCCCTATTGTTATTTAAAATAACAGGATTTCAGTTACTGCACTGCTGATATTACAGCTTGTAGAATGAGAGTTCTGGTGCACGCCTGTATTCTCACCGGGCTCATTGTAATACCAGAAACATTTCCGTCAGTCAAACATTGTTGTTCATATGAAATCTGCATAAGCGGGCACGGTCTATCTACCACTTGGAGACATTCACTCTGTCATGTTGAATGAGTAAAACATGCACAACTGTCATTGTTATTCTTTATGTTGTCAAAAGATTGCATTATGTCTGCAAGTGTGAAATCACCCTTAATTTTTTTTTTTTTCTCAGTCGGGCAGAGTGTGTTGGTGGATGACAGCAACATGGACTAATGTACATGTCCATGAAAAAAAATACTGTCAAGGGAGTGGATGTTGATTGGCCGTTTAGTTGAGGAGGAGGTGCAGCTACCTGAGCAATAAAGCTAACCATCAGCTGATGACTACGTAGCAATGCATCCAATGTCAGCAAGTGGACAAGTGATAGAGGAGCTCAAAATATCTTCTGGATGAGGGCCTATCCACATTTGTGGACATGTGATTGGCATCTGTGGCTTTGCCAATCTACCGGTAGACTGACAAGCTAAAGGCTATTCAAGTTATTGATAATAATCCACCCCATTTCAGGTATTTTGCATCCTGTCAAAACTGAATTTTATTCCACTGCCTGAACGAAATGTCTGGCTTGATTTTCCCGAAAGCTACAATGTCTCAGTTGAGACACAAGTAGTCCCCGGGTTACGAATAAGTTCTGTTCCTAGGCTGACAATGTAACCCGAATTTCTGCATGAGTTCCAATTAACCCTTTAAGGACCCCAAAATATCCCCTAAACCTAAAAATAACTGTCCAAAACATTTATTATACATCATATTAATAAGCTAAAGTAAAAAAATAATATACTGTGAGGTATGTTGTGTTAAATGCCGTTATATTCAATGACTATTCAAGCTGTAAAATATATATAATTAGCATATTTCATCCGACCAATACAAAAAAGTGTTGTTGTTTTTTTTTCTAATATTGTCAACCTTCAATTATAGTAATTATATCAGCTATGCACGCAATACTTGGTTGGGAATCCTTTTGGAGAAATGACTGCTTCAATGTGGCGTGGCATGGAGGCAATCAGCCTGTGGCAATGCTGAGGTGTTATGGAGGCCCATGATGCTTCAATAGCGGCCTTAAGCTCATCCACAGTGTTGGGTCTGGTGTCTCTCAACTTCTTCTTCACAATATCCCACAGATTCTCTATGGGGTTAAGGTCAGGAGAGTTGGTAGACCAATTGAACACAGTAATGCCGTAATCAGTAAGCCATTTACCAGTGGTTTTGGCACTAAGAGAAGGTGCCAGGTTGTGCTGAAAACTGAAATCTTCATCTCCATCAAGCTTTTCAGCAGATGGAAGCATGAAGTGCTCCAAAATCTCCTGATAGCTAGCTGCCCTTAATAAAACACAGTAGACCAACACCAGCAGCTGACATGGCACCCCAGACCAGCACTGACTGTGGGTACTTGACACTGGACTTCAGGAATTTTGGCATTTCCTTCTCCCCAGTCTTCCTTAAAACTCTGGCACCTTGATTTCCAAATGACATGCAAAATTTGCTTTCATCTGAAAAAAGTACTTTGGACCACTGAGCAACAGTCCAACATATTTCTACTCCAGACTCAGTCAACTGTTTCTGCAGGTCCCCCAAGGTCTGGAATCGTCGCTTCTCCACAGTCTTTGTCAGGGTGCGGTCACCTCTTCTGGTTGTGCAGCGTTTCCTGCCACACTTTTTCCTTCCCACAGACTTCCCACTGAGGTGCCTTGATACAGCACTCTGGGAACAGCCTATTTGCTCAGAGATTTATTTCTGTGTCTTAGCCTCTTGCTTCAGGGCATCACTAGCCACGTTTACATGCTGACTTTTATTCATACCGATTCAAATCATTCCGAATGGAAATTTCAGATCAGCTGTTTACATGTCACTTCATCTATTCCGATCCAGTGTTTACATGTGTCTGCCTTTATTCCGAAAGGACGTTTGACAACTGCCGTCTGACATGCGCAGATTAATCAAAACAAAGCGTCACGTTGCAAAACATGGAGATCGATCGTCAGATCAGCTGCTGTTTTAACTTTTCGAGTGGAAACAAAACTTCAGAATGACACGCCGTTCATTTAAAAAGTTGTGTGGGCTGGTGGAGGGATTCATGGATATAAACTTTCCGCCGGACTCCAATTAGGTGCGCTGTGCGTGTGCTTGGAAGTCATGTTGCAAGTGACGTTACTTACGTCATCAAGTGACGTCACCACGTCAGTACGGAGCATGTGCAGAAAGAACGCAACCAGACACCATTCCGCTTCCCTGTTTACATGATATAATTTTACTTCTAATCGGTTTGGGAAAAGGAATATTCCACCCCTGTGAATCGGAATGAAATTCCATTCGGTTTGGGCCTGTTCATTCCGAATGAGGTGTTTATATGGAACACATTTATTCGGTTTGAACATCTAAACCAATTGTAATTGGAATATTTGGCTCCATGTAAACGTGGCAACTGATGACCTTCTGGACAGCAGTCAGGTCGGCAGTCTTGCGGATGATTGCGGTTTTGAGTAATGAACCAGGCTGGGAGTTTTTAAAAGCCTCAGGAATCTTTCGCAGGGGTTTTGAGTTAATTCGTTGATTCAGATGATTAGGTTAGTAGCTTTTTTAGAGTACCTTTTCATGATATGCTAATTTTTGGGGATTTTTTTAAAATTTTATTTATTTATTTATTTTTTTGACAAAATCATCAATATTAAAACAATAAAAGGCTTGAACTACTTCAGTTGTGTGTAATGAATCTACTGTAAATATGAAAGTCTAATGTTTATCAGTACATTACAGAAAATAATGAACTTTATCACAATATGCAAATTTTTTTTAGAAGGACTAGTATATATATTCTGGCTTTACTCGTGAGTGAGTCACATTGCTGAGAGAAAAGGGCGCTCTGGAAAGAGTTGGGAGGCGAGAGAGGGAAGATATCATGGCTGCTCAGGTCGCCAGCGTTACCTCTCTTAAACTAATCCCACCGTCCGAACTCAAAAAACCGGATCGGAACTCGCAAGAGGAGTCGGCGCCAGGGGAGAAGCAGCAGCATTTGAACAAGGAAGTGGGACCCTGATGCCAACAGGAACTGCAGGAAGGTGCTGCTGGGGGAGGACAGGATCCTGACATGGCAAGAACTAGGTACTGTTTACGTGACTAAAGAAAAAAAAAAAAATGGCTGGAGACAGAATGGCAGACGAGACTCCGGTGTCGTAAAGTCAAACTCATATAAGTCGGGTACGTTGTTGTAATACATACAGTATATATATATATATATATATATATATATATATATATATACTGTAATTATTCACACATTTTATAATAGCATTTCACATGTTATTTTGGTGTTTTGGAGTTACACTGATGGTTTGGTAAACTTGTTAGCATGTTCTTTATGCTATAGTTATCTGAATAACTTAATAGCTACGTTACGTTACGTTAACATACTTGCCACGTTCACATTTCGTTGTTCATGCATCATGTAACATTATCATTCTGTACAGTTATTCAGCATGTTGTTCTCTATTGTACTTTATTTTAAATTGCCTTTCAAGATGACATATCTATTCTAGGTGTTAGATTTTATCAAGTAAATTTCCCCCAAAAATGCGACTTATATTCCGGTGCGACATATATGTTGTTTTTTTTTTTTTTCCTCTTCATTGCGTATTTTTGGGCTAGTGCGACTTATAATCCGAAAAATACGGTATGTAAGAGTACATCATAAAAATGGCCCCCTGTGATGACCTGCTCGGTGAATGCCTCAGGCAGCAGAAGCCCAGTAAGGTGGAGGACCCTGAGGAGCTATCATGGAAGGACAAGCCCCTGCATGGTATGTACCACCGACAAATAGAGGGGGGTAGCCAACATGGGAAAAACATACCAGTGGCTGGAAAAGGCCGGACTGAAAGACAGCACTGAGGCACTGATCATGGCAGCACAAGAACAGGCCCTAAACACAAGATTAATACAGGCTGGGGTCTACCACACTAGAAAGAACCCCAGGTGCAGGCTATGCAAAGAGGCCCCTGAGACAGTCCAGCACATCACAGCAGGACCTAAGATGCCGGCAGGCAAGGCATAAATGGAACGACATAACCAGGTAGCAGGCATAGTGTGCAGGAACATCTGTGCCGAGTACGGACTGGAGACCCCAGAGTCAAGGTGTGCAACACCTCCAAAGGTGGTTCAAGAACAACTGAGCCAAGATCCTGTGGGACTTCCAGATCCAGACGGACAAACTGGTGATGGCCAACTAGCCTAACTTAGTTGTGGTGGATAAACATCAGAAGACAGCAGTAGTGATCAGTGTTGTTAATCTTACATCAAAAAAGTAATTAATTATAGTTACAAATTACTTCTCCCAAAAAGTAATTGCGTTAGTAAGTCAGTTACCTGTATGTAAAAGTAATTAGTTACTTGGC
This sequence comes from Corythoichthys intestinalis, assembly GCF_030265065.1. NCBI lineage: Eukaryota > Metazoa > Chordata > Actinopteri > Syngnathiformes > Syngnathidae > Corythoichthys > Corythoichthys intestinalis. The sequence continues at coordinate 58,192,070 of NC_080396.1, forward strand.
AAAGTAACTGGTGATAATTTTCATGGGTTTTTTTTGTTTTGTTTTGTTTTTCTCCCAAAAAAAAAAAAAAAAAAAAAAACTTAGGTCACACTATGTGAGGTGTAAAAGGTTTTTGGGACAATTAGCCCTAGATCAATTCTTTACCCTAAATTACCCTTTACCCTGACTCAACCATTAAAAGTTGTTAAAATTGCTCCCATTATTGCATTAGTTCCCTTCTGTCTACTTTTGACATGTGGAAGTTTTAAAGTTGTTTCATCATTTAAAGATAGATTCAAGTCAAGATTTTGTCGATTTAGGAGTATTTTAGATAAAAGTTACTTAGGTTTGCTCGGAAGGATCTCTACAACAGAGCCTTCCGAAGAAGTCTACTGCTTTAAGATGGGGGCTGTTTACTAACCCATCTAGTTCCTATACTGTACATGTTGCTAACGCCCCCATGTCTGTCATTTCGCATCTAGTTCTATATATATACAGTACATATATGTGATATCTACCATGTCTACCATATCTACCTTATCATGTTGGCGTAGTTTGTAGGCTATCGGCTACAGTCAGGTATTATTGGAGCCACCTAGCAACGCATTTGCTCGGCGTCACAACTTTTTTGCCTCCTCCCCACTCCTGCTCTGCTCTGTCGTCTCGGTGAGTCCGTCTCCCTCAGACTTTTATCGCGTCATTCAACCAATATAGCAACGCATAGTAACGCACGCCTTTCCATCCTCAGTAACGGTAACGGCGTTGCCAAGATGAGAAAGTAATTAATTAGATTACTCACTACTGAAAAAAATAACGCCGTTATATTCTAACGCCGTTATTAACAACACTGGTAGTGATAGATGTAGCAATCCTGAGCGATAGCAACATCAGGATTAAAAAAAAAAAAAAACACGAAAAGCTGGAGAAATATCAAGGGTTGAAGGAAGAGTTGGAGAAAATGTAGGGAGTGAAGGCAACGGTGGTACCAGTAGTGATCGGGACACTAGGGGCAGTAACCCACAAGCTGGGTGCATGGCTCCAACAGATACAAGGAACAACGTCCGACGTTTCATGTTCAGAAGAGCGCAATCCTAGGGTCAGCTAAGATCCTGCGCGGAACCCTCAAGCTCCCAGGCCTCTGGTAGAGGACCCATGCTTGAAAGGAGAGACCATACCGCCCGGTTGGGCGAGACGACGTTTTTTTATTTTTTTATCCATCAGCTAAACTAATTGCAGGTATTTGTTCTGCTTTTTTTTCTCTTTTTTTCATTTCCTGTTTCAATTGTGTTTAACTTTCTTTTGATTTTATGTTTTTACGAATCATTTTATCTCTGCTGGTGGATCTTCACATGATGTAAAGCACTTTGAATTGTCTTGTGTTTAATTGTGCTATACATAAAAATTCCTTTGCCTTCCCTTGCCTTACCATGCTTTCTGTATTTGGGAGAAATACTTGAGTATCTGTGTTGTATTAACAAATAAAAGCGATGCAGTTAGGCAGTGTAAAAGTGATGACCTTGTACTTCCTTCCAGATGTGGCCCAATAATGAAAAAAAAAAAAAAAAAAAAAACGGGGCACAAGAGAGTGCTGAAGGTTACGTTGTGTTTACTACCGCATACGAGTGAATCATGTAATTGGTTTGTTTGTCTTCCTCCTCAGCGCATGTCCTAATTCACAACACACTGAAAACAATTGCCTTGATCATCTCTGCCCTGTCAGAAGAAAAACACAAGCAGCCTGCATCTTCTGTCAATTAGTGGATATGCACTAGAGGTGATGCTTGGTGATTCTGTTTGTGAGGTGTAGCACAGAAATGTCCCATTTGCTGTAATCGGGGTGGTTTTGCGGGTGCTACTTAATAATGCAACATAGCTCAAAAACTAACATCCCCTCTGAACATAGAACCTGGCTAACAGAACACCCACATCATTGTGTGAAGGATGCATGTACAGGTTTTTTGAATAATATACTGCACTTTTACATCAGTATATAGAATGGTCACAACATAAAATACAGCTAGTACATAACTGATTGTGTCCCAATACAAACCAAAAAGAATCAAAGTCAGATTGAACTGCTGTAATGAATCAAAAACCCTACAGAGTGCTGAATTACTGTTTCTCTGAAATCAGACGTGTGCACACTGGAACTATAGAGTCTAACATCAACACTTAACACTATAACCCTTTTATATATTATCATTAATAAATATCTTGATTATTGCCATTTTGATTGCATAACAATATGTGTCCAAAAAAGCTATTTTGAAAGGATTTTAGTATGCAATTAATTGGATTTTAATACACAACAATAGTAAAATACTACAACTCACCCTTCTGCTCATCTGATAATTTTTCTTATTATCTTGATGTACGCAGGCTCCTGACGATAAGCTTTTAGTAGCTTCTTAAGGAGACCTGACTCACACATAATCTTGGCTCAGCACCATGATGTGATGTACACTTTGTACAAACGAATGTGTGTGAATAAAATTGAAATGAAATTGAAATGAAAAACAACTACCAGAGCAACAACCTAAAAGCTCTGAAGTTGAAGTGCCGTTTTAGGACATTTAATTGACAAAAAACATAAGTCCAAGTAAGTATGCAGAAAGTACACATCCTTCATCTATCTGTGGTCATTTGATAGGTCTCGAACTCCATGTAACCTTAGCATTTTTCTTTTAATTCAGGTAGTTCAAAATCTTTTTTTGACTACGGACATAGTTCATGTGAAGACATACTTTAACATCTTTTTTGTTGTTTTTCGACAAGCCGGCCCATAATTTTTTTCTGCGGGTGGATTATGTAAAGCCTCGCACATACTCTAGGCTATGTGTTTTATTTCAGAATACTTGAATGGTTGTTTGTAGGGTTATATACGCAAAAATTAATGAAGGAACACAGGAAATGACAACAAAGCGAAAACTGAAGCACGCTACGATATGTTCTGTGGCAGCATAGTTGGTCTTTAATCTCGTTTGGGCACAATAGTATCTCCTGAATATCAAGTCTTTCCCAAAACATGTCATATTTCAGTTATTATTGTCGGTTTTCTTTCTTTAATGAAACCATACCAACAAGTGAGCCTCCATGTGTGTACTCTATGTACTGTAGTTGAGTGAGATGACACCATGATATCGAAGGGTAGCTCACCAGAACAACGTAGAAGTGTTTGTCGATTGTGTCTGTGTGTGGGGGAAAGAGGTTAGAATGTGTGTGTGGGGTTATTGTTCCTAACTGAGACAAACTGGATCCATTAGTGGGCCTTTTGTTGCCCAGCGAGCACCTAAAAGAACAGCTTGTCCAGGCACTTATTCACCGACACTTTCGGCTATCTCGGGCGATCACACAGATCAATCTGAGTCAGAGACCTGTGGTGTGCGGGGTACATAAACGTGTGCTTCTGCTGAGATTTTTGTGCAGCGTTCAAAGCTAAATATGTCTCTGAAATTACCTTGTATTAAGCATGCATGTCAATTACCTTCAACCTGCATTAATACATAACTTATTGTCTACAAACGCACTCTAGTTTTACGTTGTACCAGAACTGACATGCTGCATTTAGAATTTAACAGTCACAGTCAGCTGCATTTCCGTCAGACATTAACATCAGCTAGCATCGTCTTAGCTCTCCCTTGAAGGACTGGCATTTTATTGTACAACTTCAAAGATGGCTTGATGAAATGAAAAAAAATGGGACTCAGCTTTGAAGTTTTGCATCAATCTTCTGTTTGCATTTGTCATACTTCTCTTGGATCTATTCCCAGAGCCATCAATGAAACCTCTGGGCACCTTGAGATGTTTGACCAGCTTTTAATGGACAGCTCCAGGAAGCTGAATAGGACCTGTCTATTTTTGTGTTACACACTCAAGGCCCACATCATTTTGTATGTCTCACATAATGTTCCCTGCATAATCTTTCCTTTCTATCATCGAACCTTCATTGTGCGTGTATAATTGGCAGAAAATCAAGTATATGGAAAATTATACAGTATTTCCCTTTCCCCCTCACATAGCCACCGATATGCATTGACCCTGAGGCCATTTCTTATATATTGCACAATGACGTGTAATTAGAGCTGTTATTACTTGGCCTTTAGTCTCAGTCATTTTGAGGTGAGTACACTATCAATCCTCCCGTTTTTAGTCCTTAGCAACCTCCTCTCTTTTCCTCAAATGAAGCTGATAAGAGCAAAAGCCCCCGAATCCACAACTCATTTTCACCGTGGCCTCTTAATTATATTGGTAATTTCCCAGATTTTCAGCTGAACACCCACAAATTGCCCAAGTCAGAGCCCAAAGACAAAAGGGATTTTGTGTTAATTAAACATTGTCGTTCATTTCACACTGTCTTTCTCCAACATATGCGCATTTGTTAACGGCAACTCTGAAGCTGTCCCTTCTTGTTTTTTGGGTCTTTGTGTTAGGAGGTGACAATTTAGATCCATTGCAGCATTGGCAGGACCAAATGCGTTTAGAATGAATGCTTGTGCCTCCCATTAAGTCAAATGCATCTCTTTACATTTTAATAAAATATATGGCGGAAAACACAGATAAATCTGAAAAAGCAGTTTCTGCTCTTGCACCCCTCTTTAAAATAAACTGCTGTATTTTAAGCCAAAAGAACTGTTTTGTTTGATAGAACAATATGTCTATATGCTGCCATAGCAGATTCATGGCGCATTAAGTCCCCGAACTATTATGAATTTGTCCGTTTTACCCTGGAAACCCCGTTTACAGACGTTGCGCAACCGGTTTTGTTTCAACCTAGTCATAAAAAAGAAGGTAAGTAATTGTATTTATTATTCGAAATGTCTGTCATTTTTAGCTTAGGATCATTAATTGATGTCTAATATTTAGTTTAAAAAACGATTTTGAAAAGTTATTCACTCGCATATTTTAAACTTTTAAACAAATTACATCACAACGAAAAAATTAGCGGCTGTAAAAAAGTCATGGATATCTACCTCATAACTATCGCTTAATTGTATTTTTTTTTGTTACTGTCGCATTTTCCCCAATATTTTAGATGATAAATAATCGATCCAAACAAAGAAAAATTGGGGAGAAAAAAAACATTTAAAAAGGTAAATATATGAAAAACAAAATCTTGACCTCTTCTTGATGTCTGCGATTTCTGCATTGCGACCCTTTGTTAGGGTTCGCGGATGGGAGAGGATCCCAAAGCAGACAACGGGACCGACAGGCTGTGAAAGCCAAATGATTTTGTTTATTGTTCGAGCGTTGCTGGCGAGATCCAGACCGACGACAGGCAGGCAAAGCTCGGGGGGGAATCAGGCGTGGAGATCCGACAAGTGGCGTGCGTAAACAGGTCCTGGGACAAAAGCAAAAATCGTGAGCCGAAAGTAGAAGACAAAAAAGTAAGTAAGGCGGGATACAACTGACAGCAGGACTAGACGAGTTGATCTGGCGACGTGATGGTGCGTTCGCTGGTCTTTTAAAGCTGGCTGATTGTAACTGCTCACAGCTGCGGCCGCTCCACCCGTCTGACGTGTAATTAGGAAGGAGGGGCAGAGGCCCTAACACCCTTGTTATATTACCATGTTTCACCCGTAAAATCCCCCCAAAATCCGGCTGTGGCCATTCACAGCTGTGTCTTGACACTCGGTGATACATGCTACATGGAGTTTTTGGATCGAAAAGAGCTATGTACGCGATAATATCTCGTAAAAATTATGGCGTCTTTAATTATGCTCTTGCGTGTTCTCACCTCCAGTTAGTGTTTTGCTGTGTAAACTTTTTTTTTTAAATGCCGTCGAGTTAAACAAAAATTTCCCCCAGAAAATTGAGATTTTAAGCTTTCCAATGATGTATCACACATGCATAAAGGACAATCACTGAATCAGTCTACTCCACCTCCACCTACATGTGTCAACCATGCAACTCTGGTCAGGGTTGCGGTATTGCATCCATCTACCGTGATAACTGGAGGTTGCTACCTGTACCTGCTAGCCCCATTCTCACTTCTTTAGAATACTCCGCCTCACTCTTGCCTGGTCGCTCTCCCACAACAATTACCACTATATACTGCCCGCCGAAACCTAACAAGGATTTTCTGATTGATTTTTCACAATTCGTCATCCATCTTTCTTCCCTCTGTCAAACTATTATCATCCTTGGCGACTTCAACATTCATCTTGACAATCTAAATAATCCCTTCACAAAAGATTTCATTTCCTGCCTTGATAGCCTCGGTTTACCACAATGCATCAACTTTTCCACTCACAACAAAGGACACATTTTGGACTTGGTTTGCTGCTCTGGCTCCACCCCTTCTGATTGCAGGCCCCACCCATTACTTTACTCTGACCAGTCCCTAGTTACTTTTACTCTCAAGATCCCCTTTTCAAAGATTATCCTCCCAGATCAATTTCATTTCGCAAGACCAAGAGCATTAACACCCAAGCATTTTCTTGTGACATTGACAACCTTCCTCCCACAACCTCGACCAGTTCACCTGCTGATTTAGTGTCCCATTACAATACCCATCGCCACTCACTCCTGAGCTACCACGCCCCCCTAAAAACCCGTTGTTTCCTTCACCCAATCCGCGCCCTGGTTCACCCCTGCTCTCCGCCTGCTTAAGTCACGAAACCGTCAGCTCGAACGTCTGTACAAGAAAACTGGACTATCAATACACAAAGAAATGTACAGTTCTCAACTCACTTTATACAAGGACCAAATCAATGCAGCCAAATCAACTTACTATTCCAGTCTCATTTCAGCTAATCAACACAACTCTAAAAGCCTGTACTCACTTCTAACTAAAATCACTTAGCCCCCAGATCGACTCCCTCGTCTCATGTGCTCTGCTAATTCTTCTCCACAAAAATCACTGACATTCACCAATCCCTGACTCACCACTAGAGGCGTGCGAAATTTCCGATTCTGAGATTATTCGCGATTCGGCGGTGGAAGATTCCAGAACGATTCACAAAAATCCAAATTCCGATTATTGAATTATACCAGATAAAGCAGACCTAAAACACAGTCAGCGCAGTCTTCTGGATGCAATGAGGAACAGACCGAGAGTAAGTATCATGTTCAACTCATGTCGATAGATAAAAAAACAATAATACCTGACTGCGGCCGACAGCTGCTTCAAACAACGCCTAGTTGCTAGTTGCTACAAACATACGGCCACATACGGCTATAGTAGATATCACATATATGTAGAACTAGATGAAAAATGACAGACGACGGCGCCGGTACAACATGTAAAAACAACTAGATGCAAAATGACGGGTCAAATTCTTCAGAACTTGAAAGTGGGCTATATCATGGACACCCTGAAAATCTGCAGCTCATTCAGAATGCTGCACTTCGGGTTGTAACCAGAAGAAAACAGAATATTTTACCTGATCTCAAGTTTTTCCTCCAGTTAGCTATAGAATTAACTTTGAAAAATCTGTCACTGGCAATGTTCCCTCTATAGGCCAAGTTCTGCTTCTGCGTCAGATCTGCGCCGTCAAGGAAGACCCGATTTACGACACTGCGCCGTAGCCTCTCTGGGTCCTTCTTTTTTTTTCTGACTCCGCGTCGCGTCAACGCGTGTGACGTGGTGGAAATGGACCATGATTGGTGCGCTCAGACTGTTGTTTCCTGTTCAGCACGAAATCACCGCCATTTGCAACCATTAATTTTCTACACACAAAAATGGACCAAGCCGACGAGAGTATCAATGAAGAGTAAGTACGACAACTTCTACAATGTCTCTTCAAGACATTATTAAGATTGCCAAATGGAAAGCAATTTGTGGGAGGAGATTGCTGAAAATACTGGGCTGGAGGTCAGTCAGCGATTGAATAAAAAAAATTTTAAAAAAATGGAAGAACCACCGATACAAGTACAGTATGCATGTGTTCAGAATCGAATGGCCACACGAAGCGGTGACCAAGTCGGCCAAAAGTTGCCAGCTTTTTATCACTTTATGTCGTATTTTTGGTCAGTGCACTCCATCATTTATTGTGTACATATGTTTGCTGTGAGTCTGTGACTTATTTACGTGTCACACTTCAAGTATATGAAGAATAAAGCACATGTTTGGTGTCAAAAGAGTTGTTTTGATGTTTAATTTTCAACAACAGACAGTTCACACACGATACATCATCAATGATTGAGAGTGCCTCGGTGCTTTAATGATAACGTTATCATCAAGGCTTCCAACGCAGTTTGGGAAATTCCATAGACGCCAGAAAGCTGCTATGGCTTCCCACTGGCTGGTTGTAGGACACGGCAAACAAATCGGGTTGGAGGGCTTTGCAGACCTCGGACAAAACGCTGGACGCAGTGCTCGACGCTAGTTTGAAGCTAGCCGGTACAGATAACTGGTTTCCACCCGAGGCTAGAACTCTCTATGCGGCATCAAAAGTTGGACAGACCGCCTCAAAACCATCTTCTGCGTCGCCTGCGCCTCAACATTTATCGACATTTATTCAATGTTGATGAGCTGAAGATCTACATTAAAGCGTTCCATCTTTCATTGTTTATTTTTTCTCCGTTAAACTAGACAAGAAGTCAACAAGCATGCTCCAAAACCGTACAAACGTAACGCCATACCCCTCTAGTGGCTTGGCGGTGAATTACAGAGCAACGCGTCACCTGGCCGGAGAACCATTGAATGTCAAATGACGGCGTAGTCGCTGCGCCGTCACCGCAACGCGGGAGCATAACTCGGGCTTAAGCTGCTCGCGTCCGTTATCGCGCACTGCTTGCACAAACTCAGCGCACAAGAAAATGGATGCAGCGCACAAAATAAAATTCAACAGAAATGTATTGTAGTGTCTCTAGGACTACTGTCGGCGCTGCAGCACGACACTTTTATTGGTGCGTTCGAGACGGCAACGCAACACTCCCATCAGTGCATTCCATACGCCAACGCGACGCTCATATTGGTGCATTCGATACGGCAACGCAACACTCCCATTGATGGGTTACTACAACATGATTGTATACAGTTGTGAGGTGCATGACCTGGGTGGGGCCGGAGAAAAATAGTGAAAAGTTAGCTAGACTCCTGTGCTTATCTACAGAAGCAACATTCCGCTGCCAATTTTTGCAAGCGCTAAAGTATTAATTAATATTTACTTATAGAACTGATATAATCTAGTTAATCAGACCAACAAAACTGTTTTCTGTACCATTTTGTAATGTAACTCAATGAGAAACAGATGTCTAGCCAATAATGTAACACAGTTCACTTCGCTTACGCTACGCAGCCCATAAATGCCTTGCAGGTTAGCTAGCCAACAACTGTGCAGGCTGGCTTAGTAAGCCATGGTCTGACGTTTTTGGTATATACAGCAAAAATAAAATAGCGAAAGAGTGAGATCAAAAGTTTTCCTCTCCTGGAAAAAACAACACAACTGTGGAAATGGTAATAGTCAAATAAAAAAAAATTAAGAACATGAATGTTGGCGCTCTTACATATTTTTGACTCCATCTGCCCCTTCTGGTGTTGCATTAATCCAGTACTTCTCAAATGGTGGGGCGCGCCCCCCCAGGGGGGCGCAGAGCGATGCCAGGGGGGGCGCGAGTGACCTCGGGGAACATGCTTTTATTATTTTTATTTTTTTTGCCGTACTAGAATAAAGTGTACTTGCACATCCACTCCGTGGGTGGCAGTGGCGCTCTCATTTTCAAAGTGCGTGCAGTATTTTTGAAGTAAGCAAGAGCACACGGAAGAGACTCATGCAGAGCTGGACTCACGCAGCGACCCACTGTCTTCTTCGGTTCTCACGTGTCCGGCCGAGAAGTGCCGTTTTCGGCTTGGGATCGTCACGACCACCGCCCTCACCTACGGTTCTACCTCGGCCGCCGAGAATGCGCTTTTTTTCGGGCCGTTTGCCTTTGACTTTTAATATAGTGGGAAATGAGGAAAGACCACTGTTTACTGAGTCTAAAAATGATTATAGCGGAGAAGCCAAATCAGTTAAGACGCCACTTAAAGACATTCGACCTCAATCTCATTGATAAGCCGCTTGATTGTTTTTCAGCGAAAATGTGCCGAATATTGCCAATTGTCACAATCGTCCCGCTTTGTCAGTGTTATATCAGTAAACCAGTGAGCACTGTGGTGAATCAGCGAAAATAAAAACTTTCCTTCTGTCCAAAGACTTTTTCCCCCCCCTTCTATTCAGTTTTGTTTTTCGGTCAAATTTTTTGGCACGTTGTCCTGAAGAGTAAATGTTTCTAATCAATTTGAATTTGTTATTATTTACTGATTTTATTACATTTTATTTTTCAGTATCAAATGGTCAAAAATGTACCTTGAGTGTATTTTTACAGTTTGGATGTGACTTTTTTTTTTTTTTTTTTTTTTTAACTTCAGGCAAATTGATGCGCGTTAAGTCTTTTCTGTTACAAGCAACACAATGTTAAAAAAGTTATACTTTATTATAAGTTGATCTATGTTACTTTTTTTCTTTA